>NC_066333.1:13745500-14345500 GCF_022539315.1 Serinus canaria
GTCTGGACTCTTTTCTGTCTTGGCCTGACCTGCTGGAATTGTGAGACGTGCAGAGGGCTGGGGATTTGTGTGTTCCTCTTGCCAGGTGATTTCTGGTTGACACTGCCAGCAAAACACCAAGCCAGTTTTTTAGTGCCTATTACAATTGCAGTTCTTTATTTTAGTTCCTGAAGTATTTCAGTTTTGCAGACAAACATTATAGAAATGGTTGAATATTCTCACACAGGGTTGGCAGAATGTTCTGTCACGTGTCCCTTGAGTGTGCTCAGAGGAGTGAAAGCAGAAGGTTCCCAACATCTCATGAGCAGTGAGTTCATCTGGACAGTGTCACTTTGTGAAGGAAACCAGAATTAATGTGTCAAATGCCCGTAAATGCTGCAAATAATCTCTGAAATGGCCAAAGACTGTTAAAAACAGGTCTTGTACAGTAGGCACTGTCGTGTTCTGAAGTCATCTCCCAGCCAGGGTGAGGTTGAGCTGTTCTGTGCTGGGGGCAGATCTGTGCTTCCTGAGGCACCGACTCAAAGGCTCTGGGTTTGGCTGACAAGGAAATGCTTTGTGAGCTGTTAGTTTGCTCTGCCTGGGTAGATCATCCAGCCATGAGTAATGTCTTTGGATCAGCTTGAAAGGTGATAAACCAAGACATTCCACACTCCCCAGCTGTGGGGCACCACTGCAGGCCCTGGTGAGCACTGCCACAAAGGAGCCAGCCTGGAGCTTGCCTCCTCCCCATGCCTGAACAAGCTCCAACTCAAAGGCCCCTCTTTTGTTTCCAGAATTTCTGATGGTTTCGGTTTTGAGCCTCAAAACCAATTTTGCTTGTTTCAACAGGTTCCCATCTCCTTTGTGGACCGTGTCTATGGAGAATCCAAACTGGGAGGCAACGAAATTGTCTCCTTCCTAAAGGGGCTCTTGACCTTATTTGCTACAACCTGAGAGTTCATCCTAAAGTAATTTTGCTAGACAAATATTTTCTGATGTCTGTGTAGATTTAAACACATAATGGCAAAAGCTTGATCGTTTGTGTGGTGACCAGAAGACCTGCTATGACCTAACAATTAAACACCATCAACAATAAATCAAATGTTCTGCAGCCCAGAATGCTCCTTCCGACAGAAATGGACTATATGCTAAACTAAAAATTAATAAAGGCTAATGCTTTTCTATTTTTGTAAGAATAATTGTCTTAATAAAGAACACAAAGCTAAATGATCTTTTGCATTTGGAAATGAATCATAATTCAGCAGAAGCTAAGGATAATTTTGAAATAAAGAAGAGCAAGGACAATAAAACCCTGGAATGTGTCCTGTCTTTGTTCTGCGGTTTGTAGATATTAATTTAAATAGATACTAATTCGTGTCCTTTCTTTCCCTCAGCACATGTACACATTGTCATGAAGCAGCTCCAAAGAACTGGATTTAAGGGTCAGTGAAATCTGCAGTAAATAGGTTTTATCTATTTATATCTCATTTGAAGGTTTCATAGGAAAAAATGTTACTTTAAGTTAAAAATAATTACAAAATTTTTAATGACCAAATAATGATGGTTTAGAATTTTTTAAAATTTACATAATGCTGATTATTTGCTGGCATGCAAATTAAGCCTCATGAAGTTAATATTTTCCTCACTTTTATGTAGGGATATGTAACTGAAGTCCAGTGTATGAATTATCCATCACCTGACTGCTGTGAATTAGGGTTCAGCTTTTAGAAGGTCCATGGCTACTTTTTTAATTATGAAAATTACCTGGTAAAATTCCTTCATTTATTGATGAGATCACATGTGGAGGAAGGTGCTTTCACATATCAGCCAGGGTCACAGTGCAGGAGTATTTTGTGTGCTGCAGTGTGTGAAAGTTTGAAATGTGACAGGGCAGTCAGGTTTCAGGTAAATAGGTGACATTTCTCACTATGCTTAAAGGTGACGGATTTATCAGGAAAAAAAGTGCTATAAAGGAACAAACCCAAGAGCTCCATGGCTTCAGGACATGAGCAGACATAACAGTGCCTGAAATTAGAAAAACTGGACTCAGTCTGCACTCACCTGCTTGCAGGAAGCCCCTCTGAAGGAAGCAATCCATGGATCCCATGGGCACAGGAAGCATTAGGAACATCCAGGCTTTCCTGCCTTAGTGGGATCTACAAACACACACATTTCACCACAAACACACCGGGGAAACCATTTGGCTTTCCCTAGCAAAAGAAAGTTGTGATTTTGCTGTTCTCAAAATGTTAGTAACAGACGATAGTGGAAACAGCACTTCTAGAATCTGTGAGGATCAGGTGCTTGGAACTCCATAAAATGTCTTAAATATTCATGTACTAGGGATTTATATAGTGGCATTTTAATTCTCAGTTCCTTAATACCATTGCAATGCTCTCCTTGCCTTGTTTTGGCCACCACAAAACACTGACTTGACATTTACTGAGAATTTTTCATTTTATGTCCTTGGCTTTACAGTTCCACATAAATCAGCTTTTCTTAATTACATCCATATTCATTTCCTAGGAAGGCACAAATACTCTGCTAATGCACTTTCTCTATTATACTTTCTCAGGAATCTGTGTCTGCAAGCACTCAATCATCTGGCAGGAGCAGGAGCTTCAATTGCTTCCTGGCTCCCATCAGAGCAGGGCTGGAGCATGTTGAATGCAGGGGAGAAGGTAACTCACATTTGGCACTGTGACTTCCCTGTCCCTAAGCAGATTTAGGGGGTCAGGCACAAGGCCCAGCAGTTCAGTGCCTCTGACCCAGGAGGATGCTGAAGCTGGGACAACCACTCAGACCCCAAGGCCTGGCTCATTTGTGTTCTGGGATGAGAATTCAGAGTCAGAACCAGATCCCCAGCTGCTCTCTTTGGTGAGGATTTGTCTGTTCTGAGGTTCAGGGGAGTCAGCTTCCCTTTGGCTTTGGGTTTTTGACAAAATCTGAGACGTTAACCTCAGCCTGCAATAAAGATGAACCTCACTGCCAATATAAACACTATAATCAAATAGATTTTCCAGTGGACTATGTAGAAATCCAACTGCAAGGCTCCACAACCTTCTGCATATCAACAGTAAAAAATAATGATGACTAATCAATAATATTTATTTGAGGGCCTGTCAGGATCCCAAGTACAAGCCTGGATTGCAGTCTTGGCAGAAATGAATTCCGTGACAGATTGCCTGCTGAGTTCAGTGCAGGGATGACTTCAGCGACAGATTTCAGTGGCTGGCATTCCAGAGCTGAGGCAAGTGCTGATACCAGGATCAGCAGGAGCAGGGGCTGTGCAGGGGCCAGGACTGCTTATCAAACTCTTCCTTGCTTTAGAACATGTTTATTACCTGCCCTGTGCCATGCTGCAGGAGACATGGGCAAAGAGAGTAACTAGTGCCAAGGACAGCAATTGTGAGCATCATCTCCTCCTCTGTTCCTGCCACATTTTACCCTCTCTCTCCAGGCATTGTGGCAATTAAAAACTTTCTCATAGACTGGTTGTTACTGTCCAAGGGGAAGTATATTAGAACCAGAGAGAGAAAAATGAATTGCACCTTTTAATCCAAAACTAGATCTGGAAACGGAGCCACTGAGAGGGATTTCAACAAAGCAGAGAGCATAAAGTGGGAAGTTGTCCCTGAACTGACTGTTCAACAGAAACTGGCACCAATGCTGGCAGGTGCCTGAGCAGCACAGGAGCTGGGGGGCTTAGTGGGTCTTAAAGATCATTGGGAGATCAGTGGTCCTAATGCTGATTAACTTACTTGTATTTATTATATAATTAATTATGTTGTGTGTAAAACCATCAATAGTTGTCTTAATTATTTTGTATTTGAATAAGACCCAAGCATGACACTGCTTCTGAACTAGTACTAGGATGAATCTGGGCACAGTTTTGACCTGATGCAGCAGCACAACGCATGTGCAATTAAACCTATTCAGCTTGGGAGTGCTAATCGTCTCCCCTCTGGTGTGAAGTGTTTAGTCTCTTACAATGCAGTGATTTTACTGATTTTTCCAGAGGTTGTATTGTGAGAAACAATACCCACTTCTGCAATAGAAAAAGTAGATTAAGACTATTAGCATCAACTTCGGTTTCATTTTGTTCACTCTGTACACACAGGAGAAAAATCATGTCAAGACTCCTTTTCTCCTTCTTCCCCACTGTTTGAATTTTAGCTTTACCATCAATCTTTTTACACAAACTTTGTAAATTCTCATCTTTCTTCTAGCTCTCTGTTGACAGCTGTCACACTGCAAACCACCAGGAGAAACCTCCTGAGCTGAATGAGAACAAGATCTTGTCCATCACTCAGGACTGCTGTCACACCACCTCTCATCCTTCCCCCATTTTCTCAGCCCTGTCATTGCAGATTTTACCCCGAGGCAGGCAGTGGCTCCCTTCTGCTCCAGCTTCTGCTGCCACATCTCCCTCCCCTCCTGTTCTCTCCCCTACACTAAAAACCTCTGCCTGCACTCAGTGTTTCTGCCTCCCAACACCCTCCTTTCTATCTGGCTCTAGTTTCCTCCCCTCCCATGCCTAATTCCAGTTTCTAAACTTTTCTCACATGGTTTTCCATACTGTAATCATAGACTGAGTACCAACATCATGGCTGGGAGTGTTCCCAGCTGGAAACTCCTTGATATTGCTGCTCTGGGGGAACTCTCTATCCTCTTCAGTCTCCATCCCAACTTTATCTTACCTTGTCTTCTGGTAAGTATATACAGCAAGATAAAAACTTACTACATACCTTCACTTGCTCCCAGAATTCAGGAGAGGGAATGATGCCCAACAGCCTGTTCAGTTCTCCTCTCTCGATTCCAAGCCTCTGTGTTTGAGCTGTTGTGTCCTTTGCACAGATCTTCGTGCTGTGTTCACTCCCTTAAATATCTCTCAAATGTCATTTCTGTCTCCAGCTGCATTATCATACCCCACTACACTCAGTTCCTCCAACCTTCAGACACTTCTGCTTACTCAAATCCAGCCCTTAGAGCAGGTCTGTGGGTGGTTCTTCTGGAGCTGTTGTATTTTTTGTATTAAGTGATGGCTAAAAAGTGGTCAGTGGCAAGGCACAAATAAAATAGTGTTGAAATAGGAAGGTGCTCAGGTTTGGGGCTGTGTATTTTAGGGAGGAGCAGACTGGCTCATGCAGCCACGAAATTAACTGAGAGATTCTGAATGTGGTTCTGACTTAGCAACATTTTGAAATGTTTCCCAACATACTTCAATAACATGCTTCAATAATTGTGCCATCAGAGGAAAAATAGCTACTCTTGGAAGGCAAAATTATGTTTTTATAGGAAAACCAAACCAGCTCTCTTTGCTTTCCTTCCTTGAGACAGATTGCACACGTGTCTCAGGTGTACCTCAGTTCTAGGGGCTCTTTAACACCAAAGCACCAGCTTTGGTTTTAAAGTTTTGTGTATTCCCTGGTTTTTTAATTTACATTCCCGTGTAAAAGATTTTGTGACTTCCTGACTCTTTAGACCACTGATGTGAAGATGCCATGGGAGCACCCAGTGAAACCCAGGTGTGACTTGCAGAGACAAGCAGGGGATTTCTATATCCCACTGAGCCAGAAAGTCCCAAAGCAGCCTCAGAAACACAATGTCACCGAATTCTTCATAAACACTGCTTCAGTGAGTTGTGATAAACAGCATGTACAGATTGTCAGGACACCAGTCACCTGAAAATACAGGAGATCCTAATTTACATGAAGTCTAAAGAACTGGTGACAACTTTTCTCTGCTTTTATACCTCAGGCAAGGAATCAAATTTCCTTTCTAGTATTGTGAGGCTGAACTCTAGTGTGTCACTGAACCAGAAAGGGTGTGAACACTGAGGATGGAGGGAATTACACTTTACTTCCTCCTCCAAGTGCTTGTGTCTTTCTGAAGTAACAAAAGCCATCCATTCCTGCCACTCCTAAAGGCCTTTTTAGAATTCATCCTTGTTTGTTGAAGAGATCTTGAGCAGTGTTGTGATCCACAAGGAAGAGCTGCATGTGGGGTCTTGTCCTGATCCAATGTTCCTGCTGCAAAACGGGATGTCCAGTGGCTCTGCACAGGTGTGTGTGAACACACGTGCACAGGGCTCACCAGAGAGATCACGGCCCCACCTTGGGCGCTGGCCTGTTCTCAGGGTGTTAACCCAAAATGTGAAGGCACACAGAGGGGTTCCTGTGCAGGGCCACGAGTTGGACTCGATGGTCCTGGTGGGCACCTTCCAGCTCAGCACATTCTGTGGTTCTGTGACGAATTTGGATTTCAGAACGTGGCAGCACATAAATCTCACAGCTCCTGTGTGGCCTCACAGAATTCCCTGACCAATGCCACTGTCCCAGCCCATGGCAAGCTGGGCAAAGGGTGTCAAAGCGAGGCTCCCGCATGGCCATCGCCTCACATGACGCCTCCTCCCCTCCCCGGGCTTGGGACCCCCAGCCCCGGCCAGGCTGCGATGGGCACAAGCCCAGAGTCAGTATGGCTGGGAGGGACTCAGTGGCTCAGCTGGTGCCAGCCCCCTGCTCCAGCAGCGCCAGCCCAGAGCACATGGCACAGGACTGCGTCCAGACTGTTCTGGAATGAGATCACACAGCCTCTCTGGCCTTTGCTCAGGGCTGGGCACTGCCCAGGGCAGCAGCTCTGCCTCCTGTGCCAGAGGAATTGCTGGGATCAGTCCCTGCCTGCAGCTCTGGGACCATTGCTGGGCCTGGAGCAGACCTGGGCCTGCTCTGACCGCCTGCAACCAGGGACAGCCAGGGCTGAGGCCCCTCTCCAGCCTGATCAGCCCCATCTCCCTCAGCCATTCCTGAGCCCTTCCTGAAGGGTCTGGAGATGCTCCAGACCCTTCAGCATCCTCGCGACCTCCGACGGATGGGCACGGCAGGCCCGGGCCCCCTCGAGGCCGGGTCGAAGGCCCGTCGGGCCGGGGTAGCAGAGCGGGCCGGGCGGGGCTGCCCCGGGGCACGCGGGAGCGGCTCGGACGCGGCCCGGGCACTGCCCTGAGGCACCGCCGCCGCCGCACGAGGCCGGCGCGCGCTCCCGGGACCGCCCCGTGGTCACGTGCGCGCCCCCCGCGGTCACGTGCCCCGCCCCGCTCGGGCCCCCGCCCCGGCGGCGGCGGCCCCTCAGGACGGGATGTAGTCCCGGCCGGGGGCGCGGCGGAGGGATTCCCGCGCCGGACCCAGCCGCAGGGCGCGGCGCCTCCTAGCGGGGCCGGGGTAGATCCCGCCGCCGCCGCCGCCGCTATGGCCGCGGCCGCCCCGGTGCGCCCCGCGGGGGCCCCCCCGCGGTGGGGCCGTGTCACCGCCCAGTGCCGCGGGCACGGCGGGGCCGGTCCCGCGGGGACCCCCGGGGCTCTCCCGCCCCCCCGGGGCGCGGCCCCCTCCCCTCCCGCCGGACAATGAGTCCCGTATGCTAATGAGGGTCTGGCGTCACTTCCGCTCTTTCTCGGCCGCCATCTTGGCCCGGGCAGGCTCTGGGCAGCGGGACCCGGCTGTATTGTCTGAGGGGCCCGGGCGCTGCCCCCGCCCGCGCCCCCGCCCCGGGCACCCGGCCCAGTGACCGCCGCTCCCGCCCCCGGGGCCGCTCCGCACCGCCCGCCCCGCACACTGCACCCCCCCCCCGTCATTTCCCCCTTTGTCTCCCCCGCGCCGCCGGCGGATCCGCTCCGCCCGCCCGCCCCGGGACCGGGCGGCGCCGGGGAGGTTCCGGCGGCCCCCCCCCCGCCCCAGCCCGCCCTCGCTGCGAGGAGAGCCCGGTCAGGTAGGTGCGAGCGCGGGTCCGCGGTGCGAGCCGGGCGGGGACAGCGCCCGACCGCCCCCTCCCTCCCCCGGGCATCCCGCGCCGTGCCCGCCGCCCTGCCCGCCGCACCGGGCATGCAGAGCTGGCAGCCGCCCCTCCCCGCCCGCACACATGTTGAGGAGCCCCAGCGGCTGCGAGGACCGCGGCGTTGCTCCCTCCCCGCCGCCGGCTCCGGCCGCCTCCCTTTCCCACACGGACGTGTCCCGGCAGCCCGAGGGAGCGGGACCGCTTGCTGCCGGCCGCGTCCGACATCCCGGTGTGCAGCTGCACCGGGCCCCGCCGGCGGAGTTGGTGCTGGAGCGGCGCCGGGGACGCGATGAATGGGAGCAGCCGAGGGGTCCCTGCCCGCGGGAAAAGGCGGGATCCGCCGCTGCCATCCCGAGCCGCAGCCGCGGGATGGAGCGCCGTTGCCTCACCCATCCCTGACCCGGGCTGCAGTTACCGACACCCGGTGCTGAGACAAAGGCGGGGGACACCAAACCCGGAGCCTGGCAGCCGCACCGGACAGATACCCCCGTGCCACGCACTCCCTTCTCCCGGCGGCTGCAGCCCGGGCGGGGGGTCCCAAACAAGTGGCAGTGCGTGCGCGGTGCCGGGGTGACGGCGCACCCCCGGTGCCTCGGGGCAGCGGCCGCGGGCGTGACACCCCGGCCCCCCCGAAATCCGCCGCAGCCCGGCCGGGGCGCTGCGCGGCGGCAGCCGGCAGGGGGCGCCCTGCGCGGCGGGCACCGCTGCGGCGGGGGGCGGGGGATGGACCGGGCACCGGGCGGCCCGGCCAGGCTCGTGGGCTCGTGTCACCGCCCGGCCGGGGCTCGCGGGCCCGCTGGCTGTCCCTACGCTGGGCACGGGGCTGCAGCAGCCCCGGGTGTGGGGCGAGCCTCGAGGGGCTTTGTCTGGGACCGTAGGGCAGAGGCCCCGGAACTGGGTGCTCCCAGGTGTTGGTGGTTGTTGGTTGTATTTAGACCGTTTGGTAGGTCAAAGAGGTTTGCATTCCTTGTAGAGAAATCCCCCTTTTTCTAAGTTGTGGGGTTTTTTCTCCTAGCTGTGTTTCTATTTATTTTTGCTGCTGTTTTCTATTTCTGTTTGGAGGTGTGAGGTAACGGAGGCAGAGGATTCCCGCCTGTCAGGGTAGCATGGACCGACCTTAGCTGGCTGCTGTGCAGCTCAGCCTTGTGTGCCTCAGCAGTGCTCCCTCCTGCAGGGTCTCCTACTTGGAAAACTTTCACTTCAGGACTCTGCGAACTCATAATCACAAGTTGTCATCCTTCTAGGTGAGAAAGATGGATCAGTCTGCTTAAGAAACAGAAAAGCCTTTTTTTTCTGCTTTTAATAACAAACCAAACCAAAGCTTGGCTCCTTTGCAGATGTGCAGTTGCAGATGTTGGGCAGTAATTTGATATCAGTAGATGGACATCTACCATGATATGTGCTGAAATCTTAAAAGAGACAACAGAAGAGAAACACCCTGTTGTTAAGAGAATTATGCCAGATGCTGATTGGTTGTAACATAACGGTTACCTTTTCTGAAAATTTTTACAGCAAATACGTGCAACTTCAGTCTAACTAGAGATGTCCTTTTTGACACACGAGAGATAACTTGTTCTCCAAAACTGATACTAAACTAGATGGTTTTGCACTATTTTTGGTAGTTAGCTGCCCTTTGCTCAACTTAGCATTATTTCTTAGCTAGCATTCAGGAGTGTCTTTTTGGTATCCAGCAGACACGAGATGCTCCCAGGGGACATCTCTGAGATCATTGAAAACTGATACCGTTTTAGTGCCCCGTTACTAGAAGTAGTTTTTTTTTTTTGTTTGAATTGAAGTGCTGGTCCATCAGACAGGTTTGTAGAAGGCATCTCTTTAGGTTACTGCTATTTCTGCTTCGGGGTGTGTTGTCATGAAGAGCCTGCAGTGCACTTGTGTTAGGCTGAGGGAGGTAGCTGCTGCTGGATGTGCAGGTGATTCCTTTGCCTGCAGGTGAGACAGACCTAGTGTCACAGTTGGCAATGAAAAGTCTTCACAGGAGAGGAAGACTGAAGAGGAACTTCCTGACTGTTTTGGAAAGTTCATGCCCTGCAGCATTCAGCATCAGCTGCATAAGCATGGCACCCAGGAAGGTGTGTGTGCTCCTCAGGCTGACAGGAGGAACGTGATGGATTTTCTGTGTGTGCAGGGCAGAAGTTGCCAGTGGTCAGAAGTGCTCCCTGCCACTGACAGTGGTCCCTGTTATTGCTTCAGCGTGTGGGTTAAGTGTGAGCTCTCACTTGTTGGTGCTGTCCAGAGTCCCTGTGCTGTTGTGAGCACTGTGAGCTGTAGGGAAAGGCAGGACACATGTTCTGGGGCAGGTGGGTTGTGCTGCTCACACACTGCACGGTGAATAATGGCTAATTATTCCCAGCTCAGATTTGCCACTGTAATAACATAAACACTGAAGTAAACATTGACGTTTACAGTAGAATTGCTGTAATACAGAAATGTATCAGAATCTTATCAGTAGTCCTGAGTGATATGGTCCAAATGTGCATTTTATAGCTTGTTATTGAGATGGCAGCTGATTTGATTGATGCAAAGAAAGAAATTGAATCAAGTGATTTTGTGGAAGCAAAGATGGTGCTCCTGGGTTAAGGTGTTTGTTTTGAGGTAGCTGCAAGTAGTGTTTAGCAGCTTCATAGTAAATGTGTTGGGGTGGTTTTTGTGGGGTTTTATTTTCAGAAGGGAAAGTCATCTTTGCTCCACTACTTGAGAGGTTTAAGGGAGACAAAATTCTGTCTGGGAATGAACAAAGCACTATCAGATCTGAGGAGGACTAGTTTAAAGACTGTAGGAGAGGTGCCAGGAGAGGCAGGGAACAGCTCTGGGGCTGCAGCTGCTCAGTGTGTTGTTTCACAGGTGCCATTGGAGCTGGTCTACCTGCATGGGAAAAATTGACAAATCTTTAAAAGTCATTAGTGCAGCAGAATTTGTATATTATTTAAGCTACATGTAGTGTGATTATTTTCTTTAAGATGCATGCACCATGCTTGTTTAAAAAGGCAGCAGCTGACTGTGCTGGCCTGTATCTAAACAAGCATCACACGATTTTTTTTGTTATATAGAGTCAAGAGCTGCTCTGTGCCTAGATTTATATATATAATGTATATATGTGTATATATAGGGTATGGTTCCTATGAACATAATTATAACAGGATAATTTTTAATGTGGAGATAGTTCTGCTCACATAAATAAATCTGTTGCTAGTGGTGTTTCTTGATAGTGTATGAGATGGAGATGACAATGAAAGGTGCTACTCTGAGTCTCTGCACTGGAAAGAAAAAGAGCCCTCGTTGATGTTAATTTAGTTTAATCAAAAAGAAATCCTATTCTTTCATTATATGTGGGAGGTATACTTTGCCTTACCTGACACATTTGGGAAGAATGCCCTTGCTCTCCTAGGCAGGATGGCCAAATTGGCCTGTTCCTTTGGAACTTTCAGGAGGAACTGAAGTCTGGTTTGAAAATCAAATTTGAATAAGGCTTTTCGAGAGGGTGTAACTCCTGTTTATCTACCTGAGGTCCATGTGCCTCCAGGCAAGAACTGCATTGTTCAGAGCTTCACTGCAGCTCTGCTGTCAGAAGGCAAACAGGAGCTTGTATTTAGTGTCTCTGATTTTTCTGTAGTGCTCTTGAATGTGAATGAGGGTTGATGGTTTGGAGTAAGAGTGGAGTAAATACCATTTTTTCTGCAGTGAGTCACTTTCAGTTACCGCCATTTATATCCTTACTGGTTTGTTGGGGTTTTTTTAAGGTGGCATTAAAGATTATTTAGATGAAAACTGAGAGTTGCTGTTGAGTCCAAGGCCTGTGTTGTTGACCTTGTGGACACATCACACCTGCAGATGTATGCAGATCATTTGACAAAAATCTTTCATTCAATATCTACTTCTCAAGTTGTATCTTAAACAATTTAGAAGAAACAAAAATAAAGCAACTGTGTGAGCAGCTGTTCCCTGAGGGAGCACTCCCGCTCCTCCAGTCCTGCAGGTGGAGGAAAGGGCCTGCTCTAAAGCCTGCCTTCACTTTTGGCTGTTTCTTCCCTGCCCCAGCTCCTCTCCCAGGTCTCAGGCAATGCTCTCTTTCACCCTGTTCTCCCTCTGTGTGCATTGATTTCTGATGGGACTCTGGATCTCACAGCTTGTGCTCGTGCTGCAGCTGGGCCAAGGAAGCTGTTAGTGATGCAGCTTCATAGCAGCAGCAGTAAGGGGACAAAATGGCTCTGGAAGTCCAAGTGGACAAGATAGTGGTCTTCAAGTGCTTTTTTCACCTAAATAGTCAAACTCAAGTTTGTGATCTTCTTTTTTGTTTTGTTTCCCCATTGCTGCTGCTGTTGCTTTGAAGCCCTTTGCCTATCGAAGGTTCCTGAGGCCGATGGAAGACAGCAGTAACTGAGGTGGACTAAGGTTGGAATGTAGGCAGGGATTGGAGCCTTTGGGAGCTATGCTTAGACAGAAAGGGAGAGGTAAGAAATGTGCAGTGTAAGACTGAGTTGAAGCTCTTGTTTACAGCCTTTCCCCGTGTTGTAATGGCAGCGTTTGTGCCTCGCGTGTGTGAAGTGTAAGGCAAGGGAAAACAAGCAGCACCAGCCTCCTTCAGTGCCTATTTTTACCCTCGGAAAACTCAGATGCAGCCAGTTGGCGAGATCCCTCCAGTATCTGCTGGATCTGCTGTCTGAGACAGCGTGCATTGGCGGGGCTTTGGATGAGCTGGGGAAAGTATTGCTGTGCTCTTTTGTGTGCCTGTGGCTGCTGAGGGCACAGCAGGGCTGCTCTGGCTGTGAATACCTGAGTGCCTGTGTGTGTGTGTGCTCTGTGTGTGTGTGTATCTATCTGTGTCTGTCTCCGTGTGTGTGGGAGCTGCCAGGGCAGGGCTGGAGCTGCTTCCTGCTGCCCCGGGGCTTGGCTGGAGCCCAGCACCGCTGTTTGGGTGAGGGAAGGAGCTGCTCTGCCCCAGACCACTCCTCTGGCTGTATCAGGGCTCTGCTCTGGCTGTTGACACAGTGCTGATGTCAGGAAACATGACACAGAGGGCAGGGGACCATTTTCACTTGCAGTCTAATCTGGCTGCAGTTTCCCAGTCAGTGTAATCCAATCATAAATTACGTGTATATTGATTATTTGCTTTGTTCTTGCACATTTTACAGCAACTACTGTGCTGCTTTGTTTAATTACACAAATGTTTTTGTGAGCTTTGGATTGAAAATTTAAAGATGGTTCTTGATTTAATTTAAATGGTAACTGCTCATTCATTAATCATGCTTCTATTTCCAAAATTATTTTTATTCTGGGATTGTTCATGGTTAGCTACAATCTAGATGAGGATTATTTTGGAATTGTAGAGCATATTCATGCAGCCATTTTTCCTGATCACTGAGGTGTGGATATCATGGTGTAAGCAAATAATATCCTTTGTGCTTCAATGATCTCCAGTCTGGATTTCAAATTTCTGCAAGATGTGCAGGCTTTATTGCATTTCACACCAAAATCTTTTAAAATAGCCCTGAACAAGCCCGGCTCTCACACTGAGGATGTGTATTGAATATTGATTTAACTGCCCATGTTGTGTGCATATAAACATTTATCTGTGGAGGTCTTGAACAGTCACAAAAGATACTGTCTAAGATGGCAGGAGGTGTGCAAGCCTAATTCTGGAGCTATGAGTGTCTCTAATTCAAGATTTCTTGTGCCCTAGAGAATGATCACGATTTCAGAGTGCTTTTCAGAATGCAACAGAGGTTGCCAGAGTTGATGTGGCCTTTATCATGTGTGTTGAAAAGATCCCTTAGAAAACATTCAACTACAGCTGCCAGCATTCTTTAACATACCTCAGCCTATATCATCAAAATCAGAAAATCCACCAGGAGTTCCCAGCAGAGCCTAGGGAAGCAGATTATTCATCAGAACAGAAATAAGGAATTGTGGTTCCCAGAGCAATCAAAATATGCCCATTTTGTATTTCAGATTGGGGCACAGAGGTGCCACAGTGCCCAGGACTCCTCCTGCTGAACCGAAGTTGATGAGGAAACAGTTAATTCCTGCTCAGTTTTGCAGTGAGTGTCCACACCCACCAGATGGAGCTTCGGGCTCCAGTGGAAAATTCCAGAAATTGAGCAAGAATGAGAAGTGTGTGAATGACTTAGGAGATCCATGTCTGCAGGACTGCAAAAGGTGGTTTTATAGCCTTTAAATAAAGAATGAATGGAGACTGAGGCCTATCAGCCTTACTGATTCCTTTCACTACAACTGCCTTCCATAGTTCTTCCTTGGATGGGAAGTTGGGAGTTCTTAATGCAAGAGTCAAGCTGAGGCTAGGCAGCAAGCCCAAACAAAAAGGTATAAACCAGAGTTTCATAAACCTTTGCTGAAAATTGCCTGTAACTACTGAAACAGGATGTTAAACGTTTTTAGTCTCAGAATTTCCTCCCAAGGATAAGGTGGGGTTTTCTTTAGTACCACATTTTAGATGGACTTCTCTCCTGAGGCCATGTTTGTATAGGATACTCTGAGAAGTGGTGTGAAATGGTCCTGTTGTTTTGACACACAACTTGAAACTGGTTTTGGAAGTTGCTGATCTAACCTTTGAAGTGGTTTTTAATATTTTTAAATCCTTGGCTTAACAAACTGCCTGTTTGCCTGTGAGGGAGACCTGCAGTGTGTCCTGTGCACAGCATGGCTCAGGTCTTACAGTGCTTTGTCCAGCTAGCAGCTTGCAGCTGGGGATTTCCTTCAGTTTGATAACCTCAGCTTTAGAGCTGGGGTTTTCAGAGGGTGTCATTTAGAGTTTGTGTTGATTCCTCTTTCATGTGCCCAGTCCTGTTTTGGGTACACACCCGAGCGGGAGGGCTGGGGCTCATTCAGCAGGTGCTGGCGCTGCACCCCAAATCCCTGCTGGAGCTGAGCTGTGAGCAGCTGGAGGCCCACCCTGCTCCTGGGCAGGAGCTTCCTGCTGCAGGTGGGCCAGGCTGAGGAGCTGCTCTCAGCTGAAGTGTCCCTGTTACAAAACAGGCTCCCTCTGGGATTACAGCGGATTGCAAAGGAGCCCTCGGTTGTCTGGCATTTCAGATGTGCTGCTGAACTGCAAATCTCATTACCCTCACAGGAGTGTGGGTGCACAGCCCTCGCAAAACTAGCCCAGAAATGCTTAAATAAGGAGGAAAGGGAAGAGTCCCAGGGAAGAAAGTGAAAATGCTCAATGTCAGCCAGTGAGAGGTGTGTTAGAAGAGTCTCATCAATCACTCTCTCTGTTCAGGGAGCAGAGAGAGTTAATCGCAGCTCTTACTTTCAGGAAGGCTCTCAGTAGTTTCTGTTCTCCCAAATTCTCTCTTCTCTCTGATACTTCTATTCCTTTTCTCTGATATGTTTTTTTCTGGTACTTCTATTCCAATTGCTCACTCTTCCCTGAGATAACCCTTGTGCTTCCCGTCTGTCACGGTTCCTTGCTCAGCTGTCCTGGAATTGTCAGGTCTCAGGGACAGGCCATCCCTGTCCTCGTGTGAATATAGAATATTCTACACCATCACACCACAGAGCATCATTTAACCTGCATACACAGAGAGGCAGCTTTTCTGTTGCTGTGGGAACCACAGTTTCATTTTCTTGCATATTTTCCCTGTATTTTAAGAGATTTCACTCAGTGTTGCACTACCAGCCTTCCCTGCAAATCTATTTCATGGCTGGCTTCTAGAGCAGGCTATGAAAGGCAGTTTGCAGGGCAAATTGTTAAAAGTTACCTTGTTTCAAAAGCAGTTGGAGTAGGGAAATAAAATACACAGTATCAAGAAACCAAGTCTTGTTTCGTCTTGCCCAGGAGTACCGAGCTGCTGCCAGCTCTGATGTATGATTCTGTCTTGGGCTGTTAGGTATAAACCAGTAACTTCTTCAGCTTGAAATGCTGGCAAAATACTGGCTAAAATCAAAGACATTTGGATGACATAACATAGCATGCCAGATGCTTGGGAATCCTTGTCAGCAGCACAGCACAGGGAAATGATCCTCAGTGTTTGGGAGACCCAGCATGGGATGAAGTACTTCCCTGAGCTCAGTATCATCAGCTTGATGCAGTAATTGCCACTGATCTGCTCTCGAGGCTGATGGGTCCTCACCCAGAAGTGTGTTTGCTGCAGGGAGGACTCTCTGGGAGAGAGTTCATTTGGACTTGCTAGACACACAGGGACACAAAGTCTGCCCTCTGGTCAGAAAATGATCCAGTGTGAAACAAAATAACCCATCTTTGTGTGGCTGAGGGTATGGGTGACACTCTTGTTAAATAAAGCACATGCAATATTCCAGTATTCCAGTATTCAGGTTTGCTGCTGTGTGAAGTATTTAAAGAATGTTGTCTTTTTTAATTTCTTAAAATGTTGTTGTGTCTTGTCTTGGAAGTGTACTTGCCAAAGAAAAGCACTCTGTACTTCAGGCTGTTCTTTCTGAGTAATCAAGAGATTAAAGTCTAACAATTTATGTTGCCTTATTCCCTGGCAGAGTAATTATTAATGACTCAACAAGTTTTGCTTTTATAAACTTTAGATTTGGTAGTTTCAGATTTTATGGTTCTAATGTTACCTGTTGTGTATCCAATATGTGCAAGACTGACTTTCTGTCCGTGCCTGATGTCAGTTGAAGAGGGATCAGTCTTCCAACAAAGTGTGATCATTTACATGCCATTTCCCCAAACTCCCCATCCTCTGCCAGTTTTAATCTGAGTTTTTACCAGAGGAATGTGTGTCCCCAGGGCTGTGGCTGAAGCCCAAGTCACCTTTTTGATGTCCCTTTGTCTTGTAAAGGAGGGACTTGTTTGTATGGGAACCTCTCAGGAAGTGTCCAAGGATGCTGGCCCGTGTCCCTGAGGTGCCCAGGTGCAGCTGTGCTGTGCTGCTGATGGCTCAGGTGAGGTGCTCATGGGGATGAGCCACAGCACTGCAGAGGGGGGATGGAGTGTGAGGAGGAGCATTCCCAGCCTCTGCACTGCTGGGTTTCTGGCCTGGGTACCTGAGCTGAAATCTGAGCACTGCAGAGTCCCCCAGCAGAATCGGTTGTTGGAGCACAAACCTGCTCAGACTTGCTGCAGCACAGCTGCCCTGCAGCCCCAGCCCAGGCTGCGGTTTGTACCTGCCGATGTGACAGTGCCCTTATCACACCTCTTATCTCTTGTCTCTGCTCTCTGTTTTGTCCAGCAGGAAATGAGCCTTCCTCTGTGCCCGGGCTTTGGGCTTCCCCAGGGGGTGTAACAGAGCCCTGAGGGGGCCTTCTGCAAGGAGAATTGGCTTTGGAGGCTTGTGCTTGAAACTTGTCCAATGAGTCTGAGACGCCCAAGCACCATTAATTTTGGAGGTAAATGCCTCGTCAGAAGTACTGCAGAGATGGGGAGGAGTAAAGATTTTAAGTTGCCAAAGTATGGGCAAAATGGGATAGTTTTGACTGTTCATTTCTGAGGTTTGGACATGTTGAACTTAAAGGAACACCAACTTGGATTGTAGAAAAATTGAGAGGTTGGGGGGCTTTGGGTTAAATCACTCTGGCAGCTTCACTGCAGATTAATTGGTTTCCTGGTTTAAAATTCTCCCTCTTCTGTCGGTTTAAAGCCATCAGAGGTGAAAGTGAAAGGTAGTTTATACTGCAAAAGAGGTGATTCTGGAATGCTAAACAAACTGGAGGAAACACTCTGACTTGGGATAGGAAAGTTCAAAGAATTTAAGTTGGATGTACCTTTAAGTTATTCCTTGGGATATGACATTACTTATTTGAATCTCAAGTAAAATGTTTAATTTTGGAAATTCAGCTGAAATGCTTTTTATTAAGGTATTTTCTATCATTTGTCTATAAATTGATCAAAGTGAGCTGTATAAAGGGAGGGGAGAATCCTGTGAAAAGATAAAACCAAAGGGGAAAAGCCCCCAACAGCAAACCAAACAGAAACAAATGAAAGAAAATATAACAACGACAGATTGAAATGTTGCTACTTGCCTTGGGTGGGGGAGGGAAAATCATTTGCATGATGTGTTTCATGTTATTGTTATTGAAATTGAACCAGGTTACTGATAAAATTGTAATGATAATGTACATTTACAAAGTTAATGAGTTAAGTTTGCTCTAGTAAACAGCAGTAATGTCCTGGCACCCAGCCCACAGAGAACTGAAACTATGGTACAGATTTGCAGTGTCTGGGCTGCACTGAGGGTGCTGGGCTGATCCTGGGTTCCCGTTGCTTTTTGATTTTAATGCCAACTGTTACTGAGAAATATTTAATAACCAAACCCAGGCTGTCTGGTAGAGAGCTACCTACCCTTTTAATGAAGTCATTTTTAGCATAATCTGAATTTTATGTACTAATGTGTTACCACACTGCATGAATTTTTTTAATATGGTGTTTGACTCTGCTGCAGCCCTTCCGTTTTAGTATAATTATGGATATTAGGAAATTTGGGGTTGAATTATTGGAATGAAAGCCATGGGATCATGATACAGACCTAACAAAGGCAATAGATCAGAGTAGAAGGTTAAAGTGTGTGGGGTGGGATGTATTGTAGGGCAAAGGAACAGCTTTTAGAATAAGGGTTTGAAACATTGCTTTTTCTGTAGGAAAAAGATGGAGTATTGCATGCTGGGAACAAGTGCTTTCCATAAGGTAGCTAAATTTTAAAAGTACATTTGTTTCATTTTGTTTTAGGCTTTGCTTAAGTATTGTAAAGCAGTAATTTTGTCCTTTCTGCAGTTTTCATTTTGATTAGACCTCTGCAAATCTTTCTTCAAAACCTAACAAAAACCCAACCAAAGAACTCAAACCTGACCTACAACTGCAGTTTTCCTTTTCTGAAACATTGTTCAGTGTGTACAGAAAAATATATAAAGATTGTCAATAATGGTATAAATTCTTCCATGATTTCAAAATTGCAGGTACTAACACTTATACATTTGAAAATGTGCATGTGTTGGGTGACTACAGAGAAATGACCAAAAGTAAATGCAGTTTGTTAAATGTAGTCTCCATTGATGCCTCTCTAGAAACAAAAAGCCCCAAGCTTCAAAACACCAACCCCAAGAAGCCCCACCCCTCAGGAATGCTGTCAGCAGAAACTCCAAGTAAATAGTCTCATTTTTTTTCCCTTTGTTCCTGTGAATAGCAAGACATAACACACTTGGAGGAAGTCTGGGTAGATGAGTCAGGACTTATTTCATTAACTGCAGTTAAATGTTTTGGCCAGGTTTCCCCAGGAAACAAAGCTTACACAATTTTTCAGATTGTGGCTTGTCTCCTAATCCCCCTTCCCTCCTCCCAGCCAAGAGAGCCATTTTCACCCAAATTGGGTGGAGATGAAGGTCTGGAAGGAAAAATGAGCACCTTTAAGTTGGATTAAATGTATCTCTCCAGGAAGAGAGGGGACTGGTTTGAAGGGCCCCAGGTTCCCTTCACGCCTCTGTCCACCCACAGCCTGTTCCTCAGAGGGAGCAGCAAAGCCAAGGGGCTGCCAGAGGCTCTGCGGGAGGAGGAGCTGCAGGGAGGGGACAGAATTGCCGCTGCCACTGCTCAGCTGGGGCTCCTGGGGTCACTGCCCCGTGCTGCTGAGGTGGCCCCTGGAGCTGGCCCGGCCTGGCCTGACCCACTCGGAGCGAGCTCAGGCTCAGGAGGGAAGAGGAGCAGCAGGGCATTGCCTGAGTGTGTGAAGCATGGAGCTCCAAGTGAGCTGTTGTGCCTGACTGAGTGCATGTACAGAGTGCATTATTCCATGGATACGATATTATTGCAGGTACAGCAGCAGCTCATGATGCCCCGTAAAGCTTTTCTTTCCCAGAAAGAAAAGCAGGCTCGTGCCAGGGAAAGGGATATGTTAAAAAAGAGGAGGAGGCGACAAGACTATCTCAAAAGAAGCGTGGAGCCGCAGAAAAATACAGAAACAATAAAATGGCACAGGGATGATGAGAAGAGGAGAGAAAATGAGCAAGTTAAGGACAAAGATATCAAGAAGCGGTGGAGACAGGATGAGAGAGAACGACGAAAGAATGTGGACGCTATGAATTGGCACAGGGAAGAGGAGAAGAGGGAAAATGAGCGAGGTAAGGACCAAGAAAGCCAAGAACCAGCAAAGAAAGGAGAGGGGGAAGGAGCAGGGAAAGGCTGCATCCCCCATCCAAGGAGGTGCCAGCAGAGTGATGTTTACATTACAGCTGGAGTTACTTGCTGTAAATAGAAATGGATGGAGATGCTAAAAGCTTTTGTTGTAGTCACAGCCTGTAATAATATCAGACTGTATCTGGCTCTCCACTCACTAAGATTAAATAGTCAGACATTTCCTAAGTAAAATTAACTGTGTATGCCTAAGGATAAGGGATTTTGTACAATGAGGTGAGTTGGATTCAGCTGTCCAGCAGAACTTGCAAAGTAAGGTTGATGTAAAAAGCTAAAGTTTGAAAGTTCATGTTTCAGGTGTGAAGCTCTAATTTTGTCCTCTGCTATGGTGGGTGGTGATTGGAAGATCCAGGGAATTTCATTTCTTCAAAATTTGACTGAGGCAGGCAAAGGGCAGAGGCAAGAAGATGCTGCAGATAGACCAGAGATGTTGTTGTCAGGCAGTTGGAAATAATTTGTTTCTTGGAGTTTCTGTATATCATGGTACCTGTGGCCTGTTCATCTGTATTAGACACAGGAATTAAGAGAAAGCATTTGATGCCTTTGCTGAAGAAGTTCAGTGGTTCGGTTTTGAAATTAGCTGCTAGGTACCAAGCAGTATTTTGAGACTTGTCACTGACTCAGGTGTATAAGTGATCAGTGCCTAAAGACAAGCTCTGCACTGACTCTGCCTTGTCATGAGACAAAAAAGGCTTTTCTTTGCAAGCACAGGCTTCACTCTTCAGGTGGGGACTTGGGATTCAAAGAAGGCAGCCCAGATTGCCAGGAGCTTTAACATGCACTATGTTCATGCACTGCTATTTCTGTAGTTCATATTAATCACCAGGAGTAACATTTCTGATGATCTCCTTGGATTTGAAATTCACTTGAAAATATTAATTCAGATCCTGACCATACTTGACTGAGCTGCTTCACTGATTTTTTTTCTGAGAAATGGGATCATGCAGTGACTGTTGAGGTGTTTCTGAAGCACTGAAATCACTCTTCATGTCTTTAAAAGGGACCTGGCTTGCTCTAGGTTGTATTAGACATTGTTTTTACAGTACAGATGAGGATGGATAGAGCACAGGAAAAGAGCAGTTCATGAGCTGGATTCCCTTTCAGCTGGGCAGCCCCAGCCAGGCCCAGTGGAACTGTGGGCGCTGATGGGAGGGAGGCTGACAGTTCCCAGGGACATGGAGAAGTTTAAGCCATCTCTTGTACTTTTCCCAGTGGTTTCTCTCTCTGGAGGGGTCTGGCCAAGCTTTCAGGTCCCCTCTTCCTGGGAGAATGCTTGCTAAACAGCTTCAGCCAGTTATAGCTCTGACTACAGTGGAGGGAGGAAACAGCATTAATTTCTTACCCTGCCTACAGCAGAATATGAGCAGCATCTCTATCACTGAAGAGACACTGAAATCTCTTGCAAGACTGCCACAAACCTTGAAGCTCAGCTTGCCAGTTTTCAGATCAGTTAGGATACATTGCACGGGAGAGAATTGAGTTCTGAAGTCCTTCAGTGTAGGGGTTGGTAAAGACAGACACTCTAAAGAAATGAAAGTTATTTCCAGAGGCAGCCCATTGCTCCTGCAGTAGCTGTTCCATCAGTGTTTGCCCTTGCAGCTTCCTGGGCAGCCTCAGCAAGGAGCAAGCCAGAGAATGAAACAGTGTGTTAGGGAATGGTACAGCTCTGGTGCCAGTTCTGTGGGGGAATGAGGCAGACAATTACTGATAATGAAAAGTTCAGCATTATCAGACAAAACACATCTGACTTAAACTTTTTCTCTTGCTCTTCTTTTCCAATAGAAACTATGTTCCAACTTCCTGTCAACAACCTTGGCAGTTTAAGAAAGGCCCGGAAAACTGTGAAAAAAATACTTAGTGACATTGGTTTGGAGTACTGTAAAGAACATATAGAAGTAAGTATGGCACCTCCAAGGGTTAGAGCTAAAATGCAGCAGAGTTAGGGGGACAGGGAGGTATTTGTGTATGCCATGATTTTTTTTTTTTTTAGACCTGTTTAAGTTCCACACAAAGTGGGAGTTAATTAGAAGCTTGAGATATAATGTACCTGTAAACCCTTCTAGAAACATTAGTGGCTACTGAAATCCAAGAATGCTGGAAGAACCAGGATGGGTGTCTGAGGTTTTCAGGAAGTGTTTGTGCTGCAGCAGGTCCTGAAGTTACAGAATCACTTCTGTGCCTGGGTCAGTTCCTGCAAGGGAAGGGTGTTTGTGCTGCTCTTCTGGACTAACTCCATCTCTGAGGCTCTTCCTGGTCTTTCAGTGTCTCTTTAAAGAGCATTTAAATGAGCTGTGTAAGAAAAAAATGCCGGTCCTTCCTGCTTGCAGAATTTGTGGAGCAAGTCTCATGTTTAAGGGTAGAATTCTGAACTGGGACAATGTTACTTGCACTCTTCATTTCAGTGGAAGTGTAATTTTTGCGTACTTTTGTGCTGCTGACTTCGTGCCAAAGGTGAAATGCCAAAGAAATGCTTCATAAGATAATTTTTTTAATAAGAATTAGAAATCTTGGACATCACACATCCGTCTTAAAAAGCTTCCTGTGTGAAATTAATTAAAAGCCAAACAAAACCAATCAAACAAAATAAATACCACACCACCACCCCCAGAAAAAGCAGCCAAAAAAACCCAAAGCCACACATCAGTTTGGGAACACTTTTCTCCAGGATTGCTTTTGGAATGAGATGAGTTTGTAAATAAGTGTTGGGCTGGTCAGGAGGATGAGTGGTGAAGATGTTCTGCAGGTGTTTTGTGATATGGAGAATATTCAGAGCTCTCCCCCTCCCAGGAGGTGCCGTCCAAACTCCCCCACTTACCTGAGTGGTGGTCTGTGCCTTGGCCAGCAGCGCCTGGCAGGGTGCAGGGGTGCTCAGGGATTGATTAAGGGAGACTTTGGGTCTTGCTTCTGACTCTCTGTCCTCTCTACCCATCTTCCCTTCTCCAGGATTTTAAGCAGTTTGAACCTAATGACTTTTATTTGAAAAACACCACATGGGAGGATGTGGGACTGTGGGACCCATCGCTTACAAAAAACCAGGTTGGTAAGAGTTTCGCTTGACACTGAGGCTGGAGGTGGGTCGTGCTGAAGAGCATTTCCCAGACATGCCAAGAGTTTTTCCTGTAGTTTTCCTCACTGATTTCCAGGTGTTGGCAGCTCAAGGGGCAGCAAAAAGCTCTGTGCTTTTTTTCTTACTTTTGTTAAGCTGTTCCTGGTGTGTGTCTCAGGAGCCTGGGTGGCCAGTGCTGCAGAGCTGGTGGGTCCTTACTCAGGTCAAACAGCTGCACCTTTGGAGCCCATTCCCATCTGTTCCCAAGACTAGCACAGCTTCACCAGCCCTCTGGCCAAAGGCTCAGCAACTTTATACAATTGGCAGTGAGTCTTCTACCTTTCCTTAGTCATTTTATTCCTGGTTTCCATCCCTTCCAGAGCTGTTTCCCTGGACACTGCTGCATAGTGCAGGGTCACTGTCAGTGCAGCTCTGAGTCCCACAGGCTGTGTCCCACATCTGCTTTGGGCATTTCTAGTTCTGCACAGCAGCTCAGTGACACTGCTGTTGTGATGTTTCTGAGGCAGTAATGAAGGAATCCTGAGCTGAGCCAGCACTGGAGGGAGGAAATGATGCTGTTGGTTCAAGCAAGTGGTGTGGGCTGCAGCAGCCTCTGCTGGGGCTGCAGGACAGTCACCCCAGCAGTGACAGGTCAGAAATCTCTCTACAAAGGATTCCCTGTGTGAGCACCTCAGAGCTCAGGTACTGCTCTCAGAGGAAACTGGGACCCATCCTGTCATGGATTCCTACTGTGAATCTGAAAATTACCATTTAGTACTGACTTGTATAAAATACACTGATGTCCCTTTTTCTAGGTAACCCAGAATAAAAATTTTAATATAAGAGGAGACAGACAGCTCTTGGTTAGTTGGTTTGTTGGGGCCAGTCTCCACAGGTGTGTGAGGCTTCAGCAGGTGGCCAGAGCAGATATTCCAGCTTCCTTCTACAGTGCAGCTCTCCAGCTCCCTCACCTGTGACCTGTGTGTAGCTCAGTGCACAGGACTTGTTCTGGCACTCAGGAGGAATCTCTGTAACTCTGAACTCCCTGTGTTACCCCACCTGAAGTGCCAGGCTGCTTGTGGCTGTCCCTAAGGCCAGTGGCACTCCAGACTGTGCTACAGCAGTTGGCAAGAGCTGCATTGGCACCTTGTTAAATGGGACAAAAGCTGCAGGCAAACTACAAGGGTGGAATTCCCAAATTTTTGGTTCCTCATTTGAGATTGGTTTAAAAGTCAAGTTTGTTCTTTGATCACAAAGAGGAGGCTTGGTGGCTTTAAGGGCTTGTAGAGCCTGTGTCTTGGTAAGCTGACATCCTTCTGTTCCCCCCAAAAAAAAAAATTGGAATTCTTTGCTATTAAAGTGTGTAATGGATAAAGACACTGGAATAGGTGAAGTTACAGATCCATATTACATCTATCAAGTTTGGCAGATTCAGGTGGGCAGTATCTCATCTGGATACAGTCTCATTTCCTCAAAGAGTCCTGCTTGGCATTCCCCCAGAAAGGAGCTCACAGGGACCTTTTCTTGCAGCTCAGCTGCAGGGAGGAGGCTTTTTGTGACCAATGGAGAAAGACACTTCTGACTCAGCCTCACCTGCCAAGGTCATGGTTAAACCCCTGAGGGACCCCTTGGCACTCACTACATCATGTGTATGTTCATGTGATCAGCATTTTAGGGGCTGATCTGCAGTCCAGAAATGGGAGAGAAGTGAATTGAAGGTTTGAGACAGTTGCAGGGGGCTCATGAGTGTTGTTTAGGAAGGTTGTGTAGAGAATACCATGGGTGTTATTTTGCTGGGAAGTGCAGTTGAATATTTAGTCTGTGCTCTGTTCTCTGTTCAAGGACTATCGGACAAAGCCCTTTTGCTGCAGTGCATGTCCCTTCTCCTCGAAGTTCTTTTCAGCCTACAAAAGCCACTTCCGGAATGTTCACAGCGAAGACTTTGAGAACAGGATCCTGCTCAACTGCCCCTACTGTACCTTCAATGCGGACAAAAAGACTTTGGAAACGCACATTAAAATATTCCATGCTCCCAATGCCAGTACACCGAGTGGAGGCATCAGCACTTTCAAAGATAAAAACAAACATGAGAGCCTTAAACCCAAGCAGGCTGACAGTGTGGAACAAGCTGTTTATTACTGTAAGAAGTGCACTTACCGTGACCCGCTCTACGAAATCGTTCGAAAGCACATTTACAGGGAACATTTTCAGCACGTTGCTGCTCCTTACGTAGCCAAGGGAGGCGAAAAGTCCCTCAATGGTGCAGTTCCCTTGAGCTCCAGTGCCCGAGAGGAGGGGGGTATCCACTGCAAACGATGCCTTTTCATGCCGAAATCCTACGAAGCTTTAGTCCAGCACGTGATCGAAGACCACGAACGGATCGGATACCAGGTCACGGCAATGATAGGTCACACCAACGTAGTGGTTCCGAGATCCAAACCTTTGATGCTAATAGCTCCCAAACCCCAGGATAAAAAGCCTATGGGACTCCCTCAGAGGATGGGTGCCCTCTCTGCCGGCAGCGTCCGCTCGCTCTCCTCACAGCAGATGATGAACAGACTCACTATACCAAAGCCCACGTTAAATTCTGCAGGAGTCAATATGATGTCAAATGTTCACCTACAGCAGAACAATTATGGGGTTAAATCAGTACCCCCCAGTTACGTTGGTCAACCAGGGGGGAGGCTCAGCCTCAGTGGCAACGCAGCTGTTTCTCTTTCCCAACAATCACAAAGCATGAAACAGTTTTCAGCGAGTGGCAATGGAAGGCCTTACACTCTGGGAGGGGAGCAGAGGTCCCAGGCCTCAGCCAGGTACTCGCTGCAGTCTGCCAACTCCTCCTCGCTGTCGTCGGCGCAGCTCAAACAGACGTCGCTGTCGCAGTCCCAGGCAGCATCCAGAGCTCTGGGTCAGTCTGGCTCCAAATCCCCCGTGGCTGCTACAGGCCCTTCTGCTGTCAACACCTCATCCACGCAGAAGTGGAAAATCTGTACAATCTGCAATGAGCTGTTCCCCGAAAACGTGTACAGCGTCCACTTTGAGAAGGAGCACAAGGCCGAGAAGGTGCCTGCGGTGGCCAACTACATCATGAAAATCCACAACTTCACGAGCAAATGTCTCTACTGTAACCGCTACCTGCCCACGGACACGCTGCTCAATCACATGCTGATCCACGGGCTGTCCTGCCCCTACTGCCGCTCCACCTTCAACGACGTGGAGAAGATGGCTGCCCACATGCGCATGGTGCACGTGGACGAGGAGATGGGACCTAAAACTGACTCCACCCTCACCTTTGATTTGACATTGCAGCAGGGCAGCCACACGAACATACACCTCCTTGTCACCACCTACAACCTGCGGGATGCCCCTGCCGAATCCGTAGCCTACCACGCTCAGAACACCCCCCCGGTCCCCCCAAAACCGCAGCCCAAAATCCAGGAGAAATCTGACGTACCTGTCAAAAGTTCTCCACAAGCAGCAGTGCCCTACAAAAAAGATGTGGGGAAAACTCTGTGTCCTCTGTGCTTTTCAATCCTAAAAGGCCCCATCTCTGACGCACTGGCACATCACCTCCGGGAGAGGCACCAGGTGATTCAGACGGTTCACCCCGTGGAGAAGAAGCTGACCTACAAGTGCATCCACTGCCTGGGCGTGTACACGAGCAACATGACGGCCTCCACCATAACGCTGCACCTGGTGCACTGCAGGGGCGTGGGCAAGACCCAGAACGGGCAGGACAAAGGGACATCGTCCCGGCTGGGCCAGTCCCCGGCGGCCGCGCCGCTGAAACGCGCCTACGAGCACATGGAGTTCCCCCTGATGAAGAAGAGGAAGATGGATGACGATGACTCCCCCTCTGCCTTTGAGGAGAAGCCTGAAGAACCTGTAGTTCTAGCACTAGACCCCAAGGGTCACGAAGATGATTCATACGAAGCCAGGAAAACATTTCTCACAAAATATTTCAATAAGCAGCCCTACCCCACTCGGAGAGAGATCGAAAAGCTGGCAGCCAGTTTGTGGCTCTGGAAATCTGACATCGCATCTCACTTCAGCAACAAAAGGAAGAAGTGTGTCAGGGATTGTGAAAAATACAAACCTGGGGTGCTGCTGGGCTTCAACATGAAAGAGCTGAATAAAGTCAAACATGAGATGGATTTTGATGCTGAATGGCTGTTTGAAAACCATGACGAGAAGAATTCCAGGGTCAATGTCAGTAAGACTGTTGATAAAAAAATCAGCTTAGAAAAAGACAATGACAGTTCCTCAGACAGCTACGAAAACCTAGAGGAGGAATACAGCGAGAGCCGCAGTCCCTTCGGGCAGCGTGTCTCTGACATGGGTGGGAAGCCCTCGACAGACAGCACAGTGCAGGACCCCCAGGACAGCTTAGCCAAGGAAATCATGGAAGAAAACACACTACAGTCTCCAGAGAAGGCTGAGCAAAAACAAGAGGAAAGCTCTAAATACGAAGAGATGATTGCTGCTGAAGAGCCAACAAAACTGGTGGGTGGCGTTTCAGACAGTGAAGGTGATCAGGATGAGCAGGATGATGCAGTGGAATGGAAGGATGGAGCTTCCCAGTCTGAAAGCGGGCCCGGTTCCCAGCAGGTTTCGGATTTTGAAGATAACGCATTGGAGGTAAAACCAGAAGTGTGGACAGATGAATCTTCCCAAAGCGAAGATGCCGGGAGCAGTAAACCCACTGTGGAGGCCAAGGGGGGTGGATCTGAAAGTGATGAAGAACAGTCAAAGTGGAAGAATCGTTCCTATGGAAAAGTAGAAGGGTTTTGGTCCAAGGACCAGTCGCAATGGAAAAACGCCTCCGAGCTGGAGGAGAGCCTGGCCAGCGAGCAGATGGAGTGGCAGAGCAGCACAATGGACAGCGAGGACGGTGAGGGCTTTGGGGCCGTGGGGGCCGAGCCCATGCACGGCAGCCTGCCCGGGGTGGAGCTCAGCAGCCAGCAGGCGTGAGCGGCTCTGCCCCGTGTGGCACTGCCCGGGCACTGCTGCCCTGCCAGCTGCTCCTGCTGCCCGGGCTCATGTACAGATCTGCTGGCCCAGGGGCTGGGAGCTCCTGCTGGGATGAGCACAGTAACTTAATGTGAAAATGGATACGCTGGTGGCTCCAGAATGCACACAGAGAAAAGCAGAGGATTATTTTTTCTGCATTTTCGACCCTCCGTTCACCTTGTCCATGTTGAGTTGTGTCTTTCCAAGAGGCCCCTCTCCGGTAGCGCCGTGCCAGCGACCCGGTGCCCTGTATAGCAGACTCTGGGGAAATGGAGTTTTCATGTATCATTCTGAATAGTTGAAATGTATATTTGTACAGTCTTTTAGACCTATTCAAGTGAAGCTTATGGAACTGTTCTTGTGTACCCATCATAGATCTGTTTCTCTTTTTTAGTGTTGCCCTGCTGTGTAATAAATGCTGTATCTAGTTTCCCTAGCAAAGCTTGAGACTGCTCTAGTATGAATTTTGACAGACTTAGTTTTTGCACATAACCTTGTACAATCTCCAACCAGAGGCCAGCAACATAAAAATATATCTGGGCTCTGTTGTATTATAGAATTTTCTTGTTCTGAATATCCTTGACATGACAACTGATGACAAACATATTTCAGAGCCATTTTCTGAAATCTTTTAAGCTAAAAAAGAAAAATCACATGCAAGAAACAAGTTTGCAGCTACTAATTTTGACACCTTTTAGATCTGTATAAAAGTGTATTGTGTTGAAGCAGCACACTGAGACAAAGTGCTGGGTTTGGATATTTAGTTTTATCTTTAGTTAACACCAACAAGGTGTTGTATTCATTTATACCATCTAATATATGACACACTGTTGTAGTATGTATAATTTTGTGATCTTTATTTCCCTTTGTATTCTTCATTTAAGCATCTAAATAAATTGCTGTATTGTGCTTAATGTAAATATTTGCTTTATTACATGCAAGTGCTCCATTCCTGGCTGGTAAATCCCACCTCCCTATATTCATTCCTCCTTTTTTGCCTCTGATTTTCCATTGCTCCCCAGCCCTGCTGGGGCCTCTCTGTTTAGTACTTACTGAATACTTATCTCCTTCAAGGTTATTGAGAATCTGCAGAGTAACTTGGGCTGAAATGTGTTATTCCTGTTCAGTGCTGTAGAACACAGTTATAAATAGCATTGTACTGGTTTGCTTGTTCTGCGTCCTGGGGAAAGGAGGTCTGTGAATTCCTCGATGAATGGAGATCTGATTTCACCTGGAAAATCCTCCCCTGAGTGTCCAGAGCACTGGGCTTGGGGGCCAGGAGGGCAGTGCTTAGGAGTACTGACCCTTCCCATGGAGCACAAGCCTGGGCCAGCCTGGAAGGTAAAGTGAATTGGACACCAGAAAAACTGGAACTGAGTTTGTTCAAAGCTGTGCCTGGTTTGGCCAGGCCAGGCCTGCTGCAGTGTGGCCTCTGGGCAGGGACCTGAGGGGGGGATTCACTGAGGGGACTCTGCTGTGATGAGGAAAAAGCTGCCTCAATGCAGGGGGGAAATGCAGCAGCCTTTATCTGTTCAGCAATGACACAATTTGGTATCCTTTTATCAATATACATCACATTTGTCTCAGTACCTGGTAAGGTAATCTTAATATTAGCAAACTCTATAGTTAAAAATCAGATTTCAGTGTTCTGAACTCCTGGATGCAGTCAGTGAAGAGTAAGACTGAAATATGAACTCTTTAGTAGCGTTTCATTTGCCAGAAAATTCCAGGAAATACTATTTTATACAGTGATTAAATTAGAGGTCTTGTACACAACCATTCTCTTACCAGGATATCAAGAAGGATGGAGGGTGGTTATTTAAAGTCTTGGCACAAACTTTCTAGTATTTCAAACCAGTTACTCTTCAAATCTGGCTTTGAGGCTGTTCACTGATTCCTCTCCAGATTTGAGGCTAACCACACTTTTGAGGAAGTCAGAAAGGGGAAGAAAATAGCTCAGTAAAACTGGAAGGACCTTAACCCGATGTGTGTAATTAGGATGTGGTACCGAGAGCTGGATGGGCTGGAAGTTACCCGCGTTTCTCAGCCCCTCTGCAGTCCTGGGGCAGATCCCAGCCCCTCCCGGGGCTCGCAGGGAGCAGCTCCAGCTGGCCCTGGCCCTGTGCTGGCCCCGGGGCTTCGGGAGCCTCCCGGGGTTGGTGCTGTGGCTGCAGGGTCAGGCAGAGCTGAGGTGCTGGAGCCCTGTCCTGCACAGGCTGCACTGAGCTGCTGTGCTCCAGCACGGGCTCTTTCCTGGCTTTTCCTTCTGCTCCCAGTGTGCTCCTCCCTCCTTCCCTGCCCTCGTCCCCGAGGCACAGCCGCTGAGCAGGGATTTCCCGGCAGGGACACACAGGCAGCTTTGTGAGCTCCAGCTCTGTCGATGAATCAAAGCCGCCCTTCCCCTCAGCTCCTCCGGCGGGGCCGTGGCTGCATCCTTCCCCTCCTCTGGGATTGCTGCTCAGCCGGTTCTGATGGCAGCTGTGCAGTGCAGATTCATTGCACGAGCTCTGACCCCCACTGAAATCAGCTCCAGTGCCATCTGCTGCTGCTGTCCCTCTGTCCCGCAGTGACAGCTCCCCAACAGCAACTCACCAGTCAATACTTGGACCTTTGACACTTATTTTCATGGCAAACCTGAATATTCACCCAGTATTTTTATAAGAAAATTCTGTCGTTCTAGCAGGTTTCAAATACTCACTAGTACAGTTATAGGAAAGTTTCCCATTGTGTAGAACACGTTTCACACACAGCTGTGGTAGGAAAACAAATTAATTTCCATTTTAGTCAGAACCAAAAGATTTCAGGAATATGTCATGTGCTTTGTCTCCAGTTTTGTTAATAAAGAAGCTGATATTTGCATAAGCAGGTTGGTATAACTAGGAGTATTTTGTTCCTTTTATAAGTGATTTGCCTCTCTATAACCCCAGCTCGTTTGTGATGATCCATTACAAGAACCTGCATTGCAGGGGCAGAGGCAGCCACTCGCTCCTGTCTCTATTGCTTTATATTTTAATTTGACTTTATCTTTCATCATCAGTCCCACTAATAAATATGAAAAGGTTGTGTTCATTTATTTCTGCATCAGAAGAGCTTTGGTCTCCATGGTTACAGCCATGCAGCTTTACTTTCACCATAAGCTTGGTGCTTTTTTCCCTTTACAGACTTTGCAGTGGGTTCTCCATCTTGAGCTTTTCCACATGCATTTTTAAAACAAGCATTTTTTTCCATTTCTCCATATTGTACTTGATGCAAAGCCAATCATCTAAAAGGTAAATCCCCTCCTCTCTTCCATGGTCAAAGAACTAAGGGGGTTTAGTGTTCCTGGGCCTGTTTTGAAATTAAAACCTTTAAAATGCTGCAGGTGCAGGGATGGGCTGTGCTGCTGGTGGTCCTGGCTAAATCACACCTACACTGCAAAATGGAACATGCAAAGGCCCAGAACAGCTGCACAGAAAGTTTATTTCTATCATTCAGCTTTTATCACACAACAGCTTGTAAAACACTGCTCCTGGTGCAAAGAGTGTGCTGGAGGCTTCAGCCAGGTGCTGTTTATGGCATTTTAAAATTCTGCCAGTGACTTCAAATTCTCCTGTAAAACCAGAGTGTTTGTGGAGCTGGCAGTGTTGGCACAGGACTGGCAGGTTTGCACTAGAGCACTCTTCAACCCCCTGATCATTTCAAATATGAAACATGAAAGTAAACAGAGTGAGGTTTTGGACATTGTCTTTACTGAATTTGGAAGCTCAACCAGGTTCAGACTCCTGTATCCAATCTTGTAATAAATGTTCCCTCTCCACAGAGCTACAACAGGGTCAGAAATCTGTGCTTCCCCTTAGAGCTGCCAGCCAAAGACCTGAGGTGCAACAGAGCCAGGGTGTCCTGGAGGATGAACCCTTCACAATAAACTCAGGCACCTTTCCTAGGAGCCTCTTGGTTATCAAGAGTGACTTACTTGGACTTCTGGTACCTACACAGTCCCAGGAGAAAGCCTTCAGCTGGGGCGGCTCTGCAGGTCAGAGGGGTGAGGTACAGGCAGGGCACGGCTCTGAAACAGAAACAGGGCAGAAATTCAGCTTCTTGCTCAAGAACAGGAAATAATACTTGAGGGAATTGTCTGCTAAAAGAGACAAGGGGGGTGGAATCATCATCTCAGAACTGAAGTTGCTCTCCAATAATAATAACTGACTTCGTAAGCAGTGCTGAAAATGTGAAGTTGTTTACTCTCACACCTGATCCTACAGACTTTGAAATCATCTTAGCTGAGTTAATATTGAACAGATAAAAATAGAGTAGAACACGGGGGAAATTAGTTTTAAAGCAGAGAGAAATGCAAATGAATTAGTAGCACTTGAAAATACTGACTACAGAAAAAATACAGAGAGGGATTTGGGTTTGCTTCTGGGGTTTTTAAGAATTCAAATAATTGATTAATCCCGAATTGAGGAGATAAGTAATTTATTTCTATAGTGCAGCAATCCAAACCTCTAGCTAAAATCCCAGTCTCAGTGGAAAAGGAGCCTGTCTTTCCCCTGAGGTTGATGCTCTCCAGGCTCTAAACTTCACCTATTTCCAGAGGCCTGTTTGCTATTTAGATTAAATCCTCTCATGTATTTGTGTGCAATTCTCCTCCCCGTGTTTCATCACCTCCATCCCATGGTCACAACTTTCAATGTAACACAAACCCAAATTTTCCTTCTCTGACTCTCAGCCTTCACAGGCACTGGTAAAACAAGCTGAGGAATCTGAACTGACCATGGAAGTGCTGCTAGTCTGACCTGCACCCCTGTGAAACAAAAAGGACAAAAAGCCAGAAGCAAAGAAGCTGTGAGAATATCCAGCTGTAATAATTCATGGTGGGATATGAACATTATCATTGTCTTCCCCAAAATAAAAGTAGAGAGAAGGGAAAGTTACAGACCACTCCAGTTTTCCAAGTAAAATAATCTGTCCCTCATTTCTAGGGCAGCACTGCCAGTGGTCACCCCGGGAGCAGACCGGGCAGAGATCGGGCTGTGAATGACAGTAATTAAGCAGTAATTAAGCTTAACGAGCTGGGTGCCAATCTGTTTGCAGAAAGCTCTGGCCAGAGCAAGCCAGCTTCACTGTGAGCACAGCCTCTCCCACCTGCCTTAGAAGCAGCCTCTGGCCTTCCCTCAGCTCATGAACCCTCTGTCCCCCTCTGATTTCTAACCAGTTACTTGAGAGAGTGAGAGCACTTACTCTCCACAATTCCTCCAAAAAGATGATGCCACAATTGCAATGAGAATTTACTTTTTTTAGATCCCTATGATAGTAAATCTGGTGCTTTGATGTCTAATACCTCACTCTTTCTCTAACATTGCAGCTGTTTTGAGTCACGCCTTCCTCTCTGACCTGCAGGCACCACATTCTCTGTACCCCCTTGCCATGGGGCATTTTTGGGGGTGACTCCCAGAACTGTGCCAGAACCACTTCCAAAACCACTCCTCCCTTGCCTTCCTCCCCAAACTCAGGGAGGAGCTCTTGTTACCAGCCAGAGTTAACCAGCCAGGAGCCTCTTCATTCTTAACTGAGCTTCAGCTGCTGAAGCACTGGGAAATGAGAGACAAAGCTCCCAGTCCACACAAGATTTTCCAAAGAGGGCCCAAGGAAAGCTTTTCCCCAGTGGGACAGATGTCCCCCAGGGCAGGAGGAATCTCTGTGCTGTGCACAGCTCACAGGCTGAGATGAAATAATTCCTTTGTGGTCAGGCTGCTGGGAAACTCAAAGGAGATGTGAGGTGGTTGCCTGCTAAGCAGGAGGGGGATGTGGGGAAGAGGGAGAAAATGCCTTGAAATTCCAAAGGCTCTTGAAGTGGTCAAAAGAGAAAGGTTTAAGTAGGAGAAAAGAGCTTTTTGCCTCCAGATCACTCGATTCCTCTGTGTCCCCTGATCATACAGGCAGATCTCTCTTGATCTGCCCCTGTATTCTATTAACTCAAAGATCCAACAATGAGGGAATAAACTGAGAAAGTAAAGATTAAAGGAATTACAGAGGAATTTAGCATTTGGAAGGCAGTGCAGCATGTTCAGATGAGGCCTGATCAAATAATAGTAACGAAAGGATTAAAACATTTAGGAGAGCTTTTGAAAAATCAAGCACACACCACTCTGCACTTGCAGGCAAATAAAAGCACTGGCATGTAGAATCATGCCTGGAAGATTAAAACTTCTGGTGGTAGCTTTAGAGACTTCAGTCAGCTGCATTTTAACAGGCAGCCAGGTGATCCAGGGAGACAAATGGTGTGACACACTGTGGAAGGCACTAAAAGCACCCTGGAGAAATGCAGTTGGAAGCCCCCAGGCCCCAGATGGCACAGCAAACACAAGGAGCAGAAAGAAAATTACCCATTTAAGGGCAGAGTGGTCACTCTGAGAACTGCAGCCCAGCATCAGAACAGCAAACCTGCGTCTAAAGGTGATCACTTCCAGGGTACATCACATCCAGGTGGAAATTCTCTTCAGGACAGGAGTAGTTTCTGTCCTAAGGCAAACACAGCAATGTCAAACCACTCCACCTTTCAGAGCACAGGCCTTGGAGCCCAGTTTTTGCTTTCCTCCCATACTGCATATCCTGCACTCAGCATTCCTTGGATTCCATTCTCCATATGGAGCACCTTTACTATCACAGACTGGTAAAGGAATCAAACTACTGCCCTGTAAGCCCAAAATGACTGAATGAGGAGCACAAGCTGCAAGATTTTCTTCCTGGAGAACCAAAGTCCTTTCCTTCCTGTTGTTCTGAACACTTCTGTGCAAGCACTTTGGAGCAAAGTCAGTTGCATGCAAGCTCCGGAAAGGATCACATAGATCTTGTTGACTGAAACTGGTCATTAATGACAACCTTTCACTTACAACATATAATTTCCTCAAGGCAAGGATAAATCAGGCTTCCCTTGTGAAGCACAATACCCTGACAATACAAAAAATCTGCCAAAGAGTTATTTGTATTTCATAAATAATAATGAGATACATGAAGTCAAGAGAATTTAGAAAAAAACACAAGAGAAAAAACCAACAACCATGTCCTACTTTTCCTCCCTCAGTCTCTTCAGATCTGTTCAACAGCTGCAATAATGATCTGCACAGATCAATAATCTTGCAGAAGCCTTGGGAGCTCAGTTCATGGTAAGAGACAGGGATGCACGCAGGAGTGTGGGATGCAGCAGAGGTGGGACAGCTCCAGGAACTCATCACAAGCTGAGTTCTGAGTGTGCAGTCCCAGCGTGGTGTGGGGTCTCTCGCACACCAGGTGACGGATTCAGCTCCTCACTGACAGAAGCATTTCCCCAGGATGCTGTTGCCAGGAGGAGCAAGTCCTTTCCAAGAGAAGGTCTGGATGTGTTTTGCTGCCGTTTGTGGCTGGTGTGACAATCTGTGGCTGTGAGGCTTCCTCGGGCAGCCAGCCCTGGCTGTGGCATGCCCAGACTCCCAACTGCCTCCTGCTCAGCTTCAGGAAGCCAAGAGGGAACTGGAGGGAAACAAGGAATGGGACAAACCAAGATAAATAAAAACCAACCCTCTGAGCATCTCAGCCTTCAGGAGCAGCATAAGCAGAGACCTTCACAACACCCTTCTTGCACAAATACTCTCATTTTATCAGTGAGGGAATTCCATGCATTCTTCGCCCTGGCTTTCACTGCCAGCTCTGCTCTCAGGTTCCCAGGTCCCTGTCCAGTGGGACAATCTAAGGAAGTGCCTAGGACAGGCAGAGCCAGAGAGGGACTATTGCAGCAAGCTGGTAAAAACAGAAAAAAAACCCCTAACAAACACTAGGAAAACCTTTGGGACCAGATGATGCATTTAGGGATGCTAAAGCTGCTGGTTCACAGCACTGTGAGGCTGCTGTCAATCAGCTGAAATGCCAGGGCAATCACAGCAGGGTCTTGATGGCTGGAAAAAAGCCAAATGTCATGGTCAGCTTCCAGAAGGCTGAGGAGGAAGAGCTACAGGATGTTCAGCCTAACTTCAGTCCCAACAAAAACATGGAGCAAGAACTTTTGGAATCCAATTGCAGCATTCCAAAGGAAAGGGGATGATCAGAAGGAGTCAGCACAGCCCTGCTAAGGGTGAGCAGTGGTCAGTGACCCTAATTCCCAGCTGGCAAGGAGGCAGCTCTGTGGGCAGGGCCAGTGCCCCCCAGAGAGCAGCAGCTGCCCTGAGCAGCAGCCTCTGGCAGGGGAGAGGTGGCACAGCGGGCATGGGGACCAGCACAGCCAGGCTGGACACACCAGCCATCTGCAGAGGCTGAGCCAGCTGCTCCCTCAGCCTCAGGAAGAGAAGGAATGGGCATGGAAAGCACCTCGGACACTCCAGCAGATCCTGCAAGTGTGGCAAAACTGCAAGTGCCAGATTTAGCCTGGCAAAATACTCAATATTCTCATGCTCATTGGGAAGGCATTCAGACAGAGACTGACCCACCCACAAGTCACAGGAGATGGAAAATCACACTCATTTTCCAAGAGTAATGCAGCAGGAAATAAAGATTAGTGAGGGCTGGCTTGTATGTCAACTCTAGTGAGCAGCTGGGATGCTGTTCTGTGGTGGTACAGCAGAAATTTGCCCACAAATACAAGAATAGCCAGCATGGCTTCACTGTCCAACAAAGCTGAGGAACTGTTTCCAGCTGAGACCAACAGCTGATGCTCAGAGTATAAAAACAGGGCAAGTATGCAGCATTCCTGCCTGAAATACTGCCCTAACCTGTAGGAATTTGCAACATAAGAGTTCCTTGAAATAGAAAGATAGCTTTTCTAAACAACTTTGATGAATTTTAACATATGTAAATCTTCTTTCTGTTACAACTGTAACAGTGAGTTCCAAACCTCAGTGATGCATCACATGTCAAAAACCCTCCCTTAGTTCATTTGGAGACCATTTCTTGATAATTTCTGCTTGCTGTCTCGTGCAATTTCAGATTTCATAAACTCTACCGGATTCCTGGTCAGTGTGGAAAAGAGAAGACTAAAATCTGCTCAGCTGTTTCCCAAAGGGACATGGATCCCAACTCCTGCTCCAGATGCCTTTTCCAGTCCTGCTGCAACAGGATCAGAACTTCAGTCAAAGATGAAACCACAGATGCAGAGAGGGACAGAAGATGGATTTGATTTTCTGTCTTTGTACTTTTCCTAATAGTTCCTAACTTTCCTAATTCTTTCTTGCCTGTAACTGATCTGTGAGCTGAAGGTTTTCCTGAGGCCATCTGGATTACTTAATGATCTTTTTCTTTAATGAGAAATGCTGGTTCACAGACCAACACCACTCACGTGAGGCTCCCTCGCATCAGCCCCAACTGCATCATCATTTATTGACACCTTGTTTTGGCCAGTTTTCCTCTCAGTCTCTCAATGTTGCAAGGTCTGTCTGCAGCTCTCTGCAGTTGCCATTCCCTTTTGTGATCTCAAAATAGCCATGCCAACAACCTTTCTCACCTCACGGTTTGTCTCATTTTCTAAATCCTTTGTGAAGGCTGAGCAGCCTGCTAGAGATACAGACAGCACCTGAAAGGCTTCTTCCCAAGCTTCTTAGCTCAGGAGCATGTAAAATATTTGTGATCCCGAGAGGATGACGGGGCCAGCACTGCCCTTCAACACGTTGCAGGCCCATCATGGAACACATTTGAATATGTGACTTTTAGCAACCTGACAAGAGCACAGCCGCAGTGCTTAGGTGGGAGAAGAACACCTCAGACAGTCCCTCCCCTGATACAAGCCTCTGTTTCTTTCTTTTGTAAAAAGAAATTATGTTTTCTCTTATGGGCTGGAAATCAGAATAGCTTTGTGGGACTGCACAGAATAGCTGTGTAGTCCCACAAAGTCGGGCTGCAGAGGGCACTCAGGAAAGAAAGAGTTCAGCTGGAATGGTGGGGGCTCTGCACGGGTTACCCAGACTTTCCTGGAAGAGACACTAGCAGGGAAGAGTTCTCCTTCAGTTGCGTCAGAGGGCAGAACAGGGCACAGCAGGGCTGGCCCGATGCCACCAGCTCGGCCGGGGCAGCGAGGGGAGCCACCTGGGTCAGCCTGGGCCGGCTGCACACCGACACACGGACACACGGACACACGGACACACGGACAGACACACACATGTCCTGCACGTCTGCTCCTGGCAGAGCCCTGGGCAATCGCCGCAGGTGTGCCCGGGCAGGCACACCCAGCAGGGAGACGCCCAGACCGCCCTAAATGTGAAATCCTCCCAGCAGAGCTGGCACCCGCGGCGCTCGGTGCCCAGCGAGGGCAAACGTGCCACACTCATACCTGGCTTTTTCCTTCCCCAGCCACACTGACACATGGACTCTGCGACAAAACGAGTGCTACTGAAGCCCAAAAATATCTGCACTGACTATAAATATATTATGAAAGAGCTTTAAACTCTGCCCTGAAGCAGTTCCCGATTGGCTGCCAGTGATGTCACCCAGCCCCGGAGCCCGGCGGAGCGCGGGGCTGGGGAGGCTCCGCTCGGAGCTGCCGGCAGCGGGAGCGCGCACCGCGGGGCCGAGCACGGCGGAACAGCGGCGGAACCAGGGCGTAACCAGAGCGCAACCACGGTGTAACTGCACCGCAACCACGGTGTAACCGCACCGCGTAACCAGAGTGTAACCACACCGCAACCACCGTGTATACGCTGTGTAACCCTATTGTAACCACGGTGTAAGCACACGGTGTAGCCACGCTCGCTGCCCCAGAACCACAGCGGAGCTGCAGCAGACCCGCATCTTCCCCCAGGAGCCGCTGTGCCCTCAGGCCCTGCTGTGCTCACAGCCCCATCCCAAGGACAGCGCTGTACTTGGAGAGAAGCCTTCCCAAAGGGTACAGCAAATCAGCCTTTGGGTGTTAAAGACACACGTGCACATTCAGAGCAAGTCGTTTGGTCTTTCCCAGCAGTTGTGACCTTACATTTCTAGTCAAAGGTGAGCGAAGTACTCTGCCCTGCCCTTTCCCCACAGGCACCTGGCCTCCCAGTCCTGTTTGAAGAAACTGCTATGGAAGTGAGGAACATTTTACACAAACCCTAACAATAGCACTATCCCAGGGTGCTCTAAGCCCTGTCCAACCTGGCCTTAGACACTTCCAGGGACAGCCACAGCTGCTCTGGGCAACCAGTGCCAGGGCATCACCATGCTCACAGCAAAGAATTTATTTCCAACATCCCATCTAACATTGCTCTCCAGCCATTGCTCCTTGAACTGTCACTCCAGGCCCTTTTAAACAGTCCCTTTCCATCTTTCTTGTTGGTGCCTTCAGGTGAAGGCTGCATATTGTTATCCACTGTTGTTCCTTCTGCCTTTCTTTGCAGTTTCATATTAAAGACAAATGTGCTAAAATCAGTCATAGAAAAAAAAAACCCACAAGCTCAGTGTCTAAAGTGTCTCAGTGTCTAAAACTCCCACTTTCCTCGATTACTCCTAAAGGACATTTTGGCCGCTGAACCCTGCACATACCATGGGTTATTTCGAGTGGAACAAGTCCATTAACTTGTAAACACTCCTGGAAACCGGGAGGCAGCGCCAGCCCGCTCCGTGTGAGCACACGGACTCAGGCAGAGCCGCAGTCCGTGTGCTCACACTCGCCATCTGCTCGGCTGCGTTCGTACCGCAGGAGAAAATGGGACTGCTGAGTAAAGACTCCTCAGAAGCACAAGAGGATAACCCGACCTCACCGAGCCATAAACTCGGGCTCATTTGGATTTTCCTTCCAGGCCCACAGCCCTCTCTCTTTCACCGCTCAGCGCACCTGAGTAAAACGGGCTGGCAATGGCGACGCTGGGAACCGGGAGAAGCAGCCGGAGCCCGGGCGTGAGCGCGGGCAGCGAGGGACCCGGCGGGGACAGGCGGGGCCGGGAGGAGGGCGGAGCGCGCGGGGATGCGCGGGGATGCTCAGGGATGTGCGGGGATGGGGAGGGAGGCGCGGGTGAGCCCGGGGATGCTCAGGGATGTGCGGGGATGGGGAGGGAGGCGCGGGTGAGCCCGGGATGCTCAGGGATGTGCGGGGATGGGGAGGGAGGCGCGGGTGAGCCCGGGGATGCTCAGGGATGTGCGGGGATGGGGAGGGAGGCGCGGGTGAGCCCGGGGATGCTCAGGGATGTGCGGGGATGGGGAGGGAGGCGCGGGTGAGCCCGGGGATGCTCAGGGATGTGCGGGGATGGGGAGGGAGGCGCGGGTGAGCCCGGGGATGCTCAGGGATGCTCAGGCATGCTGAGGGAGGCGCGGGAGATGCACACTTTCTGCCGCTGCTGCGCAGCAAAGCCCCTTCCCCGGAACACCACGACATCAGCCCAGAGTGCCCAAGGCCACGGGGCCAGTCATGGAATGTGCTCGATTTTAGGAACCAGGCATGGGTTAAATTAATTCTTTTCAAAAATGAGATTTACAGTACAAACCCCTTCTGACTCGCTGGGAAACTAAGGAAGATCAATTCTTTGTCCCAAAAGTCACACACAGCTGGAAAAAAGGGCTTTAGCAAGACATATTCATGGCCACAAACACCTGAGCAGAAGGCATTCTTTCGACTGAAAACGTCTTCACCTGGTCCCAGATCCTTCCTCCTTCACACCCACACCCTTTTACTGTCAATCCAGCTCTGGCCTCTGCACAAAGGAGCCCAGGTGTTTCTTGAATTCACTTTGCCTTTCCAACGCTTCACTCAATCCCCTGTTAATGAAACCCATATGGTTAAGTATTACTGCCCTCCCTGTCTTCCTCAAGGCCCTTTTCCAGAGACTTGAATTCACTTTATGACTAGCTTTCCCTGTACTACAAAAAGTTGCAGAGGTTTTATGAGAACCTTTCACGATTCTGAAGGCTACTATAAAATAGCTCATTTACTTGAGCCCATTTGGACACGAGGAACCAAAGATGAGTGTCTCCTATTTTCAAAAGCATCTTTGTCCAAGATCACCCCTTTTACAGCTTTCCACTTAAGAGCCACTTCAAGAATAAATGTGGCAGACTGCATATATTAAACTGGAAGCTCAGAGACAGAACAGCTTGCTTGAAGACAGCTGCAGTGATTTTCAACCCCAATTGAATCCTGAGTATAAATTATGAACTTGTTTTTATAAAGTAAAATGTTTGTAAACAGATAATAATTTTATAGCTTTTTTTTTTTCCTGTGCAGAAATAAAAATAGGAACAGAATAAACAGAGATTTTTTTTCTTTTGTCACACTGAGACCACAATTTCCACAGACATTCCTCTGATGGGACACTGTTCCAAAAGTATCTATTACATGGTTACAGCAGTGAGGAGAGGAGCATAAAGTGCTTGGAGTCAATAATCCACAGAATATGGTAAAACAAAGTCCCCAACACGCTCACCACAACTATGGCTGGCGAGAACAGAAATTCTCAGTGTACTAACAAAGCCCACTTGAAATGTTTAATCCTAACATCATCCAATCTGCAGGATGTTTCCTCATCTCAGCTTGAATAGAACCTGTGGCTGGTAGAGCACAGACTGAGAAAAACAGTATAACCAAAGAACCCTGAAACAGGAAACAGAGTCAGCCTTCCCTGGTAAGGCAATTCTAATATTGGGGAAATGTGGTTATTTTCTCTTAACAGCAGATGTATAAATGGCACACCTGTAACAAAGTTCCAGCCCAGGTTTGTGAAGAGGAGCCCTGACCCATAAGTGTTTCACACGCGTTGTTTTGTAACACTGAGCACACCCAGCCCTGTCTGGTGGTGTAAATGTGGCACTGAGCCTGCCCTGCAGACAGAAATGCAAGGACAGACAGCAAAGCTGCTGCAGCTGCAGCGACTCCCCCTGCCCCAGCAGCCAGCCCTGCAGAGCTGCAGTGGAACATGCAGATACTTCCATCAGTGTGAGCAGCAGCTCTGCTCCTGCATTCCTGCCAGGAGCAGCACAGGGACCGGGGTGAGGAGACAATTCCTGCTAGTGACTGGCACCAGCAATACCTGCTCTGTAAGGAATTCACTTAAACACTGCACAGGGCACTGTTATGCAAAATGCTGCCCAAGGAAGATTTTTGCTGCTTTTCAAGAGCAAGCATCAGAGCCAGCGCCCGTGTGCTGCAGAGTGCATTTCAAGCTGAACTAACCAATAGTCCCTGGCACTGACACGGGGGAGGAGCTCTGGTTCCTATTTTCTGGCACAGATCAGCCTGGCTTACAGAAAGGCAGCATTTTACAAATCTTTACATATGTAGCCAGAAGCTTTTGTCAGTGAGATCCAATTATAGCTAAAAAACAATTCCTATGACAGGAAAGAGATGAGAGCACTAATGAAGGTGCCTCTCTGACAAATCAAGTTTTTTCTAGTTGTTTTTGTTCATTCATTTGATCTCACTACTGGAATTTTGTAACAAGAGCTGGCTCCGTATCTTTCAAAACATAAAGGGCCTAATCCCTCCCATTGGAGAACAGGAAGTCAGAAGCCAATCTTAGCACTGACTAAAAAAAGGAATCGGGATTGTTATTTTACCTTCTTTGTTGCACATAAACGAGAGGATTTTCCCCCTGGTGCCATAGCAGCATGATGGCTCAATTAAGAGCTGATTGTCCCCAACAAGCGGCACCTGTTTACAGGAGAGCTTTGCCCCAGGTGCTGTCCCTGGAGCAGTGGCAGCTCTGCAGTGTTCCCCTCTAACTCCTGTGCTGCACAAACGCTGATGGTTGTGCCTGTGCTGTCTTGCCTGGCAGGGTGACAGGGTGACCAGGACACACCTGCTGTAAAGCCTTTTCACACTGCTGGGAATGCAGTCCAACACAACCCACTCAGGTGGGACAGGCAGCACTTCTGTACTTTGACTTGTGGTCTTGTCCACTTGAAAACTGCAAACTGTCCCTGTCCCAGCACTGTGACAGCTGCAACCATGACTGCTGGGCCTTCTGTATCCTCTCCCTGGAATGTTCCCACCTTAAACTCTTTCTTTCTCAACACACAGCCAAGGAGGGATCTCACACCAGTTAATGCATCAGTCCAGGTCACAATGGAACTGGATGAACTTCAAGTGCAGCTGCAGGTAAAATAAACTGAATATCCCCCTAAAGTTCTTAACATTATATATTAAAACACGTGCTAGATTTTTTGTTTTCCCCATTACTAAAAAAATGGCCTGTAGTACTCAGCACTTGAAAATTAACGAGTTTTAAATATGAATATAGTACACCCCCAGTTTTGAAATATTCTGCTCTATTTTCCCTCCTCTCATCTTTCCCATCTGGTATAGTTTAGTATTAATTTAACAAATATTTTTCTTCAAGACTGTCAGAAAAATCTCATAGCACTTTGAAAACACCAAATATTATCTTGTGAGGTAAATTAGGACACAAAAAGTAGTGTGACATACATGTGATCACACATTGTCAGTGGCAAAGAATAACAGAAATTGCAATATGTGCTGCTCTGGAGCCTTCAAGAAGAGAAACTGCTAATATACAGCAAAGAGTGAGGCTGACACCTCCCTCGAGTTACATTTGAAGGATGATCTGCAAAAGTTGAAAAGTATAAAGTCTCCACATGGGAGAGATTTCTTACTCCAGTGATTTATTTCTGATAAGACACAGCTGTCTGTCCTCTACATGAAGCAGAACCTTAACTCCACAGAGCTCCTCAGCTCCCCTGAGCTTTGTCCTGCCAGAGAAGGGCTCTCTGATCCCTCCATGGGGACTGCAGCCAGCAGTGTGGGATGCCACCAGCACTGGGGAGCCCTGCTAAGCACAGGTCTCTTCCCCAGGTGCTCCAGTCAGACCCATCAACAGCTCCTGCTCCTTTCTGGGCTCAGGTGAACCAGTGGAGGAGCACAGAGAATCTTTCATACCCCATACTCAATTTCCCACTTCCATTTCAGGGAATCGGCTCCAGGGGTCAGGAAAAACCAGCAGGCAGCAGCTCAGCCAGGACAAGAGAGCAAACCTGAGAGGAGCAGCTGCTGGTCTACAGATTACAATATTTGTATGGTAAAAAAGACAGTAAAATGCCTCTAGAACAATTATCTAAGAAATGTGCACTTTTTCTTCATACAGACAGCATGAGATGGGGTTTTTTTGAGGTTATGTTTTACAAGTCTGCAATCACACAAGGGTTAAAAAATACTCTTTAATTAACATTTGACAAGATTCTCAGCCAATGCCATTGAAAGAAAATTCCCAGCTTTAAGAACACTACAGCTATTACAAGCTGAAAACAGCAAGAGTTTCTAATGTCCAGCTTTCTTCCATCAGAAGATACAAGTGGTTTCTTTAAACTCCACATGCTGAAGTTCTCTAAAATAGATTTACTGTCCTTTCTCTAATACTGCTGCACCCCATTCAGCCAGGGCACAGATAACATCTTTGAAGAAAAATGTCTGAAATTACAGTTTCTGCCATACGAAGTTCAAGCTTTACAGCAGAAAAGCTTTTCTGCCACAGAGCTGCAAACTTCTCAAGAGAAGGCTCCTTCCCCTGCTCTGCTCCCTCTGGAGGTGTTTTATTCTTACAACCCATAGCCTTATCCAGCCATGTTTGTAATTTATATTTAGTACGAGGTCCTTTCTGTTCAGCCCACCTTGGATGTTCCAAACACAGAGAGTAAATCCTGTGTTTTAAAACTCACTTTTCTCCTACAGATTAGAGCTCTTTCTCTTTTCTTCACCAATGTCATCATTCCAAGGTGCTTGCAAGCACGAATACACCATTATGCAAAATTTCAACATTTTTCTTAAAAAAACCCCCAAAAACGAAAGCACTGTACTTGTTCAAGCCTAACTCAAGGAAGTTTCTGTGTTTCCAGCCTGGCCTTTGTGTTCTTACTGGTGTCCCAGTTACACAACATTGTTTGTATGGGCAGCCCAGCCCTGCAGAACCTCCAGCTTGGATCTTTTTTCCAGATGGGGTATTTGCTGCAGGTTTAACAATTTTGGAAAGTTCTAAGGAATAAAACCAAATCAATTCAGATAATGAAATTAAGAAAAAGTACGTGTTGTTTAGCTCTTTTGAAAAGCCCCAATGCCTTCATAAGCTACAGCAGAGATTTTAAATTGGCAGAAAGCTACCCTCATCTGGGACATATTTTCCCATTTCCAGGAAAATATGACCGAATTTGGCCAAGTTGCAATTCTTTACTGAGTTCTTCAGTGTATATAAACTGTGTTTTCCTGAAGATTCACTGGAGCCCGAGAGCTGAGGATGAAATCAGTGTGCACCAGCCACACTGAGGAGCCATTGTTGTCCTGGCAGCTCCTCTTTGCCCTGGACCTGCAGGAGCTGAACAGGATTCTGAGCGGGATTCTGAGTGGGATTCTGAGTGGGATTGTGAACGGGATTGTGAAAGGGATTCTGAGAGGGATTCTGAAAGGGATTCTGAGAGGGATTGTGAAAGGGATTGTGAAAGGGATTGTGAAAGGGATTGTGAACGGGATTCTGAGCGGGATTCTGAGAGGGATTCTGAACAGGATTCTGAATGGGATTCTGAACAGGATTCTTCTGCAGCTGAAGCTCCCCGAGCTTGCCCTGGCACCTGGCACAGCTGTGAATTTGTGCACCTGTGCCCAGCGGCACCTGTGAGGAATGGAAGGGCTGAGGTCAGAAAGAGCTGCCCCGACCTAGGAGAAATTCTTCTTTAACCACACAGAAAAGAGTGAGGATCTTGTAGCTATAATGGAGAGAACCTGGCACTGGGCTAATAGTGCAGGGAATTTTTTTAGCATTTTCAGATATTTAATCTAGAATCTCGAATAAAGCATGAATGACTGCTGTAGGTCATTTAATCCATAGATCAAGCTTTATAAACTCCAACAGGTACTTGTACATTTTACTGATTTACTTTTACATTTACATTTTACTCCAACAGGTACTTGTACATTTTTACTTCCTAAAAAAAAAGCAAAGACACAAATGAGTCACATTTTGTGAAAAATGTGACTCATTTGTGTCTTCGCTTATTTTTTGTGTAGTTGTGTTTTTAACAGCTGAGTATAAACAGAACAACATAATATATAATTACTCCTAGTAAGATTTGATGGTATTCTTATTACCAGAAGGAGTAGAAGAATGCAGATCAAGTCTTTTTTAGTGCTCTAAGTGCTCTGCAGTAGCAGATCAAACAGCTGTGCCGGGCTGGTTTAGGGGTGTTTGCAGGCTCTGAGGTGTTGGCAGGGCCGTTTTTAAGGGGTGTTTTAGGGTTTTTTTGGTAGGTTCCGAGGTGTTTGCAGAGTTGTGCCGGGCTATTTTAGGGCTGTTTTAGGGGTGTTTTAGGGCTGTTTTAGGGGTTTTTTGCAGGCTCCGCGGCGCTTGCTCCGGGCCCGGCCTGCCCGCTGCCCTCGCCCCTCAGGCGGCCCCGCGCGCGCCCCGGCGCCCCCTGGCGGTGCCGGCCCCGCAGCGCCGCCCGCGGCCAAGATGGCGCCCGGAGAGCCCCGAGGGCCCGGCCCAGAGCGGGCCCTGCCCGGGCCAACCCGGGACAGAGCGAGGGGACAAAGCGAGCGGAACGGCGGGGACACCCCCATGGAGCCTGTCTCTGCCCTCTCCAGGGACACTCACATCAGGCACAACCATGTCCTGCGGCAGAGGCGTGAGAGTTTCCACTGGGTGAAGCCTTCTACGGGACCGTACAGAGCCCATCAGGAGTGCGGCTTCACGTGCTCCAACTGCTAATTAAACATCCTACATCCAACTGCTACACGAAATTAAACATCGGGATGGACGGCAGAAGCCGTACGCTAGGGGAAAGTGCTATTCCGAACTGAAAATGTGAAAAATACAACAGTAAGGCAACTCTCTGTGAAAAGGAGCCGAAGCTCCCGTTTCTAAGGTGCAGGGCCAAAGAAGACACTCGAGAAAACACAGCCACAGAAGCTGTGATCAATTCTCAAGCAGGAAAACACCCAAATTCCACGGCTACTTGGAGCAGGCTACCGAGATGTGCGAGGAGCAAGAGAGGTCAGCAGTAAAACAGGTGTTTAATTTCAGTTGAAGAGTCTGAAGGGAACAGAATGACTTCCAACGAGCAAAGAACATAAATTATTTCTGTATTTCTCACCAGAACTAACAGGCACTCACTCGCTGTACAGCACTGCACTGGAAAGCTGTTTGTGTCGTCTTTATTTCTTATTTAACACCAGTACAAGTGGTGCTTGACTAAACCAATAGACTCCAGCTGACATGAACTAATACTTGAATGGAACTTGTTCCCTACTAAGTAGTTCACTTTGCAACATCTTCTTAATCAAGCTTGAAAATTCATTATTCATTTTTTGCAAATGTAAACAGCATTAACGAGACTTGTATCTTGCCTGCTGCAGATGTGTAGTTGACAGAAGTAAGACAAACACTGCCAGTGGTTTAACCACATGAAAATGATGTGGGTATCCTGGATCAAGAATTGTGTCATCACCTGGAAAATGCTGAACACAAAACCAAAACCCAAACAAAGATCCCAAGATGTGGATATGTGTAAGTGGTCTGATTATTGCAAATCATTGACAACCACATATGAAAAGATGATGTCAAGGAAGAGGCATGGGAATAAAATTCTCTGAATAGTGAAACTGAACAAGTTTCCATTTTTTTTTTTTTCCTTGGAGACAGAAATAAATCGCATCAGCATTTTGCTGTTAAAATGAAGGAAGGGGGCGAGGGGAAGCTATTTACAAGGTTGGTAGTCCCACAGACCCGTCTCTGCTCGTCCCGAGGGAATCCCGGCACTCACGGAGCACCTGGCCGGAACCGCCCCGCCGAGGGCTCGCTCCGGGCACAGGAGCCCCCGTGGCTGCAGAGGGACCGGCCGGGCGGCGGGGGCTGCAGCGCCCTCGGTACCGTCCCGCCGGGACCCCCGGCCGCACCTGCAGCCCCCCGGCCGTGCCCGCGGAAGGACCGGGAGGCAGCGCCCGCTCCGAGCCCCCTCCTCTGCACACACCGCCTCCCGGGCCGGGGCTGCTCCGGCCGAGCCGCCCGAGCGCCCTCGGTGTATCCCGAGCGCCCTCGGTGTATCCCGAGCGCTCCCGGTGTATCCCGAGCGCCGCCGGTGTATCCCGAGCGCTCCCGGTGTATCCCGAGCGCCCTCGGTGTATCCCGAGCGCCCTCGGTGTATCCCGAGCGCTCCCGGTGTATCCCGAGCGCTCCCGGTGTATCCCGAGCGCCCTCGGTGTATCCCGAGCGCTCCCGGTGCGCTCCGGACCCGGCTGAGCTCAGCGCCCGGCGGTGCGGGCGGGAGCGGGGCGGGCTCGGCTCCGGTTTTAGTCACTGGGAGATTAATGGGCTGCAGAGGAAAATGTAGCCCCAAGGTGCTCGGAATTTCTCCGTCTCGCTTGTGGGTATGGAAAGGATTTGAGGTCAGAGACGTGCCCAGCTCACAACCAGGTGCTGTCCTTGCCTCCTTCCTTTCTGTGTTCCTTTCTACACTATAGAGATCCAGATATTGACCACCTGAACCATATTTGAAAGACACTTAATAGCATTTCAATGTTTAATAAAACCCAAATGGTCTTTTGCAAGTAGTTTTTTGTTTTAAGTTTTAGCTCATTCAGAAAATCATGAGTTTGCAAAAATATATCTACTTTTCTCATTTTGCTGCACAGGACAGAGAGTATGAATAGCAGACTAAGTAACAAGGTTTTCACAAGATATAAGCAATTAGGTTTTTTAATTTCAGAATTACAACACCAAGCATTTTATGCAACCTCATGCACCATTCATAAAGTCAGAGAAATCTATGTTTCTATATTCAACTAATTTTCCTCAGCATTTTCAGATTTTCAAATCATTTGTGCCCTCCAACAGAAAAGAGAATCCCACTTTTTTTTTTTTTTTTAAATTGAGTACACAATATCCAGAACAATAGGAAAGAATCAGAAGGAAAAAAAATGGCAAAAAGTCTTGAGAAATCCCAGTGTCTCACAAGAATACTCTTCTCATGCCTAGAATTTACTGCTACAGCTATGGGAGTTGAAAGGGACCAGGCTTGCAGATAGAGACAGGATCTTCTCTTTGACCAGCTTATACAGCTTCATGGAGCAGACAAACTTGAGGCCACTGCAGAACTGTGTATTCCTTTCTGCAGTGCTTGGGACTCTTACCTCCTTTATTAGTTAATCTATTTGCTTCCTGCTCTTTATTTTTTTTCCATTTTCTCTTGCAGCTGTGGCTATTAGGCCACTTCCAGCCCTGGTTTAGACAGGACAGACTGCATGCACACCAGCATTGTGTGACCCCTCACTGGGTGGTGTCCCTGCCTTCTCTGGCTCCTTGCACATCAGCTGCTGCCCTCTGTTCCTCAGCTCTGAGCGCTGCCATTCCAATGGTCATTACAAAAAAGCCATTATCAGTACCTGGCACTGCCAGGTGCTCACAAGAGCACTCTGGAGCTCACTGCACCTCACAGGACAAGAACCACGTTCTGATGTGGGGACAGTAAACACACTCTTATACACCTCCTTATAACACCCCAGAGCCTGAAACAAGTCTCTCACTGATGAAATGCAAGGTATTTATGCTATCAGGTAATAAAATAGTAGTTCAATAGAAAGGAATGTTAATTGGAAAGAGAGGAAATGGTATCTTATTAGCAACACTTCTGAACTGGGTGTAAGAACTGCTGGTTTAATAGCACAGCACTTCTTTAATCGCTTTGTGCTTCATGTCCCTAAAGCACTTTTAAATCAAGCACACGCCATCAAGTCCCCAGAGACAGATTTATCTCCTGTGTGAGAGGAAAATACACAAGTGATCTGTCAGAGCTGCACAAGGAGTCTGAATTCCTACATCTTGGCTGCAGTCTTTTCTCCCCAAGGACCAGCTGTGCCATTTATTGCATACTTCTACAGCATCCAAGAATATTGTTACCATCCAGCACACCTTCCCTCTGTTAGCATTGGAAGCCATTTATGAAGGTACCTTAAAGCTGATTTTTTCTCTCTAGCATTACCATGTGCAACTACATCCCAGTATCTGTGTGACACTTGCATTGCAAGGAACACATACTCAGAAGACTTCTGGAAAGTCTGTAGAATGCCACAGGTAATTCGAGGATTAAAAAAAAAAATTCAAAGGGGTATTTAGCACTAGTCTAAATCTTTCTCCTGATGGTATATGAGGGAGAGTAGGACTTCCACTTGATTACTTATGAAAATACTGCATCTGTAAGCATACATGAATTTTTAATTTCATAAAATAACCCGAGTCCCAATACCTTAAGAGCTCATCACCTTGAGAAAAATGAAATGCTCCTGGGTTTAAAGGACAGATGCAGTTACCAGCTGCATTCCTTCCTCAAGGAGGCAGCAGTAAGGAAAGTTAGTCTTGAAATAAGTTTCTCAGTTTTAAGAAGACTGCTGTGGGTATGAGTGCTCTGCCGAAGCAGCACTGCTGACCTGTGTGAGTGCACTGAGCCTCATTCCCTGGCAGTCCCAGCTCAGGGGCTGTGCTGTGCCTGCTCTGCAGAGCCAGCCCCATCAGCCTCACTCCATCCTCTCAGACAGTCATTCCCAAGGACAGGTCCTCAGCCTCAGTGGGTAGAGGCCTGCTGAGCCAGGGAACACTGCAGAGCTCACACCATGCCAGGAATGCCACTCTGCTTCCAGCATTCCTTCCAAGTGTCCTGTGCAGAGAGCAGAACTCCCCCAGCTCCAAGCCACTCATGCTCCAGTGCCCAGGGCAGCAGCCCAGGTTCTCTGGGCTGCACTCTGGGTCAGCGCTGATCCCAGCCTTGCTGTCCCCTCCCCAGGGCTCTGTCTGCAGGGATGGAAATACCTGAGCACACAAACAAACCAGTCCCACAGACACGAGGCAGGTGCAGGGCAGAACTCTGTGCTCAGCCCCAAAACAGCAGAAACAAAAGCCACAGGCAGAGGGCTGAGCACAGCCCCAGTCTCTCCTCCCTGGGTAGATGTTTACAAGGGCTGCCAAGGCAAGAGGTGGGAGGAAACAGTTGTAAGTGAAATGGGCTTGAGTTCAAGCTGTCCCATGGACATTTCTAGAAATACTCACAGCAGCAGTGACAGGGTCCCCAGCAGGAGCACCTGACACAGGTGACAGCAGGAGGGACCTGAACCTGTCCCAGGAGCAGTCCTCAATGAAGGGTCCCTGCTGCAGGAGCAAGCACAGCACAGAGAGCAGCACACGGAGGGACTGCCCAGGGGCACAGCTCTGCTCCAGGGGAGGGACAGGGACACATGGAGAACACTGCCAGGAAAACACTGCCTGCTCCGCTGGCCAGCAGAGAATGTTAAGCCCATCTGTTGTCACACTTGAGAAAAAGGATACGTTCTTCCTCATTTTATCTGACAAAGTAATTGAGAAAAAAAATTCCATTTCTATATCCATTTATTATTTTGGTCTGTAAAAATATAAGACTAATATACAACTACATCTAGCTTGATTTTTGTAAAATCAAATCTTCATTCGGTGAGATATCAATGTACATTATACATTAAAGTTGTAAGAAAAATACTGATATTTGACATTTTAAACAAGTTCATTCATGTAAAAATCACATTGCAAGTAAAATTTAATTAGAAAATACATAATATTCACAAAAATACACATGTTAAAGACAGCTTGTGAGAACATTGTCCTAAATTTAATTCAGGTGTGGAAAAAAACAAATGATTCACAGTTAGGCTTGACTTCTCCAGTACCACAGCAGAACTTTAAAGTAAATGCATCTTAATTCTATTAAGAATTTGTTCTTCCTATTAAGGTGCACTTGGATCTCCCAACCACCAGGGAGGAATCACTTGTCCCCCTCTGTGCATGTACACAACATATAACACTAGTCAAAGGAATTTTAGTTTTCCATTCCATTCTGAAATAAATTGGGTATTTCATAAATTAATTTATAAAATCTGGATTGAAAATACAATTTACACACACAGGATACTTAATACACAGATTACTACATCAATAGCAGCGTAGTATTGTCAATCATGCGCAGCATCCTCACTATCACTTCTGGAATTCTTTCTCCGTTGTTTAGCTATAGATAAAATCTATATAAAACAGTCAAGCCTTTAAGTATTGTCTTCCAGGGAGAAAACAGTATAGATGTTAAAAATTTAGGAGGTAGTGAATGAAAGGCTAACAATATCAGCATATTTTAAAAAACCTTATACTGAACCCCAGTATCAATTATATATAAAATTAAATGTAGCCACTCATAATCAACCATTGATCATCCCGAAGTAGCAATTTAAAAATCTTTTGTAATTAACAGTGTATGTATTAGTAAGATATGGAAGAACTTTAGAAACTTTATGGTAACTGCAGTGTTAAGCAATTACATGCTGTGCAGTCTGTCATTGTAACCGTAAATACACATTCTTCAGTTTTATTCTTTTTTTATCAAGTCCCAAATGCTTAGTTTTACTACATGTCACCAAATTTCTGTGAAACAGAACATGATCTATATCAAACAGAACATTATCTCATGTTTAGGTTACTCAGTTTGCAGGAAAGGTCCTAAGAGATGAAGCCTCATGCAGTTTAGAGTAGGACCTCAGTTAAATTTCTACAAGTCCTTAATACTGGCATCAATATTATTCAGACTACCCACACACATGCCTGGCAGCAGAGCAGCCTCAGGGCTGGCACCTGCCCAGCTTCCTGGCCAGACTCAGCCCCACCAGGCACTCCGTCCTTCCAGCTGTGATCTGAGCTTCAAGATCCTCATGGGCCACATCCCAGAGTGGATTTGCATGGAATGAAAACGTTACACCTGCATTAAGTGCACTACCAGTTCATTCTCTGTACCTCTGGACCTCTCTTCTCTTCCCATCCAAGTGCCTTTATTCCTTTGAGCATTCACAATACATTCAAGTAAACCAAAGGCACAGAAGTGCAAACTAGCAGAAGAATGAGTCTCACCCTCCACTGGTGATTGCATACAGGAAGGAAAGTCTTTCAACAAAGGAAAATAAAGATATTTTCAAAGTAAACAATCTTCCGTAAAGAAAGGAAGTGTAGAGCAGCACTGAGAGAAAACATGCACAGGTAAAGTCTCCATGTTGCAGAATGAACGTTACTTTTTCTCATTTCACACTAAGGGGATGTAGTTACTTCATTTTCAATAATTAGCAAAAGAAGTGAAACACTTGAAAGATCTTATTCTTGTAAAAGATTCCAGGGCTCTCCACACACACACTAAGAAACCATAAATAAGTGTAATAAAAGAGCCCCTCACCTGTATTTGCAGAGTACCACTGCCTGCTGTGCCTATTCTCCATAAATCCTAAGGGGGATGAATGCCTCTCTTGGCATCTTGGACTCCACTGGCATTGGAGGTTTGAGAAAACTGCTCATCAGATACTAATTTCCAATGTGCACTTTGTAACATCAAACAGCAGGGATTTGTTTCTGCAGCAGTGTTTGCATCATCACAAAAACCTGAAACAAACACAGGTTTAGCCTCCGACAGTCTGTGACGACTTACACAGATGCCCTACCATTAAACTTACAGTTGAGTTGGTCTCCTGTTAGTAAAGTTACCAGAGGTAGATTTTCCTCAAATAGACTGAGGGGGAAAAAAGAAAGGGGTCAGTCTCCCTTCCACTCACCACATCTTCCCAGAGGGTGGAACATGCTCCCAAGCACCTGACTGCTGCTCTGGGGAGCACAGGACAGAACTGGCAGTACCCTGCTCCTCCTGACAGAGGCCATGGCACCCCTGGGGAGATCCTTCTCCCCAGTCCTATTAGTCCCAGCTCATTTTCCTGCCAAGCTTCAATTCCCAGAGGAGGGTCAGGTTGGGAACCAAGGGCCAAAGGGGTAAAACAGGAGATACAAAAAGGGGAAGGATAAAAACAATGCTGGAAGCCTCCCCTGAAGCTGTCCCAATGAGTGCAGTGGTTACACACACACACAACTTTGCTCTTGCAGCATCAGGACCTGTCATCAGTGTTTTCACACAGAGCAACACTGTATACACAGCACCCAGCCAGGGGCACACAACAATCTGTATTTACAGAGCAGCTCCTAGTAATGAAAAAGTTAATATCACATGGCTCAAACAAGGTGTAGTAAAGCCTCATTCTGATTGAAAAGTTTTTTTAATCCAGGGATTTAACAAGACTGTTCTAATTTGTCAGGTTTGAAGAAAGTCACTTGTATATAATCCAGATTCATTCCAACAAACCTCTGCTAGTAGAAATCATTACAGTTTCTACTATGACTGCACGTGTAACAGAGATTACATTATGCTATTTCCATAGCATTAAGTTTACATTTGATTTGTTTGTAATTTACTGGGATTAATAACTAGATCCAATGATATCCTTAAATATTGCAAACTAGAATGAGAACAGGTCTTTGATGCATTAGTGTTAAGACTTTCACATCTGAATTTCAAAATCAGACTCATTAAAAGTAAGCTTGCCTGGCCATTAAAACCAGTAATGGTGCCTGACTAACGTGCCTGTGGTTGCACATTCACTCACAAAGGAACGGTGACCTCCAAAGCCCCGCTGCTCACAGAGCCCTGCTGTCCCTGTGTCAGCCAGGACCAGAGCAGTCACCCCCATCTCTTCCCAGCCCACCTCTGCCCTCTCCCAGCTCCCTCTTGCCCAGAGCCCACACAGAGCTCTGCCAGTGGAGCAGCAGCCAGGACAGGAGTGATGTGGCTGAAGCAGCTCCATCACACATAAGCAGCACTTCAGAGGACCGTGAAACCACAGCCCATGAGACGGTCAGCTGCACAAGTAAGGAAGTTTGCTTCTATAGAACCAGTAGTACACGGCATAAAAAAATAATAAAAATCAAGTACCTTTAAAAGAAAGCTCACAGCTATCTCTTAGCTATCCTTCATTTTCAATTTAAATTTTCCTCATTCAATTTCAGCAATTTATCAATTATCGTCCTGCTTTGTGAATTATTTACATTGAAGTGCAGAATTAATGAAGTTAATCAACTTATGTAAGTTTGAATTTCTTGAATTTACTTTTCTCCCTCGTTTTAGTCTAACTGCAGTGCTTGGTAGATGGAGAGGTATAAAGTGTGTTACATATTAAGCCCAATTAAAACATGTATGGCATCCTTACTTATACAAAGTACACCAATGTCATTTCATAGTGTTATTATAGTTCCATCTTCTTCTAAGGACTTACGCCCCGGCTCTGGGACTTCATACTCCATGCTAATGCTGCCTGTTGAGTGATTCAAGTTCATCTCACTGGAAGGAAGGAATCCATTTTGTGTGGACTCGTGGAGGAGTTCAATTTGTGATAAGGATTCTATGCTTTCGCTGGCAGGCGTAGCTTTCGGGATCTGCTGTGGCTCGCCACTGTCTTCAATAATAATGTCCTCCTCATCGCTCTCCTCTTCTCCTTGCAGCAGACTCCCCAGAATGTTTGGAGTGCTGCTGGGAAGGCTGGACTCAGTGGACTGGCCGGAGCTGCCCGAAGTCCGACTGTTCCTCACGACGTTGTTCCTCTGGTTGGCGGGTCTGACGGTGATGATCAGGTTGCGGCTGTTGGCAATCATCATGTCTGTAACTTGATCGAGGCTTTTTCCTGACACCTCTATGCCATTCACCTCCAGCACCTCATCATTGACAGCCAGCAGGCCCGTGCTCTGAGCCAGCCCCCCGGGGACCAGCCTGGATATGAAAATGCCCGGCACCTTCTCCAGCCCGTGCGGGGTGACCCTGACGCTGGAGCCGTCGCGGATGTAGAAGCCCAGCGGTTTGTCGGTGCCGTACTTGTAGAGCCGCACCCTGCGGTGGGTCTCGGGCAGAATATCCACGTCTATGATGGAGGACACGGGCCTGAAGTCCTGGGGCATGCTAATGACAATGTGGGGTTTCTTCTTGTGGTTGTCCGGCCGTAGCACGTTGGATAAGACGTTCTTCTTCCTTGTCATGGTATCCGTCCCGAAGGCACTGTAGTCTGCATCCTCTGTAAGACAGAGCACACGGGGATTAGAGCCCGCAGACAGCCAGGTCACACTGCTCCCATGTGTCAGCTCAGAAGAGGCAAACAGCTCATCTAGAAGGTGTTAGCCTTACTGTCATACAAGAATTTCTTTCTACGCATGAAACAAAAGCTTTAATGTTATGAAACACAAAGTTCAGAATACTTTTGGTTTTCTACTACCGAAGGAAAGAGCGTGTGCAAAACAAATTAAAACCAGTTAGCAGCAGCAGACACAAAGAGCTACAGCTGCCTGAGAAAGGGTAGAATGGAAAGAGTGAACACATTCCTAGAAACATTTTAATTTTATTCAGAGTAATTCCACTTGCTAGTTTTCTCTCCTCAGGTTTCAGATCATTGGAAAAGAAAGAATGAAAAAGGGAAAGCAGCCAGCATGCCTATTATTGCCTAGTTACTGGGAGGCAGCCAAGTGACCTGGATTCAAACTCCAGAAAGCTTATTCCATTCTGCACTCTTCCCTGCCCCCACACCATGTAGGTAAAATGGCTGTGGAGCAGAAACAAAGAGACCTCGCACACAAATACTTCAAGCAAAACTGTTCATGCAAGCAATGCTGTAACTGCCACAACTTGATAAAGGAATAGGCAAATGGCTTAGAGCTTAAAAAAATCCAAAAGAAAACATATTAGTCCCACAACTACTTGTAAGGGACAAGAAAACATGTTCTGCAGAAGCAATACTAATTTCTGAAATGCTTATTTACCAAAGGTTCCATTTTTCTTTTTAATATGCAATAATTCACCAAAAAGAATCAACCTAAATACATTCAGATCTGAGCTTCCTCGGATTTACACTCGTAAATTGAGTGTAATCACTCAGACTACACAAAATCTTTGTTCTGCAGGGGAAAAGCCCCAATAATTATGCAGAACTGGACAGCACTAAGCCCAGGTCCCAGAGAAGTTGGGATTTCTTTGTATTATCCCATTCAGATGCCACTGGTACAGCCAAGGGAGTGGAAGAACGGCTATACATTTCAATCTGTGCACTGGGCTGACTGTGGCAATGCTGCCCTGGTGGCATTTCAGGACAGCTGCCAGCTGCTGAGGAACTCAATGACTGCACTTGCTTCTGAGGCTGAGATATACAGACAGGAACCAGTTAGACTTGGACTCTGCAGATGCTTCAAGCAAAACAGAGCAGAGAAAGTATTCCTAGAGCAACAGGCAAACACTACTGCAGCATGTAACACCAACCCCTCCCTTCCCTTCCCAGCTTTAGGGCTGCTGAAAACAACAACAGTCCTTTGGCTGCTCTAGGAAGGCAGTCTTGGACCTGGAACTCTAAAAGAAAAAGGACAAGAAGAAAAGAAACAAATTTAAATTAGCCCACCAAAAAAAAACCCCCCCAAAAAAACCCTCGAAGGGATTTATTGTCAACTCCTGGATTGTGTGTACACAATAGTTCATCAACATGTTTTAGAAAAATGTGTCCTGATGAGGGCCTCATTTACATTTCCTTTTTATTTCCTTTGTTTAAAAAAAATAATTACACCATAAGTAAGGCAAAGCTCTTGTTTAGCTGGTTGCTAAACCAGAGCATCTTTTGCACTGATGTTTATAGATAAAGTTGTTCAACAATTTAACTCACACAATCAGGAGTTATTTCTGAAGATACCCAATTCACACAGCCCTACTACAGCCTGAAGTCACTTCTGCAGCAATCTCAGTTACTTTGTAATTTAAGGTTTAATTAATATAACATTAGATCTTAACATCAAGCACAAAGGCTTTAGAAATAGCCTAAAATCTGATTTTCACGTGTCCAAGAGTGTTAGATCAGCTGTGTTGAAGAGCTGGTGCATTAAAAAACAATTCAACCTCCCCAGCCAAAGCATTTTAACAGGTGAGCAGTGTCTGAAGTGAAACACCTACACAAATGCAAACTCAGCCTTTTCTCTGTAGAAGGCCCTTTGGAATGTCTGACTGACTAAGATCAGCTGGTTAAACCCCTGTACTCCATCCACTGCTGACAACATGCTGACTTTTCATACAACATGGAACAGTTCTTTTCATGTTTGCTAAAAATTTATGATCAAAGGGAAAAGTGAGAGAAGTTTTGCCCTTATCTCCCCGACAGGATCCAACCAGTTTCCAGTTAGACATCTGGTGTTTCACTGAAAGGATTTCTGCAACTCAACGAGGTGCAATAACCTCTCTTTTTTTATTTAGAACTACAATTATTTACAAAACAACCTGGAAAGGACAATTGTGAAATCGGATCCTAGACAGGTCTTACTTTAAATACCTCTTGGTGCTTTAAATATAAGGTAACACTTGCAGTCATTCCAGCTGAAGTGCAAGTTGCTGATGACAGCTCCAGGACACAGGTCCCAACAGACTGGGGCCACTCAAGCACTTGGCTCCTGCTGCTCTTAGTACCACAGCTGGTTTAGAAAAAGACACGAGAAAACAGGACAGCAAAGCTTTGTCAGGACTGATTCTGCCAGGAGTGCTCTCCCATGTCATTGTAACATTTGAAGGTAACATTCAATTGATGGGGTTTTCTCCTTAAATTCAAAGTGCACAAAGTCAGAGGGTCAGACAGACTGTGGTATTTTACCTATTCTGTCATATCAAATATGTAAAGCATTCAATGACCCCAGCTTGCCACAGTGGCTATAAGGCTTCTTCACCTTCATGGCAGGACACACACCCTGCAGGAAGTCTGGCATGAACTGGATATACAAACACATTTATTACATCCAAGTAGATCTGTCATGTCCTGTAAATGATCAAAGACAGTCTGTGCTCTTTACTCAAGGTAGATTTAGAACTGTTCCCAACTTCCTTCACAGAAACCACCTCCCAGCCTGCCTTCCACAGCTATCAGCTGCTAACTTCTGTCCAAATCAAATTTTTCCAGTTAGCAGAGAAGCACAAAGATCAGCTGTAACAGGACTGGCTTTGAAAGAAATATTATGTAAATGTCTGTATGCAAATAACAGATTCCAAAGGACTTTTTAAACTAAAACTAAGAGCAGAAAAACATTCCTTGGAAAAGAAAGGAACTTTAAAGGTCTCTTTCAGAAGACAAATCAGAAGCCTTAAATTGAGCTGGAGGTTTTGTTTTTAGTAACTTTCTTAAGTTACAGGACGCATAGCTGAAGTAAAAGCATCCCAAAACTGCAATCCAGATGTCAAAACATTTAAGAAACTCTGACAAATCAGAGGGAAAGTTTTTTTTCATTCTAACTGCTCTTAATAGTTAAATAATTCAGAACTAGCACAAATCTTAAAATAGGCAGTTATGGTTAGAGAATTTGTGAGGAAAACAATTGTGGAAGGTAAATAAACTCATCTCCCCAAATCTCAGCAGAACAGCACACTCCGGGTAACCTCTCTTCCACTGCTAAACAAGCTTTCTAAAGCAATACTCTCAAGTACAAAGGCATCTTTGTTCTGGCACCTCACTAATCAGTTTAAAGCCCCAGCAAAAATATTTTGGCCTAAAGCCAAAGGACAAGGTGCTAACTACAGATAGTGTGAAGGAGAACGTCCACAAGGTGCAGGAAGGATTTCTCCCCCCAGCAGTTTCAAGCTCAAGGTGGCACCAATCTGTACAGACTTATTACATGAAATTGAAAACAAAAGCCCACAAATGCCAAATCTGGTTTCAATTTAATGTTATTGAAGACAGATTTTTGAAATATTTTCCTGACCCGTTTGCAAATCAATGTAGAGTTACCCGTTAAGAATTAAATTTTCAAAGCCCCCAAGTAGTTAGTGTATTTGAACAGAGATGCAGTTTAGCATTTTTTAAATAGGACCCAACAAATCTCCTCCTATTTAGTCACAAAATATAACAAACTATGGTTTTAGGAAACCAACCTGTGTTTTTATGAAGAGACCTCAGAATAGCTAGGCTAGTCCACAAAGAGCTGTTTAAAAAGCCAACTGCTCTTACTTCTCAGCAAAGTAAAGCTTCTCAGTGACAAAGTGTCTCTCAAGGGGAACAAGTGGATTAACCAAAGAATCCACTTCTCACTAAATACAGCCACATCCATGCAGAACCTGCAGGAGTTGGATATTGTAATTTAGAATCCTTCGAGGGACTATTAAGGACATTATAATGAAATGTATCTTCTGTTATCTCTGCTGTTCTCCTATTTACAATGCAAAGCTCCCCACATCAAGCTGCCCTTCAGCCTGTGCCCCTCCATTTTCTCCTCAGAAGGGTTTTTCTCACAGACAGAGTGACTCCCATACATCTGGATTTAATCACAATACATCAGTTTAACCTTTAAATACCAGATGTCAACAGTACCTGTTAATCTGTTAAACTGCAGAATGAAATTCCAGCGAGGAATGTTTTCTGCAAGCTGACAGCCAGTCCTGACTTGTGCAACATCAAGCCCCAGTTTAGATTTTAGCACTGGAGCAGTTTATAAAGTATTTTAAAGGGATTTTGTGAAATACAATTAGAGGAACCTAAGAGGAATAATTTGTGATTTCATTACAGGATCTCTAGGTTTTTTACCACATAAATGTGCAGACCAACAAAGCTTTCAGAAATGAGGAGTCAAAAACAAACATGAGAGAGAAGAGTTGTTACTTTGGCATAACATTTCCCAAATTCTGGAGTCCCATTATCACAACCATTGCTTATTAATAGAAGCAAAACCATCTTGATCTTGCAGCTCCCATTTCAACCCCTCAAGGTGTTCCTTGGATGCAATATACTAAGAAGTTAATACTATTTACATTAGATTTCACTGCAGTCTGCTCATACCTCAAGGTGGCTTTGCACAAATTATGTGAAGTTTCTAAATAGTTAAGACAGTATGATAAAAATTTCATACATTATAAAGAATCAAACCACTTTCTTTCCCCACAATGGCTTTTTTTTTTTTTTTTTTCCAAAGATCTTAAATTCCCAACTACTGCTGCTGGAAATACAAAGTAAGTCAAAGTTCCATTACAAAACCCACAAAAACTTTTCAGCTGATTTAAGAGAATGCATGAAAGCCACAAGTAGCCTTGCAAGTGGAAAAGTAACTTGTGTCACTTATTATAGCTCCAAACCAGCCCAGATCGAAGCAGCCCCATCAACAGCAGGTATTTGCTAAGACATTTCTTTTCCATTCCAGAGGCAGAGCCAGCAAGGTTCCTGCAATCTGTGAATTAAGGACACTTAAATCACGCTGCACAAAATATGAACCACCCCTAACCCCACCAATCCAGCCTTGGTTACAGGCAAACCATCACAAATAAAATACAGAATAAAGTTATTTCTGTATTTTCCATCCAACAAATATCTACTCTGTATACAAAGATGTCAGTGAAGGCAGTGCCTCAATTTCATCAACAGATGTGATCAGTGTGATCACAACTAATTCCCTGCAAAGTGCAGTGGGGACTGTGGTGCCAGCCTGGGCTCTTTGTTTCCTGAAACTCCACAGGCAGAAGGCTCTTGTGTCCAAGGGAAGGCAGTGACAACTGGTACTTCTACTCATCAATTCTTGTTCTGATAAACTAAAATGGATTCATCACCTTCTACTTTTGTGCATTACATCAACTCCTGGCACCAGAGTAGTAACAAATAATCCACCTGGATGAAATCAAGGTAAAAAAGGAGACTAAAGAAGCATGATAAATGCAACAGTAGGAACAGGCAATGTTAGAGCTGTCACAGTAGGAACAATCTAAAACCATATGGTGTTAAAATATAAAGTCAATAATCCCAGTCTGACAAAGTGGCTTATCCCTTCCTGTCATATGGCTACTGTAGGGGATTAGATGGAATCATAGGCCTTGTCTCCCTCCAGGTTCTGCCAAAGCAAATGCTTCATGCCTTTGGCATCTCGGCACCGAGAACACAGGCCTCACCAGCCTATACTATCAACACAAACAAAACAAACATTTTGCCAGCACTCAGCAGCTGCCAAGCAGCCACACTGCTTATGAATATTGGGTTTGTGTCAGGCTCTTGTGGAGTTGTTCACTTTTTGGAGTAGGAGTTGATAGAAGGTTCTGATTCCCAAGCATTTTCTAAGGAAAAGACACCTGTCTTCGCAACAACCAGGAACAGCACAAGAACAAATACAAACTTCTAATGGATTTTTTTTTTCCCTTCATGAACAAAAGCAGACAGTAGGAACACACTACTTTTAAAGGCAAACCATCATAGCAAGCAGCCCTCACTCCTGAGGTTTGCTAAATGATATAAGCTTGTCAAACTTCAAGATGTTTTATTAGGAAAGTGTGATAAGAGTAGCATATTACAAAGTTAGTCTTGAATTTATATTTTAATACCGCGTTTAATACTTCATGTAATAACATCTTTAATATTACTTTCCATCCTGTAATGGTCTCTCTTCTTGTCTGATCAAGATTGGAATTTCAAGTGAAAAGTATCCAACATATGGAGCAGAAAAGCTTAGAGGTTAAAAGTTTATTTTCACTTGCTTACATAAAACCAGAAAGAAGCATTTACTAGAGATTTAACTTGACTTTAACTCAACTAAATATAAGCAAAACATCACAAAGTATAAATAGGTTACCTGAGGAAGCCCTTGCAAGAGAAACAAGTTGTGAATACCTTTCATGACCCATAATTATTACGGAATTTGACATGAAGAAATAGGACTGAAGGGTTTTTTCCTCCATACATCACACTGTAATTGGATGAACAGATGATTCACATTCTTCAAGTGCTCTTACCTTTCCTCTGAATGAAAATCCTGAGGAGAGGATTGGCTGTAGAAACTGCTTTGTGATAATTGTCATCATTATTGATAGGCAGCAGGTCTCCGTGAATGTCCGTGTATCCCACCAAAACATCAACATTTGGGATCTTGTGCACGTGCTGCAGTAATCCATAGAACTCCTCAAACTTTCCAGGTTTGGATCTCTCCAGCGAAAACCGTCGAAATTCTGCCCCAAACTACAACAAAAATATATCTTATATCATTAATATGGAAGCAACAATTATTTTATGTTAAACCAGAAACATTATGAAATTAAAAGCGCACTAAAAGCTACAACAAACAATTTTGACATGGTATAAAACAGTCAGTGAAAACAGCTGGTTTTTCCCCCAAAGTTATAACTAGTTTTGCACATGGGCAAACGTGTACCTTTGAGCATGCCAAGGCTGTTTCGTTGCTCCATTTAACGGGAGCACTAAGGTGACAAACCGGTGCAGGGATTGCTGCAGATTCTCACAGGCTCACGGAGCAACCAGGCTGGGCAAGGGACAGAAGAGAGGCAGCACTGCCGTGGTGCTCAGAGCAGGACTGTGATTAACATCCAGTGGTATGTGCCTACCTGGAATTTGGTTCTGAGAACTACCAGTGCCCTTGAGAACAGTGTGTAGTTTGTTACACAACTCTGGGTCACCCACGCAAGGCTGAGCAGCCTTCACACCCGCAGCTGTTTGGGCAGGAAGTGAAAATGCCCCTTGGCTGTGAAGACCACAAAGAACTGCTGCTGCTTTTCAGTGCAACTCCGTGCAGCCCAGCTCTGGGGAGCTGATCTCGGCTCCACTCTGCTCCTACCTAAAGAGAGATAACAGAGGCAACCAGCCACTGCCTTTAAGGGCTTTCAAAAGATTCCTGTGCATGAGCAAGGCTCAAATCTTGATTGCAACAGCCTTTTAAGTCAGGGTTTTATCCAGAGTATAGAACCTAGATTTTCCAAATCTGGTAAGGTTCAAAAAATACGGAAAAAAAAAAATTAGTCACTGACACTACTTTAAGGGGTAGCATTTGATTGTAGTCAACATAATCACTCAACAAAAAAAACACAGCACACAAATCCACTCAAGCTCAGTCTCCTAAATCATCTCTAAAGCAAACACTTATTAAAACAGGTTGCTTATTAAGGCAATAATACAGTGGGGGCAGGCAGAGACTCAACTGGGTGCCAAGAAAAGGATGAGCACTAGATGTAGACTAGACAAATTGTGATTTTTACCACACATAGCTAGTAAAATGTTGGTGTTCTGCCAAATAAGGGCAGGACCCAAAGCAAACGGAATATTGGATAAAAATTACTCTGAATCCTCCGTATCAGGCACATACACAACATACCAGAGACGTCAAAAGGAATTCCGAGATAACAGCAGCCAGGTTACAAAAACCAGAGCAGATTGGATACGAATTAAAAGGATAATAAGCTAATAATTCAAAAAAACTCAGTTGGCTGCTTTTTCTGTGTGCGTGTGGATTCTATTGCTGACCTACAGTGAAAATAAAGACTTGCAATAATTTCTTTAGCAAGTTTAGTTTTCAGTAGAGCAGAAGCACACTGGAACAAAATGCTCTGAGCGCACGTTTGAGCCTCAGTATCACATACTTTGGTGTATCTTACACACAGGAGATGTGGAGGTGCACTTTACTTCACACCTGATTACAATCTTTTGGAGAATAAAAGCCTTGGAGCTCTCACATACAAACAAAGCACTGAAAATCAGGAGACAAGGACCTCGTTGTTAGCACGTTAACACCACGCTAACTCAAAGCAAGCTACACCTTCAACGCCCCACCTTCCTCCAAAGGCTTCAAATAAAGGAATTATCTGGGAACATTCCTGCTCTAAAAAACCTGCAATTACCCTAACGTTGACTAATGAGGCAGAAGGGATGATTCGTACCTGCTTACAAACAAAAGCCCAGCCCACAGGAGGAACTCCCGTCACGTCAGAGGCAGCCCAGCTTAATCGTGACATCAGTGCAGGACTTGGTCCCGCCTCAGCTCCTTCCCAGCCGCGCGAGGTGTGAGCCCCACAGGAACTGCCCGTGCATGGCAGCCATCGGAATAGATTGGCTTTCAAGGAATACATAGCTTAAACACAGTTCAGTAAGAAAGTTTTAAAAAGCCAACAACCTCACCCTCAGGTTGCAATAAATGTTGAATCTTACCACAGCAAGCAAAGAGCTAGATTTTCAAATGTGCGATTTTTATTTTTTCCATGTTATTTTATACATATTTGGTGCAAATACCAAAATACTCCTAACCCACTCGTATTTCCTAACACAGTTTGCTCAATACTATTAGAAAGCAGGTAAAAGACAACTCCAAATGGCAATTGAGCTATTTGAATCCCTGAAATGTCTGCATTTTCTATCAGATGCTGCCCTCCATCTCATGAAACCGGCCTGCACTTGATGTTTTAGAGGAGTAACTTAAGCAGAGAAGGCTCCTTGCCACCTGAGCTCTTTACAAGCCCGTGCTGCTCCCCTGTAACTCCCCCGGGAGAAGGCAGGGGAGCCATGGCAGCACACCAGGAAGGCACCCGGGATGCTCACTTAACACTTATTTATGGGTCACCTTTTTAAAGTCCTCTGAAACACAGCACAGAGCTGCTCTATGCAAGTCTCCATCACTGACAGAACATGAGCTGCAGAACCTTCTCTGGCTTACCAGTTGTTAAGATTTTACTGAGAAAAAAATGTTATTCCAAGTCATGAAAAAGGGGGAAACCTGAATTTTAATATACAGAGAACTAGAAGCTTATTTTGGGGTTTCCACACCATCAGCAGGAACTTTAGTCTGGGGTATAAAGTTTTATTTTCCATGACAAGAAAATGGGCTGACTGGAATTCACGTACTATGGGGAATCTCAGGGCAAGCTCCGAGCAGTTACCCAAACTGAATAAACTAAACTAACAAAAGGATTGTGCTCATGTAACTGCAACCACAGTAAGCCTGTGCTGGCCCAGCCTTGTCAGCTGAGGCACAATTATTGATTTGGAATATCTAAATAAAGAGCTGTACATCATGGAGCAGCCTTCAAAGCCCAGGCCACTCCGCAGGAATGGCTCCCTCCACCTCCCACAGAGGCATTTCTTCTTTCTCTCCAGAACTGCTCATTTTCATAGAAGGAAGATGACTCCTCTGCGATATTAAACTGAGGTACTGTTAAATAATGCATTAGCGACTATTAGTTCTAGGAATGCCTTGAATCCTGCTCCATAATATGCACTTGAGGGACAATCCCTATTCATTAGGGCTACACTTCTCTGTACAAACACCAGGAATGCATCACACGGCTGATTCCCTAGACAGACTTTAAATCAAGGAAAACACACAGCATGAAAACAGTAAACCTAGAGTTCTGGGCTGAGGCAACAAGTGATTAGGTTTGTAAGCACATCATACTGATAATTCTCAACCTTACAAGAGCATAAATAATAGATTTCACCATCACAGTACTAACTTAAGTGGTGTTTGAAAAAACAGCTACCAGATACTCCTGTGCTTGCTGGTTTAGGCCACGTGAAAAATGAACACTTTAAAGAAATCTTCCTCATTCAGGCCAATGTCACACTCCCCAGAAGTTCCAGCACTATGATGCATTATCCTTAAATGTCCACACAGCTCGAGTCATGACTGCTTCACCTACACTGCTGCTGTAACACCTCACTAGCAGGAAAGGAGGGGACAGAACACAGGCTGCTCCCCACTTCAAAAAACAGCCCAAGAAAGCCACGTGTCCACCAATGGAAAACACATTCCCACGTGGATGCACTTACAAGCCACCTTGGCAACGAAAAAAGGGTTTTACCTCAACATTTCTTTAATAGTGACATTCCACCTCATACTGTACATCCAGCAGTTTTACAACTTGGAAATTATTAAAAATATAAAGCAGAATAAAAAAAATCTAATTTCTCTCAGAATATCTAAGGTTTATCAGAAAAACTTTGCTTAATCATCAAATAAAAATTAAAACATAGAAGAGACATGGATACATGCATGGGAGAATTTACAGAGCTGGGCAAAGCTGTGAGCACCTGACACGGGTGATCTCTGCGGGAACACACAGGTACACACTCCTGCAACACTGCCAGGGTAAAAGTCTCTCAGGGCCTCTAAGAGAAGGTAAACTCCACTTTCGAATAGGCTAGCCAGGGCTCACCTCTACCTCTACTGTGAGCCTACCGTGCACCGCACTAAAAGCTATAGAAGGACATAATCATTAGGGAAAAAAGGTAACTACAGAAACAGTCACTAACAAACGCACTCATTGCAATTCGGACAAAGAGAGGGTCTCTGACGCTGGCAAATTACTACAGAACTTTTACGGCTGGAAGGGTCCTTTGGAGATCATGTAGTCCACTCCCAAGTATGTCTCTAAGCACCTCTTTTGGCCCAGTGATCCCACACTTTCCCCACAGCACATATTTGTCCGTACGTCTTTTAGTCTATCCAGAAACTCAGGGGCCAAGTCCACTTACCTGTTTTTTTCTAAAACCATTTCAAAACCATTTATATTTTCGCCCGCAGACAGCGTGCCCAGCAAGCGACCCCACGACCTCCGGCAGGCGCGACCCCGGGGGCAGCGGGGACAGCTGGGGAGGGAGCGCCGGGGCCAGCCCGCCCGAGCCCGGTGGCCTGCGGAGCGCTCAGGCCGCGGCGGGGCCGTGCCCCGGGGGCCCCTCGGGCAGGTGAGTCAGCAGCTGACGCCGTCCCTGTCCCCGCAGCGACACCGCGGTCCGACGGCCCCGCAGGGCCGGCCCGGTCCTTCCCCCGCGCCCGCGGCCCTCAGGCGGCGGCGGCTCCCACCTTGCTCTTCACCTCCATGGTGCCCAGGCCGCGGCTGCCCGCGGCCCCGCGCTGAGCCCGGTTCATGCCTCGCGCGGTCGCTGCGTCCGCTGCTCTCGCTCCTCTGTCCGCCGGAGCGCTGCGGGACGGGCAGCGGCGCGGCCCAGCCAAGAGCCCCGGCACCCGCGGCCGCTCCGCCGCCTCCGCTCTCAGCGCGGCCGGGCCGGGGCGGGGCCGCGCGGCTCCGGCACCTGCCGGGGACCGGGGCGGGGCCCTCGCCGCGCCTGCGCCGCCTCCGCGGGGCCGCGCACGGGCGGGGCCGCGCACCTGCGGCCGCAGCGCAAGATGGAGGCGGCGGTGCGGGAGCTGTGAGGGCTTTCTGCTCCCGTTCAGCGGCAGGTGCGGACGGTGCCTCCGCAGCCGTTGTCCCGCAGCGGCCGCGGCTGTTACCAAACGGGGCTGGAGCGCGGCTCGGCTCCCGCTGCCTCCTCAGGCACCTCCCGCCCCGGGGGCCGCCATCCTGCGGCTCCGCATCCTCCCACGGCCCTCAGGAGCCTCCATGCCGAGCTGCGGGTCCTCCTCCCGCGGCCCTCAGGAGCCTCCATGCCGAGCTGCGGGTCCTCCACAGCCCTGAGGAGCCAGCCCTAGCCCTAACCCTAACCCTCCGACAGCCCTGAGGAGCCAGCCCTAACCCTAACCCTAACCCTCCCAGAGCCCTGAGGAGCCACCCCTAACCCTAACCCTCCCACAGCCCTGAGGAGCCAGTCCTAACCCTAACCCTAACCCTCCCACAGCCCTGAGGAGCCAGCCCTAACCCTAACCCTCCCAGAGCCCTGAGGAGCCAGCCCTAACCCTAACCCTAACCCTCCCACAGCCCTGAGGAGCCACCCCTAACCCTAACCCTTCCCCAGCGCTGAGGAGCCAGCCCTAACCCTAACCCTTCCCCAGCCCTGAGGAGCCAGCCCTAACCCTAACCCCAACCCTCCCACAGCCCTGAGGAGCCCCCGGGTCAGGCTGCCCCTGAAGGCTCCGACCCCTCAGATATCGAGCTTGGCGGCTGCCCCTGAAGGCTCCGACCCCTCAGATATCGAGCTTGGCGGTGGACTGAACCATCTCTGGACAAAGATCCCTTCCAGCCCCAGCGATCCTGTGAATCAGGGATCTCAGGGTCCCATGGATGTAACACACAAACCACACCAGTGTTAGTTGATATTTGCACATTACATAAATAAACCTTGGTCAGGCCAAAAGTGTGAAGTCTCCCTCTGGAGACGTGGCTCTGTGTCCACCTGTAAAGGTGTTCATGGAGCTTGTTTTCATTTTAGTCACAAGTAATATTGCAGGATCTGGTAATGTCAGAGCTAACCTTCCTTATTGTATTAATTCTGAGACAGATCAATTTCCTTCAAAGGCCAGTTAAGCTACCCTGACAAAAGTACAAACCCCAGAGATTGTAAACTGTCTGAAAATAAAAGACTTGTCACGTGTATGGACAAGAAGGAAGCATGTACATTAATCTCATCATGTCAACAGACCTTTGAATTACAGGTCTCTCCATTATCCATAAATCTGGTGGAGGAGAACGCAGTGTGAGGTCTCATCCTGAAGATCTGTGTGGATGGCGGTGATGGGAGCTCAAACAATGCCTTGCAACTGAGGCACGCCGCAGGTGTCTGTCACTTCTCAAGTCTCACTTGGTAATCAGTAATTAAATAAAAAGCATCCAGTGCTGAATCACTTCTAAGTCGGTGCTGATTTTTGTACAGTTGATCTTCCTCCCATCACGCCAAAGGCAAAGGAATTGCAGCTCTCACTCGAGCCAAGACAAGCTGTAATTAGCACAGAGGATATTGTTAATAGTTAAGTATAGTTTGCTGCCAGACAGTGTCTAGGCTGATTCAAGTGTTCTCATCCTTTATCCAGCATGTTTTGGTTTTACACTGCAGAAGGATGCATAGAGAATTCAGATAGAATCTGTGATCCTGGTGCAGTAGAAGGCAGATTACAGCTATGAGAGCAAGACCAGGATAAAACCTCTTGTTCTGTCACTTTGTAATTATAACATTGAAAGAGTTTGGACTGCTTTCCATATCTGTCTTCTACAGCTCTGTTTAATAAGCTGAGCAAAACTCAGCTCTGTTTAATAGGGAGTGCAAGAGACAAGGGAACAGTGATTTCTCTGGGGCTTTAAAGCTGTTGGGTTGGCTCTTCTCTCCTGCAGAAGAGAGGGAGAGAAGGGCGGAAAAACTTCCTGGAGCTGATTTCTGCTTGGAGCCACTGTGCAGTTAATTTTACTGCTATAGATTTATGAGGTATCGCCTAAGATAATTTGTTTTCTATTGTGCATTCCTAGCATGGCTGGAGTGCCAGGCAGTGGGTGTGGGAGCGAGCCTGAGGAGTCAGGGCAAATTCATTTCAAGTCACTGGAACCAACCTAATAAAATGTATTAATCACTGGCTGGCTTTCATCACAAGGAGCTGACGTATGAGGAAGGAATGTGATAAACAATTTGATCTCAGATAAAGGTGGGGAGGGAGGCAGGCTCTTTGTGCCTGCTGGAAGGTAAGCTTATGGAGCTATTTTAGTCACAGGTTCTGTACAATCTGTGATTCAGACCTGATCAAGCTATTCATGGCACGTTCTGTTTCTGCCAAGTTGAAAGACAGGTTGGGTTTCCTGATCTCTGAGTAGCTGGGGGAGCTTTTTTGGGAGGCCTTTTTTTTTTTTCTTTGTTTGTTTTGGTGTAGAAATTCCATCACTTAGGTCCACCATGCAGTATAGTGAGACTGTGCCATGATGTTACTTTCCTGTCCCAGATTTCCCACATTTTCAGTGGAATTGTTGTATTCCATACAGCCCTGCTGGGAGTTCACAGAGTACTTCCAAGAATAAAGCACAGAAAATTTCTGTCAGCATAGGTTGTTATTGATGATCCACCTAATCTTTTATTGCATAGTTCAGGGCTTATGCTGACTTCATATTTAACATAAAGTAGTCTTTATTTACACTGTCAGTGCCAGCTCAGAGGAGTGATTGTTAGATGTACTAGATTGTAATCTGATCTTGTCTTGGAGTTGATGAGAGACTGGAGAGTTTTTTTGATGGGGAGAGAAAACTAAATAGGAAAAAGAGAAGCTTTAATTTCAAAATGATAATAAGGTCCTGCTTTCTTTAAAAAATAAACTCTGTACTTACAGGCTTTGATACCTTCTGCAATTTTGTTACATTAATCTTGTGTCCCAGTTACATTTCCCTACAAAGAAGCATTTTCAACAGCAGTGGATACTCTTGGATACTCCATTTTCAGAATATTAGGGACCGGCATGACCTCAAATTGCTTTTGCCCTCCCCTTGATAAGTGAGGGGTGCAGACAAACCAGTGCTGCCATGAAGGCATCTGATGGTCACAAATGCACAAATATTGTAGAGCCCTGCTTCCAGGTGCCCATGAATCCAGGGAAATACACTGAATGCCTTTCTGCTGATCGGGCTGATCCTGATTGTGTGAGTTCACAAATGCTGCATCACAGAGGAAGAATCTGAGGAGGGGAGCTTGTTGCATTTTATCTCCATGGAACACGCTTCATACCAACAGCTCCACACAAACACTGGGGCAAGGCTCAGCAATTAAACCCCAGGGCATGGCAACTCAGCTAATTTATTAATATCAGGAGTATTTAAATAGCCCTCATGTAATAAAAATTGTATAGCTTGCCCTGAAATTGTGACAGCTATAGGATTTTAATTTTGGGGTGGGTTTTTTGTTTATTTGTTTGTTTGAGTTTTTAAAATGTTATTTTATTGAGGGGGAAACAGTAGTTGGGTTAATAATGAGTTTTTGTTTCTGTTTCTGCCTTTGCTTTCTTCTTTCTTGTCAGGAAAACTAGCAGCATGTTTTTCTTCCCCACTCCTCCTCCAGGAACCCTTAGTTGTTACTTTGATGCAATATTTACTTACCTTTGTTTTCATTTTAGTCACAATTTGCTTTGTTTGTGACAAAGCAAATTGATTGTTTTTAGAGCTCATATATGAGATATTTTCCAATAAAACATTTATAGTTTCCTGGGGTTGGGGGATTTTCTTTAGTTTTGTACTTTTATTTTGTCTGCCTTTATGGGAAAGGTTGTCTTCATACCATGCTGCCTGTGAAAGAAACATTTGTTTCAGGTGTGTTATAAATCCAGTTATAAACTAGGTCCAGCAATAAACTCGTGATGTTTTCTGAAAAGACTTTCCTAACAAGTCAAAAGCCGATACTGATACGTTAATTTAAATTCTCCGAGGTTTCTAACTAAAATAATGAAAAGCTTTTAAAGCTTTTTCTTTCCCTTCATCTAGTAATCCATTTGTGTCCAATGACTCTGAATTCCTTTGGAATTCCCCCTTGTTTAAACAGGGCAGTTGTGAGCCCGGCTGACAGCTCACACTTGCACTCGTGTGGGGTTTAATGATTTAACTCTCCTGCCCGAAGTGCTCAGAGAAGCCACGCTGGTGCTCAGCTGTCCAGCTCAGTGGGTGACACCTCAGGGGTCCTTTACACAAAAGAATTTATGAACATTTCCTGCTTGGTTTTCCACTACTCACTGAGTTTTCCTGCTCCAGAATTCTGGGGAAAAAAAGGGGGCAAATCAAAGGAATAATTGTTGCAAAATTTACTTTAAACTTCGTTTGGTACAGATTGAGGTTTAAATTTTGTCAAATTCTTAGATAAAATGCTCTGCTTAATAGGCCTTTTGGAATAAAGCCTTTGCTGTTAAGCTTATCTGGAAAACATATTATGGCTATTTGTGAAGAAAGCTCTGCCCTGTGCTTGTGACTGTCACCCAGTGAATGTGACATCAGTGACACCTAAGTGCCAGCGCTGAATAAGGAGCGCTTGTACCTCTTGCCACCAGGGAACATTTTAACATGAACGGTGGTTTGGGAAGGGAATCCCTGCGGACTGGCCGTGTCCATGGCGGGGGAGCCTGCCTGGCTCGCCGCTGTCGCGACTGTCGCCGCTGTCGCCACCGTCCGCCCCCGCGGGTGCAGCGGGAGCCGCCGCCAGAGGGCGCCGTGCCCGCGCTGTCCCGGTCACCGGGGCTGCTGTCACCGGAGCGACGTCCGTTAATTACACCATTAATTACACCATTAATTACACCGCTAATTAATCACAGCGCTAATTAATTACAACAGCGGCCTTGGCTGCACCAGACTGCCCAGGACATGAACCGCTCCCACAGCCTCACCTGTGTTTGTAATGGCTGTGTCACATTACTGTCACCGTGCTTTAAAATGTCACTCACAAAATCACAGAATGGCTCGGGCTGGAAGGGACCTTAAAGCTCATCCCACTCCACTCCCTGCCACGGGCAACTTCTGTTATCCCAGGCTGCTCCAAGCCCCATCCAAACTGGCCTTGGACACTTCCAGGGATGGGACAACATTCCCAGGGAAAGTGCACACCCATTTGATTTCTTTGATTTGTCATAGACTTCTTACTGTAATTATAAGATGAAGTTATCAACACTTTGAGAAAATGTAAAACAATTAGAGGGAACATTTTTTTTATGGAAATATGAAACTTTTATTGTAATTAGATGATCAGATTAATCAGGCTTTTTTGTCTCGGTGTTTTATGTGTCTATGCAGAAACAAGCCAACCCCCTGTGAGACCCCAGAGAGAAAACAGACAGGTGTGTACACATTGATGCAACAGAACTGCCCCTGTTTATTAACCAGACAGTGCTGGGGCAGTGGTCGTAAGTAAAACTACGAAAGTACAAGCCAAGGAGGCTTGAAAAGTAATTCAAATTTTCCATGCATGTCACATTTGGAAATACTGAATCCTGTGAGTTCAGCCACTGTCCCAGTTGTGTTGAGGTTTTAGAAGATACTCTTTGCTTCTGTTGGCAGGTCTCTTAGCTTCCCTCCTGAGCTATAATACCAGAAACTAAAAACTCCAGCACAGATAGATGCACAAAGAGGGAAAAGTAATCATGTGCTTGGACGTGGGGATGTGTATTTCCAGTCCATCTCACTGTAACCCCCCTCAGAGGCTCAGAGCAAATGCTCTGTGCAGGGGTGGTTTGCTGGAACATGCTCTGCAGTTTGTTGTGTTCCAGCAATGAAAGTGCCTGGTCAATATATTGGTAGACTGAGAGAGAATCCACTTCTCTGCAGATCACTTCACTTTATGGAGATGTAAGTAACATTCTAAAATTTAAAAAATACAAACTAGAGAGGGGTGGGGTGGAGCCACAGGCAAATGTTGGCATACATATTGCTTGCATTAGGAGCAGCACGAATTATTGTCTCTGCAAGTCAACCTGGTGCAGAGGATCACAGCAACAGGCCCAGCTACTGAGTTATTAGCTCTTGCTTTTATAAACAGAGCTCTGGTTTACAGCAGCCTTTCTAAAAGTCAGTTTAGTCTGGATCTTCTTGAGAAGGCTGGGCTGGTCTGCTGGTTGGGTGCCTGTAATCTGGTCCATTTAGAAAACAAACAAAAACTACTTTATTCAGGGTTTAAACATTTAAGTTCTGATTAATCTGTTTATGCCAGAGCACTGGTGATGCTGAAGCACTACATGTGTAGTGTTGTTGCAGCCACGGTGAATGCTTTGCTGTAAAATGATCTTTGTGTATCGTTGGCTTACAGTGATGGGTGCTGAGTGGCTGAATTTGGGAAGGGTTTTTGTGAAGTGTGCTGAGATCCTGGAGGAAACATACTGGCATTTTTTTATGACCCTTTAGGTCTGAGACACATCAGAGTGTGTTTTATTTTTTCACTGTAAATATTATAATGGTGCCAGCAATGCAGTATTTACTGCTTTTCATATGCGTGAGAATACTAAACATATGTATTTCTAAAGGAAATTCCAGAAGAATGTGAAACTAGCTTGTAGCAATAATTTGTAGGTTTGTGTCCATTGTTTTCAGGAATATGTAAATTGTTACATTATAGAACTCACTTTGAACCCTGCTGCATAATTAGCTGCACTAAACATCAGTATTCAATTTGGGAAATCTGTAGCCAAGTGTTTTATTAGAGTTTCGTGGAAAAGGAGAATGTGAACAAAACCATAGAGCAAATGATCTGAAATGCAGTTAAAAATAATGAAAACCAAGCACCAGCCACATAAACACACCAGAAGAAGACACAGCAAATGAAGATAATAAAAAGTAAACTGGAATAAAAACACATAAAGCCATTCCTCAGCTGAAGTAAACGGGGACATCTGCACCAGGAGTGAGGGAGCCGTGGTCATTGGTGTTTGCTGAGGGGCTGCTCTGTGAGTTTTGTTAAAAGGCTCATGGTTAGGAGGAAATGACATGAACAGAAATGGCTTTTGGGGCAACTGGTTGCACAGGGCTCCTGCAGGGATTTGGTGTTGTGACAAATGTCCTCCTACAAACCCAGCTGATTTCAGCTTGTGCCAGCATGCTCCACCCTGCTGTGGGGCCAGCACTGGGGACAGGGACCTGCTGCAGTGCCAGCAGTGTTCCAGCACTGTCCTGAGCTGCAGGAGCTGCTGTGGCACTGTCCTCTGCCTGAGGCTGGGGCACACAGCCACTGCTGCCTGCCTCAGCAGCCTGGAAAGCCCCACGGAGCAGCAGGACAGCTGCAGTTGCATTTGCTGGGGAGGATTCTTCAGGCACTCAGTGGGTGTGATCATAACCCCCCAAAATGCCAGGAACATAAGCCAAGAGTTAGAGTGACAATGACTGTACTGTCACCTACTCACCTGTCCAGATCCATGGATTTGCATCTCCTGGCTTTGTGCTCCAGGTGCCCCAGCTGTGACACCCATGGTGTACCACCACTGCCCTTTGCAGTGCTCCAAGCCCCAAGCATTTTGAAGACCTGGTGTAAAGCCTACTTTTGCTTGCAGCTCAGCACAGTTCTTTCTAACACAAATAAAGTCCAGGGTGCTCCAAACGTTGGCTCATTCCATTTGCCCATCTGGTTTTGCTCTCACTGTCATGTGTGCCACTTCCCTCATGCCTCTCCTCACAAGCATGTTCAGCTGTGCAAGAGATCTTCCTCTGCCTCCTTCCAGACTTTCCTTTAAACATGTGCGCAGGAAAATACAAAACCTGACCAACTGCATAAAGAACTGGGAAAAGAAAGCAGTAACCCTGCCCTGAGAGGTCCTTGTATGGGATCTCTGGTCAGCTGGAGCTTTGAGAACACTTTGTGTGAAACACTTTGTGTTTCAGCCTCCTGCAGTGGGGTGGGTTTCAGGGTGTGTGAGCTGGATGCTGCAGAGCATGGTGCAAAGGGAAGAAAACAGCATTACTAATAAAGTTATGGTAAGGGCATGGCCAAATTCCATGCAGTCAGCTCATTTTCCCCGTGGGGAGTGTCTGGCTGCCAGTGCTGTCAGTCGGTCAGCACGGGGAAGTGCTGCTAGAAACCAGGAGGAATGGAGGATGGATGGATGAGCCACAGCAGCAGCCAAGGTGCTGTGCCCAGGCAGGGACAGGTTTGTGGGGGGTGTTTGCAAAAGGCCTGGCCAGGCACAGTTCAGGAGAGAGGTGTGAGTGCACGGGGGGAGACAAGGAGCAGAGAGATCCCAGCCCGCTTCCCACATGACAGCTTCATCTCCTCCTGCCAGGACTGCCCGGAGGGCATCCCGAGGGCTGGCAGAAGGGAGCTGGTGCCCGCAGACGGAGGTCAGTAGTGGGTGCAGCAGGAAGGACTCGGAGCAGGATTGTTCAACAGAGAATCAAAGAGAGCAAATGACACCTCCCAGTGCCAGCAAACCATGGAAGGGCGGGATGGGGAAGGCGGGAGGCAATCAGAGAAAGACGTGATGATGGTGGTGATGGTGATGATGATGATTAGCGTTGTATGACAGAGGGCTTTAAAGGGACGGTGAAGAGGCAGTGTGGGGTGAGGGCAGAGGAGGAGAGAGCAATGGCTGGGGAAGGTGGGAAAGGCGGGATCTGGGCACGACCGAGGAGGCCTGAGCAGAGGGGGTAAGAGCTGGGGGCAGAGGAGCGGGGGCGTTACAGGGAGGGTGTCCCGCGAACGCTGCCGGCCGGGGGCTGCGCGGCGGGAGCCGCAGCCGGAGCGAGCAGAGGGCGCCTGGGATGCTCCTGCTGAACAGCAGAGGGTCCGGGCCGTGACCGCAGGCTCGGCATGTGCTGGAGCCGCGGGCGCCTTCCCAGCCCCCCTGCCAGCACCAGGGGGGTCGGAGGGGGAGCGAGGGAGAGGGGGAGGGAGGGAAGGAGGGAAGGAGGGAGGGGGAGCGAAGGGAAGCAGCGAGCGGCACGGAGCGCTCGGCATCCAGCGGCAAACGAGCGCTCCGGAGCCGCGGCTTCCTGGAAGCGGAGCCCGGCTGGGCGGCGATAAGCGGCGACAAGCGGCGATAAGCGGCGGCTGTCCGAGCCCTCCCGCACCCGCCGCGACAGCCGCGACAGCCGCCACGGCAGCGGAGCCCAGCCGCGCTGCGCGCCCGCCGGCCCCAGCGCAGGTAGGGCACACCTGGGCACACCTGGGCACACCTGGGCACACCTGGGCACGGAGCGGGGCTCGGGGGGCGCAGGGCACCCGCACTGCCCGCAGGGGAGAGCTGCGGTGCCGCAGGGGACATCAGCTGGCGGGGACGCGGGCACCTGAGCAGGGCTGGGTCACCTGCGGGGGACGCGGTCACCTGGTCTGTAAGCGGGCAAGCCCCAAAGGATGCCAGCGTTCCTGCAGAGCCGCAGCCGCGCAGAGCGGCTCGGTGGCTTTTTATCCGGGGTGAAGGCATTCCCGGCAGGAAACAGCCCGGAACCTCGGCAGGACAGCACCCGGCTGGGGCAGGTGGAGCAGAGAGAAGAGCAGGATGAGCTTTATGCCATCCGTAGAGTTTGCCTTTTGGAGGTGTTGTTGCATGGGCTGGTTGTGTTTTAGTTAACTCTCTTTGTCTGTGCAAAGATTACATTTTATTTGCCTTCTTTTTTTTATTGCTTATTCGTGTAAATACAAGTTGAGGTTTTGGGTCACAGCCCAGTTACATTTTGATTCAGACAGAGTTTAATTTCCCCTTTTAAAAAGTGTTTTAAATAAGTTGGCCCATATGGAAGTAGAGTTGTTAATCAACCAAAGAAACTTGAAGGAGTTTGAAAAATAAGGTTATATATTTCTGGAGCCATTTCTTGAGTATTGAACCAGCACCAGTACTCAAAGTCCTGATTCAGTCATTTCCTTTGTTGGGATCAAGACTTAATCTGTCCATACCTGTGTTTTCACAGCTGCAAAATGGGAGCTACACCTATTGATGAGGTGCTTTACTTTTTCTATTTTTTTTTGGAAACCCTTAATTAAAACCAAGAAAAAGAGAGGCAGATCATTTGCAAGGGTAGTAAACAGTGCAAAATATGTCTGAGGGAATGTTGCATGTGGAATGGAGAGGGTCACCAAAGATGCTGTGGCTGAAGGAGTGTGCAGTGAGGAGCTCCTCTCTGTTGGATTCCTGTCTCATGCAGTTCATCCCTTCCCTGCTGCTGCTCTGACTCCTGCACTGTGACAGACACAAGCACCACGTGTAGCAGTGCAGGAAAGGCTGCACAAACCCTGCCAAAATGGGCTGGAGCTGTCCTGGAGTGGCAGGCCCAGCCTCTTTATGCCCCAGGTCTGGAGAGAAAGGTGTGAGATGCAGCACGTGTGAGCCGGTGGTGCATACTAACCCAGCAGCATTCCCCTTCAGTTCGAGCCTCTGGGGGAATGGAAGGGCTTCCCTGAGCTGGCAGGACCTCATCCTGAGCCAGGGCTCCGTGCTGGAGGCAGGCAGGAGCTGCAGGGCTGTTCTGTCAGCAGCACGGGGCAGGGCTGTGGGGAGGGAGGCCAGAAGGGAGTTATGCAATGGATCCCCCAAGGGACAGGGGAAGATGGGATGGTTTCCTTCTGCCAGGACAAAGAGCAGCTGCACAGCTGCTCTACAATGTTCTCCCCAGCCCTGGGTTCCTGCAGAGCAATCCAGGCAGGGAGCTGGGATCCTGTAACAGCACACCCACCAATGCCACTTTCCTCCCTTCCCAGCTAATTAATTCCCTCACAAAAGCTCCTCTGCAATATCCTCATAAAGAGTCTGAGAGATGGACTAGAGCCACTCTGGCCAGAAAGGGAAACCAGGCTCAGTCTGTGGGGAGGGGAAAGTTGGGATCCTCGTGTGTCTCTCAGGGGTCTGAGGAGTGACAATGTGGGGTCACAGAGCACCAGGACAAGGCAGAGGTTTGGGTATAGAAAGTTATCCAAAATAAAGGGGGAGCTGTCTCTGAAGGGTGATTAATTTGTTCCATTTGGATGAAATAAATAGAAAGACTGGAACCGAAGGAGATAATTTGTGTAAAATAGTAGGTTTAATATCATTTGAATCTGCACACTTGATCTTAGCCAACAGGCTGAGAAAGAGGGAGCAGACAGACTGAATTATCCAGACTGTTGTTGGCCAGCAGTGGATTTTGGAAGGTGATTGGCTGGTGGCAATCCAGAATTAGGGACAGCAAGTTGTGCAAAGGACATCAGCCAGCCTTTAATGGCTACAGGTGCTCGGGGCCCTGGCTTCAGTTCCCATCCCCAGATGCTGCCTCCAGAAGCACAAAAGGGACATACATATTTAGGAAATACCAGGTCTTATCCACTTTTTTCAACTTTTCCATTTCTGCTGCCAGTTTGTTCTCCCTGAGGACATACTGCTTTAAACCAGTATGTCTTCAAAGATAGAATGCCTGAAAACTATCGTTTTTATTCAGTTCAACTTTTTAGGGCAAAAACTTGGTTTTCAGACAGACAAGGCATTTAATCACTAGTAATTCAGAAGATCAGAACACTGAGATGATCTTGTCATTAATACAGAAATACTCTAAGTGTAGTTAGCAAACATATTTATATGTAACTGCTCTAGATGTGAATTTAGCTGTTTCAAATTAAATAATAAAAACTATTTTATGGAGAACATATGCAATTATTATTGGGACAGTAACTGTGTCAGTGACATTTTATTGCTCATGTTCTTTCTGTGAATCCATCCCTGATCTGCTTGATGAAGTAGCAAAAATCCACTTCTATTATTTCCATAATGTAAAATCTATTGGTTCTCAAGAGCTTGAAGAGCTCAGGGCTGCAGGTTTTGGGAAGAATTTTTTTACTGGAAGGGTGCTCAGGCCTTGGCAGGGGCTGCCCAGGGGGTTTGGAGTGCCCATCCCTGGAGGTGTCCCAGGAAGGGCTGGAGGTGGCACTCAAAGCTCTGGGCTGGGGACAGGGTGGGGATTGGGAACAGCTTGGATTTGGTGTTCTGGGAGGGATTTCCAGCTTTGGTGATTCTGTGATTCTGGGAGGGGGAGCTGCTCCCCCTGGACAGCTGAGTTTTACAGACACATGAGGGGTTCTGGCCTGGTGTGCTCCTGACAGGTCAGGTGTGAAGTGCTGATGATCCAGCAGTGTTTGTGCCGTGCTGCAGATAAGAGATCAACCCCAGTCCTGCTCATTGCATGTTATGGTTGTGATTAGGGAATGAACCTTGCTCCTCCCAGCTGGATAACTGATTTATTTCTCACGGTAGGAACAGCAGTAGCAAAGCACTCACCATTTTATTTTAAAAACCCCTGGCTTACAGACTGTGTTTCCCACGAGAGTTTTCTCTCACCCTTGTTGAAATGCTGTAAAACTTGCAGGTTTGAGCTATGATGGACACCCATGGCTGGTGTTTGTGTGCCTGGGGAGGCAGGAGGGGTGACCTGGTTAGTGTGCTCACTCATCCCTCTCTGCCTCATGGTCTTGCAGACAGAACAACAACATCACTTTCTTCCTGCAGGACAGTTCATGTTCTGGCCCACAATTACAGCACCAGATGTGTTGCCACAGAAACAATTTAAAGGGAGAAGGAACTGTGAGCAAATTGTCTTTCTTGTGGAAAGTGTTTGAGAGCCTCTCCTTGGTTTCCCCGTTTCTATCTCTGTGTGTGCACAGCAGAGAATAAGGGACAATTCTGCTTTTGTTTCGTACATCTGCTATTGGTTTAAAATTCTCTATACAGGGTTGAAAATTGAAAAATATTCTATTATGGGCATGACTTACGTACCTCAGAGACATTTTTTATTAAATCCTGATTCATTTTTAGAAACTTTTTTCCTTTAAAAATGTGCTGTGTGCTAGCTGATTTACTTACCTCCACTTGCAACATGCTTTGGAAAATATTTCCAGTCACAGTTGTTTCTGTGAAAGTAAGAAAACATTTGACTTTATAGCTAACCCAGATTTGGGTGCTGAGAATTAGGATCACATTCTCCTTACTACAACTGACATGCTGATGAAAAGAGGGAATGTTTACAGGAAATATTTTGATTTAATCTTGCCTAGGAAGCCCTAAAGTAGCCAAAGCCCTTGATTTTAGCTAACATTTCTTTTTCTCAAACCAGTGAGAAACACTTTTCTCTCAGCTGTTATGAAAATATTTGTCTGAACAAAATGCAATGTGAATTATCTTAACATGTCCTTTTGACATTCCTGACCACAGCATAACATCTTTATCTGCAGGTTTGCATTCTGTGTGGGGACAGTAATGGCAGGAACATCCAGGAGGGTCCAAGCCTGGCAAAATTTTCAAAAGGCCACAACCCAGACATCAAGAGCCTTGTTTCCACAGATCTTTGTGCTTCATGCATTTGGGAGGTCTTGGTCCCTGCACATTTTGAAATTCTGCTGGCTGTGGGACTGAAAGAGCCACAACTGGTTTGTCTCTCCAGCAGCCTAGGTGAAGTTTGGCTCTCCTTGGAAAGATTTGCCACATGCAGTTGTGTGCATGGTGCTGCCCACGATTTGGGAGGGAAAGGACACTCAGAGTTATCCTGAGAAACCTCCTGTCCTTATTGGTGTGTTTAGTACTCCCCTCTGTGAAAGTTATGATTATTAAATCTTATAGCCAGACTTTCAAATGCCCCTGAGCGGGGAAAAGCACAATTTATTCCCTTTTTTACTTTTCTTGTACAGATCTGGGATCTTCACTTTTCCCTTGATGAAAATTCTTTCTAACAGAAATTTATCCAGGTATCCCCGGGTCAGGAGCAGTTGCTTATGCTTCAGAAAGCAGTTCAGCCTTATTCCAAGTGTCCTGCCAGAGCCCTGGATTGCAGTCTGGAGCTAGGCTGCATGCCATGTCCCACACTGGAGTCCTGGCAGCTCCACAGGCATCTACATCACCCAGCAAGATCTGCCAGGCCGATAAGAACCTCATTTCTCTCCTGCATTCCTTCTCCAGGCACAGCTCCAGCCCTGGGTGTGGAAGGAATGCAGAGCTGGGCCTGGAGCTGGTGTCTGCACAGGTCAGGAGTGAGCCTGCATGGGGAGTGTGCCTCTGGCTCTGCAGCCCTGCTTGCCTGGGACACCTCAGCTATTTGCATCCAGGTCTCTGCTCTGGCAGCTCTTGGGGTGGAATCAGCCTCGTGTTTACAGGCTGATCCAAAGGTGCCCTTAATCAGTTCTCATCTCTGCTGTTTGATCCCAGGAGAGGCAGCTTGCTGTTTCCTCAGGCAGTGGAGCTTTCCCAGACAGCCATTGGAAACTGGAAATATAGGTACTTGTAATTTTCTTAAAGACCTCCTTTGGGCCTGAAATGTCTTGTGCTTGGTTTCAATCCAGTATTGACTAAGACTGGAAAGTGTGAATAATGTCAGTTCAGCTGTATTTGAGTTATTCAAATGAATTTAAAACTATGTGCTTTCCACTTACATTGTTCCATAATTCTCTGCACTTACACAACCTCTGTTTTATTGTTGAAATTGCTGCAGACTTGAAGAGGGAAATATAATTTTCCAATACTGGGCCTGAACAGATAAACAGGGAGGCAATTCCAAAGCCTCAGTGTGCTTTAAAATCTGAATGTTTCTGCTTTAATGTTGGTGTGAATAGGTTTGTACTTTTACTAGTGCAGAACAAACACCACCTCCATAACCTCCCCTCTCCCTGGGCACTGAATTTCTGAGATGTTTCCATTAAGTAATTGAAATTTCACAGAGAGAGTTTAGAAGATTTCTCCAGATTGTAAGGAAGGATTTTGTTTGATGAGCTCTGTAAAGTTAAAATAGCAGGTTTTCCACAGGGATATTCCCCAGGCAGCTTTGGAGGCAGCAGTGCAGCCCAGGCCATGTGGCTGAGATTGATCTGCACAGAAAGTTCAGTGGCTTTGCTAAAGTTGTGAAGGCAAGTGGTTTGTAGCAAGTGAGTGACCTGGCTTTTTAGAGTGGAGAGAAGAGAAGAGAAGAGAAGAGAAGAGAAGAGAAGAAGAGACGTAGAATAGAAGAGCAGAGAGAGATGAAGAGAAGAGAAGCGAAGATAAGAGAAGCTAATAGAAGCGCAAGACTGCAGACTATAAGTCATCCAGCTCACGAGACGACTCAGAGCAGCTCATCGCCTAGACGCATGCTCACGCCTCTCGATCCTCTACGATCGATACTCTAGCTCAAGCATATCACTCTACTATCCGAGCATATACTCTCCGCTCGCATCAGATCGCCTCATCCGCTACCTACGTCCGATCATCGACGACTCGCTCAGCCTAAGAGCATATCAGAGCCGAACTCTCGACTATACCGCCCGCAGAGAAGAGAAGAGGAGCATTTACATTGGGTGGATCATGTGTGGAAATGCCTGGGTTTGAGTCCTGCAGTAACACACAGTGTTGTGTAAGCTTGTTGTAAGTGTAGCTGCACATTTCTTGGGGCTGTTGGTGCAGCACCAAATGCCCAGATGGATGGAAATGTGTCACCGTTGTCTGAAATGCCCCAGACACTGCCCTGGAAGGTGAGGCCCCCTCTGAAGAGCCCTGCCATACAGAAATGTTCCTTCAGTCAGGCACAGCAGGCACTGGGACAATAGAGCTGTCCTTTGTGTAACTCTGCTGAGGTCATTGCAGCTCCTTCCTAATTCCACTGAGGCCGAGCTGTGCCTCTCCCTTTTTCTGAAGGGTTCACATGCCAATGTGTTGTGCAACAACATAATTTGTTAACAAATAAAGAAGAATTTAAATAACCTTAGAAAATCAGTGCGGGCATCCCAGCTGCCTGCAAACAAACAGCAGAAGTGCAAAACATTTTAGTAGCAATGCAAAGTATCTCAAAATTGCTTGGGCTCTGGTTCTTCAAGAACAAAACCACAACTGTAAGGAGAACATGCTCAGCAGGAGAAGGCTCTGGATGAGAACACACACTGCATCTTCTGCTAAGGTCTCCACTCCAGACATAATTTCTATGCTCTGTTCCCCAGAGCTGTAGTAGCACATGATGAATCTTTTCCCCATGTGGGTATGTATGAATTTGTCTACTTTTAGTTTCATTTAAAGCAATCAGTGAGGATACTTTGACCTGCAATTGTCAAATTATGTTTACAGTCCAGTAAAACTGTATCTTCCTGTAAAATATCTGTCTTGAGGAAGCCAAGTCACCCGGAGCAAAACTGCACATTTCTGTCAGGACGTGGAGAGCACTGCCTGCCCCTGCTGCTGCAGCTGGGTCCCTCTGCATTAGTCCTGGGTCTGCATTGCTGGAATCCCTGCTCAACACGTTTTCTACCTGAATGGCCTTTTCTGAATTTGGAAGACGGCCCAAGGGTGCCTCTCTGCCAGGAGGGTCCCTGCCCTGTGCACTGTCCTCAGCTCTGCAGAGCATCTCCAGTGGGGGCTCAGAAGATCACTGGCCCAGAGATGCTGAGTTAACCAGTCCAAGGTCTAAGAAAAACTCCTGTGATGCTGAAAAATAAGAAACTCTAAGCAGATGTGCTAGTTGCAGTAAAAGCCCTGGGTCCTCAGGGAGCAAACAATTGGGTTCACAGTCTTTGAAGAAGTCTGAGACAGAGAGCTGATTGATTTTTTTTGTGCACAAAGCTGAAATGCATTTTCATGAGTGACTCTTGCCGTGTTTGTTGATGGTATTCATAACATTTCAAGGGACCTTAAATTACATTAGCTTTTGGCCTAAATGTTGAAGTGGTTTGATCTTGACTGATCCTGCTGAGCAACTTCTGCTTAGCACTTCCAGTTGTGTCTGCCTCCTTCTTCCAGGGAGCAGCCCTCGTGTGCCTGGGCTGGGTGTTCTGGGGGCCCTGACGTTTCCAGGAATTTGTTATCTCTGGCAGAGGCCTCGGCACTGTCACCCACTGATAAGTGGGAAAGTAAACATGTTGCTGATGGGACAGTGCCCCTTCAGTGGCTGAGCACCAGCCTGGTTCCACTGCACGCCGTGCTCCTCCAGAGAAACATTCTTCTACCACTCTTTAGTTTTTAAAATTGTCTTTACTCTATGGTTCTTGTTTTGACTTACCTACTCTTGCTCCCTTTTAATGCAGAGGGATTTTTCTGGTTTGCAAATTTCAGTCACGTTAGAACCATCTCTTCCTAGTCTTGCTAGAAACACTTCTGAAATAAGCGTGGCAACTCTTTAACTTCTCATGAGTATGGAAAGGAAGTTTTCACATTTTCCACTTGCTGCTGTCAAACACCTGAATTAAACAGCGGTGCCACAGACCCAGGGCAGGGAGTGTGGAGAGGCCAGGGCAGGTCTCAGTCTCACCCTCCTTTGGAGATGTGCTGTCAGAGGGGTTTGGGAGCCCTCCCGAGCAGCCTTGCGGGAAAACAGCTGCTTCAGGAAAGCCACGAGAAACAGCCCCTGCTAGGATGTCTGCTTTAGGCTGCAGGAGGTTTGGGGCACTCCAGGAAGCAGCAATCCCTGTAGGTTTTGTAGGGTTTTGTAGGGTTTTGTAGGGTTTTGTAGTGTTTTGTAGGGTTTTGTAGGGTTTCCTGGGCAAATGATGCCCAGAAGTCAGTACACAGGTTTGCCCCCTCTGATTTTATAACTTTCCAGAGAGTGTTGCTGTAATTCTGTTTAGGCTTGAACAATCCAAAGCTTTCTTCTAGGCAGGGCCAGACTGACTAAACTTGAATATCTGGTTTAAGAGTAGATGTAGTCCAGTTTAGACTGCATTTTCCTCAGCTGCTCACTGCACCATTTGTATCCTAGTGCACACTGGCCTTTCAGCTGTTTCCAAAGCCATCTCCTTTGAATGTTTAATATCTAAGAACCAATTAGTTCCATTTTGTTTTCCTTGGATAGTTTGCAATTAAACATTCTTTCAAGTGGGCTTTATTTAGCTAATTCCATCACAAAAATAAGCTCTAAGGGAACGAAGAGAAGTTCAAGCTAGCCAATGTTTATTTTTATTATTAATAATTTATATAATGGGAGTCCCCAGGGGAACCAGGGCCCCACTAAACCCACTTTGCTCTGCATGTAATGACTGTGTCTCACAAGACTTTATTCAGCAGAAGGTTCCTTCTTGCTGCTGTGGCTCAGTGCAAGGGACCTGCTCCATGCTGCAGGGAAAGGACTGAGGAAGAGCACGTGAAAACAAATCAAGAATCATTGTTTTAAAGGAGCTTAAGCTTGGCACCAGGGGGAGAATCTGATGCAGCTTTTCTGAAAAGAAAAAAGGCCACACTTATGTATTTTCCAGTGTGAGTGCCAAGCCATGACCTCCAGGGTCTCGTTGGTCATCTCTGAAGTGATGGCAACGCTCCCAGTGGCTCTGAGGGGGTGAGACTGGGCAGAGAAGTGATGGCCCTAAAACTCTTATCTCTTTCTGAGCTAGCAGCAAGGGACTCTGCAAATTTCAAAAACACACTGGTGGGCAAAGTTAGTTTAAAAATGCTCTTGTTAATCAGATTTCTCTCAGAAGTTATGGCTTTCACAGCATCTGACCCTCAAGAACTGGTCTGCTTTATGCTTTAAGGAAGCCTTGGGAGGAGCAGTTTGGAGTCCTTTGGAGCTGCTGAATGCAAAGGGGACCAGAGCCAGCCCTGGGGTCTGCCATGGGCTCAGCAGGGCCAGAGCAGCTCCCATGCCCTGGGGGCCCTGCTCCCTCTGGTTCTGGGGTGAGCAGGGCTGTGGGGTGCAAGTGCAGCACTGCAGATTTTCCTCCTGGAGGAATTCCCACCCTCCTCCCTTTCCCTTCTGTGGAAGCATCAGGCTTTGCAGCACTCTCCATAATTCCACAGGCAAGACCTAGACAGGGTTTTCCTGACCATCCTGCTGTCCTCATTAGCTCAGTTTAAGGGGGGTGAGACATCTGGTTCCAAGTACAGCTGTGTGGTCAGCATGGGGGCTTTTCCTCTCCACAGAAAAATCACTAAATCTGGCCATTTAGGACACAGATTTTATAGGAGCCAGAGCTGGGCTGTGCAAAGTTCACCTCATTAAAAGCAAGCCCAAACCAAATAAAAGCAGAGAGTAACAGTGTAAAAAATGAGGGCCATGAATGTCAGAGCATGTGTATTAGGAATTGGTAAGATGTGAAGGGAAAAATACAGATATACCTACATCCATTCAAATTCTTGGGTTTTTCCACAAGTAAATATTTGGCTTTAAAGCATAAACCTTTTGTCCCTTCTATTTATCTCTTCTACCACATTTTATATACTTTTCCTGTTTTTCCAGTGTTCTTTGGGATACTGATCCTAACTTAGCAACTTCTTTATTTCTGTGGCACAGGATGACCTTGGTAACATTTATGGGAATAAACCATGGTTGCCACAGGAATGGGCTGGATGATTCAATTCCTAGTAAAGGGACAGTTCCTGGTCAGACAGGTAGATGACACAGGGTTTGGGCCACTTCAGAAGCACCAGGATGCTGTGATTCACAGAATTCAGGTTTGGGAGATAACAAATTACATCCCCCATGCTGTTGGACCCCAGCTTTCACTCCTGCTGGAAGTTTGTCATCAGATTTGGTTAAACACCCTTCTCTGTAATGATCAAAGCATCTATCTGTCCATCATGTGCTGCCATGAGCAGCCCTGGGACTTCCCAGAGCCCTGAGGCTGAGGGAAGGACCTTCCTCGTGGCTCCTTACCATTACCAGGTATCATTACCAGGTATCATTACCTGGAGTGGCTCCTGCAGGAGCAGGCTGGCTGGAGACATGGGCACAGCCTGAGGCACAGTGGGCAAACCAGGGACAGCGAGGTCTGCAGGGCAGAGGGATGATCCTGGGGGCTCATCCCCAATTAGGAGAATCTCTCAAGGCCAGAGCTGGTGGGATTTAGTGCCAGGCAAGTTTTCCCTTGTCCCAAATGGAGGAGCCTGTGCATCAGTGTAAACTGCTCTGCCTCAGCTCCTTCTGCTTCCCCAGCCTGGGAGTTTGGGTGCTGGGAGTGTCCTGCCAGGCAGGCTGAGCTGGACCTGCAGGTCTGGCAGTGCCAGCCTGGCAGCTGCCCCAGTGCAGCCCTGCAGGGTGTCAGCAAGCTGGGGACTGAAACTGGGCAGCACAGCCAGGCTGTGCTCCTAAATCACCTGGAACTGGGGGAACTGAGCTGTGCCTCCCCCAGCAGGGAAGGCAGAGTCCAGAGGGCTCCCAGCACCTGGGGAGCTGAGCACAGAGGGGCCAGGGCTGGGCCATGGGCTGGCAGAGGAGGGGGCACAGCTCTGGGCTATGGGCACAGCTCTGGGCTATGGGCACAGCTCTGGGCTATGGGCACTCCCTGGCAGAGGAGGGGGCACAGCTCTGGGCTATGGGCACTCCCTGGCAGAGGAAGGGGCACAGCTCTGGGCTATGGGCACTCCCTGGCAGAGGAGGGGGCACAGCTCTGGGCTATGGGCACAGCTCTGGGCTATGGGCACAGGTCTGGGCTATGGGCACTCCCTGGCAGAGGAAGGGGCACAGCTCTGGGCTATGGGCACAGCTCTGGGCTATGGGCACAGCTCTGGGCTATGGGCACTCCCTGGCAGAGGAGGGGGCACAGCTCTGGGCTATGGGCACAGCTCTGGGCTATGGGCACTCCCTGGCAGAGGAGGGGGCACAGCTCTGGGCTATGGGCACAGCTCTGGGCTATGGGCACTCCCTGGCAGAGGAGGGGGCACAGCTCTGGGCTATGGGCACAGCTCTGGGCTATGGGCACTCCCTGGCAGAGGAGGGGGCACAGCTCTGGGCTATGGGCACAGCTCTGGGCTATGGGCACTCCCTGGCAGAGGAGGGGGCACAGATCTGGGCTATGGACACAGATCTGGGCTATGGGCACAGCTCTGGGCTATGGGCACTCCCTGGCAGAGGAGGGGGCACAGATCTGGGCTATGGGCACAGCTCTGGGCTATGGGCACAGGTCTGGGCTATGGGCACTCCCTGGCAGAGGAGGGGGCACAGCTCTGGGCACTCCCTGCAGCTTTCCTGAGCGCAGTGCTGGGGCTCACAGCCAGCTGGGACTGCCAGAACCACATTTCCATGAGGGAAAGGGCACTGCCCATGGGTGAGCCATGCTGAGCTCTCCCAGGGCTCCCTGGCAGCTGCTGCTGCTGGAGGCACACAGAGGCCACGGCACCGTGCCTTGGAAAATCATTTCCAGGTCACCAGCTGGGCCAGGCCAACTCCTGCTGCCGGATTCTGTTGGGAATCTGGAATAAATGGCTGATTAATTTCCTCTGGATGTGCACACTGCCACTGAGAGCAGAACCTGGAGCTGAGGGCTGAGATGGAAAGTGATTGGAAACACAGGAACATTTGGGGGGCAGGTTTGAAAAGCAGCTCGCCCTGACTCAAAATCTGAGTCCTATGTCCAAAGAAACCCCTGGAAATGGGGCCATCAGACCTGACCTCCAGCATGGGACAAGCTGTCTGACAGGTCTGCCTGTGACATTCAAATTTACTGCTGCCTAGGAAGCCTGGACTCCAGAATGCCATTTCCAGAAGCTGGCAGGAGCTGGGAGGGCCTGATGAGTAAAGCAATAACTTGGATCAAAGCTGTTTATCTGATTTCTTTCAATGGCTTAAGTATGGCCAGGAGGAAAGTATGTCAGATGTGCAGTATTCAAATATATATTCAAGAGCTGAATCTGCATAGGTAAAATTTGCAGAGGTTCCAAAACTAGTTCCACTCTGAAGCCCTGTCTTTCTGACCAATGCAAACTCTGAATGTAATTCTCATTAAAAATCAATAGAAGCTGCTCTTAAGAGCTTGAAGTGCCTATGAGAGTGAATTCCTGAATCATTTGACGTTTTCCAAATAGGACCTGAGATGAAAGTTTGGTGCAGAGTAAAGGGCCCATCTCATAGTCTGAGTTAAACAGAGCTCTGTCTCCAGCACACATTTCCCATCTCTGTCTGCAGGGGCTCTCCCCTGAGCTCAGCTCACAGCAGGGACAGCCACAGGGCAGAATCCCTGCTGCAGGAATTGCACCAAACCTCCTTAGATGCTGCTGCCAATCCTGGTGCTGGGAGCTCTTGCCACAGCCTGGACTTGTCTGCAGAAAAGATCCCTATTTGGGTGGGATGTTGTGCTAAAATTCCCATTTTGAGATTTAGCCTGAGATCAAGGGTGCTGTGTGTCTCCCTAATTCAAATTATTTTTCCTCTTTGGACAGATAGTTTCTCTTAGTTCTGCCCATAGCTGTATAAATAGAATGTTTGTCAAACAGCTGAACAAAACCACTTGAAGTGTAAGGGGTCTGAATGATAAATTTGGAATGTTTATGCAGCACAGCAGACATTGCTCCTGAGGTCAATGGTTTTGCTGAGGAATGCTGGAGAGCAGGGACTGAACTCAGGCTGGATTTTCCCAGGGGACTGAGCCCAGAGGGTCACTCAGTGCTGCTCACCCAGCTCCATCACACCCCGGGCTAGGCAGCCCTCATCACCTCTCACCCACGCTGTGCCCTGGCTGCTTTGCTTGCCCAGCACTGCCAAGGCCAAGGCAGGACTGAAATCACAAACCCTTCAGTGGGTCAGGTCTGGAGCACCCTGAGGCTCTGACAGGGCTGTGCTCCAGGGTGGCAATCTGATTTTCTCCTTTATCAGAATCCCAACAGACAAATGCCATTGTCAGTGGGGCCAGCAGCCCTCAGCAGCCCCCAGGAGGGGCAGTGGAACCCACTGTCCCTGTGGTCTGAAACAAGCAGGAAGGAAAATCAGTGTGATTACATCAGTGGTGTAGGCAGGAAGAGCCCAGCCTGCAAAGTCAGTCTAAAAGCTAAAGGTTTTTGGTGCAATTTTGCTAAGGTTGTCTTTTCACCCATGAAAAGTTCACAGTGTGTGTTTCTTGCAGCTAAAACCCTGATCCTGATGCAATTCCAGCAGCAAGGCTGTTCTTCTGTTAGAATTTATAACAGATCCAGGGAAGCAGAATGGGAAGCTAGCAGCTTTGCCTGACTTTTTTTTTGAAACAGCTGATGATGATTTGGAATCACAGCTCATTCCTGAAGTCCAGGGAAGGTCTCTGAAGGCCCCAAATGTCCATGTCCTGAATCCCTGCTGATTTTGGCTCTGTGCAAAGCTGGGTTTCAGCAGAGGTGGTGCAGAACCAGCACAGCCCAGTATCACCCTTGCTTGGCTGTCAGGAAGTGAATTTTATAAAGCCATGCTGTAAAAGACATAAATTCCAGGAGGCAACTCTGCAGCAAAGCTGTGTGCTCTGCTGTGCCCAGGGAGCCTCCTGCCAGGCACCAGGCTGAGCCCCAGGTGCCAGCAGGAAGGCTCCAGCCCCTCCAGTGAACTGCTGGGCTTCCCAACACTGAATGAAGCCCTGTGTTGTGACAGCACAGAATGAAATGAACTCTGCTTGGTTCCCACTGCTGGGAGATAAAATTGCTCTCTTGTCTTTCCAAGCAAAGCCAGTGCAATATGTACAAATGAAATGATGTACAAAAATAACAAGGGTCCAAAAGCGTGAGGAGAAGATTTGGGCAGGCAGTGGAAGGGAAATTGTCACAACCACAAAGGGTGTGCACAGTCACACAGGTGAGCCTCAGCCTCTGGGGTCATTGACAGCTGATGTCTGTCAGGAATTGTTATTTAAATTGTTATTGAATATTTATATTGTCATTTCCTACAGTGACAGTGACTTGGTTTCAGCCTGACTTCTGTGGTGCCAGTGGAGAGCAGGGGTGCCCGTGGTGAGCTCTGGAGCCTGCCCACAGCCCAGGGAGGCAGGACTGGGGCAGAAACACAGCCAGGAGAAAGTGTCTCCTCCCCAGTGCCCACCCCCAGCTGGAGCATCACAAACTGTGGGAAGCAGGAACCCTTCCCTCCAGCAGGGATTTGCCCAGCGGGCCTCTCTGAGAGGCTGACACCAAACCATGGCCCCTCATTTAAAGCCCAAAACACCAGCAGAAACGTTTTGCAAGTCGGTGAGTCATATGTTCCTCATAAAATTGTTGAAACCATTGTGCCCAGAAACAATTAGAGATGTGAGTAGGGCTGGAAAAGTTTAGCCATAAACACAAACAGCCCCCATGATGTTGTTTGTGGAAGGTGAAGGTCATTTGGCTCAGGAGAGGGGAGCAGAAGGTGCAGTCTGTGTGTCCTGGCTGCCCAGGGGAGCCCCAGCCTGCCTGGACACTTGATCACACCAGAGCTGACTCACCAAAATCTGTCATGGCAAACAGGGCACTGAGGCAGGGACAAACAAACCTACCCATTTAATCTGGAAAGATCCTGTTCTGACCCAGAGATCCATTTCTGAGCCCCAGACTGGACAAACGCCACCAATTAAAGCCCCCAGTCAGTGTCCCTGGCAGTGGCAGGGTGCCCAAGGCTCACCAGCTTTGTGGGCCCTCCCCAGACCCCGTGGCCCCTCCAGCAGCTCCAGCTGCCCCTGGCAAGAACTCCTTTCCTGTGTCTGCTGTGTCTGTGCCCTGCCTGCAGCCCTGGCTCCCTGCTCTCCTCACCTCCCTGCTCCTGGGGAAAAGGGAGAAGTTCCTCTGCTCCCCAGGGCACAGCCCTGCCTTTATGAGACCTGCACCCTCTGGCCTGCACAGCAGAGGTTTCAGGCTGGGAGGCAGATTTGAACTGAGCTTTGTCAGGGTCCTTTCTGATTTATTCCTACCCTGCAGGGAGGGTAGAGTTTTGAGATGGGTCCAGATGCTTCTTCTCAGGGGCACTCCTGTAGCTCAGCACTTTTATACAGACACTCCAGCTAGCAAACCCTCTGTTTAAACAACTGCATTTACAAGTCTTCCTTACAAATAAAATGTTTTATTGACATCCAACTTATGGTCCTCTGCTCAGGAGTGTGAAATGAGCTGTAGGATTTCTAGGTCACCACCAAAAATCCGTGTGCAATGTGCACCAAGGGGCACTGACTTTGCTGCATTTTCTGAAGTGATAACCCTTGGATGGTGCTTTTTTGAAATCCTCTCCATTCCCAGGGAGTTGGAGGCTGTGCTTGTGGGTCCTTTTGAGAGGGGCAGGGCATTGGAGCAGGGCAGGGCAGTGCCTTGGGGACTTTGGGCAGTTACAGAGAGCAAAGGACCCCAGAAGGGCTGGCATGACTTTGGCTGTGCCCATGTCAGGGCCAGGGCATCTCTGGCTTCTGCTGCCTGGCAGCACTGCAGCTCCTGGAAACCCAGAATGACACTGGATTTACAAACACACGTGGTCAGGTCCAGGCAGTTTGGGCAATTTCAGGGTTTTGGGGGTCTCTACATTTCCCACAGTCCTTCTCATCTAGAGCTCAGTGCCACAGATTTTACTCCAGGAGTCTTCTCAGAACTGTTCCCTTTCTGTTCCCTGCCATGGGTCTGCTGGTTGTGTTTGTTCCATAGCTGTGTGCTCCAAGGCTTTCAGAGTCAGGTTAGGCAGGCTCCAGAGCAGCTGCCCCTGCCCTTTCCTCCTCCCTTGTGCCCATGAACTGAGTTTCCCAGGTTAAAGAGCTGAAAAATAGATCCTGGGAATCTGGCTTAGCCTTGATGAGGGATGTGGTCAATAACCACAAGGCTATTCCTTTTATTTCTTCCTTTAACAGCTTGTTATGCAATTACATTTTTCAGTAAGTTGCATGCTTTCTTCAGGCTAATGATCCTTTTGATGGGATGACAGTTCACAGACTTACAAACATCTCAAATCTAGAGGGAAGGATGGAAAATGTTTTGAAACTTCAGCTGTGATCTGATGCAAGTCCAAGCTCTGATGAAGGGTGTCAAGGGGATCTTTCACAGCATAAGTGCTGTGTGGTTTGATTAAGGGTGGGGAGGAGGCACCTGAGTTGTGTGTGACACATTTCTGTGGATCCTCCTGGGGCTCTGGGGCCCCACGGACTCTGCTCCTCTGAGCTGGGAAGTGCCTGGCCATGCCCAGCCCCTCTTTGCCTGCAAAGCAGGTGTCTGTTGGCTCTGCTGTCATTGTCACATCTTGTTCTGCAGGGCTCTGCCTGCTTTTCCTAGGTGTATTCCTGAGCTTGGCACAGCCCGCAGAACAGGCAAGGAGATGGGAGTTCAAACCCAGCCCAGGAAGGATGAGAGGCTTCTCCTGAACAGGCTCCTGGAAATCCAGGGCAGCTTTTGTTCCTGCCGTGGGTGATGGTCCCCAAAGCTGGTCACTGGCAGAAATTCCCTGTGGAGTAGCCCAGAATTAGCCCAACACTCTGAAATCCCCTTGGGAAGCACAGAACAGCTCTGTGCAGGCAGCCCTTGGGCTGGGAGGAGGCTGCTCTCCAGGGCAGGGCAGGGCCTTGCCCTGACCCTTCTGGGCTTGCAGTCAGGCTGATGGAGCCATGCAAAGGGCCCAGGGCAGGCACAGCTCCTCCCCAGCACCCTCTCTGGTGGGCTCAGAGTGCAGGATGATGAGGGATGGATCCTGGTCCCTTCGGAGCACATCCTGTGCTGTGGGACAAACCTTTGCATGCAGCATGCAGAGCTCCTCCTTGGACCTTGTCCTTCTCCCCCCAAACACATCCTCCAGCTCTTTCTTATACCCAGATTTACTCACTTGTGCTGTTTACATTACACCAGCTTGAGGGGGAAAGGAAGGGAATTTTTCTGTATATGAACTGTCTGGGTGATTTTCTACAGCTGCTTTGAAGGATATGTCTGTTACTTATATTGGGACTTGGATTCTGTAGACATATGGCAGAGAACACAATTCTCCACAAAGCAAGAGAGTTTGACTGATGGAAAACAAGAGAGCAATCCAAGAGAAACCCTGCCAGAGGAGGAGCACGAACCTGAAATTTACTGTTGGAACCAGACTTCAGCCTTGGGCTTGAGCACCACACAGCCAATCCTACCAGGAGTGCAGCGAGGCTCTGCACAGATGCAAGGAGCTGCTTCTGGGACCCAGCTGAGTCTGGAGCTTAACTATGGTTCTGGCATCCTCACTGGTTTGGAAATGCACAGGTTGGCCCCCACTCCTGAAGCACTGGGACAATTACAGGGTTTTTAAAAAGGCAGAAATGTAGAGAGCCTCTGAACTGAGGCTATTCTGGCTTTTGCATAGCGAGTTTGTAAAATCAATCAGAAATTGAAGAGGGCATGAGAGATTTCATTTTAGACTATTCAATCCTTCATTAATTGTACCGTGGATGGCAACACAGGAAACGTGAATTGCAGACAAGTCTTTTTTTCCAATTTATTCTGCTGTGTGTTGTTTTGACTTTCCACTTCCCTGCAGCTCCCCTCTTGCAGCAGCACGAGAACCAAGCCAAGGAGGTTTGGCCTGATGTGTTTTTGTGTTCTGTTGCAGGAGGCAGCAGAGTCCCTGAGCGGGAGCCATGTCGGTGAAGCTCACGTTCGTGTCCCCTGGGGACGGGGGGGGGATCAGCAGGAGCTGCTCCTTCACCGGCTTCGGCACCGTGCAGAGCAGGAAGCTGGGGTGAGTGACCCAGGGACAGAGCCCCGCTGCTGCCAGCAGGCTGGCACTGCACCCGCCGGGGCAGGAACCAAACTCTGCTGGGCTGCTCTGTCAGACTGTACGGGAGAGCTCTGTCAGGCTGTACAGGAGAGCTCTGTCAGACTGTACGGGAGAGCTCTGTCAGACTGTAAGGGAGAGCTCTGTCAGGCTGTACAGGAGAGCTCTGTCAGACTGTACGGGAGAGCTCTGTCAGACTGTACAGGAGAGCTCTGTCAGACTGTACAGGAGAGCTCTGTCAGACTGTACAGGAGAGCTCTGTCAGACTGTACAGGAGAGCTCTGTCAGGCTGTACAGGAGAGCTCTGTCAGACTGTACAGGAGAGCTCTGTCAGGCTGTACAGGAAAGCTCTGTCAGGCTGTAAGGGAGAGCTCTGTCAGACTGTAGCTCAGGCTGGAGCTGCAGTCAGAGCTGCAGTCCCTGCAGGAAGGACCTGCCAGGAGCAGTGGTGGGCAGCTGTTCCTGCAAGAGGCACAGCCCAGCAGGGTCCCAGTGCTCCAGACAGAATAATTCACATTCCCTTAGGGCTATCCCCCTGGCTGCAAAGCTCTCCTGACCAAGAGCCTCTCTTCAAGCCCTTCTGTGATGTTGTTTTTCATTATCTGAGTGTTGAGACAGACAGTTTAGTTCAGGAATCACCACAAGAGGGAAGATTGCTGTCCTGGACACTCAGTCAGCCCAGTGAACATGAGAGCCTGCCCTGGCCTAGAGCAGAAGTTTTTGAATGGCCCTTTGCTAACTTAGCTCTCCCCCAGGCACTGCTGCAAAACTCAGCAGGAGCTGCAGGGCCCTGTGCAAGGTCTGCCCAGGGAGGAGACACAAATCAGGCCCAATGGACATTCTTCTGCACATGATAAATATACTTTTGCTTTTCTTTAGCAGCTTCCCCAGGGTCTCTCAGTCAGACACGATTTTGTGTTTCCCCACCACGGTCTCCACAGGAAGTGAATGTTATTACTGTTATCTGTAAAGTGGGAAATCTGATCCTGGAATCACCAGGTTCACAAGGGAAAGCAGCATGAGAACATCCAGCCTTTAGCTACTGTCCCTCCAGGCCATGTCAGCTCCTTCACTCCTGTGTGAAATGCATGGAAATGGGATCAACACCAGTGCTCAGAGACTGGGGGTGCTGAGGGGGAGAGGGAAATCCCAGCCCTGTGTGCAGGACTGAGGTGCTGTGCAAGGGAAGTCACCTCCAGCTTTGAGGGCCTGCACTCCAAAAATCTGAAGGTAAATTCCACAATGAAACAAAACCCAGGAGTATTTAATTTCAAAATTAATTTTAATTTGGGCTTTTAATTTCAAAACACAATTATCTTGCTCTTCTCTTTGGTATCTTGCCAATTGGAGTACTCTGGAGCTTGGAATTAGATGCTGTTTCTTCTTGGCATGAAAGAATTTTAAGCAATGAGCATTCTAGGAGACTCTTTCAACTGCTCTTATTGGTCAGACTGCCCCTTCCAGGGTTTTTCCTTTGAAACTCTCTCACTTTGCATGGAATTCCCAAAGATCCATTATCATAGCAAAGAAAAGTGATATTAATGTAAGGTTCTAATTTAACAGTCATGTTCCTCATTGTAGGTAACCTGAGCTCCAAATGGCTTGGTTAATTAATGCTTTCCATTAAGGCATCATAAAAAAACAAGGTAATCAGTGGTGTGAAGAAATTAAGCATCCAGCAATGTTTGGCAGCCCCTAGTTTATCAGATGTTTTGCAGAACAGCTGGTAAAAACTGGAGTTAGGTGGAAATTTAGGACAAGGATAATTAAAGCAGGTGCCCAAGGGCTTCTCTAATAGGACAAGGGACAGCTCTCAGGTGTGCTGGGCCTGGCTTTAATCACCCAGCACAATAATCTGCTCAGCCCCAGCCAGAGCCTGGAACTGAAACCAGCCAGGGGTAACTGCTGAGCCTGATGGAGTTCATCATTCCTCCAGGTGAGTGGAATTTAGGGTGGAAATTGTAGAGAAGGTAGAAAACCCTTCAGAGAGCAACTGGCTGGTGTGGCTTGCCCTGGGAGATGGGAAACTTGTGCAGGTAATGTTATTGTAGAGGCTTTTCTTACAGGGATTATTAACAGACCATTGTAAAAATAGCCAAGACTTAGGGGAGGATTTAGAGAGAGGGAAGCCAGGCAGGAATTATTTGCAGAGAGCTCATTTTCTGCTTTAAAGGTGTTTCTAACTGATGCTTCAGGATGTTCTAACTCCTTAGAGTGGCACAAAAAAGTCTTTAATAAAAAAGTGGGGGACTTCTGGTAGAAACAATATTGAATTTTGATTTTGCAGTTGCTTTTAAAAGTAATTAGGTGAGGTGTTAGATGCTGACAAAACCCCTTGATAATTCTATCTTGTGTGCAATCTGGACTGGCTTTTGGAAACTGAGAAGTCTCTGAGCCATGGTTTAAAGGGATGGTGAGTGCAGGAAACTGCAGCTCCTGAGGGCTCCTTGGGGAGCTTTGCCCTGACCTTGAGCAGCCAAGGTTTGTTGCCTGGCTTGCAGGGGAGGGTCCCAGGGGCTGCACTGCTCAGGGGGTGAGCCAGGCTGTGCCCAGGCTGGGGGCAGCAGCCCTGCCCTGCCCTGCCCTGCTGGGCACACAGAGCCAGCACTGCCAGGGGCTCTCCCTGCCTGCCAGGGGCTCTCAGGTGCCCAAGCACGTGGAGGTTTTGGGTGAGTGTGTGTGGGATTCTGGAGCTGTACCCTGAACTGTGTGCCTGGGGCATCTCTGGGCTCCCAAGGGATGGGCTCTGCCCTCTCCTGAATCTCCTTCTCCTCCTGCAGCAAGTCCCTCAGCAGAAGCTCAGTGAGATCCAGGATGTCCCTGAAGCCCCCCAAGGCCTACAACTCCCTGCAGAAGGGGGCACTCATCTGGGATCCAAAGCCACTGCAGGTGAAGAAAATTTTTGAAGCTTTGAAGAAAGGACTTAAGTAAGGACTTTTTCAATATTGTGATTTGCCCTCCCTGGTGGTGCTGCTGGAGTGTGTGTGGCACTGTGCTCTGTCCCCAGCTGGCATCCCTGGGCACACAGGGTGCTGCCTGCCCCTCCTGGGACCCTGGGAAATGAATTCCACTCCCTCTCAGGCTGCTGGCAAGCACGGGGCCCTGGGGTGGGTTAGCTCCTGTTTATTTATGGCACTCAAAGGTGACAGGAGCACTGCCCATCTCCTGGGAGCAGCTGGGGTGGCACGGTGGGCACGGGGCAGCCAGACCTGGGCAGGGACTGGCACAAAGCCTCTGCAGAGGGAACTGTCTGGGCTTTGCTGTAGCTCCAAAAGCTGACTTAGAACCGAGCCTGGCAGTGAGGGTGTGCCCTGCAGGGCAGAGCTGGGAGGGGAGGCTGCTCACCAAGCACCTCAGCTCTCCCTGTGCTAATTGCTGAGCTAATTACAGAGCCAGCCGTTTTAGCAGGGTGTCAGGATGGGACTTTTGGTTTTTTCTTTGTTTTTTCTTCTCCCTCTTTTAATAGAATTAAACTCTGAAGTTCAAAATAACTCTGTGATCTCTGGGTGCCTTATAAGGCAAAGGTCTAAGCAGGTCCACCTGAAAACTTCAGCGTTTTGATTCCCCAGAATGTTCTGGGTCTGTTCTCACAGGAACTTCATTTGCAGCCTGCAGCTGCTATCAGAAGATAAAATACCTTCCCCTGGATTTGTGACCCCTGGAGCTCTTTGTGCTGGCAGCTCCTGCAGTGGGTTGCTGCTGTCCTCCTCGTGTTGCTACTGTGCTCCTTTGGGTGACACTTTGTTTTCTTAAGCAAGGAACATCAAATGCACTGCAGTAACACTTCATAAAGTCAGATGTGTCATGTTTTTAGACCAATAAAAGACTATGAAGTCTTCCCCCTAAAAATACCCACCAATGTCTTATAGAGGATTTAGATTTAAAAGGAACAAGGAAACCAAACGTTTTTGCAGAGCTGAGAATTTATCTGAGCAGAGGGAGGAGAAGCTATAAAGTGGGTCAGAACTTGTTCCCAGTTTTGCAGCGAGTGCCACATGCTCAGCCTGCTGCCAGCAGTGAGAGGTGACTCATTGGCTGGAGAGCCTACAGAAAACAGCTGGATCAAATGGCAGTGAGGGGCCAGGCTTTAAGTAAATGCAGACTAAGTCCACTCGGTGCTGGAGTGACTTGGGCTTCCAGTACAGAACATATTTTACGTGCCTGTTTCTTTGTAGCTCTAGAAAATACCTCTTTATTCTGTTAACCATCTGGCTGCCATGGCAGCGATAATTCAAACATACTAAAGGTGAAAGGGATGAACCTTTCTAAAGGTGAGTGGTGCTTTTCTGCCTCCAGCCTTGGCTGCTCCTGCCCTGGGCTGCTCTGGGCAGGTGTTAGGAGCTCCAGCTGAGTGCTGGAGATCTGGGATGTCTTGAGGGACCTGCTTTTGGAACAGTGAGAAAATGAAATGCATCGAAGCGAGTGTGAGGAAGTGGAGCTGTCTAAAATGAAGTTATTTGGACTGCTCAGGGACTGTGTCTAAGAATGCAGTGTTTACCAGGTGATTCTGGTCCCGTTTAGACACTGGAGGAAAAAGTTACCTAAGTCTGCTCTGCATTAAAGGCAGAGTTGGAGGAGTCCCAGCTGAAAAGGTTTCAGGCCCCGTGGAAGGTCCAAAGGCACAGCCCCTGCATGCAAGCAGCTCTGGAGAAGCCAACTGGCACCTGGTGCTTCACACCTTGCAAAATGGATCACATCCTGGAAAAAGGATTAAGGAATTGCCTGGACACAGCCTTCAGCTCTGTTTGCCAAAGCCCTGGGCAGCATCTGCCCCCCTCACCTGGGCAGGGTTTGTGAGCTGGGCTTGGGGGGCAGCTGCTCCAGGTGGAGAGGCTCTGCCTCTGAGCTGGGGCTGGCTGGGGGCTCCTCCTCAGGCCCTGGGGGCAGATGGACCTTCCTTTCTGCCAGTGACCCTGGGGGCAGATGGACCTTTCTGCCAGTGACCCTGGGGGCAGATGGACCTTTCTGCCAGTGACCCTGGGGGCAGATGGACCTTTCTGCCAGTGACCCTGGGGGCAGATGGACCTTCCTTTCTGCCGGTGACCCTGGGGGCAGATGGACCTTCCTGCCAGTGACCCTGGGGGCAGATGGACCTTCCTTTCTGCTGGTGACCCTGGGGGCAGATGGACCTTCCTTTCTGCTGGTGGCCCTGGGGGCAGATGGACCTTCCTTTCTGCTGGTGGCCCTGGGGGCAGATGGACCTTCCTTCCTGCCAGTGACCCTGGGGGCAGATGGACCTTTCTGCCAGTGACCCTGGGGGCAGATGGACCTTCCTTTCTGCCGGTGGCCCTGGGGGCAGATGGACCTTCCTTTCTGCTGGTGGCCCTGGGGGCAGATGGACCTTCCTTCCTGCCAGTGACCCTGGGGGCAGATGGACCTTCCTTTCTGCCAGTGACCCTGGGGGCAGATGGACCTTCCTTTCTGCCGGTGGCCCTGGGGGCAGATGGACCTTCCTTTCTGCCGGTGGCCCTGGGGGCAGATGGACCTTCCTTTCTGCCGGTGGCCCTGGGGGCAGATGGACCTTCCTTTCTGCTGGTGGCCCTGGGGGCAGATGGACCTTTCTGCTGGTGGCCCTGGGGGCAGATGGACCTTTCTGCTGGTGGCCCTGGGGGCAGATGGACCTTCCTTTCTGCTGCCTCACAGGAAGGGTCAGGCAGGAGCAGTAACCTGAGAGGGCCATCTGTGATTTGTTAGCGTTTGATGTTCTCCTCCTCCATCACCTGTAACCTTCTGCTGAAGCACAGCCCCAGAGTATCTCTGAACACCCAGGGTCTGACATGGGCTTCCTCTCTCCCCAGTGAATACCTGGAAGCGCACCAGGCTGAGCTGGATTATCTCTCTGGGCGGCACAAAGACACGAAAAGGAACTCCAGATTGGTAAGGGGGTTTCAGTGTGAAATACTGAAATAAAGGTCACAGGAGGAGGAGCCTTCTCCCACCTCCTCCCAGGGGCTGTCCAGTTAAAACCCTGAGGTGGGATCCCCAAAGCAGCACGATCAGAAATGTCCCAAGCAAGGCAGTCCCAGCTGTGAGAGTTTGCCTTGAAATGTCTCATTTGCAGTGCCCAGCTGTGCCCTTCAGGTCCTGGTGCTTTGCTGGGCTGTATCTCCTGGTCTGCTCACTGATCAGTGCTTGTATTTATTATTTAATATTAAATACATACATTAAATATTAATTTAATATACAATTATTATTGTATTTAATAATAATATCTATTGAGTGTCAGTTAGGATGCTCCTGGTGAGTCTTGCAGCTCCTGTGAGAGTCTCAGTAGTGGTGCAAGCCCAGCTGCTCTCCTCCTCAGCCTGTGCCATTTCTCTTTCAGGCCTTCTACTACGACCTGGACAAGGTAAGGCTGTTGGGGATGGCATGGAATGTTGTAAATGGAGAAAATGGGTGATTTTCTGTCTGCTGTGTTACCTAGTGACTCATTTGGGAAATAATTCCTTACATCCCTTTCTCTCTCTGCCCTCCTGAAAAGCAAATCCGCTCTGTGGAGAGATACATCAGGAAATTGGAGTTCCACATCAGCAAGGTAAGGGTTTGTGCAGAGCACCTGCAGGGCTCCCACTGCTTGTAAGGGATCCATCCACGTGGGAAAGGCTCTGACTGGAGTTCAGCTGAAGGGGAGAGTGCTGGGGACTTGCTGAGAGCTGCAGCCTCTCTTTTTTCAGCAGGAGGGGATTTTTATTTATTTATTTTTCTGAATGGTTCTATTCAGGCTGGATGTTGGGCACGGCCCAACCTGAGTTTTCCTGTGAAACCAGTTTGCATTTTCTGCCAGTTTGTTCAGAAAATGCTGCTCTGGGAAGCCTGACATGTTCTCCCCCTTCCCACAGGGCAGTTCTGTGTCTGCTGCCAGAGCCTCTCCTGTGGCACAGCCAGCCCTGCAGGGCTGCCAGGCTCTGCTCAGGGCACTGGGTTCCTGCTCTGTGATTTCTGTGAGCAAAGCCTTACTCCACTTCTGGTCTTCTGCTCTGGAAAAAGCAGAGCTGGTTGTGTTCCTGGAGGAAGCAGGGGGTCCCCAGGAGCTGCAGCATCCTGCAGAGCCCTGGCAGAGGGATTTGGGTCGCTTGTTGGGTTTTTTGCCAGGAAACACTGCTGATGTTCCTTTCCAAAACCACGCCAGGCTAACTCCAGTGCCTTCTCTGCCCTGTCCCAAAGGTAGAGGAGCTCTATGAAGCTTACTGCATCCAGTGCAGGCTGCGGGACGGGGCCACCAACATGAAACAGGCCTTCTCCCTGTCCCCTGCCACCAAAGCCTCCAGGGAGAGCCTGGTGGAGCTCTACAGGAACGTGCAGGAGTGCACAGAGGTAGGAGATCCTTCCCCCTCCCAGCCAGGACCTGCCTGCAGCTCCACAGCCCTGTGCTGGGGGCTGCTGCTGGCTTTGGTAATGGTGGGGGTTAAAAACCCAATGGGTGGGGATAAAATACATTGTAGGAAAAATAGATTGTATGGAAACCCTTGGTGCTGGGGTCTCTTATGACTTCCATGGAAGTGTGGGATGAGAACTGAAGGAATAAGCTGTGCTGGGTTTACAAAACCAGAGATGGAGGGAGACTGACAGGGATGAGTCAAGGAGTTCCACTCTTCTGTGGGAGATTTCTGTTCTGCAGAACAGAAATCAGATTCAGTTTACTTTTATCTGCCTTTACTGGTGGAAATGTTTGTGTGTCCTTAAAAAAAGCAATGAAGTCCTTTGAAAGAGTAGGCATGTGTGGGGAAGCAGGTGCCCTGCAGTGCTGGTGACTGCAGCCTCTCCTGCAGGACATGTGCTTCATCGAGGGGGCTCTGGAGGTGCACCTGGGCGAGTTCCACGTCAAGATGAAAGGTAGGCTCCCTTCTCCTTCCCTCCTTCACTGATTTGGGGTTGCTTTGATTCATTGGGGGTTTCTGGGGAGCAGTCTGGCCCGGTGGGAGTCCAGTTATTCAGAGGGACCTTGGATGGAGTTCTGGCTCTGCTCCAGTGCCATCAGGCAGCCCTCCATGCTGGCTCATGTCTGAGCACAAAGCTGGCAGCTTTCTTTTCCACATGCTGCCCTTTGAAGGGTGTGCTGGGCTGGTGCAGCAGCTCCTGCACAGGGCTGGGGGCAGGAGGGGGTGTTCCCCAGAGGGGCACTTGGCTCATTGCTGAGCTGCTGGGGGCTCTGTAAAGCTCTGCACACACTGGGAGTTTTCCTTCTCTTTCCAGGGCTGGTGGGCTTTGCTCGGCTCTGCCCAGGAGACCAGTACGAGGTGCAGTATCCAGCTCCTGGCATTTGGTGCTTTTCCCTGCAGAGAGAGGCAGGGGCAGCACAGGGGGGTGTGGGAGGGCAGAGGAGGAGGCTGTGACACGCCAGGCTCGGCAGTCAGGAGGGCAGAGCAGTGCCCTGGGCAGGCACAGAGGGGCTGGCTCTCGTCTGGGAGTTGTAAATGATGCCAGAGATTGCCCACCAAGCCCCACTGCAGGGCTTGGCCTTCAGAGCTGCCCTGGCATCAGAGAGCAGGGGCTGCCTGCGAGCTGCCCTTGGCAGGGTGTGAGTGCAGCCAGTGCCTCCCTGGGAGCTCTCCCGTCCTCTCCTTTCCCAGGGAATTCCAGCAGTGAATTCTGTGCCTCAGCACCACCCCAGCTGCAGGGCAGTGTGCTCTGGGCCCTTCCCCAGTGCCCTTGGGTGCTCTTCAGGGGTTAAACCTGCTGCCCCATTCCTGTCTCCAGTGTTCTGCTCTAGGGAATGACTTTGGGACTGTGGCTCTGGGACCTGTGGGCTGCAGGGACGTGCTGATCCCTCTGGGATGGGCCCTGGGATGTGCTGATCCTCTTTGCTCTCTGGTTTCCAGGTGTTTGTGCGACTGGGCCGCCAGAAATGGAGGCTGAGAGGCAAAATTGAGACTGATGACAGCCAGACGTGGGATGAGGAGGAAAAGATTTTTATACCCAATCTGCACGAGAAGTTTGAGATCAAGGTGTGGTGTATAATGGTTGGATTGGAACCAGGGTTAGCAGGTCTTCTGCTACTTCCCTCTCAGGCTACCAAGGGTTTCTCAAGATTCTTAGATAGTTTTCTTTTTCTGGCTCTGTTAAAAATGGCAGTTAACCCATGCTCTGCCAGTGAAGGGTCATTCTGATTTTCCTTTGGCACTAGCACCTCTATTAGCCCATCTGCTTTCCCATGCTCTGGGATGTGTGGTTGTGTTCAGGGTTATTTTTTTGCTTGTCTTTTAAAAGAAATCTTAGATGAACACCTGGGGATGTCTAGGGCACAGGCTGGATGTGGAGACACAGCTGTGCCTGTGGATATTGGTGCTATCCCCCAGGAGGGTGCTGGGTACCTGCAGTCCTGCTCTCTGCTGCAGGAGGGAAATCCCTGTGTGGAAAACCCAGCTGTGTTCTGGCAGGGGGGGTCAGCCCTGGGCAGCCCTGCCTGGCACCACTCCCAGGCTGGCCCTGCAAGGAGCTGGGGCTGTGCTGGGCTCTGTCCCTCTGGGGAGCTGTGCCAGGGCAGCCCTGGGCTCTGGCAGGCTGGGAAAGCAGCTCCTGCAGAGCTGCCCTGCCTGGCAGGGGTACCCAGGAGGCCCCTCTGGCACCTGGCCTTCAGAAATGGCTTTATGGGGGTTTTGCTTTCCCTGCACCACGAGCACCAGTGAGAAGCTGATTCAGATCCCTCTTTGACCATAACTGTTGTGAGAACTCCTCTCACTTGTGGGACAGTGACAGTTTTACTCTCTCTGTCAGCTGATGAAAGTCACTGGCAAGTGTCCTCCTGCTCCCTCCACTCAGTGCTCCATGACTAAAAGAGCAGGTTAGAGACCAGCCAAAGCTGCTCAGCTGTGTGTGCCCAGCTCCTGGACCCCTCCCTCTGTCACTGTCCCTTGTGGGGACAGTGGCTCTGGGCTTTGGTGGCTCTGGGCTGTGTCAGGTTGGTTTGCTGTGGCCCAGAGCAGGTGTGCCCTGGGCTGTTCTGTCTGTTCAGGGGGCTCAGGACTGCCTGCTGAGCTGGGACTGGCTGTGTTTGTGTCCCTGCAGGTGACAGAGCTGCGAGGCCTGGCCACCATCCTGGTGGGGGTGGTGACGTGTGACAGCACCAGCTTCTTCAGCACCAAGCCCCAGGCCATCGTGGTGGACATCACCGAGCTGGGCACCATCAAGCTGCGCCTGGAGGTGCTCTGGAAGTGAGTACAGCCCCAGGCAGAGCCCTGGGGAGCAGGGCAGGGCTCCAGGAGTGTCCCTGGGCTGCACTCAGCATCGTGGTCCCTTTCTGCCTGAGCCAGGGTGCAGAGCAGCCCCTCAGAGCCAGCCCTGGGCAGGGGAGGGGACAGAAGCCATTCCTGGGACCTGCCAGCTCTTCCTTTGTGTCACCACAGCCATGGCACCCAGCAGAGGCCTGGCCTGGCTCTCTTGGCAGAGTTTTCCTGCCCCTGTTTCTGATGCTTTCCCCCCTGAGACCTGGCAGTGGCCCCAGGATGGAGTTTCCAGTCTGGAAGGAATCACTTCTGCTCTCTTCTCGTGCCCCCAGCAGTGGCAGGGACAGGCAGAGTCCTTCATGCCCTCTGTTGGGTCTGTCCCCTTCCTGTGCTCCCTGGCAGGAGCTCAGAGTCCATCAGGCACACGAGCTGTGCTCACAAAGGAGGAGAGCCCCCTCCTTCCTGGGCTCCTGCACAGCTCCTCCTAACCTGGATCTCCTCTGCATGCTGTTTTTGGGGCAGAACTTGGCACAGAGCTCCCATCCCGGGGCTGCTGGCCCTCCCTGGCTGCAGTCTCCAGCTCAGAGTGCAGCTTGGGGCTGGCAGCAGGAGTCCCTGGGATTTGGGACAGCATCCCACAGCCCTGGAGCTGGCAGCAGCTGAGAGGGCTGCTGGTGGCTCATTGTCCTCGGGAGTTAATCCCCCTGGAATCTCCCAGAGCCTGAGAGCCTGGCTCTGTGTCTGGGCTGTGTTTGAGTCTGGGGGCTGTGCTGGGCTCCCACCGAGTGGATTCCCCAGAGCTCTCTGGGCAGAGCTGGCCTCTCCTCTGGCAGTCTGTCTGCTGGGGCTGTTTACAGAAGAGAGGAGCTGTGTGTGATAACCCAGGGTGTTTCTCTTTTCAGAGATGGACTACTCACAATAACAGCTGCTTTTCCCTCTGATTTAAGAATAACTAAACAGATCCATCTGATTTACCCAAAGTTCCCTGAGAGGCAATTTTTCAGTCTAGACCTGCTTTGTGAGGAATCCAAATGTAGATCTCTCTTCTGCTCCTAAATGTATATTTTCTCTAAATAGGCCTCTGGTCTTCTGGGCTCAAACAAAAGTGCCTTCAGCTCCTTTATAGATTGTGCCATGAGGAGTGTGAATGAGCTTGGGCCCTTGCAGCACGGCTTTGTTGGCCAGTTTGGCAAAAGGCTTTGGGTCTTTTGCCAACCTAAACAGCAGTCTGAGTTCTGTGTCTCACATGCAGGATAAAGAGAGCTGTATTCTCCTTTCAGAGCTCAGTAGTGCCCTGCTCTGGGATCCAGGGGCACCATCCAGGCACGGCCACTCTGCTGGCTCACAAGGGCTCCTGGAGCAGGGGGACAAAAGCCAAAGGGAGAGTAAAAAAGGCGGGTCTGGCTTTGATTTTGGGATGCACACCCACTGCCAGGGTTGCTCTCACAGATGCAGGCGTAGGTGGAGAGGCAGTTCCTCCTGCAGGACCTTCAGGCAGTGATCCCTTGGAGCATCTCTGCCCTCACAGCTGCTGCTGAGCTGGGTCATGGCAGAGAGGTTCCTGGTAGGCTGGGAGGGGTGGGAGAGACCCAGCAGCCCCTCCCTGCTGAACTCCAGGGGCATTTCCCCAGGGCTTCATGGGGGAAAGGAAAACCTCATTATTAACAGTGAGTCCAGTCCACTTGACCAGACCTGGCTTTTTTGGGGTGTGAATGTAAGCCTGGTTCACAGGCTGAGCAGGGGGATTCAGGCAGGGAATTCTATCCACACTTCTGCTCTGGGGGTATTGAATGCATGGACAGGAGGGAATGACTGGGGCACAGAACAGGGACAGCCAAGATGAGCAGACTGCTGGGTCACTTTGGAATTTTTTTAATCGAGTTTTTCAGTCCTGAAAAGCTGTTGCTGGATAATCCTGTGCAGGCATGTGGATGTTGGCTGGGAAATGTGGACAGGAAATGTGGAGCCACTCTTTCTCTCAGCTCAGCCACAGCCACTCCCCACCCCCATCAAAGTACTTGCTCCACAGTTTAAGGTTAAACAACGACATTCCAGCATAGTTTCTACCTATGCAGAGGTTTTATGTCAATGATTTCAGGAAGTGACTAAACAAACTGAGGAAAAGCCAGTGACAATTAAAGACAATAGTCTGCTTGCAAAGTCTGCTGCATGACAGCTCCCAGCCTCAAAGTGCAGCCTGTGTCTGGGGAAAGGCCACTCCATCTGACTGGCTGCTCTGCCTGGCCCTGGGACATCCCTGCTGGGCCCTGGCTGTGTCACAGGGCTGGGAGGGATGGGTTCGTGGGGCTGTCCCAGTGGGAGGGTTTGTTTGTGGGGAATTGTGGAGGGGATGAAGGATCCTGCCTGAGGAGCTCAGAGCCCAGAGATAAGAGAAGCTCCAGAGCAGAACCCATTCCTGCTGTCCCTCTGTCACTCCTGCAGGACCAGGAGCTGGTCTGGAGCCAGCTGAAGGGCTGCACTTTGCTGGAGGCTTTTAAGAATTGTCAAAGGGGCAAAGCAGATTTTGTTTGTTCTTGTTCCTCTCCTGGAAGTGTCAATTTGCATTGCTACGTCACAGTATCAAAAGCTGAAAATGAAAAATCTGAGGAACGGATCCCTGTGACTTTTGTTAAGAATGCCAGGGGTAGGAGTAATTTGCTTTCATTAGTAAACACAGCAGGCTTTGGCTAAAAGGCTCTTGCTGTCAGAAACCCGATTTATTTCTGCCCCTGAGTCAGTGCAGATGGCTGTTCCCCTGCTCTGAGGAGTGGGCTGATGGAGCCCAGCTGGGGGACACTGCCTGGCTCAGCCAGCTCACCTGGCCTGGGGAGCCCCAGGCACTCTCTGTGCTCAGGGGAGCAGAGTGCTGCCCTGCAGGATGCTCTGCAGGACTGTCCCTGTGCAACCTGAGGAGCCAGAGAGGGTTGGGACTCTGCTCTTCAACTTTGCTAGCGAGCAGAAATTAATTTCCCTGCAGTTGATTAGTCCTTGCTATCACTTGCATCTCCTGCAAGGTACGGCTGAATTCAGCTGATTTTATCCTGCTCCTTGGTTGCTGTATTCAGTCACCGAGGCTGCAGAGCTGTTGCAAAAAATTCACTGCTTCCAAAATGCCAGCCCGCAAGTGGGAAAACAATCTTTCTTTTGGTGCCACAAGGCATCTCAGTAGGCAGCAAAAAGTAACACATATAGAAACCAAACCTGCTTTACTTAACTTGAGATGTGTGTTCTGTCTCCTGTTAGCTGAGCTGCATCCCAGGGGATCATTCACGCAAGTTTCCTTGGATTGCTTTGCAGAGGGGTTGAGAAACCAATGGCTGAGGTGGAGTGGGTAATTAGGGAGTCTTTGGAGCAGCCCTTGACAAACCCTGGCAGACCACAGGCAGATTCCTCTGGGGCTGTAGCTGGCTCATCCCTGCCTGTATGAAGCAGAGACCCTGCCAAGCAGCACTGCACAGGCCTCCTCTGCCAGCCAAAGGAATGGCTTATTAATGGCTGAAGCATAATGAGGGCTTTTATTGGTTTTTCCAGGTGCTGTGTGCTCTGCAGGAGGGAAGCTGGCAGTTCTCCTTTATTACATGTGCTGCATTTCCTTCCCCTAAGGTTCTGTCACTGCCCAGTGCTGGGCCAGTGCTGGTGTCAGGAGGGCAGAGCTCTCCTGCTTTGGGCCCACTGGGCTCCCCTTCCAAAGGCTCTGGCACAGGTTTCTGTCCAGAGGATGTTGAGAAATCCATGTGCAAACCACAGCCTTTTTGCCTGTGTTTTTCTCTGCTGGAGCAATCAAAGGTTCTGGCTAGAGAAGCAGTTTCTGTTTCATTTTATTCTGTGTGTTGCTGACTAAACATCCCCGTTCAAATCCTACCAACACCTCTGTGCTTGCTCTCACTGACACTTGGGCCTTTGTTTTCTGCTGCAGCCCCTTTGACACAGAGAACCTGTTTCTGTCCCCTGGAGGCACTGCCAAGTTCTCTGTGGGTAGCAGGAAGAGCTCCTTGTACAACTGGACCCCCCCAAACACCCCCAGCTTCAGAGAGAGGTATTACCTGGTGAGTACAGGGGGAGAGCAAAAGGCACAGCACAGAGCTGGGGTTTGGCTCTTGGGCTGGAGCAGACTGTCCAGGAGCACCCTCAGAAACGTGAAAAGAGCCCCCTGGCACCTTTGCAGCTTATTTTGGGGCTTTGTTAAATTTTTCTTTTGACCCCTATTCTATGGAGTTCTACTTTAGATTTTGTAAAACAGATTTAGAACCCCCCACCAAGACTCTGTTCAGCAGCTGGGATGGCAGGGGTGGGGGTGCCTGCTGCAGCAGTCTGTGGTGGGAATCCTGCTGGGAGCCAGGGAGGCAGAGTCCCCTCTCCCGGGTGGGACCTCGGGCTTTGCAGGTCGCCAGGCTCACCTGGGCTCTCTTTGCAGTCTGTTCTGCAGCAGAGGCAGAGCCCAGGGGATGGAGGGGAGGAAGCCCAGCCTCCCAGCATCCTGAGCTACTTGGCTGCCTGTGATTTCGATGTCCCTGGGAGGAACAAACCCCACAACCCCGCGGAGACGAGCGAGGGAGACTCGTTCAGCTCTGAGGATCAGAAAGGGGCAGAATCCAGAAGCACAACCCCAGCCCTGGACCACAGGATGTTGCCGCTGGTGATTATTCAAGAGACCGGAGCGGAAGAGCTGCAGCATCCCCTCCCGGCCCACAGCACTCTGGACATCCTGAAGAAGACCCCGTGTGGGGATGGATTCCCGAGGAGCCCCTCCAGCGCTCCCCCCCGTCACAAGGGCAGGGGAGACTCCTTCGGCCAGACCCGGGGCCGCCGCCTGGCAGAGCAGGAAAGCCTCAGCCAGAAAAGCTGGAGCGCCGCAAGCGAGCTGCGAGCGGACGGGCGTGCGAGGGGCGTGGAGCGGGCACTGCAGGAGGTGCTGAACCTGCTGGGACCGCGCCAGGAGGGGCACGGAGCGCAGCTGGACCAGCTGGGGGGCCAGGTGTCCTCCCTGCGGGACAGGCTGAAGGTAGGGCGGCCTTCGGCTCCGCCAGGGTGCCTCCGGCTGGGCCCGGTGGGCTCGGGACACTTCGGCCAGCAGAGGTCGGGTGGGACCGGGGCAGCGACCCGGGGCTGCGGAACCGGGCACGGAGCGGCCGGGCACGGACCGGGGGCGGCAAGGGCAGCCCCGGTGGGCACGGACCGGGGGGGGCAAGGGCAGCCCCGGTGGGCACGGACCGGGGGGGGCAAGGGCAGCCCCGGTGGGCACGGACCGGGGGGGGCAAGGGCAGCCCCGGTGGGCACGGACCGGGGGAGCCAGGGCAGCCCCGGTGGGCACGGACCGGGGGAGCCAGGGCAGCCCCGGTGGGCACGGACCGGGGGTGCCAGGGCAGCCCCGGTGGGCACGGACCGGGGGAGCCAGGGCAGCCCCGGTGGCAGCTCCGAGCTCGTGTCTGGCTCTCGGTGTCTGGGCTGGCTTGGAACCTTTCGGAGTTGTTTGAGCTCGGTGTGGCTCGACGTGACCGCAGCAGCCCAGAAAGGCCGCTCTGTGCCCCTGCCCCTCTCCTGCCCGGCTGGCAGGGGCTGGACTCGCTCCTCCCTTTGGAGGAAAGGTTCTGGAGAAGAGCAGGCAGGGGCTGAACTGCAGGTTTGGGGCTGGGATCCAGGCTGGAGTCAGAACTGATGATAGCACCACTGCCCTGGCCTCCTGCTCCAGTGAAACCCCTGGAAAAACAGCATTTGAACCCAAACCAAGTACCCTCAGAGCAGCCTTTCCAAGGGGGACAAAGGTAGTGGCTCCATGAAATTCAGTGTTGATATGAAATCCTTGGGTGCTGGGATGTTTGGGTGCTGGGATGTAACAGGCCCCCAGGACTGCTGCTTTGAGCTCAGGAACAGGGAATGAGTGAAAACTCTGTTAGTGACCGGGCATGCAGAGAATATCAGCTCTCACCACCCTTGGCAGATAAAGAGGAGATGGAGATAAAGAATCCACAGAGATTAAAATATTGAAACATGGTTTGAATTTAACTAGCACATTGCTTTGGAGTCAGAGAGGTACACCTGACTGTTAAGAATGAAATCAGAAAAGCAAAGTGATTTAATATGAGGAATGATTTCAAAACCAGCAAAGAACAACTGCAAAATGGCTGGCCAACTAGAAATAACAGTATTCTTTTTCCATTTCATCAACAGGTGAAGACACCTCACAAACATTCCTCAGTGGAGAGTTTGATGGTGGAGACAGTGCTGGAGAGTTTTGATTTCCTGAACAATGACTGCAGTGCTGACGAGCTCTCCTTGTTTGGGAGTGTAAGGACAGGCAGTGTCAGGTATGTGCTGCAGCACCTCGAGGGACAGGCAAAGGGCTCCCACAGCAGCCTCAGTGGGCTGGGAAACGGCTGTGGTGTCAAATCCAGCACAGAAATGCCTGCCCCTGGTTTTGGAGAGGGTTACAAATATAAATATAAATATAAGGGAGGGTTATAAATAGTTAAAGCAAATGCTGGTTTCTGTTCAATGCCACCTGGTTTCTTCCATGGCTCCTGTTGAGACTGTCCATTTCAACTCTGCTCAGTGATGAGACCTGTAACTCTTTTCCCCTCATCTCACCAGCACATACAATGACAACGTGCTCCAGTCCCTGAGCTGTGACAGCAGACCAGAAGCCCGGGATGCAACCACTGGGGATGAGAACCTGGACGTGCTGCTGCTGACACACCTGAGGCTGTGCAAAGGTCTCCTGCAGGTACAGAGCAGCCTGGGGGTTCCCAGGGCACTGCCTGCCCTCTTGATTCTGATCACAGGAGAATGGGATGTTTTGTTTGTGTGCTAGCAGAGAGAGACCCAGAATGGAAACTGGGTGCATTAATGCAGGGTGCATGTGTGTCCACACAGAACGTGTCATGCAAAACTCTGCTGCTCTTGTCAGCCTCTGGGTTTTGCTGAAGCTCTAAGCAGCAGCTCTGCCCAAAGCAGGCTGCAAACACACAGCCTTGGCTTGGCTTGGGCTGTGTTTAATGAATGAAAACTGCTGCAGCAGGGAGCAGGTGTCTGGTGGGCAAGGGGCCTTCTGAGAGCAGCTGGGGGTTTCTCACTTGTCTTAAAAGTTGGATTCTGAGAAACAAATCCTTATTTATCTGGAGCTCGATCCTGCCCTTGTTTCAGCTCCTGAGTTATGTCTGTTGCCTTTCAGAAACTGAGGACCCCAAACATAGCCCAGGTGGTCCAGGAGAGCATTTTGGAAGAAGTGTCAGAGCAGACACGAGTCCTGGGGGATGTCCTGGATCTGTCTGTTGAGAAAAGTGAGTACCTGCCTTAGCCCAAGGCATGCAGAGATGGGAGAGCTGCACCCCTGGGCTGTCTGCTCGAGCCTCCCCAGGCCCAGGGCTTTCATTCTAAATTCCTTGCAAACACTGACATCATTAAACCAGCTCATCATTAAACCAGGGCTCATTCTAGGGTTCATTTTTTCTTCTACACAGAAGGAAAAAAAATTGGAGAAGTTGTTCTCAGAGAAAGAGTAGCTGAACTGGCATGTTTTAAACAGGGATGTTGTAGATGGTGGAGTTTGCAGTCAAAGAGCAGCAGAGAAGAATTAATAAAATGCTCTTTTACATCTGTGCTTTTCCTTGGTAAGCAAACAGCCCAAATTCTGTGCCCACTTGCCAGAACAGTTTGGTGGGCACAGATTTTTGTCTCAGGTCTTCCCACTACTAAATTCTTCCATCAGCTGTTGGACATGACAAGATGCTGCAGCACAATGAGAGGCTTGGAAGGCTTTTGTTCTCATCTTGGTAAATACAGCAGCAAGAATGCAAATTTTAGTTGGAAGCATTTGCTGCCAGATTTTATCCTGGAGATGTGAGAATAAGCTGTTCCCTGGAGCAGGGCTGCAGAGGGGCTGGTGCAGAGTGACAGGGGAAGTGTGGGAGTCTGACAGGCAGGAGCTCCATGCCTGGAGATAAAAGTGAGGGATGGAGGGTCCCAATGAGGAGGCACAGGGCTCCTGAAGAGCTGCACGTGCTCTTGTGAAGAGTTTGAGAGCCCCGAGGTCAGAGCTCTGCCCTGGGCAAGGAACAGAGGCAAAAACCCTTGGAGTGGCACCTCCTTGGCTGACAGAAGGGCAGCCCCTTGAAGGCCCAGAATGTTCTTCTGGAACTGACTCGGGTGCTGGGATAAAGGAACAAGGGGCAGAAGAGCTGCTGGTGGCAGTTCAGGAGCTCAGTGCTTGCAGCTGTGAACGCTTAGGCAGCAAATATCCTGTTTTTAACAAAACCATCCCTAATACAAATACAAGTTAGTGCTGCCCCATGTCCAGATAGGCCATCTGCTGCCTCATTGCTCATGTAAAATCCCAAGGCTGCTAGAGCTCGCTGACTTTTTAAAATGTTGGGTTTCAGTTATTCAGAAGACTAAAAAGAAGAAGCAATATCTGAAAATCTGGAGTGATCTTGCAGAGCCTGGCAGCAGCATCTTGGTGACCTCAGCAGAAAGGTTCCGCCATGCTCTGAAATACACAATGATGCTCAAAGTGAAGGAGAAGTACCCCAGCCACCTGGAGACAGGTACCCCGTGGGCACCAGGCCAGGCTGCCTTCATTTCATTGCAGTGCAGTGCTGAAACTTGTCCCTGTGCATTTAAAAAACCCCAAACCCGAACCTTAAATTGTCCCTGTGCATTTAAAAAACCCCAAACCTCCTGCTTGCTTCCAGCAGCTTCCATGTAACCAACCTGCTGTTGTCTGTCTGTCCTTCTCCCGGCAGTGCTGCAGAGGCTGCTGGAGCAGATCCTCACCTGTGATGGGTTGCTCCCCTCCTCCCATTTCCAAACGGAGCCGGTTACTTTGTTCCAGTTCTATCGTTACCTGGAGAGACACCGCATTGGCAGCCTGGAGAAACACCTGGCTAAACTCGCCAAAGAAGGTAAAGGCAGCGCTTGGCTCCTCCTGCAGGGCAGCGCCCTCCAGGTTCCCGCTCCAGATGCAGCTCCAGAGCAGGAAACAGCCCAGCCCTCGCACTGACAGCTTGTTTCCATTTTTATTCCCCTTATGACCGTGTAGTTTAATCAGAACAGGAAAAGCATGCTTGCCTCCCGTATCTGAGCGTGTGCAAACAAACCCCCTGTGAAGGACGGGCTTATCTTAAGTGCCCTGAAAACAGTTGTGGGATATTCCAAAGCTAAAGCAGACTCGGAGTCAGGAGCAGCCTCCAGCGGGATCCCAGGACTGAGCGCAGTCTGTGGCTTGGGTTCACTGCTGTAGCTGGACTCAGACCCAGAACCCACAGCTAAAGCAGACTCGGAGTCAGGAGCAGCCTCCAGCGGGATCCCAGGACTGAGCGCAGTCTGTGGCTTGGGTTCACTGCTGTAGCTGGACTCAGACCCAGAAAAGAACAATAAAATTGCAGAGCTTACTGACCTGCATTTTGTAGCCTGAGGTAGCCAGTGCCTCACTGGAGTCTTGTCCAACATGTACTCCACAACTTTCTCTGTACTAGAAAAGAATTATTTAAAAATAATCCTGGTATTGGCTGCGTCTTCAGGCTTGTGCTGATGCAGAGGACCCATGCGGAGGGGGCTGAGAGCCTGAGCCGGCCGGGCTCTCGGCTGCCGCCGGTCCCGGCCCCGGCCGGGCTCTCGGGTGCCGCCGGTCCCGGCCCCGGCCGGGCTCTCGGGTGCCGCCGGTCCCGGCCCCGGCCGGGCTCTCGGCTGCCGCGGCTCCCGGCCCCGGCCGGGCTCTCGGCTGCCGCCGGTCCCGGCCCCGGCCGGGTTTGCGCCCCTCGCGGAGGCGTTTCCTCAGCGAGTGCCGCTCTTCCCCGGCAGTGATGCTGATCGAGGAGCTGCAGTGCCCCGGCAGGCTGAAGACGCTGAAGAGGCTGAAGGGGAAGAGGCTGAGCCGGCTGCAGCCGCTGCCGCGGACGCTGCGGCTGCTCGGGCTGCTGCAGCTGGACGAGAACCACCGGGTGGGCAAAGCGGCCACGGCCTGCCTGGCCCGGGCCGGCGGCAGCGGCAGCCTCCGGGCCCGGGTGAGTGCGGGGAATGCGGGGGGACAGCGAAGGCTTTGGGGACCGCGGGAGCTTCCCCGGGGCTGGCACCGCTTTCCTGGCCGTGTTCTCACCAGGACCGAGCCCCCAAGGCAGCGGTGCTCCAGTGCTCTGTGCCTCGGTTCATCTCGGGGGTAACCCCGCTCCTGTCACTTGGGTTGGGTATTAAATTGACCTTGCGTTTTATTTTGCTGTGTTTTGCCCCAGGCCGTTCTGTTTTACACGGATGCTTTATCCGGCTGTGACACGAGGCTGCAGCAGGCTGCGTGCCTGGCTCTGAAGAACCTCAGGGTGAGCTCGGGCTCTGCCCCAAGGCCGGGATCAAAGTGTGCTCGGCTGGGTTTAGCGGGGAGGGGTTACTGCAGCCGGGAACCACCCAGCTCTGGCTGCCACGGCTCCCAGCTGTGAATGCCATCAGTGCCAGGGCAGCGGGAGAGGGAGCTGTGGGCACGGGCAGTGCCTGACCTGCCGGGCACAGCGCGGGGATGTGAGATCTCCTGAGATGCTCGGTGCTGAAGGACAGTGTCCGACTGGGGCCATCCAGCACCAGGATAAACCAGCAACACTTCTGTTCCAAACATTTAACTGTGGAAATCTGAAGTTAAATCAGAGGGTATTTTTAACAATAGCTGATTAAAGTCAGAAAACCAAAGTAATATTTGCATTGCTATTATAAGAAACAGCACAGATTTAACCCTTCCCAAGAGCCCTAAGCTGTAATAGGTTTGCACACAAACAATGAACCAATGTCTGCAAACAGGTACTCACACAGCAGGAAATCAGGGTCGATTTGCAAAGTACCAGCTGGGATTAACCCTTTCAGTGAAGGTCCTTGTTGGCTGGTACTGATTAAGTGGTCCCACAACCGTGACCTGTACCTTGGAACTTTTACACTTTCTGATGCCCTAAAACAGGAGAGAAGGTAACAGAGGTGAGATTATATCAGGGAATGTAACTGCAACCCAGTATGCTGGGGAAGAGAGAGGTCCTGGTGGAATTTGGATGTCACAGGAGATGGGAGTTTGTGTCTGTGTTTGCTTTGTAGAAAATGCCCACCAAGCTGCTGAAAAGCTGCTTAAGCAAATTCTTTTTTCCAACAGGCTGTGGAGAGCATTGAGCAGGTTGCCCACCTGTGCCAGTCTGAGACAGAGGAAGTCAGGAATGCAGCCAGGGAAACCACACTTTCTTTTGGTAAGGCTTTTGTACAGCTTTAAATGGCCTGAAAGAGGGATGTGAAATAGTGCAGGACCAGGAGGGGCCTCAGGTTCAGCCTGAACACATCCAGGACAAGGGAAATATTTCATGAACAGCTGTTTCATACCATGAAGATAAACTTTACATCACACGTTAACAGCCAAGGGCCCCTGATGAAGTTTATAGAACCAGACCAAGGAGATCCTGAAGGATCAAGTGCTTTAGGAACCACTGAATGTTTTGAAAAGGTTGCAGATAAGGACTGACAGTTTTATGCTGGTTCATTACCTGTTACTTCACTGGAATCCAAGTGACAAATGATTGACAGTGGAGGGGACCTGATAAAATGTCAGTGCTGCCCAGCATTTGTGCTTTTCCTGGGGGCTCAACAGCTGGAATGCTGCTAGAGCATGGCCAGGTCAGGCAGGAGACACCCTGTTCTGCTCTTCCAGAGCCCACCTTGAGCCAGGCTTAGTTCTGGGCATCTCCAGCCCTGCCCACAGAACACTCAGGCCCCCATGAGACAGGTTTTCCAGCTCTGATACCCCAAGCTGTTACTCATGGAAATCATTGCAAGAGGCCTGATTTTCCATGGTAGAGTCCAGCAGTTTTTGGAAAACTATTCTCTGAGGGATGTTTGTCACTCTTGAGTCCTTCCTTCCTTCCAAGCAAGGCTGACAGGAGTGTCCCCAGAGGTTCCTGGGGTGCTCTGCTGTCCCTCAGCAGGGGCTGTTTTCTCTCCCCAGGGGAACGGGGCCGACAGGCCTTTGAGAAGATGGACAGGATCTGCTGTGAGCTGAGAGAAACCGCTCAGGAGGCCGAGATTGAAATCACAGTGTTTTAGTAGTGGAACAGGAGAGCTGGATCCTGCTGTCCTCACAGCCCCACGGGTACCTGAGGGTTTGGTTTTGTCTGGTTTCCTTTGTTCTGTCCTGTCCCTGCCATCTCCTGCCCCAGCACAGGTTTATCTCCAAAGGGGACAGTTTGTCATCTCCATGATGCAGCCTGGAACACATTTTCTCAGTGTCTCTCAAGTGTTGGACAAATGAAAACTGGGAACTCTCAGAATGTGGATCCAGGTCTTACCTCCATCTTGCAGGAATTAGCTGTCTCTTCTCCAGCTCTGTCCAATATGATCAATTTTCCCAGGAAGTGATGTATTGATTTGGCATTCTCCAAGGAGAGAAATGATCACTCTCCCAGGCCGTAGAACAAATCCAGCACCACTGCTTGGTGGTTTCCTTTGCTGGGGCCATTTAGGTGCAGAAGGAGAGCCTGGTACTCCCCGAGTCCCTCTGTACCTGCTGCAGCTCAGGCCAGGTCCTGCAGGCCTGGCAGGCTCTGTAAGAGCTGTGTGTGCTCAGCTGCAGGGTTTTGCCATGTCCAGGTCTGAGGAGGGACAGGTTTGTTTTTTTAAAACTCTGATTTAGTCACAGACCAAGACTTCTCCTCCTCATCCCCAGCCCTGGCTGGCAGGGTGCCCATGGGAGCAGCCTGGCTCCAGGTGCAATACTTGAAAGGGGGTTGGGACTGTGTGTACATATTTTTATATATATATACATACACATAAAACTTTTCTATTTGGTATTTATTTGTTGGATTTCATACTGTTTTCTAAAGTTCTAATAAACCATTTGAGACAAGTTCCTGGGAGTTTTTCCTACTGCTGTGCTTGCAGCCCTGGGGACAGGTAAGAGGCACTAAACCCCCAAGGGACAAGGCCCTGATCTGCCCTGTCCTGCTCTACTTTGGTGAACTCCCTCCTCCAGCTGTAAGTTTCCCTAAAAATGTAAACCAAAGGTAAGTACTGGAATTCAAACATCAGGATGTGCATGCTGCAGCTGCAACCAGGGTCAGCATCAGCTCCTGCAGAAACCACCCAGGGTGCTGGAGTTCCTGCACTTCTTACCCTTAACATTTAAGCACAGGGAGGGATGGGGATCCTCTACTCTTTTACTGGAGCTCTGCCTCCAGAAGTTCTTCCAGCACCATTTAAATGCCTTTACTCTCTGAACCCACCCCCTCAGCCCTCCTGTGCACGTGGGTCAAGCAGGAGCCCATGGACCCAGCCCAGAAGCAATAACACATTCAAGTGAGTTCTTTAAAAAAAGAGTTTTATTGTTACAACTAAAATGAGAACTGAAAACTTGTATGGGAGATTGAAAAACTGTACAGTTGTACTCTAACCTGGGAGACCCAGCAGCGGCTTACACAAAAGACAAGATACCTGAAACTGTATTATACCAAAACATTCAGCTTTTTTGTTGAGTTTTTACATATTTTTTTATAAAAGTTTATTCTATGGCAATCTGTAAAAAAGAAAGACCTGATGAGTAAATATTTGCTTAAGGCAGATAGCAGAGCAGCTCACTAACTTTCTAACGAGTCTAACATGGATGTTTGTCCATTTCCAAGAACAGGTTACCCAACACCCCACTGTGCTACGGTATATACACCCCCCAACTACCACAGACAGTACAGGACAGCAAACAAAATGGGCACAGCTCAGCACTGCCAGCCCTGCCCACACCTCCCTGGGCTCTGGGCACAGTCACTGTGTCCCAGACAGGGTCAGAGCTGGGCCTGGAACACCGGAAAGAAACAGGCACCAAGAACCATTTGTACTTGAATAACTCTGTATTCAAAGGAAGCATCCATTCTTTTCCTGCCATACCTAGGATTTAAAATGTTCCCTCTTGGGAAGGGGGCCAGAGCTGGGGTGGGTTTGTTTCTTTCCCCAGGTGTCCCAGGGCCAGGGGAGGTGTGGAAGGGCTGCCTGAGCTCTCTGGAATGTCTGTACTACACTCACTCAGCTGAAAGGAACATGCTACCACCGGGCACACGGAGCACACGGGATCCCACGGGAAGTCATGCCAAGGATTAGGCGAGTACACGGGCTCTGATAAACACCAATCGGTCCAGTGCTGAACAGAGACTCAGCAACGCCCTCTGAACCACAGCCACTAAGGATCAGGTCATGCAAATATCATTTGGGCACATCAGGAAGCAGGAATATAAGTTCTGTCACCTTTCAAGCAGGTGGTGTTTCACCGGGACACCGCAGACTTCACATGCACTTTAATACAAAGGGGTACAAATGGTGCCTCAGGGCAGGGTCCTGCCCACGCTGCAGAGAACAGTGGGGACAAAGCAATCACAGAATGTATCTTAAATACACAGATGAGCCATTATATATTACCATTTTTCTATACTCATTTTTCCTGTTTCCAATAATATAACTAAATATTGACTGATTACAACATTCCTCCTTTCAAGTACTGGTCTGACCAACAGTCTCACAGGTAAAGGATTGATTCCCAGTACTACCTGAGGATTTATTATTGTACTCTTGAAAAGCCCTTGATGCAAGCTTAACAAAACACAGAATAGAAGTAACCCCCACCTCCCCCCACCCCCTCACCTACTCACCCACTGAAGGAAGAGCTACACCTACAGCCAGCTTGGCAAAAATAAATACGGCGTGGAGGGGCTCCCCTGGGCTCCTCCACAGCCAGGGCTGCACTGAGGGTGGTTAAGTGCTATAGATCTAGAAAGACTTTAGAAATAAAACAAATCAGTAACACTGCTGTAGATCAGCTGTCATGGGGCAGTTCAATTACTACAACTCCCAGGAGTGACTTTGCTCCTGTCCTCTGCACCACGACACAAGCAAAGAAATCTTTGCTATTATTGTTGAAACTATTAATAATTTGGTATTACCCCGAGGAACAGCACTGGCTGCTTGGTGCAATGCTGCCTTCCAGTGCCAGTCCTCCCCACACAGCCCCACCCTCCCCTAGCAGCACTGCAGCCCCTGAGCCCTGGCTGCTGTGGGACCCCACGGGGCTGAGCCGTGGCTGCCAGAGCCAGAACAGGGATCTCTGCTTCCAGCAAAGCAGGACACACCAGCACTGCCATCACAGCCAAGGGGCTGTTCAGAGCCCAGCACGGCTCTGCTGGCCTGCTCCTGGCCAAGGGAAGCTGCCCCAGCAGGGATTGCTCTGGCTCTCCCCAGTGTTTCCCTGCTCAGAGCCACGCTGGGCCTGAGGGAGCAGCTGCAGAGTGAAACTGCATTTTACATTCCAAATGCTGAGGTTTAAGGACTGGTCCTTCCATGGGCCACGGGCATGGCCCCACTGCTGGTGGACATGGTTTGGTTGAATTTCCCTTTCCTGTTTCTCTCCCCCCCCTCGACCTCTCCCAAGCCAGAATATAAAAGTAAAAACAGCTTTAGAAAGGATGGTGCAATGTAAAGAGGCATATGTGCAAGTAGAGTGCAACAAAAGTCAATGAGGAGATACACTTAGTAAAGGAAAAAAAAAGGAAAAAAAATCAAAGAGCTGGACGTGTTGGGATACCCTGAGCAAATGCAGAAGCCTGGTTCTATCAACACAAGTAAAACAATCAGCTCTTCAAGAACAGTTATGCCAAGATTAAATATATCAATACCACAGGCACTGCCCACAACTCAGTCTTTAAAGATGAAGCAAATTTAAAAAAAGACAAAAAACAAACCAAAAACCAACCACAAACACACCTCCCCTTCCAAAAGTTTACATTCTTCAGGTATGTGGGTTTCTTTTTCTTTTTTTGGGAACTTGTCAATGTAAGTCATGTATTTGGTTACAACACTTGGAGAGTACAAGCAAGTTTCACTTGTGCCTAGTTTTTCTGAAACAAAAGAAAATGAACTGGCTTTTTAAAAAAGGCTAAAAACAACAATGTGTTGTAATTCTATTATTTAGTTTAGAAAAAAAAAAAAAAACAAACCAAAAAAAAACAAAAAAGGAAAACAGACTATTTGGCATTTTCTCTGCTTACTCCTGAATATTTCAAGGCCCTGAGATTACAATATTATGTTCTTGGGACCACAGGGCTGGATAAAACCCTAGTGCATCAATTCTCTCATGAAGCCCTACCCAAAGTTCTGGCCTTTCCCCCTAAATCTACCTGCTCTGAGCCAAGGCTGCCCTGCCTGGAGGGGCTCCGCGGAGCCGAGCGCGAGCCGGGAGCGGCGCTCCTGCCGCTGCTCAGTGGAAACACACCCTGTAGCAGAGATAAGCTCCTGCCGTGAGGAAAGTGAACATGCAGATATTCACTAGGAAGGGCTTCCAAGTGGCCACCACGTTCTCATCCTCCTCCTCCGAGTTCTCCTTCACGGACTCCTCCTTGCGGGGCGAGAGCCGCGGGGTGTCCCCAACAGGTCTCCTCCGGGCTTCAGTGTCGTGACTAGTGCTGAGGACAGAGGGAGGGACCTTCAGGGCTGGGTAGCAATGAATATTCCATGCTGGAATGGCCATGGAGGAGAGAAGCCATGCAGGTGCTCCAAGGGCAGGGAACACCACAGAGCTGGAAGCTCCTGGGGCTGCAGCAGCCACCGAAGCACAGCCTGTCTCCATTTAGGACACATCTGGCTGCTCAACAGAGGTTTAGGAAGAGCTTGGGAGGATTCTGTGCCCTTTAAAGAACAAGCTTTAACCACCACCTGCTTTCACTGCTCATCACAAATCTGCACCAAGACAGGCAGTGAAGGAACCCAGCCCACACCCCCAGCCAGAGTTCTAAACTCAAGCACCTGCCCAGAAAGCCAGAAAAGGATGGAATGTGGCTGCTTGCTCAGCCCTAACCCCCAAAGAGCATCTCAGGGTGGAAGTGAGCATCTCCTCCCCTCAGCCACTCCCTGCCTGTGGCTCTGTGTGCAGAGCCCAGCTGTCAGGGCAGGCAGAGGGTGCTTTACCTGTCTGTGCTGGGGGCCGCAGCTGAGCGGGCCCTGCTGTCTGGAGCTGCCTCCTCCATGCTGCTGAGCGAGCTCCTGATCTCCTCCTCCACTGCCTGGGGCTTGCCCAGGAGCTCTGGGTGCTCGTGCATCCTCCCATTGTGCATCTCTGAGGTTCTCTTTGGGGGCCTGGGAGGTGGGGGGGTGTGCTCAGGGGGTGGCTCCAGGTCTTCGTTGGAGAGCTCTTTCCACTGCTCCTTCAGGGAAGGACAAACCCTGTTAAGCTTTTCTCTTTAAAGCTGCTCTAACTTTAAACTTTACCATGGCAGAATCTTTATTCTGTACCTTTTAATTAACTCTTACAGTGGCTCTTCATTTGCATTGCAAAAAAAGAAAGAAAAACCAGACACAAGAACTCCAAGCCCAAGCTACATCCATAAAACATATTGGCCATAAATGCAAGAAATTCCAATCTGCTTCTAAAAACCTTAAGCACAAAATAAAATCTATTTTGCTAGAGTTCTGCTTACCATAAAAAACCCTGATGAATTTAATCATGACACTTAAACTTCAGGCTATTAGAAAACTTGGACTGTCTGAAATTCCAGGGGAGGCTGATGCAGCAGCTCCACCCCAGTCACGGTGCAGGAAAGCACAGGAGGCACCTGCTACAAAACAGGTACTTTTGGAAATAAATAAAACACTTTAGGTCGTGATAGATTGTAAAGCACTGTACCTAAAACCCCCATAATATAAACATGTACTGCAGCTGAAGCTAGCACCAAATTTGAAGCTTCTTTCCATCCTGCTCCTCCCACCCACTTGCTGCAGTTCTCTGGAGCTGCCAGGAGCACTCACTTGCACTGAAGCATCTCCCATGATGAATTTTGCCCCTTCAATAACAGCTAGGTAGGAGAAGCGGAGCTGGTCTGCAGTCTGGATGAGCCCCATCCTGTACTTCCTCATCTCCAGGAGAACCTGCTTGACGTCCACGGAAGAAGGATCTTTCCTTTTGTCCATCTGCAGATAGAAATGTGAAACATGCTCTGAGGAGGTTCACTACAGCAACTCATTTTGTGGTAGGGGCTTCATACCACCCTCCACACTACAGAATGAACGAACTCACACACAGCTGGTATCAGCAGCTCATTACTGGGCCTCCAAAAACACTGAGGGCAAAACACTGGGCCCCAAATATGCTGCCTCCCCTGAAGGCAAAGCCTGTCTTTGTGAATCACTCTGAAAACCCTTCTCCAGACTCAGAATGGCCACTTAGGAACCAGACCTGCCCTGGAGTACACTCCTGGAACAGGGGAGTAAAGCAATGGCAGCTGACAGGAACCGTGCCCAGCCCTGCCCCGGCCCCTCTGCAGCCCCCCTAGGCTGCCCTGTGCAGCAAGCAGAGCAGAGCAGTGCCCTTACCAGCAGCAGACAGGTGTCCACCAGGCAGAAGGTGCCCGAGCGGCCGATGCCAGCGCTGCAGTGCACCACGACCGGGCCGTGCCCGGGGCTCAGCGAGCCCGACTCCCGCACCTTGAACAGGAAATTCAGGAACGACGCCGGCGACTCCGGCACCCCAAAGTCGGGCCAGGTGGTGTAGTGAAAGTGCAGAATCTCTCGAGTTTCCTGGCTCTGCAGAAACAGGGGTTGGGAACTCTTAGTCTGGGTACAGCAGTCAGGACTGGGACCAGCTGACTAAATCCCAAATTTCACCGGTCTGAGGGAGCTTTGACAGCGGCACGGCCAAGAAACTCATTACAAGTAATGGTCTCTGGTTGTGAAGGTCTCCACTGGGAGCAAAGGGAATTGGGGAAGTAAACTTACTTAGTTTGAGTTTAGTTATTTCAGTACAGTTCAAAAGCTTGTGTCACTCTGGGTATGGCTGAGACTGCTATGGTATTAAATACTATGGTATTTAATACTATGGTATTAAACTGCCTGGAGGGTCCCCAGGAACGTCTCATAAATACCCCAGAGTTCCACTTCCACAACATCTCATGCAGGATCATCAAATCCAGGACAATTCACGACCACCAATTTCAAGCCCTCGCTGGTGAGGATGTGAATCTCACCCCAAGCAGAACAAGGACTGGATGAGACCCGGTACTCACGGTCAGGTTTTCCAATTCCAGCTGTCGTACTGTGTAGTAGGATTTGATATCTTCAGATATCAAGGTTAGTTTCAAGTTTGTATCTTCAAAAAACATTTCTTTCTCTTCCTTCCGTGGCCAGTACTGTGCACACTTTACCTAAAGCCAAGCAGGAGACACATAAATGTCATTACTTACTCCTGACTGAATTGAGATTTTCTTATTAAGGTCTCCCAGAGAGATGAGCTCTGCAGAGAATGCTGCATGCCAGGGACTTTGATGAGCCAACCAAATAGGAAAGCAGCACATTTTAAAGTGTGCAGGAAAAACCTGGAACTAAAATACTCATCAGCAGCACAAAGAGGAAAGCCTGCATTCAAGCTCCTGTGCCTGGGAGAACTGGCCTCTCCTGCTGCCCCTGAGCCACTTCTCTGCCTTGGGATCGGGGTCACCCCCTGACCCACCCCTCTCCCAGGCTCTGCACATGGCTCAGGACTCTTTTGTTCAAGGGCAAACAATGTGGCCAAACCAAAAGTGGCAGAACAATGCTAAACCAACAGCAGGCTCAAGAGTAAGGTGATTTCAGACAGCATTTTAAGAAACAGAAAACCCCTTCAGCATTTTCTTCATAGGCAGACTAAGAGTGGTTTTGCTCAAACTAATTCTGATTTATTTTGAAAATACATCCTCTTGTTTATCAGGGTGTAGAATGCAGTTATAATTCTCTGCACTTTTTGTCTGGATTTATAAAAGTTATAGCAATTGCCTTTGTGTCTAATTTCTCCACAATGTGTCTGCAAACAATATTTTGTCGTGCTCCACTTTAAGTATCCCACTGCTGTTTGCTGAGAGTGTAAGCACTGCCCTAAGGGATCACAGTCATTTGTTTTGTTCAAAACTAGAGCAGTGCAGAGAGGGAGCAGGAATGGTTGGAAAGGAAGAAACTATTGAAAAATTTGGTTACCGCATCTCTTTTGAAGATTAAATTTCACTTGTAGTACAAAACCCAGCAAAACAGGGAAAAATCCAGACTGCAGTTTATTAAAACACAGCTCATTGCCCAGGAATTTTCCTGATTATTGGGAATGTTTTTCTGATGATGCAAAAGCATGTACCACCCAGTTAGCACTGGTGGATACCCAACACCCTCACTGCCCTCCTCCAAGATGTCTTTACACATTATTATCCTTTATTGTGCACAACAGTGGCACTGGAGGGGACAGTGTGCCTCGGGGGGCCATGGCACGATCAGAGCTCAGTGTGTGATGGAAACCTGGAGCCCCAGAGCTTCTCTCTCTACTGCAAAGCCACCTCACACTGCAGAGCCCTGAGAGGTGCAGTCTGTGCACACAGAGAACAACTCCAGAGCCCCCGGTCAGCAGCAGAGACTTCCATTTCTGTGGAGTTGTGGTGTGTTTGTGTTTTATTTTAGCCAAATTCACAAGAAATTAGGCCCCATAATTACAAATGAGTGATTTTCTGACTGCAGTAGGATCAGTTCACCAAGTATTCAATTTCCCATTTCTTAGACAAAACTACTTGCAGTCATCCCATCCCATTCTTTGGGTTGGTTTTACTTGGGTTTTTGATTGCAGAAAACCATGAATGTGATGAACACACAGCTAGAAGTGGGTGAGTACTTACGGATCCCTTTTCCATCACTCTGTTCAACATGACAACACCACGGCTTTTCTGTTCCCAAACCATCTCCCAAAAGTGACCACAAGTATTTGGCAAAGGTCCCTGCAGAGACAGAATCCCCAGAAATAAGCATTATTTTCTGTAAATGTCAGTGCATTCTTCCCCAGTAACAGTCCCTGAACAAGGCAATAGATTTAAACAAGTAACAAGCAACTTCTCATTTAAAAATGTAAAAAAATGCAGTGAGACAGCTTTAAGTTCCATGTTATGAATTTACCCATAAAAGCATGGTTAATTTTTCCCCCCATACATAAGAGGAAGAGAGACACAGTCTCATTGTGAGAACAGAACTGGGAGTGAAAAGTGCTGCATCTTCTTAGGAAAGATATACAAAGGTCATGGGGAAATAAACCCCACTGACTAAAAGCAAAAATAACATCTGTGTCAAACTACTCTGCAATCCCTCATCCTTATTCATGATACTTGAAAATTACTTGACTAAAACATCCAAAAGACTGAAAGGATGCAAAATCAGTAACAAATCATATGGTTTTCCACAATCTTCACAATTTGCCTTGGGACTGAATGAAAGAGTGACTCTTTTAAAAGACTATCTACTCCCAAAGCAGATTTCCTTATAACTTCCTACTTCTGCAATGTTCCTTTGCTATTTTCTACTCTGAAGCAATTGCTCTGAAGTTTGGGTTTGATCCACTCCTGTGCTCAAACAGAACAGCAGCTCCTCAGGAAGAATGACTGGATTTAAACAAAGCCATTGAATGTGGATCAGGGCAGTAAGCAGCAGGCAGCATCAGTCAGCTGCACATCTGACTACTCCCCTGTGATCCACCTCCCATCCTGAGGCAGGGCAATGGGAGCTGTGCTCAAAGGACCATGTTCACATTGCACACTGCTCTGCCCATTTCTTCCCGAGGAGATTGAGCTCTATTCTTTAGAAACAGGAAGGAAGAGCTGTCACTTGAAAATATTAATCCCAGCTACCTTTATCTAAAGTGTGGGAGGAAGGGGTAAAAAAAGAGCCAAAATTAGAGATCAGGACAGTCTCCAGGGAACTGAACATTTAGCACAAACAAGAAGCCTGGCACAGTTGCTGGCTCTCAGAATAAGACAACAGGGCATGTGGGTACTTTTAAATTTGTTATACAGATAGGTGGGGAATTGACAGATTCAGGGAAAAGCAGTGACTTTTATACATACACAGATGTTTGCATGCACTTAGGTAGCTTTACAATAAAGAAAACAAACAGAAAATCCATGAAAAACAACTCCAGCCACTATAATATTTTTATTATCCACTGCCAGCAATTACCTGGGTAAGGATGTAGCTCCTTTGGGCCTCTTCCATTTTTATCAAACTAGCATTGATATAGTCATTGTCACCTTGGTTTAGCTTAATTCGACTGTGATCAACTGCAGCACAATTAGAAAGCACAGGTTAATGAATGTGGAACACAGTGCAGGCACACCCTCATCAGCAGGGCGGGTCAGGCAGCTGAGCTGTGCTGGGCAATGCAGGGCTCAGCCCAGCAGGGCAGTGCCCACGGGCATCAGCCCCTCTCAGAGCAGGGAGCACAGCTCCCACTCCACCTCCCAGGAGCACACTGCAAGGGTGAGGCCCTGGCATCTGAAATAATCCCCACTGCAATTTGCAAACCAGACCACACTGACCTATCCACACAGTTATCAAGCTGCTGGTTTTAAATAAATCTAATTACACAACTGCTTATCTTTTCAGCTTAAACATTCAAATACAGCTTGTTCAAGGTTATTAAAGGTTTGTCTAAACATATATTGGGCAAACAGGACAGAGACCTTTTATTCTTATAGGTGTTTAGCTACTGTTCCCAGCCTGACCACCCTTTATCAAAATTCAAGAAATACAGCAAATGTAAATTATTTGCTCTTTTGTTAGTCACTTGCTCAACTTGGGACTAAAGAAACCAAACCACCAACTAAAAAATCTCAATACACACAAGGGTTCCCACATTTTGCAAGAAAGCAAACAGACTGGGAGCAGGATTATCTAAAGGCAAGAAGGAATTTGTTACTCACAACCTCAAACATCAGAACTGCTTAGTAAAGCAATTACAGTAAAGCATTACTGTTCTGGTTAACTGCCCCAGAGGCTGCAGGAGCTTTAAGCACCAAGGCAGAAGTTCTGTGGCCCAGAGCAGCACCCTGCCCTGGGACAGGGCCTGCTGAGCTCAGGGCGTGCTGCACCCTGAGGGACACTGGCCCAGGACTGGCAATGTCCTGGGCAGAGAAGGCTCAGAGACCTCCTGGGGGCTCGCTGCAGTGTCAGACACATCAAATATTATTGCTGACCATGTCATGGAGCATCATTTCTGCCATGTGACTGCAGCCCAAGGCCCTGGATGCCAGGTGTGGGCAGGTGGCAGTGGGACTGTCCCTGTCCCTGGGATGGCAGCAGGAGAGCCAGGCTGCAGCAGCACAGTGAGCTGTGCTTGCACAGGACCTGTGCTCAGAGAGCCATCTCCCCCAGCACAGGGGACACAGCCATTTCAGAAACCCAGCTGTGGCCTGGGAGCATCCCCTGTGCTCCTCCTCTGCTCCAAGGAGCCCAGCTCTGTCCCTGGCAGAGTTCTGTGCCACCCAGCTCCCAGAGGGGCACTGCTGCCACCTGTGCTGCCTGGCAGGAGGCTCTCTGGGTGAGAGCTGCACAGAAAGCACCCCTGCAACCTCAGAGATGCTATTTCAGCCACCATTCTTCTCTAGCAGAAGAACTCAAAGGTAAAGCAAGTTTCCTTCCTCAGATTTCTGCCCACAAACACAGACTCTACTGTGTGCTGCTCTTGTATAACCCCGTGGATGTAAAAGCATCCTGTGACACCAGTCCCACAAATAAATATAATAACAAAGAGTTGTCCTGGGTGCTTATCCACCTAACAGAATCTTGTCCTTACAATGAACATTTAGCTGTGAAAAGCCATTAGAAGTCAACAGTCCTACAAACAATGGAAAAGAAAGTGTACTTACAGGGGCTGACATCTCTGTACCTATTTCTATTTTTGTTTCTGGGATGTTTGGCCACTTTACATGGAAAATCACTGGCTTCATGCCTGATGTCCTGAAACAAAAAAAAAAACAACAAACCCTGTTACGTATGAATCCATCTAATTTCATCCCATTAGCTATTTAAGGCAAATACCCATTTGACTTCCCATCTTCATGTGAGGGAATTCTGGACAGAAAGCACTTTGGGTCTCCAATTAAGAATCAAGTTTAAATGTCTCAGAATACAACACCAACATTATTTATTACAATATTATTAGTTTGCATAATAAAGCAGCACAACATTCACCAGACATGATGCCTTTTAGCTCTCCAAGGAGCAGGGTCTCTGCCCCAAAGCACTTCCACACAAACTGCTTTAAGCCCTTCTTTGCAGCATCAGTGAAAATATCAACCCTGCTTCTGACTCAGCAGCAGTGAAACATTCATTGTGACAGAAAAGAACCTGTCTGCCCCTCTTGGCATCACACACACACAGAGTGATTTGTCTAGGACCACCTTCATCATTATCCTGAATTATCAGCACGATGTCACAGAGCTGCAGTGGTAGAAGTCAGTTGCACTCAGTTCATGTGCTCAGCTAAAACAGATCACCAGGGCTCTCTCAGACAGGTTTTTTCAGATGCATAGAATAGCTCAGACATCTGAGACATTTTCAGAAGTTAAAATAAAGAGAATTCTGCTGTCCTTGGACATTAGTCCCAATTTGCTGAAACAGAATTTCACATTGTAAATAAATACTGTTTAAGCAGAGTTCTGCACATAAAGAATCAAGATTTTTTCAAGTGGGCCATCTACTGCAGCACTTTACCTGTTTATCTCTTGTGCTGCATTATTCAGGTATGTACCAATTTACCCTGAATGCTACATGTCAGGAGAAGAGTTCTGATTTACATAAACCTGCCCAAAATTAGCACAGTATTCCAAACCTGAAATAAGGGCTGACATCAGCTGCCAGCTTTTTATAACTGAACACATGGCTGCCAGTATTTCTGCTTATGAAGAATGCAGTCTGGAGAATATGATCTGGACCGTCACAGTCCAATATCTCAAACATGAGGCAGCTAAAATGGGTGTTTTCAGAAATTTGTCTCTGACACCAGGTTAGTGACTTTGTATTTTACAGGGATTTTTTCTTCCATACTGACTGTACAGGATTAACAAGAGAAAAAACCCAGGGAACGAGGAAAAATGGTTTTCTAGATTACTAACCACATTTCCCAAATGTGTGTTGAAAATCCCTAACACCCAAAACCAAGACAACTCCCCCTCCACTCAGGATTCATATTATAAAAGCATCAAAATGCAAACCAAACCAAGATCCCTAAGGAATTTTCCTGTAAATACTGGGCTATTTTATCAGCAGCACTAATACACAGTTTCATTTCACAGCATTAACAGATTTGAAAAAAACTGTCCCCTCTTTTAAAACTAAATGGATCAAATGCTTCTTTACAAAATGGAACTCTACAAAGGAACTCTAATGCTAAAATTTTACACTGAAGCATCCACATGTATGTGCACACACAAACTACTGCCAGTCCCCAGGAGCTCCACAGATTCCAGTACCAACACCAAGTATTTCAGGAACTGAAAGTGGCAATTTATTGTGCAGGGAATAGAGAGCTGGCTATTACCTCACCAGCAAATACCAGATCTTTTTCAAGATGCCACAGTTCCTAAAGGCACTTGGAGAATAATGGAGTTCTAGAGATGCTGAACTCCCACAGGCACAGAGAAAATGGAAAGAAACAAGTCACTCGTGTGCCTTCAGCAGACTATTTAAAACCAGCAGTGTATTTCTGGAGCATGTTTCAAGAAACAGGAAAAACCACGGGCTGGGGGTGGGATGGTAACAAGAGGGATGGAGGTATGGCAACAGGGAAGCTGCTGCCTGGTGTGGAAAGCCAGCCAGCAGCCAGCACTCCACTGCTGAGCATGAGGAACATGGGAAAATGGAAAATCCTGGACAGCAGGCATGCCTGCACATCAGACAGGGCACACTCTCCTCAGCAACGTGGGGGGAAGTGGTTTGGAGTTTTGGTTGGGTTTTTTTTTTATATAAAAGTTGCAAGAACATCTAAAGTGACCAAAGAATATTTATCATCCAAGGTCACTTCCAGGATATGAAGCTGACTGTAGTGGAACTGCAACTGCCTTCAACAGATTACATGGCTGGAGAGAAAGAACCCAGTGCCACAGGAGTTACCCACAGGAGCTGTGTGGCCATGTCAAACACTGCTGGTCCTGGTCACTGCTGGAGCCACATCATTACTGACACCACTCAACTGCTGCTCGGGCAGGCTCAGAACATGCTCAGAACAGTAGCACGAGGTCTCCAGCTGGAGAAATCAGACTCATTCATAGCAGGGAATTATTGTGCTCTGAGGAACTTGAAGCCAGAGATGTCATGAGAACTGAAGGTAGTGGATGAAGGGAGGGATTCACAAAGTTACAAAACACCTCCTTGAATCACACCCAGTCACACTGCACAGATCCTGCCTGTCGAAAAGGAAGCTTGACATTTCATTTAAAAGGTCGTGCAATATAAAACTTTAAAGAGGAAGGGCTAGAACTGAAGTCAGTTTTCCAAAGTCAAATGCTTTGGGCTCAGAGCATGAGTCACTTCATGCCACTCATCTCCTGGTTTTAAGCCCTGTCCCCCCAGTACTTTGGGGTGGAAAGAGGAAGTCTGCTGAAGCCCTGCTCTTCAAAAGGGAACTTCCTGCAGCTCTGAGCACAACAGCACATCAGGCTTCACTTTCCCCATCCTGTTCAGATGTCAGCAGGAGATTCAGAAAGAGAAGATGCACCTCAAAATCGTCAAGTAAATATTCTGTAAGAGCCCAGGAAGAGTGGCCATGCCATCAGCCATTCATTTGTGTATCAGTGCTTAGAACAGACACTAAAGGTGCAGTCTCAATGCCTTCAGCTTCACCAGACTCACTCCCAGGAAGCCTTGCAGCAGGGCTCAATTTGATCACACTATTTAATTGCACCATAAACCCTGGAGCAGATCAGACTCAGATAACAATTTACTGTCATTTTAGCAGTTCTGCTCCTACGGGAAGAAGCAAATGCCAAGATCTTATCAGGGGCTACAGAATTGCTCCTAATTCATCTACTCAGGCACTCACACTAAGGACAGCACTTCACAAAAATTATATATAAAGACGTATATAAAAAAGTAATCTTAGCTTAAAAAACAGGTTTCCTCTTAAAGCTGCCACTGAAAAAAATGATGACACATGATACTGCTGGAAAAGGTGGAAGAGTAAAAAGTTACAATAAAGTCAAGTGGAAGGTGCTCTTTCCCCAAGATGTCACTCCAGGCTGGTTTCAGAATGGAAATACCCCTACAATCCAATGACGCTGCAAAGACCTGTAGAAAAGAGCACAAGAAAACCAGCAAGTACCAAGAGATCCACAACAAACACCTACTTTACACAAATGGGAAAAGGTCTTCAGCATGGGAGAGAGCAACCTGAGGCCCTGAACTCACTCCCCAACAAAAGAACTTCATGAAGATATAAAGCACACAACTGCTCAGGTAGCCCACCTTAACAAGGAAGATCTGATTTCTTATCCTACATTAAGCTTTACATCAGGGTATTTGGGCAAGAACAAGAAATGAGGATGTACATTGTAGGTAAGAGGAAGGTCATCTAAAGATCAGATAAATGAAGAGACAGCTGCATCACACAACATAAAATTTAACAAGCAGCTGCAGAATTTTAGCCAGCTAAGTGAAATAAATGTGGATTTTAATACCCTTTAAAAACATTTTATCTGGTCTCCTAATTTTGTTTTCAACTAAGATATGGTAGTGTTGATTTGCTTACTAATCTCCCTCAAGAAAAGAAAAGAAACCAATTGCCTGCTATGCAGGCTTCTTCCTGAGGCTGAGCAGCACAGAGAGGAAAGGACAGGCTTGTTTAAAGTTCAACACCACTGTTACAGGAGGTTAAAATAAATAAATAAATAAATAAGAAATCCCACACTTGCAACACGGTTTCCTAGAAAGCCCCCTGCTAGTTCAGCAGTGCCCGGGCACCGAGCGGCCGTGGCGGTCAGAGGGTCTGTGACACCAGTCAGCTGCTGGGAGCACGGAAATAACCCCAGGAGAATGTAAACTGGCCATGGCTGCCGTGTTAAATCATATCAACACGTGGCCAAGTGGGCTCATTTTCCCCAGGGCCGTATTTATCCCAGCTAGCAGGTATTCCAGGCTGTCTCTGAGCGCTGACCAGTTCCAACATGCCTCACTGGAGAGGCTCCTGACAGCAAACCCTGCAGTCCTGCACGGCACCCACTTCACCAGGGAGATAACTGCACTCTGCAAGTGCTCACTTCCACACCTGCACCTGAGTGGCTCCCAGGGCCTGGCAGAACTTCCAGAAGGGAGAAAGCCACAGACCTGTGCCACTTCCACACTTGACCAGTGCATTTATCTTGCATGCTCCCAGAAGGAAGGCACTGCTGTCAATAAACCACAGCAATACTGCACAGCTCAGCTGCTCACATTCTTGGATTGCCTCAGTGTCATCTGCAATGGGTAAAAACTGATTTTTCAGTTCTGGTTCTTATGAGTGTTGCAACACAGACAGGGAAATCAAAGAGCTAAACTCTAGTATCAGGTTAAAGAATTGCATGAGACTTCTCAAATTTCAGTAAGTTCAAAATATAGTTTGTCCTTGAAATTTATGACCCATAACAGAAGAAGTTCAGAGCTGCTGGCAGGAACATTCTATTTCTGCTGTTTTGTAGCCATGTACTCACTGCCAAAACAGGAAACAACTGAATGGAGTGTCAGCGTAAGAAAACAACTCAAGTTCCCCTCTTCTTCTTCACATCCATCTCTATTTTCCTTCCCAGATACTCAATCTGCTCCAGAAGTGCATCTTGGACATTATTGGAAGGATAGAGATGTTTGAGAATGGGAAATGGCTTTTTCTTGACAGCTGCTGTGCAAAAGCAAAGCTTTGCTATCTGTATCATCAAACAAAGTCAGTGCCAGGAAATAAACCACACTCTCATTAAAGTGTCAAGAGGTTCTAACTCAGTTGCTCTTCTTCTGTAAGAAAATAACCACTGCAATGAGATCCACACCTTGATTTGCCCAAACATTAGGGGTCTCTACATAAAGAGTTTTGGTTTAACCTCATCTCAAATAGACTGGTGTATCCCACAGACCAGATATCCACACAACTCCTAAAGGAATTTAGTCTGCCTAGCAAATCCAGACCTTAATTTGTTTGCAGTATGGGTTTTGTGTGAGTATAAAAATGTATCATTGCTGGCCCGTAGGGCATTCCAGGCTTCACAGACTGACAACTGTGGTTATAAACAGTCCTGCTTTCCTAGATACCTAATATTTTCATTCTGACATCTCACAAGCCATCTAAGAGCATTATAGCTTTTACAGAGCTATCACCAAAAAAACACAAACAAAACCCAAGGCTCTGGAGGAGAGAAAAAAAAAGACATGAACCCTCCAAATGCTAGACCTAAGGAAGAGATAAGAAACACTTCTCACACCTTTCCATGTGTTGCATAACCAAGGTATTTCCTAGAATTTAGACAAGCTGCAAACGGCACCTTTCAAATTGGAAACAAAAGGACAAGAAATGCCCCCACGGCAGACAGCTTACAGTTTCTCAAGGGGATCTCTGGCTTCACAAAATAGGAACCATGGAATGATTTATCATGGAATTTTTACCTATACTCACTCAGAGCCCTCTACCCTCTTTCAGAGATACTGTGCTGATAACCTCAGTTAATGTTAAGAAAGCAAGACTGTACTATCTCCCCCAAATCTTGCATAATCCATTATCACCATTCCCCCCAATCTTGTGTAATCCATTGCCACCAGGTAATCTTAAGATAAATGAGAGAATCTGATTAATAAGTAAATAAGATAATCAATTGTAAGTCTTGCTTCCTCACCAGGTAACACATTCAAGGTCTTACCAGTTAAAAGCTGAACAAATCTTTACAGATTCTTTTTCCTTTTCTCCCATTTTTGATCCCAGTGTATGCATCTGTTCCCAGACTCCTGGCTCTGAACACATCCTGCTCTTCTATTCAGCTGGGCATGCTGGCACACTGCCCACTGAAAGAATACAAATTTGCAGAATACCTGGTGTTAGCTGCAGCTGAAGGAGGAACCTGAAAGGCCACTGCACACCCAGATTTTGTCCCAGCAGAGAAGGACATTATCACCTTCTGCCTGAAGAGATTCCAGGACACTGCTTAGTACTGGATCTCCTGCCACAGTTGAAGGCCCCTAAATCAGTTGGGAAGATCATTAACTCATTAACACTCATCTAATGACCTGTGCCAGCCCCACTGCAACGAGCAGGAGCACACAGCCACAGAACAAGCTCTGTGCTCTCCATGAGTAATATCACAAGTGAGTTTGAAAGCAACCAGCTCCAAGTATATGAGTTCCACTCTTCCTACTAAGCTTCAATGAAGATTTTTAAAAGAGCCTTCACTTCAGATGAAGATGTGCACTTCACATGCACTGAGCTACAACCGAAACTCGTCTGTGGTGTTTGTGTCCTTTCACCTTTTCCTGGAAAGTGTGTTGACTAAAAGCCAAACAAACAGAACAGCACTTTAGCTGCTTAGCAGACAAACAACGCAGTCATTTCACTCAGGACAAATATTTTACAGAAACAAATAAGATTGCAAATGTTCGATTTATTTTCCAAAAAGGAAATGCCAACATTCCTGCAGTTGTCTCATCAGCAGTTTAAACTCACATAGATGCAGAACTGTCACAACATTATTTTTAATCCTTTTGGAGATTACATGAGTTTAACATGTCTAGGTTACCAGTTGGCATCTTAAAAATACTGGTCACAATAACAGGTAACAAGACAAGTCCAGTTTTGCCCATCTACAGCGACATCTGCTCTTCTGTGACATGCAGAATTTGCTAAAGTACCAGAACTATCAAAGAAAAAAGGGCAGTTTGCCACTCCCAAGGGATCTTAACCTTGCTGAGCTAACTTTCAACATAAGGTACCATATGTGAGAGAGCTACCTGCCTAGCACACAGCATGACCAGCAGGTACAGAGAAAACCAAAGCCAGGCTGAGAACAGCATTCCAGGGGGGCCGTGCTCCAGAGGCAGCCCCAGCACCAGGGGCATTCCCACAACACAGCCCATAGAAGCTCACAGCCTCCTTCCTGCTGAGTTATGAAATCAGCCATGGGAGCAGAAGCCAGCCCCGAGGTCCCCAGCAAAGGGTGATTCCCCAGACACTGCAGCTGCCAGGACACACGATCCCGTTCCCTGCTCCGCTGGCCAGCACAGAGCCCACTGCTGAACCCGAGGCCTCTTCTGGGACAGGAGCTGAAGGAGAAGGACAAGTGTTTCTAAAGCACTCCCAAACACCAACCACACCTTCCTGGGAACACAACCTCACCAACTCATTAGCTTTCCCTTTCGTCCCTAATTGAAACTAATTAGGGAGCAGCCATGAAGCACCAGGGAGTTTAGTCAGGAGTAAGGCTGTGACTCCCTCAGGGACAGGTACAGCACCTACAAATACACAAGACCTGAGCAGCACCTGGGGTGTGGCTAAAACTTCCTTTCAGCTACCACAAAGTCATCATCTCTCCTAAATCCACCATTTTTGCTTATCCAGAAGGAATAAATTATTTGTCAAGCTTTGAGACATTCTGCAGTTCTAATCCTCAAGGCAATCCTAACAAGTCAGAAATAAGAGAAGGTTTTTAAATGGTCTCCCAGTGGTGATGTTGGGGTTTCTTTTAGTTTAATTTTCTACCCATACATTTAGCACCAGGACAATTCCCTGGAAGGCATGTGACTCCCTGAATAAGATCACAAGGATTTCTAACCCTGGATTCAGCAAACAGGACAATGTTTCTGACACTTCTCAGCCTGTTCTGCAGTGCTGCTTCTGTCACAGAGAGGTGAGAGGTGTCCAACAGAAGAACACAGACATCTTTCCTGAAAGGTGCCACTGACTACATTAAAGGGGTTACCAGTAATGAACACCAAAGAAGCTTACATTACTACTTGAAAACAGGAAATAATCTGGCTTCAGAAATTCTGGTGGGTGCTCAAAATAAATATTACAAACTAGGTGGAATCAGAGATGTCTACACAGAGACAAAGTCAGAGCAAAACCTTCACCGATGTCAGAGAGACCTTACAGAACCACATGTGCCTCAAACCAACAAAATCGGAGTTGTCAAACAGTTCCACACTTCCCATATTTACTTATCAAGCTCTTTACAAATTCAACAACTTGACTTGGCACCTTACAACACCTCCCAAAACCACAGCAACCCAGTGAGTAATAGGGGAAGCAGGAGACTGTGATACTCCAAGACTTATCATCAATTCCTTTTTGTTATGCTGTTAACACACCATCAGCCTTTGCTGCAAAGGGAAAACATGGGCTGGTTGTGAGAACGTGCACACACAATCCTTTGCTCATCAGAGACTCAGAGCTACAAAAACATACTTCTAGAGTTTATAAAGCAAAATACCACACATTTTTTCACATCACTGCTATTGTCCTTTGAATACCCTAATGTCAAGTTTGTTGTTGTCATTACATTCCAAAATAAACATCTCTGCCTTCTTGGACTGCTAAAACATTACAGGGTTTCTTTCAGTGAGAATGAGACCTTGCTCTAGAGCAGGGATTTTGATCACTACTCTCCCTCCCAAACAGCACCCATGTCCTCCCTGGGGAGTGGTGCCCCAAGCCAGTGCCCAGCAAGGACAGGCAACACCTCTTGGTTGCTCTAAGGGATGCTGCTTGTGCTCTCCCAGAGGGCTCATCCCCAGCTGGGGTGCTCCAACTCCTTAGTTTCTAACTCAGTGTCTCTCACTACCATTTCAGGAACCCAGCCCTTGCCTGTAACCAACAGCTGTGCTGGGACAACTCTAGAATTCTCCTTTCAGCAGAGAGGCCATTTCTCTGGGCAGTTTTCTGGTGGGCTCTTGCAGGAATGCTTTTTCTTCCCTGGTTCCTGGAGGTAAAGGAAGAAAGCTTTAGATGAGCTCCCCTACCCCATCATGAGCACTGTGGAAAAAAGAACTGGCCCTGGAAGGGAGCACTGTTCAGAGCCAGGCCTGGGAATCTTGCATTCCTCCTGTATTCCTGGTGAGAAACTCCTTGGAAATACAAAAGCACTTCCAGATTAACTCTCAATGGTGTATTTCTGTATTTTCCATGATGACACAAAGCCAGAAACAAAATGATTCTTACCTAGGAATCAGAACTTCTGGCGTTTGCTTCGTTTGTATTTTCTTGATTTGAGTTGGTTTGAAAGTCTCTTATCATCATGGAAACAGGATTTTGTGAAAACAGAGTAAATTTGCAAACCTCATTTTCTACCCCCAACACTGACTAAAACTGAACTCAGATTTTATCTATTATAATTTATGGGATAGAATAAGCAAGCTATTGGTGTTCACAGAAGAAAATACAAATTACAATGTTTTTTCTTTAATACTTATCTGGAGTTAAACGAGTTATATATGCATTTAGAAAGTACAGCCAGTTGAAGCAGTTTTAGACACCAGCTTGCCATATGCTATGTTAAAATTAGACTGATTTTTTTTTTGTTTTAAGGCACAAATTTATGCATGAAGTGGGTCTATTCAGTACACTCAGATTTTGAGGAATGCTTTTTCTCATCCAGTAATCTTTGCAGAAAGTTCCAAACAAAGCTTAGTAGAAAAAAGAAACTAGTTCAGAACGTGATTTTGAAGATATCTTCACAATATCTCACAGAACTGCAAACACTCTGTTCAATTTAAAAAGTAAGGGACTGGTTGCACCAAAAATGCTTATTGTCAGGGTGACAAACACACAACAATATCATTTTTAGAAGTAATAATATGGGTATCATTGAAAACTAAAGACCTTGTAAGATGGCTCAAAATAGTAATTTGAATTCCTAGCTTAGTCAGCTTGGCCAGAAACAGCTGTGTTCACTATAACCTCTAATTAGTTTGCATATTATAAGAGCCCCAAAGATTTTTTCCCTCTCCAAAACCTACTAAATTAGCCTTCACAGCACAATGTTGTTAACACACCAGATGCAACAGAATATCCAGACTTCAGACACTTCCCACTACTCTTTCTGAAGTGTTTCATTTATAAAGGCAAATATTCTCATTTGATAAGGCAATAGCCAACTCCCCTCCACCTGGAGCACTCAGAAGAGCCTGCCTTGAAAGGTAAAGACAAGGTCCAGTTCCCAACTGCTTCAGATGAGATGGAAAGGTCTTGGTTCTAACACAAGTAAACTGTCTATTACTTTGAAACACAAAGCAAAGTCAGAATTTAAAGCAAATTTCTCTTCCCTCATGGCTAAGGGGTGTTCCTCTGTACAAATAATTTCACTCACACTGGATACTCCAATGCTAATCTAAAAGCTAAACTGGACTTTCTAATGTACATGCACAGGTCAATGAAATAGTCACACCATTACTGCAGTGGGGCACATGTCCAGACCATGCCAGTGTTATTTTTCTATTTAGAATTCTATGGGACAAGCAACAGCCATATTTCCAACTTTCTACTAATTCCATAAAAATTCTCCAAGATATAAGGTTGTATGTAGAGGAAGTACTAAAACACACCAGAAAGGGAGTGGAGGAATTGTTGTATAGGAAATTGTGAACTCTGCTTTACCTATTAAAAAAAAAATATCATTATCTACATCTTCTTCAGTGGCAAACTTCATTTCCTAGAAGCTGCTTGCACCATGCATGGCTTTACTGGCTTTCTTGTGATGCAGCCTTTAAGTCAGATGTAGGAGGGGGAAAACTGAATTTATTTAGTATCAAGGAACCCCATGCATTCAAAATGATGAACCATATGTTACACAGGTACCAGCTCCATAATGTAAGTGGGTCTGCATTCTATCTGTTCCCTACAATTAAGGGTGTAAGACCAAACCCCAGCAAGTTCTAATCTATGGCACAAGAATGTTTCACCATGTTGGCCATTAGTAAGTAGACAGGCAATGGAACTACGGACTCATTCTGCCAAAGCCTGCTCATTACACTGTTACTAAAAGCTTTTTATCATTTCCAACCTAACAAGATTCCAAGAGTTTAAAGAGAATGTACAATTACCAGGATTGCACAATGCAGGTTCATGCCTCTGCATGCAGGGAAAGGTCAAACTCAAGCTTTGCTCCTGCAGCAGAACCAGCAACCAGCCTGCTTTCAGCAGCTTTGGTTCTCAGCACACGGCCCAAATTCCTCTCTGGGAACTTACAATAGCTGTAACTGCTTAACTACCATTTCCAGAAAGAAGCTTGAAGTATCTTTTCTTAAGGAAGACCTTTGGGCAGCAATTGAAGGAACTTGCTGGATTACAACTTTGCATGAACAGCTTCTTTCAGCTGGGATCTGTTTAACGTGGTGGCTGCAGTGATAATTACAGATGCCCACTCCACTGTACTTAGAATATTCAAATTTGGAAAGGAAAATCGTAGTGATGATTAAAACCATACTGAATTCACTGAATGGTGCAACCTACAGGTTGCCAAGCTACTGCAATGCACACAAAAACCTGCTGAGAACAAACAGTACTGTTGAAAACAGATGTTAGATAAAGCAGAATTAGGATACTCCTGCTTTTCCACATGACTGTCTAATTTGTGTTTAGGAAAGCAATCTAAGTAAGCTAGGTTAATATTAAACCTTACAGCATTCTGAGCTGCTCAGCTCCCAGTCCACAGCCCAAACACAGTTTGGGGTCAAACAGCACCCTAAACCAGCCAGACCTTACAAGCTAAAATGGATTCAGTATTTTTATTTCTCCAAGCTGCAAAGCAATGCTTCAAGACACTGACAGAACCAATCCTGTGTTATTAGAGAGCGTTTTAACTGTCACTGCAGGGACAGAGAGCTTTCATGCCCAGCTGTACAGGACATCTTCTCATCTGAAAGCAGCTGAGAGTTTACAAAAACAAATGTCAGTGTTAAACAGGGACATCACATAATCAAGATAAACACTCACAGACATCCTAATGCAGGACAGATTCACACTCTGCACCCCAGCACATGAAAAAGACTGGAAAACTTGACAAGCCAGGCCTTCAAAGGAATGGTGAATGCTCCCCATGCTAATGAAACAGACTGCAGTGAGAGTCAGTTGTGTGCATCAGATGAGATAAACAGTTTTGTCACTTCATACATCTACTCATCCTGCTAGTTAAAAATAATTAATTCTGAGAACTAAACCAGCTGATTTAGCACAGCCAAGCAACCCTCACAACTTCTACCTCTTGTAGTGGCAGTATCCTCTCTGGAAACACATGACTCCCATTACTTCCAGCACTCCTTGCCAGCCCAGACAGTGCTGCACTGAACCCACCACACCCCAGGCTCCACCAGACTCTTGCTCATCGTGTTCCACTTCCTGCCAGCCAAAGCCAGTTATCAGTTGTGACTAAACATGCTTTATCACTTGATGTCTACCTCAAATCCTCATTTGCAACTGTAGAACAGATCTGGAACACTTACAGAAAAAAAAAAATACTAAAACATGCAGTAAATATCTTTAAATAAACCATTCACATCTATCACAACCCTTTCCACTCCCCACTTCCAAAAGACAGCTACATCAAAGGCTTCTGAGCACTAATCCACAAATAAAGGTTATCAACGATCAGAATACACACAAATGCCTCCTTTAATATCAACCCTGCTGAGAGCAAAGCATTTTTAGATTATATTATTCTTCTGAAAGTATTTCAAGGCAATTTTGCCTGTAGAGAGAGTTTAATATGCAGAACACGTTGTTAGCAAAGACTTTGGAACAAGAAAACCCAAAAGATGTAGATGTTATTACATGAAAGCAATACATGTTTGAATGCTTGTTCCTAACTGGGTAGCAATATTAACTTATTTAGTTATTCTTAGAAGATAATAAGGACATAACAGTTTTACCACCCCAAATTTCATGTGGTAGAGAACTCAGCAGGCAGAGCAGCACACAAGGAATTTCCTGCTGTCAGCCAGTCAGTCACAGAGGAGTATCCTGTACACTGGACTGTGTGGGCAACCAAGCAAAGCCTTGTCTGACGGGCTTGGCCCCAGTGGAGGCTCCTGATGGTCAGCTTTACACAAATTAAAACACAAAATCAATGACAGATAAGACGTAAGTCAGTAGTTTCCATGAAACCTTTCTGCTCCGTCTGCTTCCGGACAGGCTCTAAAAAGACTGGTAAGATTAGACCTCTCTACTAATGCTCTCACATGGGCTAAAAATCCAGCAACTCAGCAGCTCTAAAGATTTCACATATTTTCAACCTCCTGTCCAATCTTTTGCCTCTGCTGAGCACCAGATGAGTCTGATGGACACAGGGCAAAGAAGCTGCAGAAGCTGAGGCCCCTGAAAACAGCCTGTTCCTGAGCCCTGCTCCAGAGAAGGGCTGAGCACCGTGGGCTTTGCACCCCCAAGTGCTCAGACCTTCCCCCTCCCCAGGCAGCACTGCCCACAGCCAGCAGCTGCTGTGCCCTGCTGCTCCCAACAGGAGCCAGGCGCCACACGCTCTCCTGGTTTATCTCTCAGGGGGTGTGCCAGTTATCAGGGATTGCTGGAGAACAGAAGGCAAAGGGAATGATTTCCAAAGGGAAATCATTAATGAGCCAGGCAGGTAAGGCTGCTCAGTGCCACAGAGCTCTGCCCCAGTGCTCACACCAACCTCAGCCCTGCAACTTTAGTGCCCTACTGATGCCACCCCAGCTCAGGGGATGTGCAGGGATCAGAGGACTCAGTTCCCAACACACACTGTCCTGCACACACTCCCTACAGGAGCTTTGAAACAGCACCAGGGCAGATCTGCTCTGCTCATGAAACACCTGAGGCCACTTCTGAGGAGGTTTCAATACTGGGAATGAAAAAGAGTACAGGCTGAAACACGATTCTTGTTTGTGACACCCCACAGACCATGAAGTTCTAGGTAGCAACTGCCATTTACTGTGAAAATCCTCCACTGGCAGAAGTTTAAGAAAGAAGTGACAGTGTTGATTTCTAATTTAATTCAGCTCTTAAGGAGGAAAACAAAAACATTTTCCAAAGTTGGGTAGCTGTCCACCCCCGCTCCTTTAGTGGGTAGAATTCCCCAAATCTCTTCCCTTACAGAAATATGGGGAAATTCTGTCAAATGTGTCAATATGTATTTTAGCTGTTGAAGAAGCTATGTAGTATTTTTCCAGTTCTTGCTCCTATGACCCACCCTTTCCTTCTTTCCAAAAGAAGTTCCTCTTACTAAAACCTCTTGCTTGTGTCAGAGTTGTGTTTTTCCTGTAGCCCCCATCTTGAGTCACTGATGGCTGTGCAAATGTTAACAAAGGAGATCCAATTCCACGTGAGGATGGCAGAGGTTTAGTCCTACTTCAAGCAGCTGCAATGACTGTACAGAAGACTGGAAAAAATAGGCCACACACAGTAAAATGGAATCGAGATCTTCTGAACGAGCATGGGTTATTTTTCCTGTCAGAAAAAGGAAGTATACTCTTCCTTAGTCAAAGATGCATTTTTAAAATAGATTTCACATTTTACTTCCTGCCATCGCATTAAAAGGTCACGCTGTTTATGTTACTGTAACCTGTTACTGTGGGATCAGGAATGGTATAAACAAGCAAATCTCATTGAACTGTGCACAGGGGAAGAAGGTTATGAGAACATTCCTCTTTATGTGTAGAACACTTGTTCCATATAAATATAAAGAATCAGAGAAACAGAGTGTCTTTTGTAGGATGGCTCTCAGCATCAAGTACTTGACGAATCAAGTCCTTGACAGAAGCAGCATGAAATTCTGGGAACTTCAGATACAAGCAAAAGCACCTGACAGATCACAAATACAACAGCTGCTTTAGGTTCAGAATAGTGCCATGTAGTAGCATTTTGAACTAGCAATTATTTTAGTCCATGAAGTACAGAGAGGTGGCAGCCCAGAGGGGAGGGTTTCCTCTGCCTGCAGCGAGGTCTGCCCAGCTCCACACTCACCCCTGTACTCCTCAGAAGTTTTTCTGTAATTGCCTAAACTGGCAGAATGCAAAACCTGCTGTATCGTTGCTTTATTTTCTATTTCTATTGATGTAGAAACTGTTTTAACCTTCTAAGGAGAAGAAAAAGACTGCACAGAACAAACAAATCTGATTCAATGATCTCTTCATCATTACTGAAACAGGTAAATCTTCACCACTGATCTCTTCACCCTCAGTGCTGAAGGTGACTTTTGACCCCTTAAACTACATGTTCCTAAAGCATCCACAACAACCAAGAGCTGAGATAACTGTTCCCATGGAAAGTGTACAGAATTAAAAGTAAGAAAAACATAGAAAAACATTTCTAAAAGTTTCATATTATGCCAGCTTATTTTCCTTCCCAACCAGGATGTAAATTTTTTGCTACTGTTCTATGAACTTGCTTTCTTAAATGCAGAAAATACAACCCAATTTGAAAGTAGATCAGCTATCACTATTAGCAGAATCACATGCATTTCCAAGAATCACTTTTACCAGTTTTTCTTGGTATAATATGACAGGCAAGCTGTTGAATCTTAGCTATATTCTGCGTGGGTGAGAGAAAAAGCACATCTGAATTCACAGAGTATGGCAGAAAGTGAACTGGCATTTGTACTACACCATCTACAAAGGGAACACACAAAGGCATTTGGATGCTCTATCAAAGTGCCTCTCCCAGTCAAACCAGCAAGGGCATGTCTCCTAGCACCAGGGAGGAAAAAACCACCTCTTCTGCAAATCAACATGAAACAAGCTGACCAATGACTAAAAAACCCCAGAAAACCTCAATGGTAAGTGCTGCAAACATCCAAGCTCAGGGATCAGACCAAGTCTGTGTTCATTATAAACACTGCAGAGAAGCAATCCCTGAGTAACCTCAGGTATTTAATGGGGCTAAATTCACAACCCAAACAGACACCTGGGTCATGCAAGTGACACTGATCTAAAACCTGGTAATTCTCATGTTTACAAGAAAGTAGCAGTGATATTTCAGTGGAAGCCACATCTTTTGAAGACTCAACTAGAGAGAACCTTTGGACAAAGTCCATTTGCAAAGCAAGTATTACAGGAAAACATTTAATTTTAATGTTTAGTTAACTATAGGATGAACTGTTATTTCAAACCTACCCAGCACATTTAGAAAGTTATTTTAGTTTGAAAAATATTTGGTCTACCACTACCACATTTTATTCTCTGCTTACAAGGGCTATTTCGATTTGAATTTACCATCATTTGGCATGTGGCCAACTTTGCTTTCTCCTTAACAGTTTTCTTCCATACATCTGTGCTTCCAGCACACAGAGGAGGCAACACTACCATGTGGAAGAACACACCAACACCATAAAACCCTTCCAAAAATGCTCAGAAGCAGGGGAGCACTGTGTGTACATTGTATAATTTCTAAATTTTTAGCAAATGATAACCATAACAGGCTCCATTTTTCCATGCTCTGTTACCAGCAAAGCTATCACAGAAGCTCTGGGTTCAAGTATTTAGATTTTAAACTCTGTAGAATTTAAAAGTGGCTCAGGTAGCTTTATATAATGGGACTCACCCAACCTCAAATCTGCCAGCAGCAGACACAACTGGTGCTGCTCTGAAAGAGGCAGCAGTAAAATCTAACCCAGGCAGCAGAGTGCCCTGAGCCAGCCCCAGGGGCACAAAGGTGCCATCACCTGCAGCTGAACAGCAGCTCTGCTTTTCAGGGAGGAGAGGATCCTGACTTGGTGAGCCACAGACACCCTGCTTCTCCATCACCAACCCTGCACATGTGTAGAAGACTCAGTGTAGAGCACAGGAAAACATGGAATATCTTCAGCTGATTGAAGGAACAGAGACTCCCTGCAACCCTGAGCTCTAAAACCAGCTTTCCACAACCAGAGCCAATTATGCTGAGCCTCAAATGAATCAACAGAGCACGAATTAAGCAGTGGCAAGGCACTGCATGCAGAGACCTGCAGCTAGAACTGGCAGAATAAAGCATGAAGATGCATTTATAAGAAGTCATGTTCATGCCACAATTTATCTGCTGCTGAGCACCCAAGCAAAGGAGTAGCCCAAATGCTTTCAGACTGCAGCCTGCGCTCTTGCTGCAGCTTATAAAGCAACAGCACTTGTAGAGCTTCCTGTCCACTGACTTTAAATACACAACACAGCCACACTGTTACAATTCTTCAGGGTCAACCATCTCACAGTTTACTTTCAGCATCAAAATCCACCTACATTAGAAAATATTCTACAAATATTTTTCCAGAGGCAGTGAATACCTAAAAAACTTCCCATGCCTTTTCCATCTTGACAGAGGGATATCCAAAATGTCCATGACATCTTTCTATCTTCCTCCCATAATCTGAATGAAGTTCATTAATTTTCATAATTTGTAGTATTTTAGTTTGGCTTAGAGAGGTTTGAAAAACTAACATTCACATTAATATTTGGTTAAAAGACCCTCAGAAATTAATAAAGAAATTGAGAACAGTTATTTACAGGCCTCAAACCCAACTCCAACTATACCTCAGCTTTCCAGAGATAGGTAGTGCTGTTCTCAGGATACTCACTTCCTAACATGCAGGGAAATCTAAACTATATCCAGTTCTTGTTATATACTGCACTAACTATAAAAACTAGAAACGAATGCAATGCATATTGCAGTTTCATTTTGCTACCTTCACATGGAAAACTCTGCATGAGCTGTCCCCAAATGGCAGCTCTGCCTCTGTCCATAGTGAATGGAATCCCCAGTTGAACGGTACATCAGTAACTAATTCAGAGGTATTTTCACTGCTCCTGATAAGCACATCAAAGTTAATATCATTGGCCAACACACTAAAGTCAACATATCTGGTTTACATAAACACAAGAAGCAACTCTACCTGAACTCGAGGGATGTGTTTTTAAGATAATATCTCGTTCTATCACCCTGCGTAAGAAGTTAGAAACTAAAGTATCTCCTAAAGTTCTGAAAGACTTCTGCATGTAAAATTACTATGAAAATCTGATACTGCACTCACCGTGAGCAAATGGCAATCCAGCATTGTGTTGATATTCTTGACAAATATTTACTTTTCTTCCCTGCTTTAAAAGCCTAAACTGTGCTGTCCGTGGCTTTGGGGTATGGGTTTTTTGTTGTGACATCTCCAGAGTGAATGTTTCTCATTCCAATACATACTTCTAATGATATTTCTGCAGGGTGCATATCATCCACTCACCCTTAAGCATTTGTTTTCTGTTGCACACCTTTACCACAGTTAGTACATGGTAAAGCTCACATTCCTCTAACTCACTGTTTCATGGAAGAGGATTTTAATTTGAATGTGCCTTTCTTATGCTTATGTTTCTCTAAAATACAAGAACGGCCAGAACCAAGTAATTATTTTTATCACTTGGGTCCCTGAACAACCTCCACAGGACCTCATGGCTCATGGTTCTTGTAACTAGCAAATCTAGAGGAAAGTAAGGGATAGAAATAGGTATTCAAACCCAAACATTCAAAAAAACCCCAGAGTAAGAAAACACGAAGAAGTTCATCACTGTTCACCATGTTCTGACCAGCTGTACAGAGAAATGTTCCATGGTGTGCAGTTCCCAAAACATGATCGTCACAAAATCACCTAAACAAGGTCTGCATTTTGAAATGCTTGTGTCCCGATCCCGTGATTACTTCTGCTGAAAAAAGAAGGTAATCTAAATTCTATTCTTTCACAACTGTGCTATCATAGCTGAACACAGCTTCCGCTCGTCCAAAAAAAAGAAGCATGCATAATTTTAACCATTTTAACCCTTCCAAGTCATGTGGCACAAGACACATCTCCCTCAGCCACACCTCCCTGTCTGCTGATGACTCCTCCTGGAGATGCTGGGCTGTATCTTGAGATAACAGACTGAGACAAGGAACACGGGCCAGCTGCAGGGTGCTTCACCTGCAGCACGGGTGAACGTTTCTGGATTTCAGCAGTTACAATCATAACTGAGGTACCAGAAGCCCGTGGTACAATTACCCTGGGGAAAGATGTTTTTCTGCACCAACCACATACACTGCTCTACTTACTGCATTCTTCAAGCAAAAGCCAGCGTTGTAGGAAAAATGCTTTATTAGTGTCACAGCTCAGACACCAAAAGTACAGCTTACAGAGAAGTACATTGTTCTTCCAGATGTACACGACCTGCCAAGATGCCCTTTTCAACAGCTTATTTAAAAGCAGGATGCAGTAGAGAAACTGAATTTCATGACATACATGCACATATTTACTAATCAATCAGGCAAAAAAACAAGTAAAAATCCCACCCCCTGTGCTTGTCAATAGTTGGATGCAAATCAAAGAATCACTTTAGTCCTTTTTTAAATTGAATTTTAGTCCTCAATCAGAGCTCATGCTGTGCTACAGTTTGAGCCGGCCATTGAGTCATATCATTCAAAGAGAGCAGGACAAAAATATCACTGAATGCTAATCCCTCATTGAAAATGGGCCATTCCCTCATTCTACTTAGATATTTCACTTCTGTAATTAAATTGTACCTGTAGAAGTGTACCACTTCAATTACAAAGCTCTATTACTCAAAATCATTTCCTGAGCACTATGCCTGCAACACACCAAATCATCCAGAACAGTTCAGCAAAAACATAACGTCATATATCCACATGACTTTCAACTGATACAGTCAGCAAGCACTGACACTCGGCAGGGAAGGGAAATGTAGGAAATGGACCTTCCGAAAAGCAGGCTCAACATGTCATGCTTATTCTCTAAATGCCAGACAACTGAAGGTGTTCACCCTGCAAGCTATTGCTGTTAAAACTTGCCTGCTGCGATTCTGAAAATGAAGTCCATTTATTTCACTTTTGCACGCCTCCTTCTCTCAATGGTCTATTGCCAGAGAAATTCACAATGAAAGAAGCGAAGCTCAACGTCTATGTTGCAAACGTGAACTTCAAGTCATTCATTTATGCAATATACCAGCTTAAACATTCAAATGGATGTTACAGCAATGCCTGATCTGACTGAACACATCCGCCCAGTCATTCATGTATTTCAGCTTCTCTTAAACTTCATTTTAGATAAAGGTGTGAAGAACTTTTAAAGATAAAAGCACTAACTTCTGTGGCTTGTATGTGAAGCTGGATCCAGAAGGCAAATACTATTGCAAGCATTCACGTTTGTCACAGGGTTGTTTTAAATATCACCAAAAAAATCTAAATGCAGTAAATGACACAATAAAAACCCAGTACCAGCTAGCTGCACAGGTATTGCTAATTCGCTGCTTCAGGCTCTATGATTAAGGTGACTGAAAAGCCAAACGCATTTGATGTCCCCTTCGCTGCTTCTCTGTTCTAAACCAAAGCCAAATCTGACGGATCGGCTGGCCCCGGCCCGGGAGGGGCAGCTCGAGCAGCTCAGCGGACCGATGTCCCCGCGGGGCTCCAGCGGCTGAGGATGTGCCCGCGGCAGCTGCTCCGGGCGGGCAGCGCCGAGCGGGGCTGCCCCGGCCGGGACCCGCCCGCGGAGCGGAGCGGGGCAGCTCCCGGCGCCCCCTGAAGCGGGGAACGAGAGGAACGCGGGGCGGCGGTGCCCGGGCAGGGCAGGGCTGGGCAGGGCAGGGCAGGGCAGGGCAGGGCAGGGCAGGGCTGGCCTCGGGGCCGGGGCAGCACCGGCGGCATCGCGGGCAGCGGGAAGGAGGGAGGGACGGCAGGGAGCGCTGCCCGGCCGGGCCGGGCAGAGCCGGCGGGCGCTGCCCCTCACCTGGTAGATGGCGGGCCAGCTGGCGGCCTGGTCTAGCCGCTGGAACTCCTTCTCGATCTCCATGGCGGGGGCCTGGCCCCCCGCGCCGCTCCGGCTGCAGCTGCTGCCGAGGCCGCGGCGGCTCTGCCCGGCCCCCGCCCTCCCGCTGCCGCCGGAACTGCGCACCCGCCCCGGCGACGCGACGTCCGGGGCGGTGGGAGCGGGGCCGGGCCCGCCCCGCGCCTCGGGGGGCTGCGGGGGCCGCGCCGGGGGCAGCGCGCTCCACCCGGGCCGCTGCCGAGCCCGCGGGCCCGCGGCCGCCGTCGGCTGCGAGCGGGGCGGGCCCGGGGGGCCCCCCAGCCCCCGCCGCCCCGGCCCGGCCCCGGGCACGGCGGGCCCGGCCCGGCGGAGGGGCCGCAGGGCGGCGGCGATGGCGAGGACGCGGCGGAGCGGGGCCATTCTGCCCTCGGGCCGGGCTGTCCCGGCCGCCAGGAACGGCTCGGGTCGGCTCGGGTCATGCGCTCGCCGCGGCGGGAGGGCCCGCAGTCCTGGCATTCTCCTGCGGGCAGGGCGCTGAGGGGAGGGCGGAGGGGCCGCAGGGCCGGGCCTGGCAGTGCCCAGGGCTTGGATAACAGCGGGGCCGTGGGCTCGCTTAGCGACCCGCAGGACATTCTCTCTTGCTGCAGACAGAAGATGGAGAGGCTCTTACCCGGTCTGCAGAATGAAATCAGTCGTGTCAGTTTCCCCATACATTTTGATCTAAGGAAATCGACAAGCTCCGGATGGTATTTGATCATCTGTTCTCGGCGCTTGCATTCCTGCTCCGAAATGGCCATTGCTATCCAGGTGCTATAGTCCTGTCCCAGGAGGCAAACCTGTCGGTCTACCTCAGCTTTTCCATAAGGCCTTTCGTTTCCAAACGGAGTTGTAGCCTACACATCTCAGAAAGCCCTCATCCTGAATTTGAAATCCAGATATTCCAACCATACAGACATAGATATCCCAACTCATATATCACAAACAAATTGATATTTGGTTGAAGATTTCACAGAGTAACCTAGAAAATCAGTGTATCTTACATTTCTTCATAAATCTCTGTCCATTGCAGTGGCAACATGTGTGACAAGTAACATTTTAAATGTGTCAGTCTGGTTCAAGAAATTATTTTACTAAATAACTTCTGAGTGGATAGACTACTTCATAAATATTTGGTTTTATCTCTATATGCCCATATAAAAGAAGTAAGAAGCAATTTGCAGAGTAGCACACATTCTGACTCTCCTTTTGGTGAAGCACAGCAAATTGATGGATGTGCTATGGAATTCTGGCTTTTCTTTTATGTGCAACGATATCCAGGGCTAAAAAACTGAGACCCTCACAATATGCAGATAGCAATTTATGCCAAATTCCAGAATAATTTAGGTTGGAAAATCCCTCCAAGGTAAGTCCCAGCTGTGCCCAATCCCCACCCAGTCCCCAGCCCAGAGCTCTGAGTGCCACCTCCAGGAATTCCTGGGACACCTCCAGGATGGGCACTGCAACCCTCCCTGGGCAGTGCCAGTGCCTGAGCTCCCTTTCCATGGGGAAATTCCTGCTGTGCCCACCCTGAGCTCCCCTGGCCCAGCCTGAGGCCGTTCCCTCTGCTCCTGTCCCTGTTCCCTGGAGCACAGCCCGACCCCCCGGCTGTCCCCTCCTGGCAGGAGCTGTGCAGAGCCACAAGGGCCCCCCGAGCCTCCTTTGCTCCAGGCTCAGCCCCTTCCCAGCTCCCTCAGCCCCCTCACAGGACACTCCGGACCCTTCCCAGCTTTGTGGATATGCTCCGGCATGAAAGCTTTATCTCTTTGGCACCTTGTGCCCACAATGTTCCGGTGCCCAGTCCTGGAGAGGACACTGGCATGCTCAGGGCTGGTCAGCCTGGTTTGCTGGACCCTTTGTCGCCTGATCAGCGTGGGAGCAGCAGCAGCTGTGAGGGGCCCGTGTGGCTTCAGTGTCTGCGTGAGGAGAGGGACGGGAGCTGGGCAGAGGGGACAGCCGGGCAGCGGGGACAGCCTGGCAGTGCCACACGGCAGCGGGGACAGCCTGGCATTGTCACACTGCAGCGGGGACAGCCGGGCAGAGGGATTCGGCTGGGACAGACCTGCCAAGGGGCAGGTGAGCAGAGATGAGAGCGACAAGGAGATGCGACATCACAGACCGGGCTGGGACTCAACGCCGGGCCGGGGGTCAGCGAGCCGCGTCAGGCCCGTGGTACCTCAGGTGTGTGAGAGCTGGGGGGGTCCCTCAGGGGTGTGTGAGGATTGGGGGGAGGTCGCTCAGGTATGTGAGGGTTGAGGGGTTACACAGGTGTGCGCGAGCCGGGGTTACACAGATATATGAGTGCTGACTGGTTACACAGGTGTGAGGTCCCGGGTCCCTCAGGTGTGCACGAGCCGGGGTTACACAGGTGTGAGGTCCCGGGTTTCTCAGGTGTGCGGTCTCGGCTCCCTCAGGTGTGCGCGGTCCGGGGTTACACAGGTATGTGAGTGCTGACGGGTTACACAGGTGTGCGGTCCCGGGTCCCTCAGGTGTGCGGAGCCGGGGTTTCTCAGGTGTGCGGTCCCGGGTCCCTCAGGTGTGCGGAGCCGGGGTTACACAGGTGTGCGGTCCCGGGTCCCTCAGGTGTGCGGAGCCGGGGTTTCTCAGGTGTGCGGTCCCGGGTCCCTCAGGTGTGCGGAGCCGGGGTTTCTCAGGTGTGCGGTCCCGGGTCCCTCAGGTGTGCGGAGCCGGGGTTTCTCAGGTGTGCGGTCCCGGGTCCCTCAGGCGTGCGGAGCAGGGGTTACACAGGTGTGCGGTCCCGGGTCCCTCAGGTGTGCGGAGCCGGGGTTTCTCAGGTGTGCGGTCCCGGGTCCCTCAGGTGTGCGGTCCCGGGTCCCTGTCCCAGGCCGCAGCCGGGTCGCTGTCCCGGCGGAGCTCCGGCGGGGAGCCCCCGGCAGAAGGCCCTGCGGCAGCGCATCCCGCAGTCCCGCAGCGATGCCGGAGCCGCTGGGTGTCACTGCTCCATCGTGGTGCTGCGGCAGCGCACGGAGCTGGAGTCCAGCCCTGCCCGCCGCCCGCGCCCCCTTCCGCAGCAGCGCCGGGGCCAGGTGGGCAGGGCGCAGCTCCTCCTGAGAGTTTTTACACTATTTCTTTCCATTCCTCGTTGTGAAGAGGTACTTTTCCAGTGGTCGAATATTTCAGTCTGAAATGCTTCTGGAGGGAAAATTTCCCCTGGCATAGTTTGGTTTGTTTTCTAAGGTTTATTTGGTGGCTTCTGAACTATTTCCTTCTTAGTAGGAAGCAGTGCAAATAATTTAAAAAAAACAGAAACCCAATCAAACATCTTACAATACAATTTATAGATGATTGAGATAGAATAAGAAAGGTAATAGGAATGTCTGGATTGGAACTGTTACATCTTGTTTTCATGACTTTCCAGTCCTGGCTCGCAATGGAAAAAGGGTAAATTAATCTCTGGATTTATCACTTCAGCTGAAGCCAAAGGGGGTTTACCCCAGTGCTGAATTGGACTCAACTGGCTCCACACTTTTGGATTCCTGTCCCAGTAGAGTTGAAGGTCTGAAATATATTCCAGCCAAGAATATGGGCTGGAAGCGGCCGCTTGGATCAGACATCTGTGCCCTACAAACATGTTCACCCCTTAATACATGTTTAATCCTCAAATTGTGCCTCCACACAAATGCAGAGCAGCAAAAAAATTTCCTAACAGCCTTTATGAAATTTATGATCTACCTTACAAAATACTAAAAGTTGCAAAATCTGCAAAGTATTGCAGGGGAAAAAAAAAAACACAGAAGAGATTAAAAGTATTACTGGTGACTTAGATCCATATAATAATTGAGGATTAGGTAAATGAAAATGTTCCGTGGTCTCAGGACACAACCCTTCTTGCACTTTGCACAGAGGAAGGCAGTCCCTTCCCAAAATAAGCTCTCAGGCTTTGGCTTTTGGGAAACGAGTTCTGGATGGGATGGGATGGAACCTGAATGCTCTAAACAAGGCCAGGATACAAAAAACTCTGCTTACCACCTCTGTTAAAGGAAAATAACTTGTGTGTGTGTGTGCCTGGGCAGCTCCTGCTGGTTCGGATCTTTCAGAGCCCCCGTGGGTTTGCAGAGTGGCTCACACCCTGCTGTGGCAGGAGCGGGGAGAGGCAGAAATCTTTAATCACAGCTGTTACTGACTGTCTCACCGTTGGGTGGCACTCCAGCCCTTACTGCTCGTGGCCATCACAGCCTGGGTTTTACTCGTACACAGGATTTTAAAGTCAAGTAGTAACGATTAGGAAGACTTTTTTTATGGCTAATGTGATAATAGAGTACAATTACAGTTGCAGAGCTGGCTTTAGTTTCACAGCATTAGGCTTCAGGGGGTCTGTGTTGAAATCTTGCTAGATTGTTTAGTTTTCTAAATAAAGATTTCCAAATGCAGTTGGTTCTGTCACGAGGGACTCAGGTGTGATGGACTCTAGTGTCAGGAGAGATGTGTGTGTGTCTGATTGTAAGGTAATTTATTCCCAGGCTTTCAGTCACTGTTTTATGCTTTATGCAGTGTTTTAGGTTAGTGAGAGAATGTTTTCAGCAACCCTTTCCTTAAATGATCCTTTTCCTTGCAGCAGATGCAGCATCCCTGAGTCTGGAATCGCTTTCACCTCCACTTGCAGGGCTGCAGAACGGTGAGTGCTCCACTCTGCACATCTCTAATCTGGCAAGCAGAAATATTTTTCCCCTCACACTGAAGATACAAATGTTCAATGTCTGCATTTCATTCAGAGTTGTGGTGCTGGTTTTACAAACACTGGGAGCATTAGCTGTATGGTTACTGACACAGCACAGGATTCCTGCTGAGACAGTGCTGTGTCCTTGGTGGCACTGCCAGCACAGCCTGGCAGTCAGGGCAAGCAGCTGCTGCAGATTCACCTGGCATTCCCTCAGGGTTCTGCAGTCTGCCCCGAGTTCCTGGCTGCCAGCAGCCTTAGCCTGGGGCAAAGTGAGCTCTATTTATGATTTGCTGGCTGCGCTTGAGGCTGGGTATCCAAGGCAAAGTGTGTGGCAGCAATACTGACCCAGCCTCCCCTCCTCTGCCACCTGCTGCTGGTTTCTGTGCTGTCCCACCCCTGCAGGTCTGCCAGCCCCGGGGTTTATGCAGCTGCACTTGGGAATGGAGATGGGAACACAGCTACTTTTGAAAATACCAAAATCCCCCCAAAACCACCACCACCACCAAAAACCACAGCCCACCAAAAAAAAAAAAAAAAAAAAAAGGAGTTTTCTTCTGGATTAGTTTTAAGCAAGATTAGGTCTCTAGTACAATAAACCACATGGCACATAAACAATATTTCTAGAACAACAGAATACATTGATGCTGGTGCAGGAGGAGAACAGACGATTAATATCTGTACCATAAATCTGTTTTACCACTCAAGACTCCATCCTGAGACACCCCAGCTAATTCTACAATTTCAGTGATCCACAGTGTTCTAAAATGCTGTTATTATTATTATTATTATTATTATTATTATTATTATTATTATTATTATTATTATTATTATTATTATTATTATTATTATTATATTTGTGACAAAATCCATGCCAGCCATAGGTAAGACTGTAGTTACAACCAATATCTTGTGTGGAAAGAACAGCCTGAGTTCCTTTTTGTCTAGGAGGAGAACAAAAGCCTTCTCATTTCAGGTAAGACTTTAAGTGGAAAAATAGTGACAGGAAAATAAAATCTTATCCATTTTAATCAGGTTTTCCTTGAAACAAGTGTGACTATTTTTATATAGTCCTCTAAAGAGCAGTTATTTCTGGAGGCACATCTTAGTACTTTTACAGTGTGAGAGTCTTGTCACTCTATTTATTTCCCATAATGGAAGAGGAGCACAGATCAACTCCCTTTTGCTGAGTCCGGGGGGGCTCAATAAAACTGCTTGGGAAACTACCACCACATTTGGGATGGCATCAGGGAGATTTACACATTGTATTTCTCCTGCACTGTAAATGAACAAGTATCTTTCAGCTGAGACTTTTTTTTACATGGGAGATACAGTAAAAAAGTCTGGCCCAATTTGAAAAGCAAATGAGACAGAAAAATCCTTCTGCAGGGCAAAGAAACCTCAGTGCCTGGCTGGCCTTGGTGACCACCTGCCAGCAGAAGAGGGAGCGATGAAACTTTCTTCTGATGGGTTATCTGGATCTTATCTGCTCAAACACTTCAGAGTTCAGGAAAAGCAGCCAAAGTCAATCTCTGCTTCGGGTGTTTAAAACAAAAATAAACAGAAGGGAGAAGTTGTGCGTGTGCAGAGGAGGCGTTGGGGTGGAGAATGGGCAGGGTGGTGGGACTGGGGAGGGACTGGTTTAACCCACCCTGGCTCTTCTGAAATCCTCTTGGGTCTATCCGCTGTTTTCTCAAATGAAAATGAAATTGCACAATCCATAGTTGTGGTGGTGGAGAGCTGCTGGTGCTCTCTCTGACCTGCCAAGTAGGTGAAACAATTGTCAGTATAAATTAGAGAACAACTGTGCCGTTATTCAGTGACAGTTACCTGGTTCTGTAAAGCCTGGAAAATGCCTTCTGAAATGTGTGAAGCAGAGTTTTCAGGTCTTTGTTGATATTTTGAAGTACTAAACCCCAACCAAACCCCTTCTCAGTGTGCACTGATAATTGAGATGAGTTATCTGCTCTGTGCCTCCACCCTCCCACCTGGATCAGGTGTTCTCAGCCCAGACATCCAGCTACCTTAATGCTGAATGGAAATGGTTGTATTTCACCTGTCATTTCTCTTTCAGCCTATTAACTCTTTGTCTATTGAATGTAAGGGCTTGTGTACTCTGCTAACCTGCACCACTGGCCTTCAGAGCTGCTCTGTTCCAAAGGAAGCTCCAAGAATGATTGTGCCAGTTTAGTGTCTTTAAAAATCAGTTACTTTCTCTGTCTGTGGCATCAGGCACACCAGATAGGAATCCTCTCTGAGTGCCCCTGATAATGAATCACAAGCTTTTCTTTAGAAAGAAAACCCTTCCAACAGGAATGAATCTCTCTTTTGTTGCTGTTAAAATAGGAGAAAATTTAACCAAACCGATTTATTCTGGTTCCTATGAAAAATGTTGCTAGTGAAAACATGGAACACTTACAAAATATCAACATTTCACTCCTATCTGCATGGAGATCAATATGAATGGGTCACAGTGACCTCTCAGGGAGCAGGTGTGCGTGGCAACCAAAACTAATATGTATTTTAAGGACTAAGGTCCTTAAAAAAACAGAAACCACCTTTATCCACAGAGGATGTTCCCAACAGGATAATTTCTATGCTATTTTACAGTTGGTTTCAGGGAAATTTTAGCTTTTTTGTTGTTGTAGTTGGGGTTTTTCCCCCACAAAGAACTTAAGATGAAACAAGGGACTTCATTTCTGCTACAGCAAAGTATTTTTAATGCTTTCAATTAGAATATCTTGTTTTATGAAGTGAAAAATCTCTGCTGCCAGAGCATAGTTTGAAGTGCAGGAAAAGGCAGTGTCTTCACAGGAAATTGCAATTTTTCAGTGAAGCAGCATCTCTGAAATTCATTCCACCATGTAACACTTCAGTGAATCACAATAGTCTGGGGTTCAAGGTTCATTTTCCTTGTGTGAAATAGAAATATGTAGCTGAGCTTGGAAGAGCAGGGATTGAGCACTGCTTGGGAATGTTTTAGCAAGGCATCCTTTGTGTAAAAATGCTGTTTCTGGAAAACACTTGTGGATGTGTAATTTTTACAAGACATCTGAGCGTCAGATGGAATTTGTAGCCAAAGGTAGAGAATGTGAGAGACCCTCCCATTCTGGAAGGTGGAGAGGTCCAGTGGTCAGAGCTGGCAGTCCCAGCCTTGCCTCCCGTGCCTCAGAGAAGAGTCCCAAAGAATTGGCTCTCTGAGATTTGTCTGCCTCTTACAAGGGTGACGTGCTCGTGTTCTCCTCTTGGAAAAGATTTGGAAGATCTTTAGTTGTTCCAGTTTGGAACTCAGCCAGACTTTGATACTTGAGGACATTTCTCAGGTATTTACTCCTGGCCAGCCTCAGGTGCTTCAGGCAGCGGTTGCATCCAGAGGCTCCCAGCCTTTGAGCAGCCTCTCTCACTGTGCATGCTGGTTTCACTCCTCCTCTTTGGGAGGTGTTTGTACCCTGCCTGTCCCATGTGCTGCCCAGATGAGCAGAGCCATGGGATGCATGATCCACCTCGTGGCTGGGAGTTCTGGCACCGTGTCCCTGCTTGGAATAGGTGGGGCTCTGCACACCCAAAACCAAAATTGTGTGCGGGGACAATAAGACAGTTGGGGCTTGTTTGTGTTTAGGTTTGCACATTCTGCACATAAGCCATGGATCCCAAGTAAATAATGAACAAGAGGAAATCCATTAAATAAGTTATTCAAAATATCACAGAACTTGTCAAAGTAATGATTTCACAAGAGGCATCCAACCAATTGTTTTTGCAGTGCAGCAGTTTTTTAGGGACTAAAGAAAATCCAAACTGTTGGCAGGCAAAATCCAGCTGAGGTGAGATCAAAATTTTGCATTAGAGCTTAAAAGTATGGAAAATGTTGAATGGAAAAATTGTCAAATTTTTTTAACGTTTTTTTTTTCTCTCATGAAGCAGCTTTTATCAATGCAAAGCCAGGCATAGGAGAAGGATGAATGTATGAGCCTCAGGGCAGTTGATGCTGACCAAAGAGTGGTAAATGCTCAGTAATGAAGCTTTGGTCAAAGAGAAGTGGCTCAGTGAGATGTGAAGCTAGCAGAGCATCCATTACAAATTGAGAGATAAATCTGTGGCTACTTTGAAAATACTCTTTATTGCTCAAATGAAGAGCAGTTGTTCAAAAAGAACAACTTACAAAAGGGATGGAAAAAATAATGTTACAATTATGGTTTAAATGTTATGAGATTAGAAAACAAAAATAACTTCTGATTTAGTCATTATGAAATAATGTCAGATTGATAGGTAATATTATCTCCATGTTGGGGTTTTAACTCAATGAACATTTCTGAAGCCAGGATAATCTTTCACTGATAATGTGACTTGACAAAAATTCCCTTTCATGTATAGATGTGGGTAGGTGAAGCTTGCAGTTCACTGTAGGCACTGCCCATGGTATTCCAGCAGTGCTCAGGTGTATCAGCTGTCATTATTAACCATGCCTGTATTGCTCCTGCTGATTAGCAGGTACTGGGATAGTGAGATAAGCAAGGTGTGAGAGGTTTATTAGACACTGGCAGCCCAGCTAAAACTCTCCATGGAGCAGATATGTGGGCTTGGGCAGGGCATGTTTCTGGGAAGAGTGGGGATGCTATTGTCCAGATTTGTCTCATTTCAGCCTAAGTAGTTTCAGATTTCAATGAAACATAATGATTGTGAATTTTTCACTTCATATGTCCCTGATGACTGGGTATATTCAACTGAAAAGGGGTTTGGACACTCCACTTACTGATGCTGTGGGTCTGATGACCTGGGCCAAAAGGAATTGCTGAAATTGGCTTCTGGAATGCACATGAGATATTCATGAGTCTAGTTCAGCCTCACACTGTGGCAGGAAGTGCATAGCTCATTTCCCAGGCTGTCCTTCCTGCCTGCAGTGAGCAGGAAGGAGTCCCTGAAGAGGCACTGAAATTCAGAGAGCTGTCTGGTGGCATTTGCTGGGCAGCCTCAAATCCCAGAGTAGCTGAAATGCAGCATTTTCTGTGAAGGGCCCAAGAACTCCAACAATCAGCGGATGGATATCTTCAGAAGATTTTATTGAGAATTACATTTTAAATTACTGACATATACATTTGCTTCCAAAATTAATTCCACTATAGACTATCCTAAGATTCATAGACAGTTCAGGAAATTTCTCCTATAAACTTCTGTAAGTCAGTGGCTGCAGTGCTACAGCTGTGGGCATCAGTGATGCAGCTCTGGTGGTTGTCAATCAGGCATTCTAAATTCATATCAGCAATACCCATTGCAGTTGTTGCTATTCAGATATTTCCTAGTCCTTTTTATATTTATTATTATTTTATTTCTGTGCTCAGTAGTTAGTTTGGAAGCTTGTTGGTCTTTGTTTTTTACCCAGCACCTCAATTACGGTTATGAAGAGACTTGCAAGATTGTTTTTCTGTCCTTAAACCACCTTCTGAGTTTTGTGTACTAACACTGCAAAGTCTCTACTTAAAGACCTGTTTAATATTTAACTCAAATAAACAGAACAGAGTTTTTTTTCTTTAAATACAAATCAATTGCAGACCAAAAAAATAAATCTTTGGATTATTGTGTTTCAAATAATTTGAAGTAAAAAGCAAGAAAGAATGGACCTTTTGGAGCACTTCAGCAAGTGCTGCAAAGAGTAGAATGGAAAGTATCAAATATTTCAGGACATCTTTTTGCTGTGTGCTGTCTGTGTTAATAAGGTTGGTGCTTTGGAGCAGTAACCTAAGAAGGTGCTGTACAGAAAAGCAAAAGCAGAATATTGGACCTGACATTGTTCATTGAATTTTCTGCTGCTTTGTCCTCAGCCTCATTCCCCAAACTCCCTCTTCCCAGGCACGGTGATAAGTTTCTGCTTGCTGCAGTTTTTTTCCATAGTGGAGCTCCTGTCCCAGTGCCAGCACATGATGTTCCTGGTTAGAGCCATGACGTCAAATGGCATCTGGCTCCAGGCCAAGGAATGCTGCTGGGAAGGAGTGAATGAATGAATGGATTTCAGAGCTCACGTTGGAGCTGCCTCTTTCAGAGCCAGGAATCCTCTGGAATGCTCAGTCAGCTGGGTAATGGACATTTATCAGTGCTCCTTAGCAGAACTGCAAGGAGCTTCACTGGGGACTCACAATGTGGACAGCAGTTGGGAAAAATGTCATAAACTTCAGGTTCAGAACTGGGAATAGTAAGGAGAAGCGTGAAGGAAGAAAGATGTGATTCAGTGCAAAGTGACTGCTAAATTCTAAATATAGTAAGTGGAAGAAGCCTGAGCCTGGAATAGTTACTGTCTAGTGCTCAGAAACTGAAAGAGAGCACACATTCCAAACTGTAAACATTCCTGTGAGCTAGCACAGTAACAATGCATTTCTTTTAAAAATAATGTCCTTATCTCTGCATGACAATACACTTCTGTTACCTGTACATTTGCAAAACATTTGAGGGATAAAAATTATCAACATTCCAGTCAGGATTCACCATGATTGTCTGTATGAAGTTTTAGTTATTGCAGTCAGGTTCCATGTCCTCTCTAATGCCCAGCCTTGCATGGAAGAAATAATCTTCCTGTGACAATACTGTACCTGCTTGCCTTCAGTTTCATTGTCTGGAGCTCTTCAACAGCTGTTTGCACAGAAAGAGTAAATGGAACATTTAGAGCATCCTCAGAAGTTAGCTACTGCTTAGGTTTGGCAGGAGAGCAGAGCACAGTCTTGAATTCCTAAGGGATAAGGGAATTCACATATGGAAGCTACACGGATGGATGAAGTGGCATAACATGCCAGCTGGGCCCTTCTGATGTGCAAAACCAGGAACTGATGAATTTAGGGCTGTCTAGTAGTACTCAGAGTTCTTCATGGCACACAGTGAAGAACAGCATTGAACATATCTGTGCACTCAGAGGATCACAATAAATGTTTTACTGTTCCATAATTTAAAGACACTGTAATCCAGACTGAGAAAGAATTCACACTTCTAAATTAATTTTGCTAATTGCTGCTACTCTTCCATGAATATAAAGGTGCACTCTAAATCTTCCACTCAGTAGGAAGCAGTATAACAATTATAACTATTTTGGCATCCGAGAGATGCACAATACCCTGTTGTAGAAAAATACCTGTATTCTTGGATGTATTTACATGTTTCTTTGAAGGGATTCATGCTTCTCCCTCATGGGCTCCTCCAAGCACTCCTCATGCCCCTCTCCACCCCTCTCACCTCGGCAGAGGCCCTGCTGCAGACCCAGCCTCTGGCTTCAGTGCTCCAGGGCTCCTCTCCTCAGAGGTTCCACAGCTCCTTTTTTCCCACAGAAATTAAGGGAGCAGTAGGGAGAGTGGGAACTTTGTAATGGGTGGACCTCAAAACTTTGTATTTTATTTGGGTTAGTTCCCCCAAATTTCCATGCTGCTGGCCCAACCAATTCAATGTGTTTTGGTCAGCTGATAATGGGGCTGGAGTGTATGGTGGCACTTCTGAACCCAGACAGTGTCACAACACATGACTACAAAGAGCTAAATAATGACAATTAACTGGACTTCCTTGAACCTTCCGAGAAATACTCTGATTTATTCAGAGCAAAGGTTCAGAGCTGCTCATGTTTTAATTGAACCACTTCACTCATCCCTAAATGAAAACAGTTGCAAACAGTGTCCAACGTACATAGCCCCAGGCACTGTAAAACAATCAGATGAAAAGACTTTTCTTTGTCTTATTTATTTACTTGAAGCTAAAGAAAATGCCAAAATTCTGCCCTTGAATAAATCACCACTTTTTACATGCTTTACCCCAGGCACAAGTTCCAGTTTTTTCCTAACTTATGAGTTGTTTTTGTTTGTATTTGTGTTTGTATATTTTTTATATCCGAGTTGTTTACTTTTCCTGCTTCTTAAAATTGTCTCTTCTCTTTAGAAGTAGAGGAGAAGGAAAGAAATTGAGGTGAACCCACAACATGTTTTCATTTTCATGTAACAAACAGATCTTTTTTCACAAGCTTCTTGAGGCACTAAATACCAAATATGGCATGAGACAATAAATTATAAAATTCTTCAGAGAATGCAGAGCTGGGAAAAGAAGAAATTCAAGTGTTTGCAACATGTTTTGAGAGAGATAGCTGACTGAGAATTCATTAACTCTACATTGTCTCATTATCTGTATTTGTAAAAGATACTCATGTTATTATTTATCCTTGTGCTGCTCACTGTCACTGGGACAGTCCTTACGAGTGTATGTACCATTATTTCTGGTTTTGAAATGCCTCTCTTATAAATTTAGCAAAGTCCCCATGAAGTTGAGGCTGCCACGTTCAGAATGAGTGTCTGTGTCAGCCTGCACTGATGGCTGCTTGGTGAATGCTCCGTGGTTTGGCAATTGAACCCTGAGCAGTGCAACAGCTCAGGTAATCAGCACTAGAGAAGCAGGGGCAGGTGTAAAACTTCACTTGCCACTCATTGCAGAGGGGCTGAGGTACCTGAGTTACACTGCCAGGAGCATTCCCTTCCTTGTGGCACTGCAGTGTAAGGAGGAACAATCAGTTTGTGCCACCCCAAAGGAAGGTTCTGCAGAAACAAAATGATGTAAGGGGGGCTCAGGTTAAGGAGGCTGAGTTTGGGTGGCTCTGATTGGTAAATTACTCCGTATGTGCTTTCTGTCAGAAGCTTCAGACACCTTCACATCAGGATTGGATATCATTTCCTGTGTCTCTGTGGGGCATGGAATTGTCCAGCAAGGATCCCAGTGTGCCCATGTCCTGCAGGGACCCAGGCAGAGCCCAGGGACACCCAGCAGAGCAATTCAGTTTCTCCACCCTGGGTTCTGTCTCTGTGTCCCGGCTTCACCTCCTCTCACGCAAAGTAGAATTCTTTCCTTCCTTGATCATTCGGTGTAACATTCATTTCTTATCACCACATGCACCTCACATACCTATGTGCTCAAACAAACTGCAAAAATTAGCTGGGCAGGTCCTGCAAAAGGCCCAAGCATTTAACGTGTCCCACTTTAACAACCTCCACGGAAAAATGTAAATGTCATTGATAATGAGGTGATGAATGAGATAGGGAACAATTCCTGTCTTATACCTCCTCTTGCTGCTGTAGAACTCAGAGGTGAACTCTGCATGTTGAGGTTTGTCCTGAGAAAAATGAACACTGAAAGGTAAATACTTGTGAACTTGCTTTATCAAGGACTGCACTGATTATTTTAACTATGAATGAAGAAAACAGTCTTCTGGCTTTGGAGCTCTGCAGTGGTAAAAATTGTGAACTAATTTTATACACGAGACCTCTATAGATTAGACCACATGCCTGAATTGTGTTCCAACCTCCCAACCCCTTCTGATGGCAGATGCTGCAGAATGAGAAGCTGAACTCTGTGTTAAGCCAGATCAGCACCAAAGGTATCCAAGCAGAGCATTCCTGTGATCTTGATGGGATAACTCCCCAGCTCTCTGGAATAGCTCTTGGAGAAGCTGAGGAGAGGAGGCAGTGTCAGGATCTCTGCCAGACCGGTTCCTCTCAGGTGCTGATTAATGGGACGCGGAGTTTTTGAGGAAATGCACAAACCCATTCACCCTTATCAGCAAATGTGTCCCGAATGAGCAGTGTCAGCTGTCAGCCCGGGAGCTGCACATGCTGTACCCTGGGAGCCAGGGCACGGCAGGATGATTGTTTGCTTGGCTTTTCTATCTCGGGAGGTGTGAGGTGTGTCCCGTGTGGGAAGATAGCGGAGGGCCGGGCGGGGAGGGAGGGAATGTTTAAGAAGTAGGATGATAATGAGCAGAGAGCTGTGCTGGGAAGATTTGACTGAGCCCCAAGTGATTTTAGAAAACATGGCAAGGGCTTGCAGTGCCGAGCAGAGCAGCTGGGTGCTTTGAGGTTTGCTGCAAAGGGAGCTCACGGTGCTCAAATACCAAGATATATCATTATGGTAATTGTGGAATAGTGTAGTAATAGGGACTTTTGCCTATGCAAAGTGCAAGTAATGGGACTTACAACAGCTAGCCTTGAGAGAGGGAAAAATGCAGCTGCCTCTCAGAACAGATGGGAGATGACAGTAGTTTAGAGCACGTGGTTTTAGACTCTCCAGGTTTTACTGAAATCAGGCTTCACGCCCACTGCCCACCTGATTTGGGGCTGGCATATTGACACGTGAATATTTCCTTCTATTGACACAGGAACATTTGGGGTTTTCTTCAAGATGTCAGTGTAGTGTTTATCCAGGAGACTAACAGAGATACTGGTTGGAGGGGGCCTTTATTGAAAACTGACTCAAAGTTTTGCTTGAAGCAGGGCGAGCTGAGTCACTGCACTGTGTAAGTCAGAGTAAGGAGTCACTGTACAGCTGAAAATTGGAGCTGTTTGACAGAGCTGGGTGGGAGCAGAGCTTTAATTTGAATGAATACAAACCCATTCTGACTGATAAAATCCCCTGGGGGTAAAGTGCCATTTCTATGTTGCTTTCTGCCATGGGGGAAGTATAAGCAGTGCTTCTGTCACTTGAGACAGAGCTGTCAGTTGAGACAAAGATTTCCACTCTAAACCATATAAATAGAGAAGTCCTTAATTTGCAAGCAGTTACAAATTGTGAGGAATGGTTTTCCAGCCCCTTCTGCTGCCTTTCTACATGTATTGCTTCAGCTGCAGCTTTGGAGCCACCCTCATTTACACCACTATAAATGAGAGGAGAAATGGGCTGCTTTGATTGCTTGGAAAATTCACCATGAAATGTTGAGATTGTCTACAGGGGTGTTCAGTGTCTGCAGGCAGAGGTGGTGCTACAATAAACATAAAAGAAAATGAAAAAAATAGTGCTTAAAATCTGCATTCATGCAAAATGGAAGTCTAGCTCTAGACTAAGTTCAAGAAAATTCCCTTGACTCTCTACCCATGGCATGGAATACATCAGGTGTCCCAGCGTGGTGGGGAGCAGGCCATGATCCAGCTGAGCACACCCCGGCTGGTGGCCCTTCCATTTCCACTCTATATTGTGGGTATTTGCATTGTTGAGATCACTTTTGCTGGTTTGGGTGAAACAGCAGTGAAAACACTATCGTAGGATCCTGGGATGGAGGGTTTTGCCAGTTCATAAATGCCTGCAATGGAAACAATGCTTCTGAATAAAATCTAAATGCTACATGAACTCTTCAGCCATCTCAGTGTTTCCATTTGGAATGTTGATTAAAGAGTCCTCTTTCTAATCCAAGGCAGTTTTTATTAGCTCTCAGTGCATTTAGCACAAGCACAGACCAGTCCTGGAATCAGCCAGGGCACAACTTGAGTAAGAGGGAAGTTATTTTCTGCCCAAACACTAGATTTATTCAAGCCTGTTTTTTTCTCTCATGCAAGACTAGTTGCAACTAGTTTGAGGAAGCCATCAGAGCAGTTTATACATCCTCGGGATCTTGGAGAAACGAAGGGCTGGTTCATCTGGCCCAGAGCTCCAGGGACTCCTGGTGCAGCAGCTCCCTGCTCTGGAACATCCTCCTGCAGAGCTGATGGAAAATTGGGATCGTACCATGTGCAAAGTCCAGCTGGGTAATTCAGGCTAAAGGTGGACAAGTTCCCAGCTGTCTAAAATGAGGATTGCTTTTGCTTTATTGTCCATCTCACCCTTCCAAGGACACTCCTGACACTGCACCAATGGTTTTGTTAATTACCCCGCTAATTGACTTTGCTGCTGTCACACCGTGTGACTCACAGTTCAGACCCGATGCAGCAACTCCACTCATCTTCATGCTCCTCAATAAAAAATCATCCTTCTGTTGATCCCTCTCTGGGAGCCTGTTTGATGTTTCACACAGTACAGGAAAACTGCAGCAGAAGGTCCAACATCCACTGTGACCTTGTGCTTCCCCAACAGCTTTGGGAGGGTAAACTTTGCTTTCTCCAGGAGCTGCAGCAGCTTCCTGCACTTGGCTATCTTCACTGCTTTATGTTTCTTTAGGCACCTTGAATTCTATACAATTTTCTGCTGTTCTGTGAGGGAAAAAAAAAAAAAGAAAAAATATTTACATATTTAATTATTTATATTTTTTCCCTGACTTTTTATTAGCTGAAGCAAAACTGTGAAGTATTTGCACACATTTTTCCCGATACTTGTGAATTAACTTGGTTTGGCCATTAAATGTCTTTCAGTTGGTTGGTTTATGCTTCTTCAGTAAGGGTTCCTGAGAAGATTTTCTGTGGAAATGTATTAGTCTGAGAGCATTTGGAAATTGAATTTGAAGTCTATTCTCTCAGGACTGAGAGAGTTTGTGTTTAGCTTTGTAGGGTAATCCCCCTGCCTGCTTCTTTTTCTGGTGTATCAGATCTACTTAACTCTGGCCAGCTGCTGGATTTTGGAACAAGAATTCATTTTTATTGAGTTTTAAATACCTGACCAGTTTAGAAATCTTTGAATGTGTAGGCACATCTGTATGCCTCTGTATGTGGTCACCAGTGGGGCTGACATGAAGGGAAAGGCAGGAGAAATTACTGTGCTGTAAATCTCCCATCAGCTAAAGTTGAGTCTTTTTGAACTGTTGAGCTGAACTGGTGCCAGAGTGAATTGTTGTGTTGCTGGAACTAAGTAAATGCATATTGCAAAGTAAATGAAAATGTGTAAGGAATGCTGCCTGTGTGTAAGTGCATTAATCTAACACAACTGTAGGCTGTACTCAGTGTCATGACTGAATGCAAAGAAAAACAAAATTGTGCCTGATGAGAACATCTGGGTTCAAATCTTGATGCCAGTAAATTCTTCCCCCAATGGTAAAAAAAATTGTAAAATCACATTCTTTTTGGGTTATGTGATTCCTACACAGAATCTTCTACAGAGAATTTTCTACAGAGTCCTCCAGCTCTTCTCCTGAGCCAACAGCTGGCAATGGCCATGTTTGGGATCCCGCACAGGGGGCGAGGGGCCATGGCCTCACCTGTGCTGAGTTTGCACCTGGCAGGGAGGGGAGAGTTCACCTTATGGGCTAAATCATCCATAGATGGGATGTGGGGTTCACAGCCTGAGAATTCCTGCTTTCTCTGTGAGGTAGGAATTGTCTTCCCACACAAGGAATACAGAATTGGAGAGGTGGGAGTGTGGGGCTTAGGGAGGTAGCAACAAAGGATAATATGAGAGTGGAATCTTGAGTGATCTTTCACTGAATTATGAGCAAAGAGGGAAGGATGGGATGGGGATGTTCTTCTCGAACTTTATTCCGAACATGAGAAAATGCAGAGTAGCAAACCTTGCCAAGGACATGACTTGGTTATTTCCAGTAAAAGCATCCAAACATTTTGTGAGCACTGTTTGGTGGTTGTTGTTCAGAACGAGCTCCCACTGTAAGCACTCGTGCTCAGCCAGCTCAGCCTCAGTCTGTGCCCAGCCACGTGGCAGCTGGCTTCAGCAGTCCCCCAGAGTGGCTCTGGCCCTGGCCCAGGTGTCACCAGCAGGCAGAGCTGTGCCAGGGTAACTGCAGCCCCCGGAGCCAGCACAGCAGGATTTTAGGTCACATCTCTGAGAGGTGCTTGGACTTTACTCAGCTGTAATCATGGCTGGGATCCTAATTCAAACAAGCCCTGGGGGTATGTCTACACCAACCCAGAGCATGCACGGGCTGGGGTGAGCTGCCTTGGAACAGCAGAGGGGTGGAATGGCAGCATCAGCTTTCCAAGGGCTGCCTGAGCACCCTGGGGACGTGGGGCAGGGACACCAGGGACAGTGACACTGAATTCCAGGCCCCTGCTGCACCACTGCTGTCAGTCACTGTGCTTGTAATGGTGCCTCTGACTGAGTGCAGGAGTTCTGTAGAGCTGCTCATTGCCCTGTTATAGAAAATAGGCCATTGGCTGGAAAGAACCCCAAATAATGTAAAGGAACTTGTCTTTGCTCCAGTGCCAAGAGTGTGATGTGAGGCTCAAAGCCACAGGAAGCACTCACGCAGTTTCCTGCTGGCTGAGTACATGTGTGACATCTTTTCAGGTCAGAAACTAGGTACAGCCTCTCATCATGACCTCAGTGTAGGAGCTACTGATCAGGTCGTGTTCTTAGTGTTGCTCTGGTTTGAAATTAGAACAAAGGAAGGAAGCACTTAGCTCTTTCTAGTGAAATGCTTATCTGCCACATGAGGCATGTGGCTTTAAAACTGTTTCTCTTGCTTGTCTCAGATGCAAAGAACATGCCCTGGATTTGGAGTTCAACCAATTTCTTAATTAAAGACAGTTTTATAGTCAGCTTGGAACCTTGTCTATTCCAATTTCAGTTGTTTCAGTTCACAAATAAGTATTTTCCAATGGAAGTTTTAAAAAGAAAAATATTTTCACAGAGTAAACATAGAATTTCTGCTGGGGAACAGCTGGCTTGGTAGTCCTGATAATGGACTGGACAGCGTTTTTGTATGTAGCTTTTATCAATTTTACTCCAACAGGCAGCTATTGCCTAAATGGCAATCTTAATTGAAGAGCTCTTTTAGGGCAAGAATGAGACAATTGGACTCATTTGTCTTTCTGGAGGCTAAAGGTGTCTATATTGTAGAATCAGCCTTTTAAGCCTAGCTCTAGACTGAAAAAAAATCCAAGAATTTAGAAAGAACTACGAGGACTGAAGTTTTTGAAAGGTGAAATTCATAGTGATATGTTTGGTTTTATTTTATACCCCAAACCAGACCAGATCTGATGTAGGACCCCTCAGTGTTGGATATGATACACAATATGAATCAATATTGGGATCTGAAGTCAGACATTCAGTGAGCAACGAAAAACATATTGAACAGTTAAAAAAAAAAAAAAGGCAGGCATTTTATTAGATTTTTTTCTTGCACAGTTCTAGAAATATTTCTCTAAATATTTTCTGAAATAGATGTATTCAATGAACTCGAAGAAATCTAAGTGATTTTCTGTAGCAGGTCAGGTTATGCAGTATGTCCCTGTGAGCTGTGAAAATGCCTAGAAACATCTAGCAGAGGTTCCTGTCGCTGCATGTCCCTGGGATGTGATGTCTCACACCTGGTGCTGTGCCCAGAATGAGCAGGAGGTGCTCACACCCCTTCCTCCAGGGCTCCAGCAGGACTGGGACACGAGGGCAGCTGCAGCTGGCAGGGCAGTCAGGCTCTGCTCTGCTCTTGGTGTGTGCAAACCCATGCCAGGCACAGCGAGGGGAGCTCTGGTCACTCCCTCAGCTGGCACTGGGACTGATGGTTGATTTCTGCCCCTTCCACCTCTGGGGGACACTCAGCTGCTCAGTCTGCCAGGGCAGCCCTGTGGTTCTGCAGGGAGTGCACATTTACAGGCTGTGGGTGAGAGATCACAGGAGAAGAGTGATCAGTCTGTCTGTCTGTCTGCAGGGCTGTTCTCCATCCTGCTGGTGGAAGGGGCAGCCTCAGCTGTGGCCTGGTGAATGTGGGCTGTCTCTTTAGGAACTGGTCAGCTCACCCTGCCAGCCAAGGGCAGCACGTGAGCAGAGGGCCCAGTCTGGGAAAACACAAATGCTTCAGAAGCTACAAATTAGTAAAATAGAAATGGATTCAATAATGTTCAGAGATGGGTATCGTTGGGTTTGGAGGCTCAGTGGCAAACGCTTATTTGCAAGTACTTCAGGACTGACTAGAAGCTCCCAGTGCCATTTAGCAGTAACAGATTAGACATAAAACAAGTTTTTGAGGCAAACAGTCTAGAAACACTGTGGGGATGGAACCCAAAATCTCAAAGCAAGGTGAGACAAGGTGAAACTGGCTCGACCAGGAAAGGCAAGCAACTGAAATGGACTGCTCTTCCTGTCACATTAAAACCTTCTAGCTGCCTTTCCTGGGGTTTTGTTTGGTAGGTCCTTGGTAGGTTTGCTCACTGGCTTTGTAAAGTGTTGATTTCATTATCCAGGAGAGCCTGATACATGAGATAAGCAGATGGTCTGAGCTGGCTTTTCAAGACTGCTCACATGAGTTTACAAATATTTCTGTTTACCTAATTTGTGATAGCCATTACTGACTTCCAGCTGTTTGTGTGCTGTGTTTTCATATTCTAGTCTTAAGGATTCATTATGAAAACCTGAAAAGAATAAAATTAAAGAGTGAAGCTGTGGAAAACCAATAGAGAAACCTTTCAATTTCGTATTGTTTTGATGTAAATTGTAAATCTCGAGGCAGCATCTGTTCAGAATCTAAATGTTTATGTGGGATAAAATCTGAAATCATCAGCATCAACACAGGAACCTTGTACTAGAGAGTGGCAGTGTCAGTTGTGATACCAGGAGTCAGCTTCCAGCAGAGATAACCACAGAGACATAGGTTCACACAATCTAGCGCCGTGTGTGCATAGTGTGTGTTGCTGTAACCCTCTGGAGGCCACCTCCTAGGTAAACAAATGACATCTGTGAGTGCTGTGGGCTGGCAGGCAGTCAATAGTACCAGAGGAAGCTGTGGATTCATTAGACCTGTTTTGTCTGAACCTCACCACAGACTCAGATTGAACAAAAAACAAACCCTCAAACTGACAGTGACTGTATGAAGGTGTTTGACAAATGTCTTGCCTTCCAAAAGTGGGATGAGAGCAGGAACTGTGGAACACAGTTTCAGTCTGCCTGGTGTTCACAGAGAGCATTAATAAAGGCAGATTTAAACCTCACGTACATCTGAGTGCAGATGAAACATCACTGAAGCCTGTGAGGATCTTGATCCTAGGTTTAAATTAGATTCTCCTCATGCTCAGCTGCAGGCTGGTGGCCAAGGTCCTTAGCACTAATCACCGTGATCAGAGTAAAAGCTCAGTGAAATTTGTTTGAAAGCCATGACACTTGTGGTAATGATTTGAAAACGAAACATTTGTTTTTATTTGGTTTGAGAAATAAGATTTGGTAATCAGTTGGCTGTAACAGAATGAAGTGCACTCCCTCAGCCACTCCTTAAACTGGGCAAGGGCTACTCAGGTGAGCAGTGTGCCAAATGTCAAGGCTTGCAGCGTGTTCCAGAAGAGTGTGTCACACCCCCTGCTGCAGTCTGACAGCTACCTGTGACTTCTGCCTAAGGTCACCCTCGATGCCAACAGCACAGCATATTCAAGCAGATCTCTGCAACAATCTGACATGTGCATGGCATTTTTCAGGTCTCTTGATAAGATTTTCAGTGACATGCTCTTGTTTGTTTAACATGAATCATTAATTCTTGGAAACGCGTGATACGGTGTTCTCTGTGAGGAAGAGGGAATTTGTTGGAGCAGGGAAGAGGTGGGGGCACAGTGAAACATCTGCCAGAGAACAGTGTGGTACAGCAGTGGTAAATGATTGGTGAGCACCTGGGATGAGCTTGGCTCTGCACCCTCTCTCAGGAGCATGGTGAATGGGAAAGCAGCCCCATTTGACACCTCTCTGGGTGGGTTTTGCCGTGTCTCCTAAGCCTTGCTCCCAGTGCCTCAGGAGCCAGATCCTGCCACAGTGGCTGACGCTGTCCCTGTGCTTTGGTGAGGCAGTGCCTGGCTCTGCCTTTGTGAAACAACAACACCACAGCTTTTATCCAGTGCAGCCAGGGACTTACAAAGGGTGTCATGAACTCCTTTCCTCCATGTCAATCTTATTCTTGGTCTCTCTGGTCTGTCTTGAAACTGATAATGATGAAAAGGGAACAAATCTGAAGTCTTTGCTGCCTTGTTTAATCCCTGTGGGATGAATACGTTTTGGCACATTCAGTGGAAGAGATTATTTGGAACAGACAAAAGTACCAAGCTGGCAGGTTCTGGATGCCTGAAGGTATCTGTCAGAGGGGCTTGCTTGTGAAATACTCAGCTGCAGGCAGAACTGCAGTTCCTGAGCTGTTCTTTCACTTAGCAGGAGGAAATTCCATAGAAACAGGATAGTCTGGGTTGGAAGAGACTGGGTTTTGGGACAGGCTCCCAGAGATGCACACTGGATTTTGGGACAGGCTCCCAGAGATGCACACTGGCAGCAGCAGTGCCTGGCCCTGAACCTGCTGTGCTCCCTCTCTCACTGCCCTTTTCCAGCCTTGCTCCCATTTCACAACAATGTGCTTCTGCCAACACCACCAAAGGCATGTCAGCAGTAGCTCAAAATGTAATTTTCTTGTCATGTATTGTTGCCTAATTATTTATAATGCTTATTTGAAATATGGATAATTTAACATAATCTGCTGGGGATCAAGGCAGAGACAACCATACTCTGCATGTATTTCAAATAGAAAAAACAGAAATGAAGGCTGTGAAAATCACCTGGCAGTCAGCATGTGGCATCTCTGTTACAGCTCTATTTCTTCTGCCAGGCAGGTCTTTTGTTTATTTCCTTACTTTCACATGTCTAGAAAAAAGGACTGGGAGAAACAGTTAGATCCAGCCTTTGTATTTAGCATAGTAAATCATGTGGTTCAGTGGCTTTGCCATCATTATTTCACTGAACCAAATTTATCCCAATGCAAGTACACTGATTTAAACCAGAAAATTATTTAGGCCACAACTGTTTTTAAACACAAAAATACTCAAGTTGGGTGGAACTATAATTGGAATCAGAGTCTGAAACAAAAACATTAAAGGCCAAATTCTCCTTAGAGGACCTGACCTTAGACATCTCATGTCCACATTAGAAAAAGAGAAAGGAAAAAGGCATGGTCTATTGTCTCCTAAACTGGAATATATGATGTCATACCAGGACTCCAAAGTAACTCCCAGTGAATAAACATTATCAGCAAAGAGCTGTGTGTGTATGATTAAGAATCATTTAAGGACTGAAAATGACTGCAATGCAGGAGATATGGAGGACCTTGCAGGAGCATTAAAAAAGCCATTTGAAATGTTCCAGTCTGTGTATTCTCTGAGGGCTCTATTTGAAAAAAATATTCTATTGGCATATCAAACATCATCCAACTTGTGGAGTCCCTGGGTGTCCCTGGGACATTCCTGCACACCCCTGAGGCATGTCCAGGCTTCTCCTGGTCACACCAGAGGGATGTGTGCTCCCTCTGCCTCCCGAGGTGCTTGTTGAAACCTTTGGAACTGTCAAACCCAGGGAAAGAGTCTCCATGACTTGTCCTCTGAGGAGTACTGGCACCCTTCTGAAGGGCATGTTGTGGCCCAACACCTTTAGTGGACACATTAAGGTGTTACTGGGGTGATATCAAAGGAGCCATGGTTTATAAGGGGTCAGAGCAGAACAGGGATAGCCCTCTCTGTCTTTGAGTCATGTCAGTGTAAACTAATAAAACTAGAGGCTGGAATTTATAGCAAAACAACTTAAAGGTACAAATAAGGTTTTATGCAAAGATTTCATTTGGGGGTGGAGAAATTAAATCTGTGGAGATTCCAGATAGAAGAATTACAGTGAGAGGAATCCTGACAAGGTGAAAGAGAAAACCATGTTTAGTGGGCATTATTGCTGAATCAGCCATGCCTGGGTAAACAATAGTGAGTGTCACAAGGCACCCTGAGCTGCAGCAGGCACAGTACCAGTGTTTCTGGGATGGAGTGACACTCAGTCAATTCTGCTGAGGAGACTGGCAGTCAGTTCCAACAATGAGGAGGAAGAGGAACAGGGAAAATCCCAAGCACCTTCCCATAAGCCACCTGAAGAACTTGTCCCACAAGCCTCAACTGTTTGTTTCCATCAATACCACCCTGTGTACACAAAGAAACAACCCATGCCTGGACCTGCTGGCAGCAGGGAGAGCAAAACAGCCTCGGGAACGAGACGTGTGCCAAGACTTGCTCTTGCCCCGTGGTGGTGTGGCCAAGGCAGGCATGACACTGGGGAGCCAGCCCCTATTCCCATTGGGAGGGCCTGGTTCATCATATTTTGGTTGGGTTCAAAGCCTTAAGATACTTCAGTGATGGCAATTACAGGGTTTTGTTCTTCACCTTCTGTGACTGGAGTTTAAAAACTGACTCCCAGTGTTACCTTTCCTTTGTGAAGACTGGATTTCTTATGGGAAACAAGAGGGTTTCTGTTGGTTTCTACATTTACATGCTGGGAGAGGCCAGTCTACCCCTCTGTGGCCATGTGTGTGACCAAGGAGCTTGATCTGGTCTGTGAGAATGGCTGAAGATGGGCAAAATGTGCATCATCTTGGCAGGGGCAGAGTGCCCCTGCTGTGTTCCTGACATGCTGGACAGACCTTGTGCAGGATGGAGTCTGAGCTGCACGAGCAGCTCATGTCCAGGAACCAGCTGGACACTTCTGAGGGATCACGTTTAGAGAAACACTCAAATCTTGCCAAACAGAGCAAAATCCTGAGGTATCTGGCCAAGAGCTGGGTGAATACCACTGGCAAGTATTCCTTTGACTAATTTGTTTCCATCAGCTTTGAGTCATGTGTGCTGTGCCTTCATTCCTCATCTGGCCGCATTCTTTAGTCAATTCCATTATTTTTAACATGGCTTATTAAACTTTTGTTCTTGTAAGCATTTCTTATTTCTGTTGATAGAAACAGGGATATTGACATTTCTGAGGTTGCTGTGTTTGCCCAGGCTCTGGATATAAAAGGTGGTTTGTGATTCCAGCAGGGCGGTTTGTGATCCAGGGCGTCCTTGCCCAGGGAATGACAGCCCTGTGTAAGTGCTGATGATTTACTGTCTTGTTTTGTGAGTGGCCTAGTCAGGACTTGCCATGTTAGAAGCTTTTGCCCTCTGGAATGGATCAGACCTACCTGGGGGTAAACTCAGCTTAATGAGAGGCAGGCATTCCTTTGGGAACATCGCAGCAGGGAACTTTCTTACAAAAAGAGGGGAGGAAAACAGAATCTAGGGCAAGGTCACTCCTCCCCTTCCTATTCCTGGGATTGTCTGGGGCCATTTTTCATGTTCATCCTCGTCACAAGGAGAGGATGAATGGACCCAAAGGACAGAAAGCTGTGGGAAGGGGAGCATGTGATGGGACACAGCAGAACTGATTCGCTGGGAAAATGCAGAGCTAGGATTGATCTGGAGGTTCAGAAGCAGACAGAGGTGTGAACAAGCACCTGCAGAATAATATTGCCCTCCCTCTGCATTTCCTGGGGGGCCAACAATAGGAAATGGGATTAAAAAATCTCCTGGGGGGCTGACAATATGAAATGGGATGCAAAACTTGGAAGGGTGAGGGGGTGGATTTTAAAAATCAAATGGTAGATAGATCAAAACTAGAAGCTGAACAAAAGTGGTTTCCTGGGTTTGCATCATTCTTGTGACTGCCTGGGATCTGAGTATTGTTTTTACCTTTTTGACAATGGCTGCTGTAGTTCCTGTCACTCCTGAAAATTCTGCTGTAATAATGAGAAGAATGTGAGCAGACATACTGATGCAATTGAGAATTTTTTGTTTTACTGTCTTTAGGCAGGTTTTAAAAGTCATCACAAGCAACAGGGATTCAAAGCAATATTCTCAATGTTCTATTCTCATTTATCTATCGTTCAATATGATCCTCTCTGTGCACAGTTACAACCTGAAGCTGCATTTAAGGCAATATAAAAGAATAAAAAGTATCAGAGATTTCTGAAGTGCCATCATGTGTGTGCTCAAATACATTTGGCATATATACACATGTGTATCTGTATCATGTCTATCTACAGTTCCCAGCACTCTAAAGCCCTGATCTCTGCCTTTCTTATTGCACACATGGGTTCAGACAGTTTAGATTTATATTATTTAACATCTCCTTTACATACACACAAATTATACCTAATTTGTCTTTAATTGCTGAAAGCATATTTTCTTCAAATTGTATAGTTCCATTCCTTCTCCTTCACCTGCCTAAAAAGCCTTTTAGGTGAAATCCTGGTTTGTGGGAAATCACATTGCAGCCGCAGTAACACAGCAACCAGCAATTAAAAATAAGCTGATGCAAACAACAAGAACAGCAAATGTAATCAAAAGCCAGACTTGACACTCTGCATTCTATGGATTTTTTCTGATCCTATTGGGAGCAGTTGAATTTGCCTTGCCCTTTCCTTCAGGCTTTCTGTGGTTCTTATTAATTAGAATTTGTGCTTATAAATTGCTGTTTAAAAAAAAACAAACCTCTTCAGCTTTGGCTTTTAGTTTTGGGTTTTGTTTTTCCTCCTCCTTGCAGCTCCCCAGCAAATGCTGCAATTGTTTACCCACAGTTGGTTTAAACAAGGATGGATTGATGCTAGAGATTGTGCTATAAGGCATCTTATTTAAGTTGAATTGTGATCATAGTTTTTCAATGTTACTGGTTAGGCTTGTTGATTCTTTCTCAGTGGAGACAGTGGGAATGGAGGGTTCCTTCATTTCAGGCATGGCATCCCCTGGTTCAGTCCTGGCACAGGGGTGGAAGGTCTTGCTCAAACTAAGAAAGAATAAACCAGGCAGCAGGGCACAACCTGGAGTGGGCAGCCGTGTGCAGCTTCCAGCCTTCTGCAGCTCTCTCAGTAGTGACTCTGAATTCAGTTTTACACCCACACTGCAGCTCCCCTGTCTCTCAAAGCCCAAAATGTTCAACTTCAGACTCCTGGAGTGTTGCTTTTCCCAGAGCACAGTGGCAGCCAAATCCTAAGGTACAGCAATTTCATCTTCCTGGGTTTGTTCAGTACTGGTACCTTGGTGTCCTGTATGCTGCACTCTTTCTGGAGCACAGGACCTTTCAAAGGCTTCATCCCAGAGCATCTGTGGTGGTCTGGCATGTGTGCTGTAGGAAACAGCCTAGAAAGTGCAAATATTGCTTGTCCCACCAGCAAAATGTGTGGAAAATCACATTATGTCATATGATGTCCCAGTGCCACAGCAGCATCAGGCCCAAGGACCAAGAATCCCAGATCTTCCCATGGAGAAACACTTATCTCTGAAATAACCACACCAAACACTTATCTCTGAAATGGTTACACCAAATTCCAGTCTGGCCAGCCAGCAGACAATCCCAAAGAAGGTGCCAGTGGTTCAGTTCCTACCCCTGCAGAATCAGTGACCAGCAGGTTTGAGCCAGACTCAGGTGTCAGCTGCAGGGGAGCCCCGAGGCACAGAAACCCTGAGGGATGGACTCACTGCTGGGGGGGCAGCAGCAGCCCCCAGGCAGCAGACAGACCCCCTGTGTTGACAAGGAACCCCTGGAAAAGAAAAGGGGTTCTCACCTGGAGGTTGTGGTTGTTGACATGCACATCTCTCGCTGTTGTGCAAACAATAAACTTGGTTGCAATGCAACAGTAGGAAATTCTCAGCGTGAAGTCAGAGAGAAGAGTTATTGAGAGGTCTTGCCAGGATTTAAAAAGAAGAAAGGAGTTTCTAAGGGAGAAAAACAGCTGGAGGGAAAGTCTAAATTTAGAAATAGGTCTCCATGTTTAATAAGATAAATATAAGGCTGAGTCAACAGTAAATATATCCAGAGATTAATGATGAAAGTAGAGCAGACATGAAGGAATCACATTCTCACAACTCAGGAGCACTGGGAGAGTTCTCAAAGGAACAAAGGGGCTGGTTGGCAGCACCCAGCTCTGTTCCCCAGCCTGCTGGAGCAGACGTGTGCCCGTGGGACTGTCTCACACATATGAGGGGTTATATAAACAGATTTATTTTTCATGGAAGAAGCAGCACTTCATGACATGAAGGCAGTGAAAGTGAAGGTCAGATATCAGACATGAAGATCTGTTCCACCTCCACAGAAAAGCTCATCAGTTTGTGTGTTTCATTTTGCAAGTGGATCCTTAGCTATTGTTTCTTCTATTAGGAAAAGATAGTGATCTCAGTCTTCTCATAGCTTGTATAGAAAAACAATCTTATTCAGCTGTAGCTTGGCTGTGGCCAGATTTTCCCCCAGTCCTGTGGTTTAGTTCCATTGACTTTACTGCAGCAAGGTTTTCTCACTCTGGCTGAGGATCAGCTTTGAGCTTTTGATCTAAAATATTTCCAGAATGAAAGGTATTGTCCGGATCTGCCACAGAAGGGTAGTAATGACTACTTACTGCTCCAAATCCTGTTGGATCAGGCTCTAGCTTCAATGCCTGTTTATTTTGGTGACATGCTGACTGCAGCATTTCATGGGACCTGTTAGTTGACAGAGAGGGACAGAGTCGAGGGGGCAATGTTTGCTCCTGGTGTTTATCTTCCCTGTGCTGTACAATCCGTTCATTCCTCTCCTCAGATGGGATGGAAGAAGCACAAGGGCAAGCTCCTGCTGCTCCTCTTGGCTGGGAGCAGAGAGCTCTGGATGGAGCCTGCCCCGTGTCCCTTCTCCAGGAAGGGTGCCCTGCTGGTCCCCTCCACTCCCTGCTGGCACGGTGGTTGTGCAGTCACACGGATGCTCCTGCTCCAGTCCTGGCTGTTTCACTCCTCTCACACAGCCTCCTTCTCCCACAGGCTGGCTGTGTTTGCATCGTCTGAAATTCTGGAATTGAGATTTCATCTCTGAATGGGCATGTTGGTCCAGATATTTAGGGAAAAAACAAAAAAAGCCAAAATCTGATTTGTAGGGGTGTTTTTATGTAAGGCAAAACTGGACGTTCCTTTATCAGACTTCTTAGCAACTGCAGGGCTCCTTTTTCTGGTGGCTCCTTTTTCTCCTTGCCCTCACTGTGGGCAGTGCTCCCTCAGATGGCCCCGAGCTGAGCCAGAGCCCTCTCTCAGCTCACCAGGCTCAGAGGGTCCTGCTGAAGCACCTGTGTCCTTATTCTGCTGGCAGAGCCAGGCTCTGGCCCACAAGTTTTCCATCCTGTGGCAGTCCCTTGGTCAGGAGGGAGCACCTTAGGAAGCAGGTGATGTGTCTGGAGTGCCCAGTTTGTGTTTACAGAGCACTGGACTACAGTGTGCTGGCAGGGAACACACTCACCCTCCAGCTGAGCTCGGGCAGCACCTGGGAAATCACCTGGCAGGAGGAGTCTGCCATGCCACAGAAATTCCCAGCCCAAGGATGAATTGTCCACGTGGGCCACACAGAGACCAGATGCTGGATGTTGTGCTTTATGTCAGGAACTTTTTTGAGCAGAAAATCTTTTCCTGTTTGTACCTAATGAAATGTCTCATGATCCGAGACTGGCCTGTAACCTCCATTTATGATGTGGCACATTAGATATGTATCAAATGTGTGCTGTCCCCTTGTAAAGGTCTGTTTGTTTTCTCCTGGTTTGTTACTCCCCTAATCTAAACCACAAAACAGTTTTTCTGAAAGGTTTACTGTGGGGAAGCCCAAAGACTCAGTCTGTTAAACTGCAGGGGAAATGGAATACTGAATTAGAAGTGAAAGGTGAACCAGGTAAGAACAGCCTGTAGTCAGGGGAAACAGTGCCACCTGAAATTAAAATGTTTGCATCTGGGCTAGCACACTTTCCTGTGGTGTTTTACTGTTCACAGTAACATTTAGATTTCATGCAAGGAGGAAGCAAATAGTTAATGGCTGTGTGAAAGCGTCAGACATCAGAGTCCTGAGAGCCCAACTGGTGTGCTGAGAGCAGGGGCTGCTCCCTGCGCTGGGGATTTCCATCTCCAGAGCTGCACGGAATCCTGCAGGGGCAGGGACTCAGACACACCTTCCTGAAGCACCTGCTGGCCGCCAGGATGTGTGTGGGTGGCTCCCAGGGAACGCTGGCAGGCAAGAAGGAGCAACAGGCAAAAGCACCTGTCAGGCACCCCCAGCACTCCCTTTTGAGCAAGGAGATCAGCCCCACATTAAAGGTGTTTGAGAAAAATAAAACAATACACAGAAATTGCTCAGATTTTATCCAATGCTCATTTTTCAATTTATCGAGGTGGGTTTGCTTTTTGTTTCCATCTTGAATAAAAGAATAAGGGATCCAAGAGATCTTTAATCAGAAAGCAAGGGGCAAAGTGTATTTCTGTGGAGAGATTGGTATTGACCATCAACAGCTGCTGTGTCTGTGCATTTGTGCCTTCTCAGTGCTCTGCACAGGTGCCACATTTGTTGACACTGCTACACTTAATAGGGCTGATGCTAAATAGAGAGCAAAATATTCTAAATATCAGCTCAGGTCATTTGTGGTGTAAAAACCTGGAATGTGGTGAATGCCATGATAAGATTCTTGTGAAGATAGGGAAGGATTCAGCTGAATTCTCCTCAGGGCATTTCTTTGGAAGTCCCACTCTGATTTTCCTTCTCATGTTGTAAAAATGTTTGCAGATTTGAGGAGTGTGCTGGTTTTGCATTTTGCTAGAATTTTTGATGCTGTATTCATACTGATTGGCAAGACAAGCCCTGGTTGTTCTAGCAAGTTCACCCTAATGCTTCCTTATGCTGGAAAAAAGAACTCTATAAAGCTAAGAGTTTACAGGAGTTCCATGGGAAGCTAGAGGAGGAAATGTGTTTTGCAGGAAAAGCCAGACTTTCTTTTTTGAAAACTGAGCAATTTCCAACCAACTGTGGCAGCTCTCTGTGCAGCCTCTAACCTGCTGGCCTTTCACAGTGCTTCATTGCATTCACAGTGGTCAGCCTTTCAAAAGGCACCTGAAAAACTCTGTAACAGGACTTATATATCAGATGAGTAGGAACACAATGGGCTTTTCTTGTAAGTGTAATGTGAACTTTGAGTTACTTTCATTACTTAGCTGTGGCATAAACTAGACTGTGTCTGACTGTGTCCTGCAAGAAAGCTGTGGTAAGTCTCCATATAACAATGTAGAACCAAGGAAAACTGTTCCAGAAGTTGTACAAGGAATAACCCATAGGGCCACCAGGGAGCCTGGACATGTGATCTGACACAGCAGCTGCAAAAGGAGAGCTGAATCATCTCCCAGGATTTAGTTCCATCCCTCTGAACAGGAGCTGCTTCTCCTCAGTGCCTGCAGCCACTTGTTAACATCAGCTGGAGATCTGCTCTTCAAATGCTTCATGTTTTGGTCTGGATTGTAAAATGATGGTGGGTCTTTCAGCATGATGCCCTGTGTCACTGAGGGAAAAAAGGCAGCCGTGGCTGGATGCTGCAGGCCATGTCAGTGCCAGCCTCTCAGGCAGCTCCAAGACCAGGGAGAGCAGAGCAGTGAGGGAAGGCTTTGAAAAGCCCAGACCCTCGTCCTCACTTCCACTCAGCTCTGTCAGAAATTCATCGCAGCTTTTTCATGCCATCTCAGTAATTGAAACCAGCACCAAAACCCAGCAGTTTCAGAGAGAAGGAATGAAAAGTGAAGACTCTTATCATGATACAAGCTAATACTTCTTAGAAGGAGCAGCATTCTGAGTCTGCACTCCTGCCAGCAAGAGGCCGAGGCCAGAGGAGTCAGGCTCTTCCATCTGCAGGACTCAGACATCACCAAAGCACCAATGAACCCTTGGAGTTACTCTCTGAAACGTGGTCACTTTTTTGAACTTGTTACCAAGTGACCCAGACTAGCCAGAACAAAACCAATCCAAAAAAGCCAAGCCGTGTTAGAATAGAAATTAAAATGCTTAACCTTTTCAATGAAGAAAACTCCAAATTAGCTAAGACAGAATAGAAATAAAAGAACTTATAAACAAGTTCCCCTGCCCAAGCCTGGGCAGCAGCTCCTCCTCTGTGTTCCCATCACCTCTGAGCCTGGTGCTTGCTCAATCTCTCAGGCTCCTTGCTGTGCCTGTCTCTCTCCATTTGTCTGGCATCTTCTTTCTTCTGCCCTGGAAGCTTCTGTCCCGAGCAGCCCCAATTGCTCCTCAAGGGGAGAAGCAATTTCTCACTCCCTCCACAGGATTTCTTCAGACCCAGTCACTTGTTTTTTAAAGGCAAACAACACACAGACTAGCGACAAATCAAACAGATACTGGCTGTCACAGAAATCCATAGCAAACTGAATAAAAATGAGATTTAAACGATCTCTCTGAAGTTCCACTGGGTGTTTATGGCATGAGCAGGATTAAAGCCAGTGTCCTTTGTCTGGTTTGTGGGTATGTTTCCTCTCTGAATAATGCCATACTCTTGCCTGGAGTGCTTGAGAGTGAGAAGACTCTTTGTAAATTCTGTTTTCATTGGGAACTCTGTAGGAATTTTCACAAGCTGTTCTGTGACACTCTGCAATGTCCACGTCATGTCGAGAAGGGACATCCAGCACTTCAGTCCTGATGGTCTGGCCATTGTTCTGTACAAAATGAGAACACCCATGGCAAAACACCTTGCTTTGGCCAGAGTGGGGAATCTCATGAAGTCTGAGCTTGGTTAGTTAGGGAAAGGAAAGGGAAGATACGTGTGCTGCACTGCAGAGCTTGGTTTGTTTGGGACAAACTCCCCTGGCTGGTTCTCTGCCCGTGGCTGTGGGGCTGCCAGCACCAAAGAGCAGCAAAGCCTCAGAGCCTGGAGCTTGCTGTGCTCTGGGGGCAGCGAGCCCCAGCTGGAGCTGTCCTCAGGAGGTTCCTCCCCACTCAGAACTGAGCACAATCACCTGCCTGAGCTCCAAAAGCTGGGCTGGAGAGGCCAGAGACTCTGCAGCTGTGCTCAGGGCTGGAAGGAGGCTCAGGCTGCCCTGGGCAGCTCCCACCCTGCAGGGCAGCTGCCAGACCTCCTGTTCCTCCCCAGAGAGCAAAAATGGGAGAGCTGAGATTGTAGGAGCTGGGATCCTGCAGTTAGCTTAGCCTGGCTGCTGGCCCAGGCCTCAAAGCCCTGGTGGAAAAGTGCTGCAGCCCCTCAGCAGGCTGTCAGAGTGATGGAACTATTGAGGTGTTCCATTCCTGTTCCAGTTCAGGCATCCCCTCCTGCAGCTAGAAGGACAGAGGCAGTCTGGGCTGCTGCAGCTCCTTCCTGGAGCCCAGAGCCCGAGGAGGTGTCACACAGAGCAGCCCCATTCTCTCTGGTGCTTAGAGAAGCTGCTCTACAGTCCAGTTTTATAACAAACTGCCCTGGGCAGCCAGGCTCTGAACCAGGTACACCAGCCTGTTAGACCCTTGCTAAGACAAGTGAAAAATTAAATATGCACTTTATTGTTTCCCTTTCCTCTCCTAGTTTTTATCATTAAAAAACAATCAAACAACCAAATAATGAAACAAAAACAAACAAAAAACCCCAAAGAACAAAAGGAATGCCAACTCCTGTAGTCTTTATGATGTGTGCAAACTCTTGCCATGAGGCTATATATGAGCAGCCTGCATCTCACCACTTCTCTCTTACTATTCCTTTCACTGGCCCAGGAGGAACAGAAATCCAACTGGATCAGTGGGAGCAGCAGTATGTTTCCCATTCCATTGCCATTTTTGATTCAGGACACTTTTACTTTGGCTCAGTACCTTACCCAGTGCATTTAAAGCTATATTTAGTTTCTTGCTAGGGAGAAGCTCAGTCACACAAATCCCAGCTGTAGTAGATGTTTTGACATGCACGCTGTAAACCAGTGATTAGCAGGCTTTTTCTTAGTCCCCACAAGCCAAGATGAGTTATCCCACTGTGATTCTCTTGGTGAAACTGTTTGACATCATGGGATCCTGTGATGCCAAGTGGCCAAAAATTACAGGAACTGTAATTCATGGGCAAGGTGAGGACAGCTTTCAGGGAGATACCACAACATCCTGTCACTTTGGAAACTCTGGCTACATAGCTGGGAAGCTACAACTGGCTCAACTTCTGGTTCTAATTGTGGCTCCCAGATGTGTGGTTCCAGCTGCAGAGGGCTAGCACGCAATTCTGCAGTGCCAGAGGGACCCAGGCAATGCTGGGGAGTGATGCCAGCCCCTGGCCTTGCACCTCAGCAACACTGAGCACGTTCCACTTCCAGTGAGGAGACTTTCTCAATATAAATGAGAAAAAGAGTTTTATTCTAAAAGCACATGCAACACAATGCTTACTTCCCTAATGTGTCAAATAGAAAATACAAAATGAGAAAAAATGCGCTGTAATTTTTCAATCAGCTGAAATAAAAACCAACCCCCCGACCCGAGGATCAATGGGTGCTTTATGGGACAGGTTACAGTCATCCCATGCATGAGTTTTGCAGGCAAATCAAAGCCAAATGGATTAAGGACAGCCAAGTTGCTGTTATAAGACTCATAATAATAAAAACCAGCCCAAATGAATCATGGCCTGTATGGATAGATTGTGAATCACATTCCGTGACAGAAGAGTCCCTAGAAGTTGTGGGGCTCGTATCTTAATAAAAAATAATTTCACAGTGGAACTATTGGACATTAAACCAACAGCTATGATGTAAAGCTCTCTGGATACTCTGTGTTTAATAAATAACCCTCAGAATATAATGTTCAGGCATGGGGGATTCCCTCCTGGGCCAGTCCAGTGGTGTGTTTTAGGTAATACAGAGAGGAGGTGCTTTTCAGGACAGGCCCTGAGCCTGGCCCCTTTCTGAATCCCATTTCCCTGGTTTTCCCATGGCACCAGAACTGTCATGTTCCACCGTGAGAGTGGAGAGTCCATCCCTGAGGGTTCATCCTTCCCTAAGGCAGCAGGGAGTCAAATATGTGCAAATATTGGTGGTGCCTGGAGCAACAGGACCTCGTACCTGCCCCCGTGCTGTTTCCAGCTGTGCTTTGCATGGGGATTTGTTGCCTGTAAATGGTGCCAGATCCTCTTGGAGAATCCTTGGCTAGGAATGTTTGGGAATTCTCTGGTTCTGCGTGCTGGGATCACCAAAGCTCCTCCGTGTCTCTGTGGTCAGTTATCCAGGGCCAAGGCATCCTCACTGCAGCACGAGTGCAGGATGCAAGGAGTTAAGTTAAACCACAGCCCTTGCACCTCACCAGTGCTCATGTTCTGCTCTGGAAGCACCTGCTCCTCCTTTTCCTTGGGAGGTATAATTGGACTTTGTTTATGGCAAATAAAGGGTTTCATTGTAAAGACCAATAGGTCCTAATTGGGAAAAATCTGGCAGAGATCATTTGTCAGTTTTATGGAATAAAGCTGCTTGTCATGCTTTTACCTCCAGGAACTGGAGGAAGGCCAGGGGAGATTGTTCTCCTCTAACTTTTCATTAAGAGCTTCTTTTCATAGCTCACAAAAAAAAAAAATCTGAGAAGAAAAGAAAGAAAAAAAAAGCAACAAAGAAACCCCCCAAAACAACATCATTTCAACACCCAGCATCAGGAAACAGGAGTGGCTGAAGAGCCAGGCTGTCCCTTGAAGTTACACAGTTGTTCATGGGCTACAAAGCCATTAGACCTCCAGAAGAATGAAAATGATTCCATGTTAGGAATGGTCTTAGTTAGATACAATGTCTTGTTCTGATGTCCACTTTCAAACCAGGATGCAATAATTCCAAAGGGGATTGAAAAGACAAAAACAACCCAGTAGCTGGTAAACAAATTTTGGAAGATAAATTCATCTCAAAGGAAGGATTTTAGAAATTACTTGACCACCCTGGATAGATCTTTGCAGTCAAAGTCATGTGATAAATAGTTGGGGTATTTCAGTTTTGCAGACAAGGTTTCATGCTAGAAGCAGAAGTAAAGAAAATATCTCTTTTAAATAAATAATATACAACTTTCCAGTAGTAATTAAACATTGTAGTTGTTTATCAGGGACAGCAGTGGCTTCACCAGGTTTTGAACAATCACAATGGAATTAGATCCATTTTGAGAACATGTGTGTTAGTTTAGCCCTGAAAAGAATTACAGCCTCTGTATTCAGGACAAATTAAAGGACCATAATATTCCCTTACACGTCTTTCAGCATTTGGCTCTATAAATCTACTTCAGAGAAACTTCTGTTGGGCTGGAGGCTGAAGGGCTGGGAGGGCTGGGAGTTTCAGGATGTCACTGTTCTGTCCCCTTCACTTTGCTTCCAAAGTGCTAAGAGCAGGTAACATTTCTAGGACTGTGTCAAAGGGCTCTGCTGTCCCAGAAACATAACTTGGAGTTTAGCTGCCTTCTCTTGGCTGCCTGTCCACTGAGCTTTGGTGTTCGTGTGCTCAGAAATTACTTTTGACATTCTTCCCTCTTTAGGAGCTCCTGCTTGTGGAATTGGGAATAAGCAGAAATATCCTTGTTTTCATTGCATTTCTGCTTCCAGGTGAAATGCCTCCCTACAGTGGTTGATGTTCAGGGCATGTCCCGACCTCCAGCTGGTCCCAGCATGAAATACCATCTGCAGGGCTTTGCCCAGCCTCCCTCAGGCAGAAGGATATATATATTTATTTTTTTTTTTACACACCTTCTGCACACCTGTATCTTGTTTTACCATCAGTGCCATAGAGGTGGAATGTGGAACCTGCTGTTTCCCTGCTATTTTGGTGAAGGCTGGACTGAAAGGCTGAGTGTCTCCTTTTTAGGTATGACAAAATGAAACTCTGGTTTTATTATGGCTTATTGATATTTTCCTAAATATTCAGTAGTCTGTCCCTGTGTAACAGCTCTCCAGGGGAGTTTGGAGCCTGAGACTTGTGTGCCTTTAGGGCTTTCCTTGCCCAGAGCAGCCTCTGGGCAGGCACAGCACGGGCACTGTGGTACCTGTGGCACAGTCTCAGATGTGATCCCCAGATTTTGTGCAGCCAGGGCCTTGTGTCCACGCAAGGAATCAGAATGAGCTGTATTTGTGCTGAGCTGTGATGTGATCAGTGCCTGTATTCTCTCATGCTCACTGACCTCTGGTTTTGTGGCACATTCCGCCTGTGATTTTCAGATTTTTGTGCTATCAGTGTTTACCACAGATTTTGTAAATAGTTAATTTCTCAGACAAACAGGATGCAGCACAGACCCAAATCTTCAAGGATCAGTGGGAGAAGGGATGCTGCCCAAACCTCGTTGCTCCCAGAATGATCTTCTTGCTCCCCAAAGTACACAGGCTAGCCCAAAATCCTTCCATGAGCTTTAAAGAGGTTTTCAGGTGTAGAAATTGTGTGAAATGCCAGAAGGAACACCAACCTCACACTGCCAGTTGTGTGTCATTGCCCTTGCAGAGCTGGGAGCTGGGCAGGCACTGCTGCCACTGCCTTGGCAGTCAGAGCCCTGGCACCACCTTTGTGCTCTGTGCCACCCCACAAACACGGGGCACAGACAGTTCCTGTCCCCAGGGCTTCGAAACTGGACAAAGAAGAGGGCACCAAAAAATCTCCTGGGCATTCTTCTGTGTCACAGGCACCAGAAGATTGTAGGTGCAGAGTTAACAAAACCGGGAAAAGCAGGAACGGAGGCGGGAGACAAGGAAAGGACAGGAGAGGGCAGTGGTGGCATTTTCCCCGGGAGGAGTTGATCCTGCAATCACGTTGAGTCAAACGCTACAAACTGGCAAGTTAAAAACCCAATCAGTGGTCACAGCCTTGATGAGAGGCTGCTCTAAAGAATTAACCATGATAAGAGCTGTGGGTAGAGATGTTTGCTCAGTGTCTACCTCCTCCTGTCCCAGCCAATTCCATGTTTTGTACTAGCTAAGCAAACCATCCGTACTTCTGGAATTAAGGATGATTAATGACAGTCCTTGCTAACAATATGGGCTGTCCTGGGAATAGCAGGGCTGACACCGGGCAGGGCAGGGCAGTGGGGCAGGGGCTGCCCTGCCGGCTGGGGTCAGCTTGGCTGGGGTTGGCAGTTTTGAATAAACGTTTTAGGAGATGCCTCAGTCAACCCACCCTGTGTGATCACGTGCCCGATTCTTCATAAATAATCAAATGTGGAAAGAAAAAGTGCCTGGGTTGTGTTGGGAAATGTACCCTTGTACCCTTGTGCACGGGGGGGATGGAGAGAGAAGGGACCTGGTCCCACAGACAGAGCTTTCCTGAGACACCCTGCATCCCCATCGTGGGGGGCTTGTCCAGCCAGGCTCTGGCTGCCCAGAGCTGAGGCTGTTTCCAGGGGTGAAGAACCTCAGAAGCAAATCCTGTGTAGCTTGGAGCATCTGTGGTGGTGCCAGGGAGGCTCAGAGGAGCAGGGTTCTGCTGCTCCTGGGCAAATACTGCATGACAGAAAGTCCCTGTCCCCAGAGGTTACAGTTCAAAGCAGGAAGAGCAAACAATGATAGAACAAACACATGTCAGCCTTCCAAAGAAGGTGACACAACCTAGATCCTAAAAATGGTAAAAGATTTTTGCTCTTGTCCATAAAATACATAAGGACAAACAGCTGGCTCATCCCAGCAGGGGGAGACTGGAGAGGGGAAACTGAGGGAGTGAAGAACACCCCAGCCAATTTGTTGATGACTAAAATACTTAAAACAACAGACTGCTTTTTAAACTTAGAAGGTGACTTGCTGAGTGGTTATTGGCTGCTCACTCCTGGTCTTGATAAGAGCTCCCACAGGACATTCAGTTCTTTCCAGCTTCTCCCACATGGGTTTATCTGTGAACATCAGAGAGAGCAAAGGGAAGGAGGCTGGGCAGGTTTGTTTCATCTCTGCTGTGACTAATCCTGGTCTGCTGGGCTGGCTGCTCTGTACCAGTGATAGCACTGACCTGACTGGCCCCTGGCAGCATCTTCCTGCTCGAGCAGGGCTTGCTCTGGGTGAGCCCCCACGGTGCCTCCCAGCCCCAGCCATGCTGTCATTGCACGCTCTTCTGGCAGGGTGCCACTGATAATTGTCACAGGACCACCAATGACTCTAGGAGCAAGATTCAAACAAAATTCATTTTTGCCAGGCTGGGAAACCCAGAGACCTGCCTGAGCATCACAGTGAACATTCCAAAGGCCTTGGCTGAGGAGCTGCTGAGGACATGCAGCACTGTAGATCCCTTGGCAATCAGTGGGACCCACTCTGGCACATCTGCCCTGTCACAGACCCTTCCTACTCAGTGTGATCTGAGCTGGCCCTCTGTGAGTAAGCAGTTGGGCTAGATGGCCTCCTGAGCTCTTCCCCAGCCTAGACTGTCCCAGAATTCTACAGTTCAGACTTTTATCCTGTTTTCACAGGATAAAATATCACAGTTGTGTTTAATGTTAGTTATTTACCAGTAGTGCCACGTGTGTGCATCTTTAGGCCCACAGAGATAATTTAACCTGTGTCAATGGTGTCACTTTCTTGGCATTCAAAGGTCCCCAAGATGTTCTCAAACACACAAGGGAGCCTCATCACACTGCTGAGGGTCAACTCCTTTTGCTTATGCTTACTCACAGCATTTGCCTATTACACATACACCTAGTAACAACCACTTGGGAGGGTGGGCATTGTGCTCCACATGAGGAGTGGGGCTGGCTCTGCAGCACTACACAGCAGAGAGATGGAATTTGGAGCTATTTTAGCTGAGCCAAAATGTGGAAGCAGAGTGATAAGGAACAGGCAAGAAGTCAGTGACTGAGAGGCTGGACAGGAGGGGACAGAAACCCAGCTGGCCCAGGGTTTGATGTCTTAGCCCCTGGACTGCAACACCACCTCTCCCCTTCCTCTTTGGCCTCAGAAATCAAAACATTCCTGCAAGTGACATGAAAGGGAAATGCTTGTCTGCTATGCAAAAGGAGCTAAAAAAGCCAAGGGAAACTTTCAGAAAGATGGGGCCACAAAGGACTGCTTGGGATGCTGACTCAGGGCTCCTCTCAGAAATACCAAGCTGTACAATTGGCTTTGTTGCCTGAACAGTTTTATTCCTACACCAGAGTTTGGTCTCTGTTGCTCCCGTGTTTGACTGCTCTGGAATCAGGCTGTTGAATTGGTTGGAGCCTTCTAATTTTCCTTCAGCCTTAGTTTGCTAGTTATCAGTTCATGCCTATTTACTCCTACTCCCATAGCAGTATTTAGCTCATTCTACTCTTTTCCTTCCTTTCCTATTTCCCTTGATGCATTAATAGCCATAAATCATATTCATTTTCACACTTCATTTTGCTAGGTTTACTGACCTTCTTTCTTGTATCACTCCGTTGCTCAAAGAAAATTCATCTTTACTATTTCTGAATACTTGAGGGACTGGAATTACACTTCCCTTTACACTGCTTGAGCTTGTGGTAAATAATCCATCTATGTTATAATGTGGGAAGAAATAAAGTGTTCTGCAGAATAAGGGCTGATGATAGCAAACAGGGCCATGCCCAGGGATTTGGGATGGAAAGCTGAGAGTCCCCCTGGCCGTGCTGCAGCTGTACCCTGAGCTAAGCTGAGGAATGGGGCCAGAACAGCTCTCGTTGGGCTCAGGTTCCACCAAAGTTGTCCTGTGATCCATTGCAGGGGGCTGAGCCCATTTTGTGAGTGGGGATCTGACCGCAGGCCAAGGAAGAGGTGGCTGCAGGATCAGCATTTCTAGATGTTGTCATTTTATTATTTTTCTTGAAGTTGAGCTTTTCCTGCCAGATGAGAAATATCCATTTCCATGTTAGCTGGGAAAGATTTGAATGGATGAACCATAAAAGCTCAGAACCTAAAAGGACTTGAGCAGAGCCCAAGCTCTGCCCTGGTGACAGTCACAGTGTTGGAGGCAGCACAGCCGTGCAGGGAGGTCAGGCAGGGGACAGGAGAGCTGTGGGATGTCCACGAGCAAGGGAACAGCTCCAGCCTCTGCTGCTCCTCGGCTGGGAAGCACTGGCCCCTTGTCTTGTCAGAGGAGTTGATCAGTGTCCTCTGTGACAGCAGCAGCACTTTGTGCTGAGCAGGCTGGAACTGCAGCTCAGCCCTTGGTGGGGTTGCTCACGGCCTCAGGTTTTGGACAAGCCTACACTGCTGAAGAATGTGATCAGTGCATTTTAACTTGCTTTGATTTTGGATGTATTTGTATTTTTCACGACCAATTTTCAAAAGCAGTCACACTTTCTGCTGTCACCTCTGTCCAGGAGATTTGTTCTGATGTGTCTGTGTTAAGTTTTTCATTGTCTGTCAGTGCCTGGAGAGAAGAGAGGGGGAACCTGTCCATGCAGCTTAAATACAATTTGATTAATAGAGATTAATAAATCAGATATTTGATTATTTTGGTCTGGCCTGAGTTCAAGCTCTTGTTCCCTCCCAGCTGTGGGAGGGCTAGTTCAGCCAAAAAAATTCCATGCCTAGATTTTTACTTTCGGGAAGTTCAGGCATTTGAGATCCAAAATTAGGTTTTCAGTTTGTGCCAGGAAGGAATCAGCCACCAGATTAAGAATTTGGATGCTTTGCCTCACAAAAATTTCTGGGAGTTGTATGTCAGATCCAGGATTTCAGATCTATTCCCAGAGTAAGTTCAGCACTAAAGCAATGCCTCATCTTCTCATTGCAGAGGTAGGAAGGAAAAAATGAAGAATTAGCTTGAAGGAACAGGGGGGAAAAAAGGAAGAAAAAAAGGAGTAGGAGAGGAAAAGTGATAAAGGTGGTAAGTCACATGGGGGATTGGGGAATGAAGCTCAAGGGCACAGGGATGCAGCTGAAAGATCAGATAATAAATGTTGCTTTGTACAAGAGGTTCTCCTTTCCGTGTTCCATGGCTGTCCCAGACACTTGGGGTCAAGGGGTTATTTTGAAGTTGGCCATTGATTCATACAAGATGCCTGGTTATGAAATATGGGAATCTTTCACCAGAGGGAAAAACTTCCCCGTGAGCGACTGCCTGGAAACCCGCAGCAGGGAAGGGTTAATGGTGGCTCAGTTTACAGCTGGGAATTGCTGGTATCCAGGAAACAACACAGAATGCACAAACCATGAGACCAGCTGGAGCCTGCTGGAATCCCATTCATTTGGCAGAGCTGTCTGTGGTCTCAATTCTGACATCACTGCATTTGCGTCACACAGGAATGCCTTAACCACTTCTCCCTTTCTATTTTTTCCTGTCCCCCTCTTATTTCTGTGGCTGACTCAGATTTGCAGGGCGATGAGGAGAGGCAGATCACAAAGCCCCCAGACCTCCTGTGAGATGCAGATTTTGGGGAGTGGGAGCGGGGGTGGCTGGGAATCCTTCCTGCTCCCAGTCCTGTGCATCACCTGGCTGTCACAGAGCCCAGAGGGGAAACACTCCTGGCTGCAGGAGCCTGTCCAAGAGCTGCACACACAATGGCACTGCTGCTTTCTGAGTTCAGGGGATCAAACATGCCCAACTGCCATGACGTGGCTGAAAAAGGCAGCACACTCTGCCTTTTGGAGTGGTGAGCACAGGAGCTGGGTGTCACCTGCTGCAGCTGGCTGCTCCCAGCAGGAGCCCCTCAGCCCCTCACAGCCCCCCAGCTGCTCAGGAGCCCCTCAGCCCCTCACAGCCCCCCAGCTGCTCAGGAGCCCCTCAGCCCCTCACAGCCCCCCAGCTGCTCAGGAGCCCCTCAGCCCCTCACAGCCCCCCAGCTGCTCAGGAGCCCCTCAGCCCCTCACAGCCCCCCAGCTGCTCAGGAGCCCCTCTGCCCCTCACAGCCCCCCAGCTGCTCCCAGCAGGAGCCCCTCAGCCCCTCACAGCCCCCCAGCTGCTCCCAGCAGGAGCCCCTCAGCCCCTCACAGCCCCCCAGCTGCTCAGGAGCCCCTCTGCCCAGGGGAAGCTGTGCCCCTTCCCCATTCTGCTCTGGAAAAGCCTGACAAAGGTGTCGAGTGTGTTCTGCATGGAAGACCCTTTGTTTATAAAAGATTCTGACCTCAAAGGGCTGTGTTAAGGGAAATATATTGTGTTTAAGTATTTCAGGACTGCTTCTGAAGCCTGTTTGTGTCTGGTATTTATCCTCAGCATCTGATTTGCAACTTCACTGCTCTGCAAGCAACCACTGATTGTCCTGTGATTCTTCTTCTCATGATTAACATTCTAAGCCTCAGTGTTCAGCCTTATTTTAAAATGCAGAATAGAGCAATCATCACGAAGGAATCGCTGTGGTAATCCTGAGAAAATGCATATGTGTGACTGGGTCACCAGGGAAATGGAAGAAAATCAAAAAAGTGCACTTGGAAAATCTGGAAAGAGATAGACTGTTAAAAGACTGGTCCAGATCTCTGTTCTAGGCAATATTTTCTAGAAAATTAACCCAGAATACCTATGTGGAAATTTTTCATTATTTGATCTCCCTTTCTCAGAGTGTGCTCTGATTTCAAGATTTGCCTTCTTTTCCTCTAGATGTTTACAGAAATATTTGTCTTGCTATAAATAGCTGTGCCCTCACACCCCCAGCCAGGTTTTCAGACCCCAGAGGAGTGTCTCTATTGAAAGGTTTCTGGTTGGGTGCATGCAATGTCAAAGCTGTCATTCAGACTCAGGCCTGCATGGGCTGTGCTGTGGGCAGGGTCTGCAGGGTGGAATTTGGGACTCCCCATGTCTCCAGTGGAGAATGCCCATCCCATTCCTTCTCAGGTGTGAGGGGCACTGTGAGATGCTGCTCAGGTGGCAGCCTGTCCTGTCCTGGTCCCTCTGTCCCTCTGGGCTGGGCCACCACCTCTGTGTGCATGAGGGAGAAGAGAAAGGCAGCCCTCCTCCTCCTCCTCCTCCTCCTCCTCCTCCTGCTCCTGCTCCTGCTCCTCCTCCAGCCGTGCATCCCACTGCTGCAGCACACATTGGGAGGTGTTGGAACAATCCAGCTGGTCTGTGTTTGCTTCCAGAGGGTTGTTACTGATCCTAGTGAGAGATTGAAAGGGTGGAAAGGAGAACAGGATGGAACATGCAAGCACCAGCCCTGCCAGGCTGAGGAACACAGCCAGTGTGAGTCCATGGCACACAGGATTCACAGCCAGCCTCCAGAGCTCCTACAGAACTGGCTCTGGAAGCCCTGGGCACATGGATTCTGCTAGATTCCTTGGCATTCTTAAATTTAGGTATGCCCTGAATCAGTCAATTATAAACTGCAACTCCTGAGGTAGGGTCCTAAGACAGAAAGATTCAGATTGTCAGGAATTCTGAGCTTTAGCCATTGCCAGTAGCTTTCCTGGGACCTGCTGAATGTTTATTGCAGTGACCTCTTTAGGCACAGAGCATCTCAAAACTTCCCCTTCCCCTCTCAAAAGGAGCAGCGCAGTTGTGTGCATTTGTAGGCACCTCTTTCATGTGAAGGGTTTGCTCACTGGCCTGGGGCATTGGGCTCAGAAGTTCTGAGTTTAGCCTGGCATGAGGTTTCAGCTTTTCAGAATGTCTGATGATCTGGACTGGGTGACACTTCAGGTCTGCTGCTGTGGGATTTGAAGCAGTGCACCTACTCCCTCCTCCTTCCATTTCTGCTGCACTTGTGTCACTGGCAGAGGAAGGCTTTTCCTGGCAGGCAGCACAAACAGCAGAGGTAAATAAATAACCCCTCCAGGAGAGTGCAGTGCTTCAGGCTCGTGTCTGTCACACACACCTGATCCTTCACTGGGGCTTCCAGGCAACACAAATAAACAGGGCAGCTGCCAATGCCCTGCTGGGCTGGCACCCACACCCACAGATGTTGCTGTCTCACAGCATCACAGGCTGGATCTCATCCCTCTCCAGCTGCACGTGGAGCTGGGCTGGAGCTACCAGCAGGGAACTGGTGTGCCCTCAAGAGCTGAGTCCCACTGCTGGGAGCTGGGCTCTGCCCGTGCCTCTAGCTCAGGCAACCACAGCACACACCTGGCATCCTTTAGCTGGACCCAAAATATGGTTTTTCTCATTAGAACTGAGGAGGAATGTGCCTCTGAGCCTCCTGGGATGGTGTGAGGAAAGGCAGGGCCATCGGGGAGTGTCATCAGCGTCAGTCAGGCAGGGATCAAACCCGCCCCGCCCGGCTGCCCTGGTGTGAATGTGTCACAGCCGCTGGCAGCTGCTGCTGCTGCTTGGCATTTCTGCTCAGCCCCACTCGAGCCATGGATGTTTGTTTTTTCCATGCATGATCTTCCCTTGTTTACCACCCTTTTTCATAACCAAGTCACCCATCTTGGATTGTTCACGCTGGGGCCATCCCAGCCCTGGGAGGCTCTGAGAGACTCTGTGCTTGCCACTCTCATCCTCCTTACCTCCCCACTTCTGTTTTTACAGATCCTCTCTCCACGACAAGCAACATGTCAGTCTCAAAGCTGTACTTTGAAAGGTAGCTTGAATTTTAATCAGGTGTCTGACAGATGCTGTCCAGCCTGTCTGGTTTTGTGCACAGCCCCCTGAGTGGGAGATCTGGCAGCTGAAGAACTGTCTCTGCCTCTCCTTAAGTGTAATGATGACAAACTCTAGTTCAGTTTGTAGTGCAGCAGAGGAAGCTTTGTGCCAATCTGGATGCAGTAATGACATCTGCAGATGAGCTCAGTACCCACTACAGTCAATGGCAGGAGCGTTGTGTTGATCTCTGTTTATCTGAATATAATGTAACTTAAAGCTGAGGTTTGGTCTTGCACCTACTACTTGTAACAGCAATGAACTGATGCAGCAAACCAATCAGAAGAGCTAAACATTCAAAATGAGGTGCAGAAGAAGCCATACATGTGAAATGAGCCTGATTTTGGATCAGGTCTGGGTCTGATGCCATTAAATAATTGATCATGTTGTGTCACCTTCTTCATTCTCCATGATCAGTACTCATTGCATCTTTCCCTTTTCTTGTCATCACTGTCTATATTTTATTTATGATTAGAAGGGGGACTAAAGGTCTAAAAGACCATCAGAAGACAAAAACCAGCCCACTGAAGTAATGTGTCTGAAGTCATGTGCTAGGTCAATGGTTGCTTTTAAATCAGGTAAATAAATGCTGTATTACAACATCAAAATAATGGAAAATATTGTCTGGCAGCAGCCTGGGCTGCACTGTGGAGCTGGGTGCAGGAGCTGCTGATGGTTGTTGTGTGCCTGGAGTTCACAGAGTTAGTCCTGAGGGGATTCTTTGCAGTCAGCTGAGGGCTGAGGGCTCTGCCCCACCACAGTTTCCTGCCTCCCTCCCAGGAAGAATCAATGTCTGTCACAGCTCTAAAGTCACACTACATTTTGATTATTCTCTGCATTTTTCTTTAATTATGTCCCTTTTTTGCTTCTTAAGAGACTCTTAAAATTTTCAAATATAATGAGAAATAATAATAACCAATTAAAAAGCTGTGGGTATTAAGTGGGAAATAACAGACTGAAACAAAAGTCAAGGATTATCCTGGGAAATGACGTTTATGGATCCTGGACCTCTCAGTTCTGTGAGGCAATCTGAGGTTTTGGCTGCCCTTAAAAATGTGGCAGCACAGCTTTGCAAGGAGAAGCTTTGACAGAAATGACCCAAGTGGATTTTCTGCAAGGCTGGGTGTGGAGGTGAGGAGCTCTCACCTCGCCAGCAGCACTGCTGGCCCTGTCCCCCTGCTCTGTCACACTGCACCCGGCTCTGCCAGGGCTGCAGCTTTCCCTGGGGGACCCAGGATGGTCCTGGCAGCAGCCAGGGTGCAGACATGGTTATACAAGCAAAAAAAAAAAAAATTCCCCTGTATACTGCATTTCCCTTGTAAAGTTAATACAAACCAGATGGGTGAGAACATTTTTTTAGTTGTAACTCCACTGGGACAGCCAAATGTTATTGATGCACCGTTGGTGAGCACTGGAGGGAAGGGTGAAGAGGTTTGGTATGAAAAGCTTTGCCAGGCACAGCCCAGCTCTGCTGAGCAGTCCAAGGGGCACAGGGAGCTCTGCAGATGTGCTGGTGAGCCAGGTGTCCCAGCAGAGAGCAGCCCAGCTGCCCCTGCACAGGACAGCGTGGGGAATGGTATAGGAATTATAAAATCATTTCAGATGACACTTGCTTGGAAAAGACAGCCAAGAGGGAGGAACTTGCAAAGTCCAAATGTTGCATTGTTTGGTCTTTCTCTTCTTTTATGGTTGAATAATGGCGTTTTAGGAGATCTTATCCAAACATCATAAGTTTTATCATCCAAAGGGGCTGAAAAAGATTATATCTTTTCTACTAAAACACCCTGTCCTGAAAACTAAGCATGTGAAAGCATTATCTACTAAAAGTAAGTGCAATTAATTTAACCTTCATTATAGTTTCAACACCTTAGGTCTCAGTAATGAAGACACTTTTAACCTTAACTGGATTTTAGGCTTTAACGTGACTGAACCGGACCTTAGGCTTTTGTGTGGCATGTCTTGAAGTCTGCACTCTCAATTGGTCTTGAGTTACATTCTGGTAACACCATTAGACAAGACAAAGGCAAGAGGGAAGAGAAGCTCTCAATCAGCTGTGCAGGCATGAACACTTCTGTGGAAGTGTGGGACCAAGGATTTATCCTTGTAAATCCCCGTGACCATCCCATGTTAGGTGGAGTTCAGGGCAGTGAGCAGAGCACCAGGCTCGTTGGTGTCCTTGCCTTAGCTTGGAATCCTCACCTGGGAAAGGATGGGGTCCAACCTCAACAGGGAATTCCAGACCTGATCCTCTGTGTGCAGCCTTTCTCATGTGAAGCAGGCTGTCAGGATCAGGACCAAGGCCCCCATCCAAAGGCTGCTCAAGTCAATGGAAAAACTCTCATTGTCTTTAGTGAGCTTTGGATCAGGCCCCGAGAGTTGAGTCACACTTTGAATGGAACATTGTTTGAAGCAAAACAGGCTCAAGGCTTCATTCACGTAGAGGTTTTAACTGTTCAGTGAAATTCCCCAAGCACTTCCTGTGCCCTCCTGCTGCTTCCTGCTGTCACTTCTCCCGAGGGGACACATGCCCAGGAGAACATCATCAGCCCAGTGCCTGACTCAGTGTCTTCAGCCTGTTCTCCACCTTTTCTCTATGAAATCCTGGCCACATGACCAAAGAGCAGATGTCCCATTTCCCCCCAAGAACGTGGGGGAAACATCTTTAGTTCTTTTAATTTCAGCCTTAATATTACCATTGTTATTGACCAGAGAGTATTTGTTTGATCAAATTTTATTTTCGATTCCCACATACGTTCCTGTGACTCCAGGTGTTCTTAGGGAGACTGATTTGGCCAGAACTCTGATCAGCAGAGGTGGAAGGCCAGCTCTTCTCTTCAGTAGGGTTTTAGCACACAGAAATAGTGGTTATGTCTCATACTTGTTGCTTCAGTGCTTGTTTCACATCAGCTGGGCAAGGACACTGGGTGGAATGATGTGTTTGTGCTTATTTTTACATGTGACATTTAAGAGGCAAAATAAAGTGTGAAGATTTTCTCCAGATGTGTTTATAACAGAGATCTAGAATATGAGGGATGTTTTGTTGGCCTTAGGTACAGATACATCATATTTACTGAACCACTGCAATCACTACACAAGTGATATTTATATATTCACTGGGACTGTCATCACCCAAAAATAATCAACAGCCCAGTAGGCAGGACAATGAGCAGGGGTGTGAGAGATTTCTGGAGTCAAACCCGGGAGAAGAACTCATGCCCCAAGTGTTAATGTGAGGGTATTTCTCACCAGAGCAGTGGCTGCTTTAGGGCTCTCCTGTTGTGATCTCCAATTTTGATTAAAAATCCAGCAGCTCACTGGACCTAAATAAAGAGATCATTTTGAGCCCCAAGTGGTCAGAGTATTTCTGTGAGAGACCAAGCTCAATGCCTGTTTAATATTTATACAAAACAGGATGGTTCCAATGCCACATTCCCATTACACATTTGGGTCCAACATAGTGAAAGTTTCCTTTAAGAAAACCTACAGAGAAACCCTTTACCAGAAGAGTCCCAAGCAGCTTTTCCTCTTGAGCTACCTCTGTGCCAGAGTAGCTGACGTACAATGAGATTCTGCCCTCGGTAATTTTAAGTCCATGGGTTTTTCCTAAGGGTGATTCATTTTACAAAAACACACAACAAATAAACAAACACATACTGGAGTTAAGAAGCAGCATGTGCTATGGATTAGGGAAAAGAGCACCCCTCGAAAGCCCAGCTGTCATGTTCAGGATAAAGATAATGTTGGCTTTTTCCATTCCATTGTCTCCCTTTCTCTCTGCTCTTTGCTCACTGTGTCTCCCTTCATTTCGTCCTCACTCTCTGTGTCATTTGTTTGTCTCCCTTGCTTCTAGGCTTTGTCTAGACCAGGGCGTGGGATGTCTTGGCCAACACCAGCAAAAAGTAGAGTAGATAAGACAGTGAGCCTTGGACTTGCTTTAAATTGACTGAGTTAGATACACTAAAATATTAAACTAAACATAATCTCCTTTTCTAGATGAGCCATTTTTTCCCCTGAAATGAATGTTGATCCTTTCTAGAGTAGGGTCAACACCAGTCCCATCACCATCCCTTCTGAATGCCTGCCAGCCTTGCACAAAGCAGCCCTGATCAGCCTGGCATGTCCAGCTCATTCTTGATCTCTCCCCAGAGGGAGAACAGGGTTTGCAAGCAAAGTCCTGTCTGCAGCCTCATTTTAGTTGAAAATGACATTTCTGCACTGTGCTTTACTTGAGAAGGTGGGTCAAAGCATATCTGATGCTTGGAGTAGGATCTCAGCAGCTTGAGAGTCTATTCCAGGGATGCAGAGCCCTTAACAGATTAAGCTTTTCCTTTAAAAATGAACTTTAACTGAAGTGGGCAGGCAGGGCTCCAGTGTTTGCCAATCTGCGTTGTAAATACTGTGGAGGGAGACAGGGAGAAGTAAGCAGAAGCAGCTTAGGACACAAATAGGAAGGGAAAAAAAATTGATATAATGTATTAGTTCCCACCTAAACTGAGATTTCAATTTTCTCTGTTCCATCTCTCTCCCCAGCCAACTTTCTACAGCAAGTTTGAGCCTTCTCTAGTGAAATTACAGTGATTGTCAGCTCAAGGAACTTGATCAAAATTAAGCCCATTTCCTCAATAAGTCCACACAGGTTTTTTCTTTTATTTGTAGGAAATGCACATGTGTAACTAAATCCAAATTTGGCAGAGATAAGACTTTTGAATCAATTCACAATGCGTCCCATTCATTCTGCTGTAGCTGAAGCACAGCATCACCCTAGAATGTGATTAGCTTCTATATAGCAATATCCCTGCCCTTTTTATTCTTGTAAGGATGTAATTGGTGAGGCAGAACGTACCTGGAATGTATCTTGCTGCAGCAGACACAACAGCTCTGCTCTTTGGAAAGTGACACTCAGAATTTCTTAGCTACAGGCCAGCTGTCATAGGAAGAGATGATTAATTAGCCACGAGCTGGGACTGGACAGGGGGCTGAGGGCTGGGAACAGGCAGGGAAATGGCTAAACAGATTCAAGGAACAGTAAAGCAGGCCAAGAGCTGGAGGAGAACTGCTGGAGAAATCTCTGGTTTGAAGGCCAAAGATTTCCAGGCAGAAGCCAGAAGGGCTTTATAAACGTAAATGAGTGGGTGGACAGAACAGATCAGCCATGTATTCAGAGGTCTTGGATTCACTGACCCTCTTTAGCACCAGATGCTGCTTTTAATGCACAGCTGGCTGGTGGAGGAGGATTTCTGTGTAAACAGCCTGGGAGATGGATCTGACATGCAGGCTGGAGCCCGGAGCCGTGTGCCCAGTACTGTACTCGTCCTGGCTGCAGGCTGGGATCTTTCTGGTGGTGTCCCACATGTTGTACTGTACGGGATGAATCACTTCCTGCCCCTGCCCTTTCTGCTGTGCTGCATCACGGCCCTGCTGCTCTGGGACTGATGCTGCAGCCCTGGCTGAGCTGTTTGTGTGCTCGGAGCCCGGGCTGGCGCCTGCTCGCACGGAGAGGAGGCTGCTGTGCCTCTAAACTGCTGTGTCATCCTTGGTTATTAATGACCGAGAACCACATGACACAAACTTCTGGGAAGCTCCAGCAGATTCCAGGAAGGGGTCAAGGAGTTCAATAAACAGTTTTATTAGAACTTGAATTGCAACCAAAATGCTACACATTGACTTTTTTTACAAAAACTTTGTGAGTGTTACTTGAATTTAGAACTCCTGTGAATGGCAGCAGAAGCACACAGGGTTATCTTTTCTTCCTGCTGATTTTTATGTCACTGCTAGGTCACAGTTGTCCTCGATAAGGAAACCTAAGTGCACCCCCCCCATTTACATTTTCCAGTTGCCTTTCCAGCTTTTTGGTAAACTGTAGGGTTAACTGAATTTCAAGGGTCATACTCGTGCCTCAGTGATACTGGTGGGAATTGAGAGATGAGCAGAGAGATCCTGGACTGCACCAACGCCTCAGGTGACTGCAGCACCTCGTGTGGGCAGGTCACCCGTGCAGGTAAAGGTGAGAGAAACTCCAGGTGAGAGCATCACCTCAGTGGGTGCAGGTGATTGTTCAGGATGACAGATTCCATGTGAGCACACATTGCTGAGGAGCCTCGGGAAGGCAACGTGCACCCGCCCCGAGGAGTGGCTGGGCACAGGACAGGGGCCAGGCTCAGCAGGCAGGGGGCCACCTCTAAAGTGGCACTGACTGGCTCTGTCTCCTGGCAGCAGCCCTGCCAGCTGAGGAACTTGGTGCTCTGTAAAAATATACCTTTTCAGTGAATTGCCTTTGCTAAAGTAATTGCTTTTACATTATCTCTACCACACACTCTTTAAAACCAAGCTGCAGTTCTGTCTCCCTGAACATGCTTTCAATTAATGCTCCTGGCTGCACTTCTGTGTTTGCTTCTGCTGCCATCAGGCCCTGGGAGCTGTCTAGCACGGTGTATGGTATAAACAGCTCCATTTGTTCATTCATCAGCTTGTCTCTGTCAGAAGAAATCAGAACCAGGAATTCATCTCCCTTTCAAAGTGATCATAAAGCATCCACTATAGTAAATATTAATGAGCATTAATGAGCATTGCTATTTCACTGTTACTAATGAGTATTGAGGCACAGAAATTAAGGGTCCAAGCCAACTTACTCTGACATAAAATTAAGGTGCTTTTTGGCCTTACTAGAAAGTGACCAAGTTGCTACTTGAAATAAATAGAAGAGCCACAACCAGAGGCTGTGTGTGCCTCATACTCTGCAGGACAAAATCCGTAGTGCTGGCTTCTGTTGGCTGTTTGCTGCCAGCCACAGCTCTGTGGGAGAATGTTTAGCAGTTCTCACACTGAACAGACTGACCAGCATTGCCCCCCAGACAGAACTGAATGCACCAAAGCTCTGCACTGGGTCATTCCCTGGGTGCTGTAGCCACCCTTGGGGTGAAACACAGCAAGTGTTCAGCACAACATACAGAGCTACTCAGCAGTCTTTAATGGAGGAAGTGAAAAACACTACATCTGTTTGAAATAAATGGGGAATTTTCGGGAGGTAGAATGGAATTACCCAAGCTGGGATCTGACTTCAGTTAACTGGCGTTAACTCTTGCAAAAGCAACCTCAAATTTTTCAGTGATCACACTGGTCAGAAGTGCAGTCTGACCTCTTGTCCTGGGGATGGCATTCCAAACATCCTGGTACCTCCTTCCATGGGGAGGTGGGCTGGCTCAGTGCTGACTCAGAGAAAACCCTGCTGCTAATCTCTGGAGCTGCTTCCACAGCACTTGGAGTTTCTCAAAGCCTTCACCTAAATGGTGCCATCCCTTGGCTGTTCCAAGGTTCCTCATCAGAAAAGCTTTCTGTACATGGCATATCCAGTCTGTTGGTGCTGCTGGACAATGGCCAGTCTCTGCAGCAGTCCTGTGCCATCCCCCCTGATCATTCCTGGTCTGATGCACATTATCTGCAGAGGCTGCTCCAGTTCTGGGTGCCACAGAAACTTCACTTCATGTAGAAGTTGCACATAGGTATGCAAAAGAAGCTTTTTCATGCCAGACAATTTGCATCTTAGGGAAAGCCTAAAGCTGTGACTGGAAGGTGTAACTGTGGCATATCCAGGGAGCTCTGAACTTCTCTGAGGAGGCAGAGGTAGCAGGAGCACACAGACAGAGCCTTCAGCCTTCTGAGGCTGAGTCCCTGGTTCTCTGCTTACCAGGAAGGGCAGAGCTGCAGATCACCCTAAACAAAAGCACTTGGCCTTGCCCCAAAATATGAACCATCTCCAAGCAACCTGGTGCATGTTCACAGTCAGTCTCACAGGTCCTGAGCATTTCCAGCTCACAGCAAACACAGCACCAAAGGCAGCAGAGCTGAGTCCTGCTGTGCTGTGCCCCCCTGCCTGTGGTGTCTGTCCTGATGGGGTGAGCTCCTGTGGGTTTCCCAAAGTTGGGCATTTGCTGCTCTCTCTCTCATCTGCTTTCTGTGCTAGTACAAAGCCACTGCTCCTGAAGCTTTTCCCTTCACAGATGCATTCATAACATTTATTTTCTATCTGACAACTACAGTGAAGCACCAAATGTTAACATAATTTTGACCTGTGTCTTTATATCAGATCTGGTGGAAAGCTGCCAGTTGCTTTGAAATTATACTGATGGATAGAGACACGTGCATGTAACATATACAAACATAGCACAGTGACATAAATCCCATTTCCTTGGGCAATCAGGTCAAAGATAAGAAATCTGGCAAGAAAGAGTCACCACAGGATGCTCTGCCAAAGACGAGGTTGGCATGAAAACGGAGGAGATGGCAAAGGAAAATTTAGCATTTCACTGGACAACTTTTCAATCAAAATGTTCTGGCAGGATTTATTTGTTATAAAATAAATAATATAAAATGATACCTATTTTTCTATCACTAACATTTCCATGGAAAGTTTTGATCAGGCTCAGTTAGAAAGCCCAACAAAGTTTCCAAGCAACAACAAAACCAGACTGATCTCCTTTAGCTGGAAGACATAAGGGTCAGCAGAAACAGGACATGTGGGAAAAATATACATGGACTGAAGAGAAAGTTCTTAGGAAGTGAGGACCATTCAGTAAATGGCTTTGCATTTGGGTGACAGTGAAAAAAATTACCCTCAGAAGTTGTCCAAGCAACAGTGTCCTGTTTATATCTTGTGGTCTTATGAGTAACTGACTGGAAAAAAAACAAGAATGAAAAGATAACAATTACAATAAAATTAAATTAAATAAGCCAGTGACTCATTACAGAGCAGTAAAAACAAAAACAAAATCATTTAGGTCCCAATAACAACAAGAGAATTAAAAGGAAACACAAAAATGGCTGGACTGCTTTCCTTATATATACAATCAACCACATGGAGATGGGAGAGGAGCAAAACCCATCACAGTTATTCTGTGGAAGGCAGAGAACACAGAAAAATATGGACTGCGATGCTGTTGGACTTCAGCAATGTTAAATGGAGTGGGACAAAGCTTTTTGTCAGTGCCATGGAGGGACATTCCTCCCCACACATCCTAGCAAGGCACCCGCTGGAACGGACAGCAGGATTTACCCCACAGACTTCTCCATAAATGACTTTTATGAAGCAACATTGTCAGGCTTTAGAAAAGTGTTATCAGCGAAGACCCACCCATGATCTCCTTCATGATTCTGGAAAAGGCTCAGGGCTAACCCCAGAGTCAGTGCAAGCCACGGAACTCTTGGAATATTGAAGCAAGTATCAACTGATCTCAATTTCATATGACTCTGCAGGGACAATTTGTGCACATTAGTGTTTGGAACTGTGCATTCTGGACTTGGTGCTGTTGACAGAAATCTCACATGGAATGAGTTCTGCATGGCTGCAGTGCTTTGATTTAGCAAAAACCCTCAAAGATTTATTCATAAGGAAATAAAATGATTATACAAAGGGTATCTTGACTTTTCAATGCTATTCAATTACCAATGCCAATAAGAAGCTGAAAAACTCAGGGTAGAATATCAAAATTCCCAAAGTGTGCAGTCATTTGTACCGGCTCACCTCTGAGCAAATTTTATTTCTCTGCCTTTTTTCACATATTCCAGTGTTCTCATTGATCTCTAAAGTATCCCTTGTTCAGTGTCTGAAGGGAGAGAGGAGCACAGGGACTTTTGGGCTGGGTTGGAGTTGTTTGTGATAGAGTTTACAGACCTTCACCTTCCAGCAGCAGGAAGGCTGACCAGCTGGGTCTGAAGCTTTAGAAATTCTGTACATCTTGTTTAGTTCTGCTTTAGCATTGCATCCAAAGAACAAAAGGCACTTTATAAACACAAACAAAGAGTGTTCATTCCACTAATAAGGTAAAGTAGAGTCTCAGAGGAAAACAAGACACAAAGCAGCAAAGTGATTTCCCCACATTGGCTCTGAAGCCACTAGGAGAGCAATAAATAGAATCTAAATCTCCTGACTGCTTGTCCTGTGCTTCAGCCACGAGACAGGCTGCATCTGACAGGCCCCGAGTGCTGGAGTGTGCCCTGTGGTGCTGCCCAGATGGCAGATCCTGGGCAGAGTAAACAGGGAGCAGCTGCCCTGCCTCTCTGCTGCCCGGGCTGGTCTGCACCCTGCACCCCTGCCCTGCCCTGTCCTCACTTTGCTGAGCTGTTTACAGCCTGCTTCCCTGGAACCAGCACAGCTTTTCTCGCCCATCCTGCAGTTCTTGAAAAGACATGACTCAAGCCTTTAACCCTTTGGCTGCCGTGGCTGCCCGCGGGCTGCTGTTCGTGCTCAGCCTGTGCTCTGCTCAGGAATGTTCTCCTGGCTGTTCCTGGCACCGGGAGCTGCAGCCACGAGCTGACACGGAGCTGCACTGATTTCAGGCTGCCGTGTCTTCGCCAGGCTGTACATCTCAAGCTTCCAGGGCTGAACAAACACGTCCTTCACGAGCTGCTCAGCTCTTTCACCATGAAAGAGGCTGCCTAACTGAGACCACATAAGGCAAGGCCACTCAGATTTTGGGCTGTACACACGGGCCTTTCCCTAGGGAAGGAGGTGTCTCTTCAGTCAAGAAAGCTTAGTAGGAAACATTTTCTTGCCCCCAGCTTCTCCAGTCCTGGCTTACCAAAAGATTGACACTGACCCCTCTCCTGTTGCGTTTGTGTTCATTTTACAAATGTCCAGTTTGCTACCTGCATGCTCTGGTTTTGATAAAAGTGTGCTGATTTATACTTCTGCTCTAAAATAGTAACCTACCAACCCGGCTTTATACTTTGAAATGTCACTGCCAGTGGCGTAACAGATGCTCACAATAAGCTGACAACCCAGATTTCCCACTGAGGAGTCATTCATGGATGCTGCTGTTGAAGCAGAATCTGACAGTTCTCCAACTCATAGCTCCCCTCTCACCACCGCTCTACTTTTCTTTAACTGCTGAAGGTTGTGTCCCAGGTGATTATAAAAATTTAGTTTTATTTAATCCTCAAAATGTATTCGGTTTGCTACCAGATGAATGTAGCAGAATCAGTCCTTGTTGGGAGATTACAAAATAAAGGGTGATAAGAGAAAAAAAAAAAAGTGTGGAGCTTAGAACTATGAACAATGCAGAATTTTTCTTAGAGGTTATTGAGAATTCATTGGAAACCACCAGACTATAAAATCTCATCATCTTTGCTGACTATTCAGTTCATCATCAACTAGGAGGGATGGCCTGAGTTCACTTTTCCCCACCTCTTCCAAAAATCTAGCAAACTTCCAGAAAAAGCATCATACTGAACTGGCACGTGCCAGGCTGCACAGCTGGGAAGCAAAAGGAGGTGTTCTGGCAGGAGAGCTCCCCTCTGATTCCTGGGGCTCTGGGAAAACCAGGCTGTACCACCCTGAGCACAACGTGCCCCCACACCTGGACCACAGCTGCAGCAGGAGAGGTGCAAAGGTTCACCTTGACAGGACAGGATGGCTGAAGAGAGAGGCACAAAGGGGGACAGGGTCTCCTCAGGCACAGCAGCTGAAGGAGGGCCATAACAGCAGCAGCTTAAAGTTATCACAGAATGTTTATTATTCACCAGCGTTACACACTGCAAAGCTTTTTGATGTCTGCTCAGCTCAGACCTGGAAAAGCTGAGCCTCAAGCTGCAAGGTTAACCCAGCTTGGCCAAAGCCTGTGCTTAACCCTGACATGTTTGAAACTTGAGCTATAAAGTGTCATAAACAGGGACCACTTGGTTTTAAAGGCAAGTATGGAGAGTCCTTTTATAACAGTCCAGCAGGATGTTCTAGTATCTCTGTCCGTAGAATCCTGGCCCTGCTAAATGAACTGCTGAGAAAGTGAGTCTGACTACCAGAGAATAAGAGGTGTTATACCTTGCAGACATCAAACCTGTTGTTTTAGTACCTCCCTGAAATTTGTAATGGGCTTACACCGCAGCAATGCCATCAGGCAGTAAGATTGGTGGGCAGCTGAGGTTCATTAAGCAAATGAAGCCACACTTGAAAAGTGTTATGTGACAGTGAATCAGTCTGGGCCTTTACCAACACACAAATGTTATGGAAAAAAGTGTTTATAACTGGCATTTGTATTGCAGCAAATGCTTTAGCAGAGAGCTGGACTCAGAGCCAGTGCAAGTGCTGCCGTGTGGTTCAGAGTGCCAGGGTGCCACACGGGTACCCAGTCAGCTGGGGTTTGTTTCTCTGCAGCCCACGGGGAGCTGGAGTCATTTGCAACAGAACTAATCCTTGTTTTGTGCAAGGCACAGGCGTGAGGGGAGAGGGGAGGAAGCAGCAGGCATACATCAAGCACTCTTTAGGCAGCGAGCCTCTGCCAAGGGGAGATAAGGAGAAATGAATTAGCTACTCTGGACCCGCTTCTCCTTCTCAAATAACTTCGGCTCAGTGCCTAGTGAAAGCACATCCTTGCTTGCAAAGTCTTGTTTCCGCTCCATGTCAATTTTCTAGTGCTAAACTAATTTGCTGAGGCTCTGCTAATGTCCCTGCCAGAGGAGCTTCCATCGCCCTTATCTTTATTTACTCAGAAACATCATGACAGTATATTTTACCCCTCTTTGCCTTTCAAATTATTTTCAGCAATATTCCCCATCTCTCCCAAAAGCTGCTTCCTGCACAGGGATACATCTTACCACGAGGAAAATGCAAATGCAGCAGTCAGGTCCTGGACACGTGTTGCACAATGCTGGTGGCAGAGGAGTGGGTGGCTGGTAGCCCTGGCCTTGGCTCAGCCAGCAGCCTGGGGTGGCAGCAGCACCACAAAGCAGCACCAGGACTGCAAATGCCCTGGGCCTGGCACTGGGTGGCCACTGCAGGCAGGAGCCCCCTCTGCTCAGGGCAGTGGGGATGTCAGCTCTGAGCCACAGGCTGTGCCTGGCACAGCTGGCAGGTCACAGCAAGGCTCTGCACTGTCTCTCCTTTGCCTATCCAAGGTCTGGGCTGGTTGCTGGACTATTCTAGCAAGTAACTGCAGCAAGGAAGAGGGGCATGCCTTAAGTGCTGGAGCAGTGTCATGAGACAGGCCCACAGAGAGCCCAGGGCCCTCTTCTTGCAGGACCTGACCCTAGTGGCTCCACATAATTTATTTGGAGCTCTTTAGTCAGTGGAGTATTTAATAATTTTGCAATTAAAACCTGTCTTTAGGTTTATTCACTCTGCCCATGTCTGCACCTTCCTCCCTGTGGAGGTCTGGGACGTGGCTGCACAAGAGCATCCAGAGCATCCACGCTGGGCTGGAGGAGGTTACTGGAGGGCAAGGGCTGATCCCTCCCTCCGTCCCTCTGCAGGCTGAAGGAGGAGCCTCCCTCCAATGAGGCAGGATGATCCTGCTCCCCAGAGCTCACCCCAACAGCCAAAGTGATCCCTGCCAGGAGCACAGAGCCTTTGCAGGGGCAGCACTGCTCCCTCCCCACAGGCAGAATGCCTCCAGCAGGATGGAGACGGGGGGCCCTTCCTCTCTCCTGAGAGCTGAGGATTTGGAGGGAGCCTGTTCCACACCTTTGGGCACTCAGCCATCTGCAGCTTCTCACCTTCTCCTTCCCTGCTTGCTCACTGGAGCCAGATGTAGTGCTACATGTTCAGAACATGTGAAGAGTCAAGCCCTCCTGTTTTATTTTGTCTTTGGGATAAAGTCCAGGGTTACAGTGATTAGAGGTTCTCTTCAGTTTCCTGTTAAATAATTCTAATTATGCATCTGTTTTAATCACGATCTCCTGGCTGGTGGCAAAAGGAAATGCAGTAGGTTCTGGCTTGGACATCACAGCTAATGACTTTCTAGTAGGTTCAGAACAACAAGGTACCAGTGCCACCTCTTGTTAGTAAAATCTGATAGCAGCAAGCCAATGACTAATGGTCCAGGACCAGCCTTGCTCTGCTCCACTGCTGTCACATAAAGTCACGTTCTTGCTCAGCTTATGGGGCCATTGGGGACGCTGGACAGAAAATTTTTACACCTAGAGTACATTTGCAGCATTGAAAAATTCTGGAAGGTTGTGCAGGGCTGGTTGTGGGGACAGGCAGCAGCACAGGGTGGGCATGGACAGCAGTGCCCTGAACCCAACACGTCACCCTGGGCACCTGGACAGAGCCCAGGGATCTAAACCCCTGCTCCTCTCAGGACACACAGCAGACTTCAGGAAAACAAAAGCTCTTTTTTTCTTGCTCTTTTAGATTGGCAGGGAGCTCAGGTACTCCGAGGAACAAGGGTATCAAATTTGAATTACTGTTTATTTCTACCACAGCCATGCCCAAAATCTTGGACTGCGCTGGGGACCCTGTTGCCTTGTGCTGTTCAGAACTTGTCAAGAGAAACTACAGCATGAATGAATCAAACAGAAACAGTGAGAAAAAGAAACAAATGTAGAAGGGGGGAAATAATCTGCATGGGATGACAGAGCTGGTGACAGAGCTTGGTCAGGAGAACCCAAATACTGACCCCACACCTCTCGAGCAGTCAGTGATACACTGACTTTATCACAGTTCTCTTTTGTATTCAGAAGGATGCCTGTATCCAGAAGTTACAGCAAAGTCATTACAAGTTCTAGTTCAGTGTTTTCTTTTGTACAATGCCAGAGCTCATTCCAATGAGAATGGAACAGAATCCCTAATTCAGCATACTTTTGATATGAACACAGATGTTAATCCAAGAATCTGTGAAAAAACTAGGAACACTTGCTTCAGTTTTAAAAATGGATGTAATCCCACTGAAATTAATAGTACAACTCATCCCAGCTGCAGAATTAAATGTACATTCTCTGCTCTTTGAAGATCAATACCATTATTTAGTACCGTGTCTTTATTAATAATTGGCTAAAGCCCCTCTCCTGTACCTCTGACAGCAATCTCCTTGGCACAAACATGCCCAGAGCTGAGCCCAAGTGTCAGTGCTGGCCAGAGCAGAGCCCCAGGCTGTGTGTGCTTGGAGCCAGGTCCTGCCTGTCTGGCTGCTTGGCTGGTGGGAGCAGCAGGGGCACGGGGCTGAGCAATGCAGGCAGTGCTGGCAAGGAAGCTGCTCTGAGCCCAGGAAGTGCAGTTTGCCTTTGGCCTGTAGGGCTGAGCCTCAGCTCTGCTGCCAAGCCTCGGAGCTCTCGCCCCATGGACAGACGCACACGGCTTTTCCCATCAGCTCCATCAGAATAAATACAACTGTGCTGTGGTTTCTTGTTATAAACTCTTTACAGGAGCTAATTACTGTTGGCACAGGATTAACCACCAGTTGTTGAAGTGAAATTTTGCTCAGCTCTGGATGCTGCCTGCACTCACAGTATGGTGAGAGGAACGTGCTGCCCACAGGTGCTCTGCCAGGGCAAGATCAACCCCTCTGCCCTTCAGGTAGAATTAAAAATCCTCTTTTACCTTTTCAATAAGCAGGGGATGAATCCCAGAGTCCTTGTCAACATTTCCCCTCTAAACAAGCTCCATTCTCGTGCTCAGACTGCAGCAGCCTGCAAATGCTCTGGCACCTGTGCCTGTGTGCTCAGTCTGCTCTGTTCCAGGGGTACACATGGTGTGCAAGGCTGCAGGGAAAGGATCCCTTTCAGGCTGGTTTGCTGCTCAGGGCTGAGCAGGTGGTTTTATACCATTCTGAATAGCTGCTTTGACTGTGAAAATGAAGGGAAAAAAATCTGTCCTGTGGACACCAACCTGTGAGGTTTGCACTTTATTTATGGGAAAATAATTCAGCAGGGTCAATGGGGCATTGGTTTACAGGGTGCCCTAGCTGCACTGATGAGTAATCTGCTAATTAATAGCTTTGGAAATGCTGCCAAGATGCTGCCAGAGGGATTGCAGCACACCAGCAGACCTCGCTCAGCTCCTGAGCAGACATTCTCAACAGCCAGCAGAGCTGCTGGGATGAACAGGATGGCCTCTTACTGCTCCTTCCAGTCTGTTCTGTAGGCCAAAAGATGTTAGATCTTATGTCTGTCCTCAAATACACATCTTTATTTTTGTATTCCTGGCATCGTGAGTCTCTGTAGCTGAAAGTCAGCCCTGACTTCTATCTAAGCAAGATCTCAGTGTTTTCAAAAAGAGTAACAAAAATGCAAATCATCTGACAGCTTCCTCTTTGGCCAACAGGAATTCAACAAATAAGTCTGCAGGCTGTGTCCTTAAACCTAAGAAGTCTTTGTGCAGAAGCTGAGGTAGAAAAGCTACCTGTTCATCTAGAAAATAATGAATTGTGCACTGTGGTCTCTTGTTCTTACATCTAAAAAGCAATACTGCTCCAAACTAAATCTGTCAGTGGGACATAGATACTTGAAGGATTAGTTTTATGGGATTCCCAGTTGTACTGCCAACTGCTGTCTCCCAGGAGGGTTGAATGTTGGGAAAATCTGTTCTAAATCTATACATTAATTAAAAACCCCTCAGACCCTTGTTCAGTATTTTCAGTGGGCATTGAGGATGTTGGACTGAGGAAGGAATGCTGTTCCAGTGCTTTCTGTCCATCTGTTCAAAACTGACCCTTCCTTTTGCATGAACAGTGCTGTTTCCTTGCCAGACCTGGCTGCTGGGGAAGAGGAATTCAAAGCAGAGAAGAGTTGGTGTCTGGGTGCACGTGAATGGCCCAGGCTGTCCCTCAGCAGGGAGGATCAGCCACCTGCTGCTGGAGCTGCTGCAGTCACCTCCCTCTCTGGGTGCCCTCAGTGCCTCACTGACTGCTGGTGTGCAGGCACAGGGCAGCCAGCCTGCCCTCCACACCACCACAGTGGTTAGTGAGACAGCTTTTCCTTGAGTCTCCAGATCAAGAGTGGAATTTTCCTGCTGTTCTCACTGGCTGTGCACCTCACACTCGATCACTGCTTTCCTCTCTGGGAAAGCAGTGGCTGTGGGTCCAAGTCCCTTATGACAAACTTTTCGTTTTTTTCATTGAAGTGCTATCTTTTCCTTGCTTCTGTCACCTTCAGGAAACCTGTTACCCAACTCTGGGTGCTCTTTGAGGAAGCAAAGATTAAGTAACAGGCAGCAACAGGGGATGTATGACAGTGCACTGAGAAACTGCATCTCTGGGACAGCAGGTTCCGTAAATGCCACCCGGAGCAGGGACCACTGGATGCTTCCCTGTCTCAAGTTCCTTTCTGGGTGCTTTCTTCACTCCCTTGGTGTTTGTTCTCCTGCAACAGCAAGGAAATGGATAAGAGGAAGGAAAGGAGGCAATGAGCACACATCTGAGAGGGAGGGGGCAGAGGAAGGTACCAGAGGTGCCCTTCCAGCTTGTGCAACTGGCCTGTGCCCAGCCAGCAGTGTCCCAACAGGGCACAGGGGCACTTTCCTGTTAGACAAGAGCCCTGAGAAGGAAAGGAGAAGTGGGGCCCTGTGGCTTACAGGAATCAGTGTGGACCAACCAACGCCCTGTCCAGACAGCACAGGCCCTGCCTTTGCCCTCACCCACCATCCTGCAGGGCTCTATCAGTCACAGAGCAACTCTGGGTGTTGTTCAGCACAGCTAATGAGGGGATCTCTGTCCCAGGTGAAGCAATCTGGAGACCCATTCCTTCTGGGTGACTTGCCCAGAGCCCTGGGGGCAATTCCAGGGACCAGTTTTTCAGCCTGTTCACTCTGTTATTTTTGCTAGGCACGGTCTAACAGGGCAGTAACTCCTCAAAGCCAGCCTGGAGGGGCAGAGCCCCTTCTCCCCAGGGCACAGGGCAGAAGGCAGCACTGCCTGGCCGGGGAGGCTGCGGGCAGCAGGGCCAGCCCGAGCCCTGGAGCCCCTTCTCCCAGCCAGAGGCATCTCTGCCCTGCAGAGGAAACCCTCCAGCCGAGCTCTCTGCTCTCCTGCTGGACCCGAGGGTCCTGTGGCTATGAATCAGCTCCTGCTGGACCTGCCAGATGAAAGCCCTGCCCTTCTCTAGAGGTTCAAGCTGTACACAGCTGATTTCGGGTAGCTGCTGCAACCATACTTTTGAATGGCTAGCCAGAGTTGCTTTTTTTTTTTTTTTTTGCCTGAAATACATGATTTTTATGCACTGTTGTATTTTTGCCAGGTGTCTGAGCTTTCCAAGTGACATGACTACCAGGCCCAAAAGAAACAATCTATTTTTTCCTGTTGCACCTGTCATCACAAAGTTTAAAAAGGACCTGGAAACACACCTGGAGAGGCACTCTCAAGACAAAAGATGTCAAACCTTGTATTCTCAGTGTCTTCTTAGATCTGTTTGTTAGTTAATTGTGCTGGCTATAGTAATGCTTTGAAATTCTTGCTGTATTTAATTGTCAGTGACAGAGCTGATGTTTAGTTTCTGGTCTGAAGAGCAGCCTGGTTTTCACAGAGTCTGGTGTGTTGTGCTTGAGCTCCCTGCTCAGTCTGCTGAAGCTGAAGGGCTGTGGTTTGAAATGAACTTGTTTGCAGCTTAGGTTTCTAATAAAAGAGATCAGCATTGCAGGCTGCTGGACCACCAGCTTTATCTCCCAGCAAAGCCTGCAGGGCTCAGCTTCATCCTGGGAGTGCTCAGCACCTTGCTGACTTAAATAATTTTATGTGATTGTGTGAGGGACTGGCAAATGCCCCCGACCCAGCTGGGCACACCTGGATTATTGTATGGGTTATAAATGTGTTGAAGAGTGCCAGTGCTCAGCTGAACTCGGCAGTGCTGGGTGCAGGACAGACAGAGTGCCAAAACTGGCCCTGACCAGCAGGTTCTGTGAGTGGGGGCCTTGTTTTGCACTGGGCAGAGTATGGGGTTTGAAATGTGTCAGCCCCAACACTGCCATTCAGCTGAGTCAAAGGCCCCAGCTGAGTGGGTGGATTTTTACAGAAGGCCTGGCTAATTTTTAGACCATTAGTAATGGAGCTGAGGAAGATAAGGTAATGAACAGTGTGCTCCTGTCTCATGCTGCAGAGTGCAGAGAGTTCAGCTGCAAGAGTTAAGAAAGAATTCTTTTCCCCATCTGTGCCATTGCACAAGAGCAGAGGTGCCTGAGCCAGGGGACAGCAGCAGGAGCTGGGTGTTGGACATGGTGGGGTTTATTGACGACCCATTTCTTCTGACACTCCTGAGGTGGGATCTGTGCAAGTGGCTCTGGGCAGGCAGCCTTGCCCTTTGGTCCCTTCAGGGCCAACAAGGAGCAGGAGGAGACGAGCTGCAGCCTGGGAGCTGTGTCCCAAGGGCTGGGGTTCGTTCCCATCTCAGTGCTGAGAATGGGCAGTACTGCCCATGGCACTGTGCCACGGTGCTGTGAAACACCTTCAGTGCTCCTGAGCACTTCACACGTGGGCAAAGGGCCATAAAGAAAGGGATCGTTTAATATTTGGATGCATCGATTGCAAGGCTTAAAATATGGGATTCTTTCCTCAGTGTGCTTTAGATGGATAAGTGTCACCTCTCAAAACAAGTGATCTGGATCTCTCTGTGACTGTGAAGCTGCTAGAAAAGTACAAAAATTGCCTTTGCTTTCTATACAAATCTCAGTAGTTTTCTTCTTAATATGTGCATCCATGATTGAAGGTTAAAATTATCACTCAGATCTCTAGACGTGCTCCCAGCCAAGAAAATGGGGTAAATTCAGCTCTAACTTCACCTTCCAAAGAAAAGAAAAAGGTAGAAATGTTGAATGACAGAGTGCACATAACTCTCCCTACATTAGACATTTTAGTAAGGGCTCCATTGGGGCACTAATTTATTTCAATTTTTGCATGCAGTGCTGTGCAGATCCCAGCCTTCTTCACTGTCCTTGGCCCCACCAAATACACCAGCTAATGCTCTTTTTACACACGGGTGGTTATAGGCCTGTATCTACTGTTACAGGACATTTTTTTCTTGAAGTTAGATTACAGCACAGTGCAGGTAATTAAACAGTGATCTCTATACAAATTAAAAGGGTTGGTGCATACTTTATTTTGGAAGCACAATTACAGTAATTTCAGTGCATGCTGACTGCATAACAGCACGCTCAGGACCCGGGGCCCATTCGGGGATGTGTGAGTGCTGCTTGCACATGCAAATGTGAGGCTTACTCACCTCCTGCCTTTGAAGTGCCACCGCTGCACAACCCCCAGGGAAATGTGCCTGCACCCCAAGGCTCCCCAATTTTCAAATGGTTTGGGAAACAATACTTGAAAATTAAGACTCTTCTTCCCATTTCCTGCTAAACATCACCACATCTGAGCAGTACACAATACCCCGGTGAATGGGTGCGTTTCCTTTTTCCCCTTGCCAGGCAGTGCCCCGGGAGGCACGGCAGGGCAGGGCAGGCTGCCCCCAGCGCAGCTCCCGGTGCAGTTCATCACTGCCTGGCTCCTCACCACCTCTGCGGGCTCCAGGGGAGCTGCCTGCCATGAACAGCCCCTGGCACAGCTGCGGCCAGCCGGGCAGCGCTGCAGATGCCCGGGTTAGAGCGTTCGGGGTTTAACTGCTCCTCACGCCACTCCCCTGCTGCTGAGGCGAATTCTTGAAGCACACTCACGGTGTTTTTCCCTCACGACCGGGCTCCAAGCCAGAGCTGGTGTCCAGGAGCAGGGCGAGGAGCACGGCAGGCTTTGCCTGGCTGATTGCATGCGCGGCAGGCAGGGGCAGCACAGCATTTAACACCCTGCCCGAGTTAAAGTCTGATCTCAAAACCAGCTGGGAAGGGGATGTGATTCCGAGCGGCTGCTTACAATGTAGGTCAGTTGAATGCAAAAGTGAAAGCAGATGCACCATGAGATTCCCACGTCTGCAGAGGGAGGGGATGTCAGGCTGTCAGTGCAAAAAACCCCAGAACTGATGTGTGCCTCGTGCTCTCCGATGAGTGACAAGCGCTGCCCTCCTGCCAGCATGGGAAGTGGCAGAATCCAAGAGTGGGCATGAATTCGAGAGTGCAGCCCCCAGGAGGGGCGAACCGCGAGTGTTGGTGTGCGCACACATCCCCGGCATCCTCCGGCATCCCTCCGGGATCCTCCAGCATCCCACCCTGCCGGGATCCATCCCTCCGGGATCCATCCCTCCGGCATCCCACCCTGCCGGGATCCATCCCCGCCGGGATCCATCCCTCCGGCATCCCACCCTGCCTGGATCCATCCCCGCCGGGATCCATCCCTCCGGGATCCCACCCTGCCGGGATCCATCCCCGCCGGGATCCATTCCTCCGGGATCCTATCCTGCCGAGATGCTGGTGCGGCCCCGGCCGGCCCGGCGGGGCCGGGAGGAGCCCGTGCGGTGCCCGGTGACCGCTCGGGGGCCGCAGGGACAGGAACGCTCCCGCCCCGGCCGCTGCCGCTTCCCCGAACCGCGGGGCTGCGGGAAATCCGCGGCGCTGCCCGAGCCCGGCCCCGCCGCACCGAGCTGCCCCGGCAGCCGCCAGGGCCGGGGAGGCACCCACGGGCACCACGGGGACTTTCTCCCTGCGCCTCAGAAATTGTCTGTTCATACAGTTATTAACTGATATTAAATCTATGTGTGAATTTTAAACGGATCGCTGTAACACAGATACGCTTGCAGGATGTAAGCATTGCAATGCAAATTAATTTTTCTTACTTACAAAGTGGATTCCAAATTTACATCCTCACAGGGAATTAATTAGGAGGAGCTTTTGCCTCTGCGAAAAAAAAAAAAAAAAAAAAAAAAGCCTTGAAACCCACAGTTCTGTGGGTGTCCCAGGGCACCACAGCAAGATGGGACAGATATTTGAAACACGCCACTTGCCTCAGTCATTGCTTTCAGAAAGTCAGAATGCTCTGAGCATAAAGGCTTTCTTCATATTAAACCACTGAGATCGATCACCTGATTTTAAATTTCTTCTAGACAGCATAATGCATTAGTAAAACTCCCAAGGGAGTATTAAAAAGAATTCTTTCTGCGGCTATGGAGATGTAGGTGTGTTGCTGTGGGGTAAGGTAAGGTGAGGTGCGTTCTTGCTGCACAGCATCTGTGCTGTGGTTTGCCTCGTGTTCTTGCTTTTACCCTGTGGTAAATGAGAAGCTCCCCCAGGATGAAAGAGGAAGTATCTCTCCAACTTGAAACATCTTGGCAAGCACAGCAGCAAAACAGAAATATTTTTATTTCTCCTTAATGACTCAAGAATATTTTTAATTCTCCCACATCTAATACATGAGTGCTGTCAAATTCTGACTACAGCAGTGTACTGTGGCAGTGTGCTTCTCCATTTGACCAAAAAGAGCTGCCAAAGGAGGTGATGGATGAAGAGTTCAAACTTCAGTGCTGAGGGAGGTCAGCCTGTGAGTGATGATCTGCCACTGGCCTCAGATCATGAGCTGTTTGCACAACGTGGGCTCAGGACAAGCCCAGGCTGAAGATGACAGATGATGCCATGTAAGCTCTCCCAGGTGGCTCATTCCAGTCTGATCCAGATCATCTGCACCCAAGGTCATGAGCACTCCAGAGCCAGTCACTGGCGAGGGTGACAGGCTTGGTGACCTCCCTCCCACTGTTCTGAAGGATGACAAAAGGGAAGGTAAACAAATAACAAGAGTTCTCTGCCACTCATGGCCTACTCTGAAGCTTCAGCAGTGGGAAGGGAAGGGGTGAGACCCTGGTGAGTAACACAAGCCAGTGCTGTTTCTTCTCAGAAGTCACTGCCCAGATGATGGCCCTGCTGGGCATGTGATTGCTGTATGCACAGAAGAGAGCAGTATCACACTCTTCTCAGGATTTAGCCACTTCCTAAATTTGTGGTTTGGTGAGCAGAATAGAATCTTGCATTTGGTGGCCTCAGAAAGTGACTAAAATTAGAATTAGAGGTGGATGTATTTTTCAACTTTTTTGGACCGAGTGTCTTGGCTGGCATTTCCCCATTCTGCTGTTTCCTTGCCCTGTGAATTAGGTCTGTTTGATCTATGGCTGGCATTTCCTCATTCCCCTTCCTCCCTGCCCTGTGAATTAGGTCTGTCTGGTCCATGGAGAGCCCTTCTCCTTGGCAGATGGTATCAGGCTTCACCACGTCTTCTTTGACCTTCCCTCTCTCTTCTCTTTGGTTTGAGATTCAACCAAAAACAGACACTGAAGTTTCACAACCCAGCAAACTCAATTTTCATCATTAATCTTCCCTCCTTTTTGCCTGGCCTTCTCTGGAAATGATCACATGGTAGAATCATGGTCATGGGGGAACTGTCTCAAGGGTTCTGGTAAAGTACCCACCCCTCTTCCCTGTGGTCAGGCTTGGGCTACTCCTCTTTGCTATTTTTTCACTACAAAAAAAAGAAAGGAAACCGTTAGGTCAGCAGCCCAAAAAATCAGGGAAGGAAAAGGCTGCTCAGCCAAGGCAGGGCCTGCAGGGAAAAAAAAGGAGAAGGAAGAGCCCCTGCACCCAGGCTGTGACTCTGTGAACGCTGCCACAGGGGCATTGGGTGTCTTGGCTGGTGCATTTCAGTGGGTGGGGAAGTTCAGAGTGAGGGGGCTCCCTGTTGTTTGTCCACACTCTGGTCTTGGGAAGGGTCTGGTGAATAATTTTTTCCTGGTGCTCACATCCTCTCCTCTGCTCAGCGCTGACTGTAGGAGAGCCACGGCCTCCCTCCTTTTTCCTCTTTCCCATTTACTCATGATCTAAGTGTGGCAGCCCTGGTGAGTGTAATCTGCTCCTAATAGTTGTGTCTGGGGCCTGTTACAGTTCAGCTGGTTCCTTTCAGATCCCCATGGCATTATTTTCTTCTGGGACTCAGGCAAAGCCTTCTCCGTGACGCCATGCGAGGAGCCCCCTGCTCCCCTGCTCTCATCTCATCTCATCTCATCTCATCTCATCTCATCTCATCTCATCTCATCTCATCTCATCTCATCTCATCTCATCTCATCTCATCTCATCTCATCTCATCTCATCTCATCTCATCTCATCTCATCTGCAGCAAGGCCCTCTCCAGACTTTGGCCTGAACACCAAAAGATACTCGAGGGGAGATTTTCATTCCTCACCCCTATCAGTGTCCATCTGCTTTAATCCCTCTGTTCTCCCCAGAGACCCCTACCATCCATTTTGTGTGAAGGGCCCAGTAAATCCAGAACTTCAGTTCTGCTCACTTCTGCTCCTATTTCTGTCAGAATCCACTGGACTCTGAGGTGAACCCCTTGGAGAAGGAGATCATTTTAGTCAGTCTTTCTAAATCTCTGAAATTTGTGCTCATGACAGGACCCAGAAGGGATGAAAGTTTCACGTGGAAGGGGCCTTTGCTGAAAGATTGTAACCTGTCTCTTACCTTTGTGACCTCATATTTTGGGGAGCTGCAGTTTGGAAGCAAACAGCAGCACTAAAAATATGTTTTGCCCCCATCTCCACACTGTTAGTGTAAAAGGATGGCTGTGTGGGTGGACTGACTCTTCTGTGTTCCTTTTTCTTTTGGTTCTTTTTTTGTTTAACTCAAGAATCTGTCCTTGTCATGTTCACGAGGCTTGACCCCACCCGGGGCCTTTTCTCTTCTTTCCTTGCTCTCAAGCAGGACCATTCTTTCCCCCTTGCAGGCAGCCTTGGCCTCAGGCATTAAGGTGCAGAGTGAGGGGCTGCTGCTCTGATTTCTCAGGGCAGCTTCTTTGCACTTGCTCTGCCTCTGGAGCACCAGTACAAGTTTCCCCCACTCTCCTCCCTCCTGCCTTATCAGAAACCCAGCCCAAGACCTGTAAGAGCCACCTGCCAACACATAACTCTGCTCCACCATGGATGAAACTCTTGATGCTGCCTTTTTTAACTTGTTTTTCAGGTAGTTCCTACCCTTTGAACACTGTCATTTTTCAGACTGTCATTCACAAAGTTCATCGGGTCTCAACCACAGTCTCTGAACTGAAAAAATTTATATGCCACATTTTTGTGGGCTAGAGTAAAATAGAGCAGAAATTTTGAAAGAGGCAGAATGTTTTCTGTCCTAGGGAATTCCTCTAGGAACTCCTACACATGCACAAAATACTGCTTCCAAAGTTTGTGCACAGAAATGTTCCCCTTCCTCCAGGAGCATTTAAGGCTGGATTCCCAGCAGGAGACCTCAGTGAGCTCCAAGGCACTCTGGTGTGGCTGAGGGGGCCAGGGTTACCAGAGCTGGGGTAACAATGGGTCTTGTAAAGGACATCAAACCTTACATTTCCCAATTAGGATCAGCCTGTCGGGAGATGTGGAACATCATGTCTGCCCTTAATGAGAATCACGGCAGCCTTTTAAGCACAGCCCTGCGCTCTGTAATTAGCACGTGCCCTTCTGGAAGGAATGAAGGCAAACCCTGCTGTGGCAAAGGGCCAGCCTGGCCTTGGCAAGCTCCATGCCCAGCTCCCACCCCGCAGTGCCCTGTCACTGAGTGCTGGCTGGGTGTGTGGATGGGGCAGCATATCCCTGTGTGATGTTCTGAGGCAGAATGGGAATTCTGAGTTCTCTGAGACAGAGGGGCCTACATTGGAGCAAGGAGGCAAGAATCACTGGGCTCTGATGCCCAGGGTAGTGCCAGCTGCAGTTCTGCTTGCAGGACCCTTTCAGTGGGCAGTCACCTGTTTTTGGTCTCCTCCCAGAGCAAACAGTGGGGTGTGTTTGGTCACTAGAGCACTGCCTGCTTTGGGAATCAGGCCCAGCAGAAGGGACAGGAGGTCTCCTGTCAGTTAGGACAAGGGCAGAAGATAATCCCACAGAAATGCACGTGTGTGTGGAAGACTTTGGAATGGCCAGCTTGAACAGAGCACTGAAACCTGATCAAAGACAACAAACTCCATCATTTAAGCTGGTTTTGTAATTGTGGTGTCCTATTAACAAGCAGATACTGCTGGAAGGGCTGGTTGTGCAGATGTGTAACATCTACACACACTAGGCCTCTGGAAAGTGTCCTGGTGATAGTTCATTCCAGAAATGTCATTGGTTTTCTAGCTTTTCTCTTGACTGGGAAAAGGAAGAAAGCTTTTCCCTGGGTCATTTTTGGTGGAAGTGTTTTCTGGTTCAGACCAAGTGGACGAGGGGAGACAGACCCTAACAGCAGAACCAGGGCTCAGCTCTCCTGGTGAAGAAGAATCCACAGCCTTGTCACAAGGGTCACTGATGGAGGAGAAGGACAGTGCAAAACCCCATGGCTTTGCTATCCCCCTTCATTTTGATGAGTGTGTTCTGGAGTGTCTAAATTCCTTCCCAAGGACAGGCCCCTGGGCTGGTAAAACGTGGAGGTTTGGGTGGGAATCTCCTGAGCAGCCTGAAAGGGATATGGCTCCTGACAGACCTCTTACTCAGCTCCAAAATTCAGGGAAAACTGAACTTTACGCAGGGAGAAGAAACTTATCTCCCAATATGATCTTCCCTGGGCAACTCTGCTTTCCACCCCCCTTGAGCAGTAAAGTGAATGATCTTTTATGAAATGCAGACTTTATGGGTAACTTGGTTATTGATTGTTCAAGGGGATTTTTGTCAGGATGTTCCTCTATGACCTCGGGGTGGGGGGAAAACAGCCAGGCCAGCTAATGAATGATTTAGTATCAGTGACTGTGGTTCAAATTTACGCATTTGCACCTAGTCGAAACAGCTGTAAGTGCTTTAGGAAAGGTGATATTCCCCCATTTTGTGGAAAGAGAAACTGAGGCACAGTGCAGCTCAGTTATTTGTCCAGAATCACTTGCTGTTGGGAATAGAAAACACTCTTCAGGCTTAAGTGAAAATCGTTAGATAACACTTATTATTAAGGAAATTCACTCCCGCCTAGAATATGACTGAATTTTGAGAACTTGGGGACATATTCTCTCCAAGCTGGGCAAGGAAGCTCTTGGTTCTCCCTTCAGCTCTCTGCAGCGTGTAACTTTTTGTTTAAACACAGCAAGAACAGTAACTGGAACACAGTTCTGCCTTTCCTCCTTTCCCTTCTCTTCCAAATTCCACAGATCTGGTCCTATTTCCCCAAGCAATCCCCTGCACTTGGGGCAGTCAGGGGCTGTGTCCAGGCCCTGCTGATTGCTCGGCAGCGGCTTTGGGCGCTGCGGTTAGCGCGGGCCGGGCCGGGCCGGGCCGGGTCGGGCCGAGCCAAACCGGGCTGAGCCAAGCCGGGCTGAGCCAAGCCGGGCCGGGCAGAACCGAGTCGGGCCTGGCAGAACCTAGTCGGGCCTGGCTGAGCAGAGTCGGGCCGGGCAGAACCGAGTCGGGCCTGGCAGAACCGAGTCGGGCCTGGCTGAGCCGAGCCGAGCCGAGCCGGGCAGAGCCGCGCTCGGACCTGGCAGAACCGAGTCGGGCCTGGCAGAACCGAGTCGGGCCTGGCTGAGCAGAGTCGGGCCTGGCTGAGCAGAGTCGGGCCTGGCTGAGCCGAGCCGAGCCGAGCCGGGCAGAGCCGCGCTCGGACCTGGCAGAACCGAGTCGGGCCTGGCAGAACCGGGCCGAGCCGGGCCGGGCAGAGCCGCGCTCGGGCCCGGGGTGGGCCCAGCACCCTGGCCCGGCCCCGGAGCTCCGCGGCTGCCGTGGCCGAGCGTGGCAAAGCGCCGCGGTGGGAGCGGCTCGGCCCCGGGAGCCGGCGGTGACGGGGGTGGTCCCGGGCTGGCCTTTGGGCTTTTGCCTCGCTGGTTTGTTTGCGGAGGGATGAGCCCTTTGTCCCCGGTGCCAAGCTGGCCGCTTCACACCGGCCACTCCGCAGTGGCTGATTGCAACACAGCTCCTGGAAAGCCTCTGACATCAACAGCTTTTTGAAAGAAAGGTTCAGGAGGCGATTTTGAGCAGTTTGGGGGTGGGTTTGTCCAACTCCCGTGTATGCACTCAGGCACGTGGAGGGACTCTTGGGGCCGTCCTGTGCCAGGCCAGGAGCTGGACTTTGCTGTTCCTTCTGGGTCCCTTCCAGCTCAGGAGATTCCAAGATTCTGTGTCTGACCCAGTGAATATGACTCCAAAGACATCCTGACTGCATCTCTATTTGCACAGTAGCTGCCTTGCATGGTGATTGCAATCTGTCTGTCACCACTACTACACTAGAAATGTAGTGTATACATGTAGGTAATCCTAAAAGCACCACAAAATAGGATACAAATTACTTTGGCTTGGTGGGACTCATTTTGGGGTTTGGTTATTTTTTGGGAAGGTTGCCTTGAAATGATTATCCTTCAATATTTAGTATTTCTCCTGTTTTGCTGGCTTCCAGCCAAGGCCTCCTTCCACTGCAGGTAAAGAGAGCAGAGCTGGGTTGGCAGCCTGCTCTGCTCCTTGGGAGGGTGTGCCTGTCACCCCCACTGCAACTGGGACTTTCATCTCCCTAGACACCGAGGTATGGCACAAGATCATCCTTTAAATGTCACATGAGATTCTGGGAATACTCTCCCTGGTCCCAGAATACCTCCAGAACTGTTTATCTGAGCTCTCTCATGGTACGCCAGCACCAGGTGTTCTGTGTGCCTGAGGCCCCACGTGTTCTGGAAGGCTTCCTTGGTTTTTGTTTGTACAGAGTTGTCCTGCTCTACACAGTGGGTTCAGTGAGCCTCTCCCAGTGCTCTCTGCATATTCCTGCTGATGGAGAGAGCCTTCCCCAAATGACCCATGGCAGGATTGCTGTGACCACACTCCCGTGTCCACCTCCGGCCAGGACCTGCAGTGGGAGTGGGACAGGACTGTGCAATGGCTCTTTGAGCTGTGTCTGCCCTGATCCACTTAAATACCACCTGTGGGCATTTCTTGCTTCTGTACAGCCTATTCCTTCTCAGGCACCTGGCTGTGCATTTCTGAACGTGTTTGTTTTTGTTACACAGCAGCCACCATGTTGTGCTTATTCCAGTGAAAACTGGGTGGAATTCCATGGCCTCGTGTTGCACAGAAGGACAAACAAGGTCACATCCAGGAAACTATAAATAGAAACTGTACAAAAGTCAGCAGGTATGACTAGAGGAGAGGTGGGTGTATGAAACTGTCCAAATTTATGTGCCCAGTTTGGGAACTAAAGGTAAGGTTCCCCCATGGAAAGAGATAAATTTCCTTTGAATTGCCCTCTGGAAGACAATCCCTTGACTCTTTCCCTAAGTGCTGGAAGGGTTGGAATCAGTGCACAGAGGCTGAAACTGTCAGCACTCAGCTCCAAAGGAAACAGCTCCCAGGCACTGTCCTGCTCATGTAGGTGTCAGGCCAAATTGTACCAGGAGAAACCAGCAGAATGATGAGGCCAGGAAGAACCAATTACAGCTTTTGGGTACCACATCATCACCCTCATTTTTGTCCTCTAGAAGGACAATTATTTGTTTAATTGTTCTGCCATCTCAAATAATAGTCCTGAGCTGCTCTGTGGCACCTGGGCTGGCAGTGGTTTTGGTGGGAGCGCCCTGCGTGCTCCCCTGTCTTTACACACAAGCATGGCTTGTGCATTTGCAGAGATTACTCTCCCTTTCCAAACAGAAAGCAGTGACTGGACCAAGCCCAAGCATTGTTTAAGAGTGGGCTGTGACTCTGTGGTTTGTTTTCTTGTTTTGTTTGTAAAGGTCAGAGACGTAATGATTTTTTTGAGGTAAAAGTTGTGCTCAGATCTTTAACTGGGTTGAGCTGGAGGGGAAGTGAAAAAGTAAGTCTTGGTCAAAAGCGTGGTATTTGGCGATTTCTCTCATGAAATATGTGCCCAAAGTGGAAGTTGGCTGTGTCTCCCTGAGGCCACATTACCTTCCATAATGCCCCAGTCAGCCTGCCCACATGTAACCCCCTGCATGTGGGGGCAGGGGGTTATTTTTATCTGATAAAAATCCTGGTTCTGATAGGATTTCCCAGGCGTGCCAGATTGCTGTGAACTGCAGCAAGGCATGTTCCCTGGTGAGCACTTCCCAGCACTGGACCCCTCCTTATCTGGGCTGTGAGTGGGCCAGGCAGGAGGATTTGGACTCTGCTTTGCACCGGGGATTTTCACCGAGCAGCCTCTCCGAGGCACCTGGCAAAGTGACAGAAGGAGGGAACTGCTCATGACTAACAAATCCTTCCCACTTCTCTGGGCTGAAAGAGACCTGCAGTGGATCATTCTTAGCTTGTTTTCGAGGCAACAGCCTGTGTGAAAATTTTAGTAAGGGATTGCTTGTAGACAAGCGAGTTGAAGTGCCAGTGATATTTTCTGCGGGGTCTGATACTTGTGGGAGGTCTGGGCTTTCAGGGTTGCTTGCTTGGAAATACCATGGACATTGTACAGAAACACTGGTGCAAAAAGGCTTAAGAACTAACCCCCACTTTTTACAACTTTCTGCATGCTCAGTAATAGCTACATGATGCAGACACACATTCAAAGTAAGAGTACAATTGTTGTTGGACATTCTTCTGAATATGTCAGATTCTTAAAATTGTAGTATTAAGTATTAATACTTCTTAAAATTGAAGTATTGAGAGGTGGAGAAATGGTGTCAGTGAATGGTTTGTATTGGAAAAAAACAACCAAGATATGTTTTTGAAACAAAACTTTTAATTGACCCATCCCCTTTTTTTTTTTTAAGTTCATCCCAATTTTCTTTTGTAAATTTCAAATTAGATACCAGAAAAGCTTCTGAAATCTCAAAAATATTCACAGGAAAGGAAAAGCATTTCTTGTTGATCTCAGCTTGGATACTTGGGGAAGTATGGCATTTTCTGCAAAACTGACAGAAACCAGGTAGGATTTTCACTGCCTGCCAGGCAGGTTTGGAAACCTGCTTGATTTCCTTCCAGCTCACCCGCCCAGCTCCCAGGGATCCTGACAGAGGGAGCTGCGAGCCAGAGACCCAGCCGGGTTCTGGCTGTCCCCTGTCCTCTCCTGGAGGTCCCACGGGGGCAGCTGCTCCGTGCAGCCCCTCAGCGGCCTCTCTGCAGCTGTGCCCCCAGACTGCCGGGTGTCCCGGGAGCTGCTGGCATCTCTGGGGCTCTGGGCAGCCCCGGCTGACCCTGCCCCGACCGGCTCCGGGGGCTCCGGTGCCCGCGGCTGCTCCCACCCAGCTCCTCCCCTGCAGGGCAGGTATGCAGGCTCTCCAGCTGCCCCATGTCCTCTTCAGCTGCAACCCAGCTCTCCGTTTTTCTCAGGAATGTGAATTTGGCCACAAATTCACAGCAATTTCACTGAAATAACTTTCAAAATTGAAATGACGCCAGCTGAGGAATATTCTTTAGGGTGTATCTAGGAGTGTTCTGTGAGAAATATTAATCCTTTGGAAGCTAAAGATGAATTGCCTCCTGGATCACTCTGGGAACTGAATTTTCCCATCTTGAACACCTTCTGCCCTAAGCATCAGTATTCAGTGGAAGCTGATGTGGGTCAGAATCACAATACTCAAACCACATTGCTGGTTCACGAGGAATGTGTCACCATCAGTAAAAAGTGTGATGATAAAGAAACCAGGTCTAAGACACTGTAAATGCTTGGTTTCAGACATGGAATTTTAAATTTGAGAAAGTTATCTGTCAAAGGGCCTGGGGGGTTTGGGTCTTTGTTACACCTGCCTTGGCCAACAGAGCTGCCGTGGTGCCCAGCAGCTTCCAGCGGCTGAGTGAGGGTCCCTCCGTGGGTGGCAGGAGAAGGAGGTGTGGCTCAGCCCCACACAGCTCACTCACTCCCTGTTGGTGGCATGGGGGGAGAGATAGCAAGGGTAAAAGTGAGAAAGTGTGTGGGTTGAGCTAAAGACAGTTCAGCAGGTGAAGCAAAAGCTGTGTGTGAAAGCAAAGCAGAAGCAGGAATTGGCTGCCCACATGCAGGGCAGGCAGGCGCTCACAGAGCAGTGCCTGGGCACAGGAACAGCATCTCTCTGCGTGTCCCCTCCCTCCCTGCCTCCTTCCCCGTGCTGCTGGGCACGGTGCCACATGGCCTGGGGAGTCCCTGGGCTCAGCTGGGCTCAGCCGTGCACCCCCAGCCCCCTGTGCATCCCCAGCCCCCTCCAGGAGCCCAACAAGCCTTGGCTCTGTGCAGGGGCTGCTCAGCAGCGAGGTAAACATCCCTGTGTCATCAACAATGGTCCAGTACAACTCCAAAGCTCAGCCCCATACCAGCTACCAGGAAGGAAATTAACCCTTTCCCAGCCAAGGCCAGCACAGAGGTCTGTGGGAGCCCTGCAGAGGCTGTGCCATGTTCCCTCTTGTCTGGGACCACAGGAGCTCATTTGGTCCGAGCAGTTTCCTGAGCTGTCCCAGCAGCTGGAGGGGGAAGCTGGGAGATAAAATGTCTGTACAGCTCCCCTGGAGAATCACAGGGACCCTGTGGAACATGGCTTGTGTTCAACAGTTCACAACATTTAACCTCGCAGAGCTCTTGGGCACTGGGACCTGAGTGCTTTAGCCTTTACTAAACAAATACTTTTAATGATTTGAGTCTTAACAGGAAAGTCCAGTGGGGGCTGTTGAACTCTGGAATTCGCTGCAGGGGGGCATAGGAGAGATTAGAGGCCACGGCTAATCAAAGAAAATCTGCTTCACATTGTACTGCTGCTTGCACAGCTCCAATTCATATCTGTGACTCCCTTTTGCCTTAGAGGGAGCTGCATGTGTAGACTGACCCTTTCTGTGCTGAGCTTTCCTATCAAGATCTCCCAGGACAGCCTCAGTTCCTCGGGCAGTGGATTCATGCCAGTTTTTGCAGTGACACTTCTCTCCCTGCAGCCAGCTGTCACAGCTCCTGCTCTGCTCCTCTCTGGAGCAGCACACCTTTTGCCATGGTTGTGGGGAAACGGAACTGTCAGCCAAAAGGAATTTTTCAGCTGTTCTGGTCGAGTGTGCAGCTGCACAGCCAGCTGTGCCAGCAGCACGGGGGGTGTGGAGGGCGGGGGCTGCAGGCCCTGGAGGTGAAGGCACAGCCTCCCTGGTGGCACCGAAACACGAGGGCACCAAACCACCAACGGCTCCTTCTGCCAGGCAGGGAGAGGGGGAGACAGATGGACCTTCAGGGGCTGTGCAGCCAGCAGCTCTTCAGCCCAGAAGCTGCAGACATCTGAGAAAAAAGCCTCCCAACTGAGGTGTGGGTGTCAGCTGGTTTGTTCCAGGGTTCATTCCAAGCCAGCTGTGGCTGGGGTCCCACGGTAGCACTGGGGCCGTGGATCTGTGATGATCCCAGCAGGACCCACCGTGGAAATGTGAAACTCCACTGCCCACAAGCTGCTTGTTCCCACCTCGCTGCCAGAGCTCATGCCTCTGGAGCACAGCTGGCAGGGCTCTGTGGCATTGCTGCACATCAGCTTTGGGAAAAGCCTCACTTAAGGCTTGAGGTAGTTGGAAGCAACCTGGATGACTTTGTACCAAAATAGACGAGGCAAATGCACGTTGTTGTGCTAACTCATCCTCCCTTCAAGCACTGTGGAGCAATAACTTTCAGAAACACAGTGGAAAGATGAAACAGCTCAAACAGCTTCTTCTGTTTCTGCAGTGCTTCTCTAGACATGTTTGCAAACAGGTTTGAAAACCTGAGCTCTGCACCCACACTGATCCCTCAAATCCTCCTTGCTCCTGGGTAAAATTCACATTGATGGGCCCGAGGACCAGAGCACAGCTACACACACCCCTGACTGTCCTTTGGCAGCATCTACATCCCAGTTGGAACATGTCTTTTAGAAGGCAGCTTTTAGCAGCTTCATACTTCAACTACCAACTAAACTCCTTATCAGTGTGATTCTATCAACAGGAAACTGGTAAGAAAAAAAAAAGTAGTACCCACCCCATAGCCCACGATGTTATCTAATCTCTGTCCAATCTGCTTTCTGCTTGGGGACACATGCAACAGGCTGCAGAACTGTGTCTCAGAAGGTCAGAGAATGCAGACAGGGGACAGCAGTGCAAATAACCAGCTGGGACCCAAAGAATCCAAAGCTGAAGCAGATTTTTAAAGCTGCTTAGTAATCAGAATATCTCACCGTGCAAATCAGCATTTTTCTCGTGGTCACAGCTCCTCTGTGCTCCCTGGAGTGTTTGTCACTGTGCCACAGGTGTGACAAGAGTCTCCTGAGCACAGAAAGAAACTCGGGACGTGGGCTGTGGTGGGCTTGGCAGTGCAGGGCCAACGGCTGGACCTTAAAGGGCTTTTCCAGCTTAAACATTTCTGTGTTTCTATGATAGAAACAGAGTCTGGGGTTAAACCACGTACCTGTACTTGGCAGGAAGAAAGTGGTTTCACTTACAGTAAAAGAGACTTTCTGAGTGCAAAAGTCAGTTCCTGAAGTGTCCAGCTGTTTCACTTGTGTGGGGATATCAGAGTTAGCTAAAAGCTCTTACAAAAATATATTATAAAATGATGTATAGGTGTGCAGTTGCTACAGGTGGCTGCTTGTTGGTGTTTGCAATTACAGCAGTCTGGTCTTGGCACTGGAAGATGCTCTAGAACTCCCTTATTTTTCTACACATTAGAAAATATTCATTCTCTGGTGCTTTTCAGTTGAGGCTGTGTCACAGAGACTGAATGTCAGCTGCAATGAGTGAAACAAGGCCCTTACATGAGACAGCCCTGGCTAAAGCTAGACCTGGGGCAGCAGATCAGGTGTCTCTCCTGCCCTGCAGACAGGGTGCAGTAAGGATGACAAAACACAGGCCAAGGCACCTCTGACCAGCTGGAGCAGGTGGCACAGCAGCCTTGTTATCCCTTCCCACTGACCCCGGGGTTGCCTAAAACCTCTGCAATCCCATTATTGGCGTTAATCTGTTGGTGTTATTGCACTAAGCACATTATTGAAGGACTGTACAGGTATGGTGAGCTGGAATTTGTGTGGGGCTGGCGAATTAAACCGATTTATGGAAGTGTGCATGTCAACATCCATTTCCCAGAAGAGTGAGGAGCAACCAAAGTGGGAAGGTTGAGAATGAGAATTCAGAATCAAAGTTTCTTAGCACTTTCATGGATCATAGCATTAACTAATTCCCAGTTCTGGGATGCTTTTCTTGGAATTGGTAGGGTTACAAAAGAGTGTAAGACTAATTGTACACAATCCTGCCAGACTGCTGGGGTGAATACAGAAAGTGACAATAGGTCTTCAGTGTGTAAAGGCCTAGAACGTTTTTGGTGAGAAAAAGTAATAATTGGAATAATTTGCTTAGCTGGTCTAGGAGTTTAGCAGAGTTCAGTAGGAACACTTGTTATCACCAAAGCAGCAATCACACTCCAAAGGACTTTAACCCACCTGCTCTCCTCTCCCTGGAAAGACTGAGGTGTTCTCTTTTTTTTCTGGCTATGGCACTTCTTAGTATTCTATTTCTAAGCACTTAGTTATTTCAATAAAATGTGTCATTAAGGTCTGTTTTAGAAGGAGAACTCTGACTTGGATTTTGCAATTGCTGAAACCTATGAAAATTGTCCTGTTTTGTATTGCTGTGTTCAACCTGTGTTACTGGTGTCATCTCCTCAGCTGGCTGGCCCTGTGCTCACTTCCCTTCAAGTGGTTAAGGCAGTGGTTGGTTTGTGTCTCTAATTTAGCCATGGGAAACAGATCTTCCTAGCAATATGCTACTAGAAAAATCCCTAGAACTATTGCATGTTTTTTTCTTCCCACTCAGTATGATGAAACATTCATGGTAATTACTGAACACTGGCAAATGCTGTGCTCTGATGATGTGTGCAGCAAGGCTGATAATATGCTTTTTATAGCATAGGTAAGTCCATAACAGGGACCTCTAAGATCCTGCTCTGCTGTGGGTGACACAGTGGGGTGGCACCTCACTGTTGTTTCTGCCCACAGCTTTAGCTAAAGAAACCCCTATTAGACATGGAGAGAGGGATTGTTTATATCACACTCTGCAGCTAAAGATAACTCTAATTACACTCCTTTAAGGTGCCTTTATCAATGTCACTTCTTGCAGCAAGTTAATTTAGGCCTGTTAATTCAGTGATATTTATGGGTTTGAACTGGGGTCTTTCTGTAGAGATAGCTGTATGGGTGTGAAAATACAGAGTGAAATGATTGTATTAAAAGAGCCCACACATCCTTCCTCACTCTTGCTGCTTGCTCCTTCCAGCTTGGATAGGCTCCCAGCAGTCAGAGAGATCCTGTTGCACAGGAACTGCTGCTCTTGAGTATCTGCAGAGTCCAGGCTGGCCCTGGGAAGTTTCCATGTCCCAAAGCATCCTCTGAGGCTCAGGGGCAGCCAAGGGGAAGGGAAAGCTGGAGAATGTGAGGTGCTAGACTGTCACATTCCAGGTTTAAGTAGCTCTTTGTGAAGTTTGTGCCGGCTGAGGGAGGTCCAGCTCCGGGAGCTCTGAGCTGTGCTGTGTCCAGGCTCCGTGTCACCGGTGGCCTTGGGACAGGGACCTGCACAGAGGAGCCCCGACAGAGATGTGTGGGGTGGGTCTGGCCTCAGCAAACAGCAGGGGTTCCATCAACCAAGCACGCTGTCCCCCCACTGGAGAGAGAGTGTTTGTGAAAGGAATGTGCCAGAACCCACAAGAGGTGAAGGGACACTCAGAGCAACCTCCACCCTCGCTGCTCCTCACAGGCAGCCGCTGCAAAAACAAACAAACAAGACACTACTGGCTCGGCCAAGACAGCTTGGGAGCCTGACTCGGGCCCGGCGCTCCGGCCGTGAACGACAGCGAATCTGCTTTCTGTGGGGCAGGGAACGGACAGGAGGATCGGTGTGCCAACAGGGATCGGTGCCCGGGAGCGCCCGTGCCCGGCTGGGCACAGCCCGTGTGCCGGGAGGGGCACCGAGAACGGGAGAGCCGGGTGGGACAGCCCGGGCCCGCCGTGTGCCCGCCACAGGGACAGCCGGGGGTGCGCGCAGGTGTGCGCAGACAGGTGTGCACGGACAGGTGTGTGTGTGTGTCTGTGTGTGTGTGTGTGTGTGTGTGTGTGTGTGTGTGTGTGTGTGTGAGCACAGGTGTGCGCAGACAGGTGTGTGTGTGTGTGTGTGTGTGTGTGTGTGTGTGTGTGTGTGAGCACAGGTGTGCACAGACAGGTGTGTGTGTGTGTGAGCACAGGTGTGCACAGACAGGTGTGTGTGTGAGCACGGGTGTGCACAGACAGGTGTGTGTGTGAGCACAGGTGTGCACAGACAGGTGTGTGTGTATGTGTGTGTGTGTGTGTGTGTGTGTGTGTGTGTGTGTGTGTGTGTGAGCACAGGTGTGCACAGACAGGTGTGTGTGTGAGCACGGGTGTGCACAGACAGGTGTGTGTGTGTGAGCACAGGTGTGCACAGCCAGGTGTGTGCACGCCTGCTGCAATGCTGGGTGGAGCAGTACCTGTGGGCAGCACCCTGAGGTGTCGGTGGCAGCAGTGTGCTCTGCATGTGGCAGGAGTCTGGCTTTGTGTGGATGTGCTGCCTGCACCTGTCCAGGTGCTTGCCCAGCTGTGGGTGGGACTATTCCATAGCAGGGAATGCTGCTTCGTTTCCTGCTGACCACTGGAAAAGAATAAAGCTGAGTGAAAAGCTTGTGCAAATCCGTGCTACTGACTGGAACAGGATAACTGCAGCTCTCTAGCACAGAAGGGAATTCTGCACCACCTCACCACTGATGTCCAACTCTGCAAGTGGAAGGTGTCAGTTTTGTTTCCATTTGCCCTGGGATTTGTTCATCTGCTCTAAATGGATGTATCCTTTGGATACAGTTTTATCTCAGGTGTTAAGATAAGGCTCTATCTTTTCTGCATCACTTATGATCAGTCTAATAAATTATATTGGCCTGACCATGGAACAGCCCAAGAGCTGAAAGCATCTGGAAGCTCCCCAGACTGGGCAAGCAAGCAGTTGTTCTGATTGCAAGTTCTCAGGGTCCTTGGGCCTGGCACTGGCAGTGACTGAGCTCTGAAGGGTTCAGAGGGGTATCTGGAGTTATGATTGCAAGCAGGCCCCATTAGTAACTGAACCAACTGCCCATCTGGCATGCTTACCTTTACTTCCCCCTCTTCCAGCTGCTAACATTTCCCCTTTTAGGAATCTGGTTGTTTTAGTTTCTCTAAGCATCCTGTATTAAGAGATGTGATTTTCACAGCAGAGCAGCTCTGGTGTGCCTCTGTGAGTGTGAGTTTCTGACAGCCTGGCTGCTCCCTGCCCCATGAGCAGGGCTGTGCCCAGCAGTGCCAGGGGATACCCTGAGTGTCCCCTGCTCACAGACACGGGGCTGGGCTGTTTGTGTGCTGCTGGGGCAGTGTGACAGTGCCAGGCTGTGGGGCTGTGCAGGTGGCAGTGTCACAGCTGCACTGCTCATCCCGTGCCCGTGGGACACTGAGAGCCCAGGCTGGCCAGGCACTGACATCCCTGCCCAGTCTGGCAATTCCCTGTTGGAGCTGGGAATTCTTCCTTTGCTCTGCTGAATCTGTCTGTACTGTGCTTTATTTCTGTAAGTGCACAGAGCCACTTTGTACCTCAGGGTAGATCTGAGTGGTCTGGGCCTTTCTGTGCCACAGCTGGGATCCCTCTGGCAGAAGGGTTTCTTCCCTGGTTTCCCCAGCTATAAAATTAAACAAATCCTCAAAAACAATTTATTTGCCAAGGACCATGTAGTAACAATGATCAGTGTTTAATTTGCTTTAGATTCCAGACAATGTGTAACAAATTAGCCTCAGCCCAAGGAATCCATCTGTCTGCAGGCAAATTAAAGAGCTGCACACAGATCCTGATGACCCAGCAGTGATGTGGTGTGTCTCTCTCTTGTGTCATTCAAGTGCACAGTATTGTGGTTCACTTTTGACTTCATAATTAAAAAAAGTCAAAATAATGCTCAATAATTTTAACTATTTTACTAGACTAGTTGTTCAAACAGTACTTGATTCTTGAAAAAAAAGAAAAAGAAAGAAATTAAAAGCATGTGCATGTGTAGAAAATACTTAGTGCACAATCTTTGCATGCACAATTACCCCGATGGCAAATGCAATTACACCCTGAGCACCTCCAGCTGCAGGCACACATTGGCAAGTGCTCAGCCAGGGTTTTTGTGCAGTCTGGTGAATTTATCTGGTATGAGAGGATGTCAGGAATGAAATGTCTCAGTCTGTGGACACAAGCAGCTACCTTTCTGTAGGACATGCCCTGTCCTAGCTCCCCCCAGAAGTGAGCACTGAATTCCATGCCCACTGCCTGCTCTGGCACTGGCCTTTTCCCTGGAAAGCAGTGATGGATTTTGTACTCCCCAGGATGCTCCTGTGGCCCCGTGGAGCACAGAGTACTGCTGAGTGACTCAGGGACAGGTTCCTGCCCAGCACTGTGTCCTCATGAGCAGAAATGCCCTGGGTCTCTTTGGATCTTTGCTAAATGCTTTGGGGGGGTCACTGCTGGTGTTTGCATGGTTCTCCATGAGAGAGCACTAAAATAATTTTGCTGGCTTACACAGTAGATCTGATTCTCCTGTAACTTATGGAAGCTTTGTAATCTTATCTGAGCTGCTTAATTTACTTCCATGAAAGAGAAAAGAGAACCCAGGCTGTTGCTGCTCAGAGAAGTGAGCAAGTTGGGGCAGCGTTTGGCTCCATCTTAGCCTGGCTGGTTTTTACTCAGCCCTCTTGTTAAGCTCCTATTTCTTGAGTGTGTCCTATCAGTAAAAAATTGTTTTCAATATGTGAAAAGGAATGTGACTGAGAGGATTCTCTGTGCAAGGATACAGAGACAAGAAAGCCCTCCCATTTGTGGCATGACCTTGGGCAGCCTGTCCTGGTGATGGACTCCTGAAGGGAAAGAGGAAGGAAATTGCAGGGCTTAGCCCCCCTCCCGTGTTGGGCTGGTGAGTTCCCATGTGGTGGGAGAGCATCTGGCCGATTGCACAACCTCCCACCAAAGCAGCTCCGTGTGCCCTGCTCAGACCTTGGCTGCAGGACCCTGGCTGCAGCCCCACTGCAGGACCTTCCTCAGTCATTCCTCCTGCCTGTCACTCCTCCTGGGCCTCAGAAAAGCACAATCCTCACACCAAACCCTGCACGGAGCCCTGCTGGGGAGGTGCCACTGCCCCTGTCCTCAGGGAAAGGTTTGTCACTTGTCCCTCCCCAGGGTGAGTCAGGGAGCAGCTCCCCTGGCAGAACCAGCCAGGGAGAGGACATGTGGCAGCACAAAACCTTGGTGAGGAGGCCAGCAGTCCACAGTCCTGAATTTAGCTGCAGTTCCCTGAGGCTGGCAATATCGAGGGAGAAAAGGACTATTTTTAATGCTCTTCCAGCTTAGCATTATAAATCAGCAACTGCTCTGATTTAGTTACAGCACAAGTAGAAAGATGTTTTTCTCTTGTTGCTGTGCCAAGGAATTCACTCCGAGATCTAAATGTCAGGGTCTGTCTTTTGTTTCTTGCTTGAAATGTGCCCTTATCTCCAGATCTGAATGGGAAGTGCTTTGCCATCCTGACAAAGGACATCCTCAGAAACTGGAGAATGTTGCTGTATTCACGCTGAGCTGAAGCTCCCATCCTCTCATGCTCTGCACAGCACCCAGGGCAGATGCCTGTGCTGGTGAGAGGAGCAGCCTGGTGATTCTGGCACCCTCCTGGCACAGGGACACGCCAGGTGCTGGTGTTGGGTCTCCCTACCCCTGGCAAGTGTCATTCAGGGGCTGCTCTTCCTAATCCATCTGGGAGCTGGGAAGCCTTTCTCTGCCATCACTTCCTTAAAAAACATGTACCAAAATGTAGCTTGATAGAGATCTCTTTCCTCTGTTTAAAAACCCTTTGCACTGAAGGCTCCCAAGCAGCTGCAGATGACAGAGTGAAGGCTCCCCTGGCCCATGCAGGGCTGGGCTTTGGCTTTGCCAGGAGAGCAGCAAGGCCAGCAGTGCTGACTGCCGGGTGCCAGAGCCCATTTTTCTCCTGTCTGGTTTGTTTTCCATAGAATCCCACTGCTACAGCTCTTCGGGGCAGGAGTGGGATGAGCTGTAACCCTGACCACAGCCAGGCTGACAGGAGTCCCTGGAGGAGTCCAGCTGGGCCAGAGCTCCCAGTTCATGCTGGGCCAGAGTTACTGGCAGGTGGTGGCTGAGCTGTGCTGCTGAGGTAACAGACACAGGTACTCAGTGCCTGAATCATACACAGAGGATTTGTTTACAACATGAACAACAAAGTCTTTGCTTGTCCTTTTAGTCAAAGAAGAGTCACTATGTAAATGGGATAATTTACCACTATTTAACTATATATCAGTTTTCACCTTCAAAGGCTGTCCAAGTGGTTTATTTACCATAAATTTAACCTTGGACTGAAGCTGAGATGCTTAGATACCCGAGTGATAGGGACCTTAGAAATGCTAAGGCAGAGATAAAGAGAGCACCATCAGATTGAGGGAAATGAGAACTGTCTGGCCCCTTCACAAATACTGAGGATAAACAATAGGGATCTTTGTGCTTGGGCTGTAGGCGTGTTGTCAAGGTAAATGGGACCTGGCAGAGGGCCCTATTGTCTCCTTTCCCACAACTCATTAAGATTTACTTGTTTTATCATCAATGAGTATAATAACCAGAGCTCTGATTATGCCACAAAGACATCCCAGTGCCAGTGATTCATGAGACAGAGATTGTGTGAGTCATCAGAAGGGTCTTCTCAGAGGTGTCCCCGTGTCTGCTGGGGGGCAGGAACAGCACCTCAGAGTGGGCTGCTGGGCAGGGAGCACCAGGCTGGTCCTGCAGCCCTTTCTGTTCCTTATCCAGCTCAGCCCTCACGTTTATCCAGCAGTGACACCCTGCCCTGGTGTGCAGCACGCACACCCCCACACAGAGCCCAGCTGCAATAGGGCTGGAGGCTGCTTCACCTCAGAGGCTTTGCCAGAAATGATTGCAGCACATAATGAATCAGCTGGATTATGCTTACCTGGAACAGGTCTGCCAAAAACTCTGACCTGATTTCCTCTCCCCCCACTCTCATTTCACTGTGAGGAGCCAAATGGGCTCTGGGTGCAATACAGTGCCACTAGATAAGTTGCCAACCCACAAAATTTTGCAATAATGCACTTTTGTCTTTCAGTAGCATCTCTTATCAAACAGGTCAGAGTTATTGTTACAGACCTCAGTGCAGCAGATAAGTGTTGTTCCCCAAGCTACAGAGGGCCAAATGAGATACTGGAAGATGAACAAGACCTCAGAGTAACTCAGTAGTAAAAGTAAGACCACTGTGGGCTGTTCTGCCACCTGAGCTGTTGGTGAGCGTGCACCCAGTGAGATCCCAGCACAGCTCGTGTGCTGCTCCACAGCTCAGGTGTTCAGGAGGCAGTGAAAGATCTGTGGCTTCTGGACCCAGGTGGGCTTGTTCCTCTGCAGAGGAAAGCTCAGGTGCAGCTGTCCCAGCACCTTCCCTTGAGCCCAACTCAGGGAGCAGTTACCACTGCCCACGCCAGCCTTGGCAGAACCCACTACAGAGGCAAATTTGGAACACGTGCTTGGACACAGAGCCTGCAGTATTGGAGTACTGTGTGTAAACCCTGGCCTGTCTGGGGAAGGGGAGTAGCCCTGTGAAGCCTTTAGTCTGTTACCTGGGTCTGTGTTCCTGGTGGTTATTATTCCTGGTGGAGATAATGCTTGCAAAGAGCAAATATACCATACCTATCTCTCCTGGTTTCTAGCTGAACTATGTATGTACCCTCGTTATTGAAGAGTTAATTACATAACTCATGTGTTGTAGGGTCTTATCCTCACTCACATATCTATGGTGTATTAGATAAAAATACTATTTTTGAGGATTAACTGTCTCCCAAACATCTTTAAAATCATGTAAGTGTTCATAACTGAATTATTTTCTTGAATAAGATAAATTGTTTATTTGCATTTAATTGGGATTTTACAAACAAGTTAACTTTTAAGGCTAGTGCTGCATAATTTTGTGAAAGAAAAACTGACAAAGAGCTTTTTCATAAATGATTTTTACATCAATTGTTTCAGCAGAAGTGAAGTGGCCCTGAAATGGCCATCCTGCCACTTGCAGAATTGTGCTTCCTGGAAGCCAAGCACTGGACATCACTGGAGGCATGTCCTGCATTTGGACCTTGTCAGAATTAGTTCAGAAACTGGATGTGGTTTTTATCCATAGGAATTCTAGAAAGACAGTGCTTTTCAGAATAAAAGTCATCAAGACTCTGCAGAAAATCTTAACATGGAGTTTTTCTCCATATCCACTCTAAAGCTTTCCCATGAGTGAGACTCTATTGGTGTATATTTTCAGTCATTTGAAAAACATATTTGCAATAACATGCAAAATAGAAGTAGGCAACACCTTGCACAACCCAGTCTATAATGCACCAGCCACCTTAGCTCCCAGCATTTCCAGAGGCTCTATAAAGCCAGGCAAGCTTGAGGATTGTTTGCAGGACAAATCCAATGAAATTTTCAGTAAATATTCTGTTCAACATACGGCAGAGAAAAATTCCTGCTGGTTTTCTGTGGGAAGAGATGGTCTTTTGGCCAAGCAGTCCTCCAAAAGGAGGTGAAATGTAACAACCAATTTTAGGTATCATAGTTTTAGCCCCTGGGTGGGTTGTGCCATTGCCTCCCCCAGTCAGATATATTTGACTGATATATTTGACTGGCTGATAGGAAAGTCCCTCTGCCTATGGATCACTCTCAAAATATTTGCCCCCACATAATTAGTGGTGTAATTAGCACTGGCCATCAAATCCCTGGCCCTGTGAGTGGGTGAGCTGCCAGGACACTGTGAATGGAATATGCCTTGGCTGGAATTCCTGTGCATCCCCTCAGGAACCTCTGAGGTTTTGCCAACTTCTGCCCATTCAAATCAAAAAAAGAGTAGGGCATTTCTGTGGGGCATGGGACCTGTTTTGCCAGGGACCTTCCAGCGTGCTGGCTCCTCGGGGTTTTGCAATCTCCCTGCTCTTTTCACTGTCTCCTCATGGCCTGAGCGTGGATGTGAGCACACGGGAAGGGTTCTGCCCTGAGTCACACCCCACTCTGCTGAGCCATCGGGGCCAGGGTGCTCCAGGTCTTCTCTTGGGCAGGGTGCCAACAGTAAAGTGCCCAGAGAAACGAGGGACAGGGAGGGGGACAGTGAGTGTTGGGCTGTGCAAGGCAGCTGGCCCAGCTCTCTGCTGTGCCTTGGGGTGCAGAGAGCCTGCATGGGCTGCTGCTCTGCCCCAGCCATCTGCTCTGGCCCTGAGTCCCCGTGAGCCCCAGCAGAGGGAACAGCCTTTCACTACAGCCACACCAGGCAGCTCCACGAGGGCAGTGGGATAAAACATGGGGAAAGCGTTTGTAGGCAACAAAGCAGGGCAGGGGAAGGCAGGGTGGGCTGAGGCTGACCCAGAGGACAGCAGGTCACCCCTGTGCCCCTCTGCCACGGGGTGTTAGTGCTGCTCCTGGCAAACACTGTCTCTTGGCTAGGCCCTGTGCCTCAGACTTGCACTTCTTATGCTCACCCAGCTGTACTCTGAATTGCTTTCCTGAAAACTACTGGGAAAATCCCGGCTGCCTCTGGGAGCTGAGGAAGGTCCTGGTTGGCATAATGAGGCAGAAGTCAATTGACTCTTTTGGAGTGGCACTTGCTGATGCCAGCAGTGTAATTTGGTTTATTAGTCTGTATGGACTTGATCTAACTCTTGCTAAAGTGGAGGAGTGAATGCAGAGCCTGTCCTGACAGTCAGCCTTATCACCATCAGGAGAGATGGGGCTCACTGCACTTGCTGTCTGCTGCCAAGAATTAATTGTGTTCAAGTTAATGCCTGAGTTAAGATTAAGCTCTGCCTGATTGACAACTGTTGCTATGGCAGGAAGCATAAGCCACCAGGAGCTAAGTTAGAAATTGGCCATTTTGGCTGGGTCACCTCTGCAGATGGGGAAAAAAAGGAATCCAGCTATGCTGGTGTGTGGAAATGCAGCACGGTGTGTGCAGGGCTGCAGGCAGGTGTCCCTGCACAGACAGGGGCCTGGCTGGCACCCAGCAGCTGCTGGGGCCATGCCACAAAGGGACAGGCAGGGAAAGGGCTCCTTGGTGCCAGCCAAGGAGTGGGCAGAGCAGGCTGGCAAGGGTGGGGAGCAGGCAGGGCTCCAGCCCTGAGCCCTCTGGGGGAATGTGACAGTCCGGGACTGACTGCTCATTAAGGGGCAGAGCAGTTGGGGATAAACTAAGCCTTGAGTCATCAGCATATCTGTGTGTAGGAACAAAATCCCCCAGGGACAGAACAGGGCCTGGCGGGGGGACAGACGAGGAGCAAGGAGAATGGGGAGAAGTAGAAGTGGTTTAGGGGTGGGCAGTGGGGCTGTGTGCCCTTACAACGAGTGTCCAGTGGGTTCTGTGATGAGAATTGTTTTAGAGTTCAATAAAAATCAGAAGTTTAGCTTTACAGCCCTTAACACTGTGTGAGATGTGCCCCTATTCTTGGGTTTGTGCCAGGCCTGAGGTAGGTCAGATTGAGCATTCAAACACTTCAGCAGTGTCTGCTCAATTCTGGTGCCCGAGTGGCCAGGGAACATTACAGCGCTGGAACACAGAGCACTGCAGGGATTGGAAACAGCAGCACTTCTGAGAAATGTTTTCTTCATTATGAATGTGTTTTGTTGGGTTGTTTAGGGTTGTTTTTTGTTTTGGTTTGTGTTATGAGTTATGAATGTAGATGGCAGGGACAGTTTCTGGCTCAGAGCCTTCAGCTGGTACAGACTGGCCAGGGATCACTCCCTGGTGCTCAGACACACCAAGGTCCTCGAGTGCTCCTTGTCTTTGCGTTGTGCAGTTGTTGGGGACCGTGCCCAGTGCACACAGGGCCTGGTGGGTGAGTCTGTCCAGCCTGACACCCTGCTGCTACCTGCAGCACCTCTATGGGAATAAGGACGGATATTTTGTTTTTCCATTAGAGATTAGTATTATTTACAAGTATTATTGTTCCATTTCAAAGTGCAGCTCAGCAATTGCAACATTTTCCACTTCTCCCTTGGCCTGTCTGATGGCATTGCAGACTAGACTGGGCAGCGCTGTCAGGAGGGACCAGAAGGGATGGCCCAGGTGGGAAAAGGCGCCAGCCTCAGTCAGAAGAGCATTTCTGAGCCGGGATTGCCGTGGTTCCGAGCACTCAGGGCAGTGCTGAGAGGGGACAGACCCTGCTGGGAAAGGGCTGTGCTTTCCCTGTCCCTCCCAAGGGACCCAGTGTGGAGTGTCCAGCCCGTCTGAAGCCGGAGCTCTTCAGGCCAAGAACGTGTATTATCTAGTTCAGATTTTATGGCAGTATATGAATGTTTTGTTACAATAACAACGACAACAATAATAATTAGGGCCGTGAGAGCCCTGGAGGGCTGGAAAGGAACCAAGCCCTGCAGGTTCTCTCGGATGTTCGAGTTTGACGAGGTTGAACCATGCAGGTTTAACCCCCATGGCTGGTGCCCTCTCTCACCCTCCCGGCTGCCACCACCACCAGGAAGTCTGCGCCCTGGCAGCTGGGAGCTGGGATACCCTGGGGCTTCCCGAGGGAGGAACCCGCAGTCACTGAGGAGGATGTGAGTGAAACTCTCTGAAATTTCGGGAGTGTGGGATGAGGGTCGTGAATCATCCGAGCTCCAGCCGCCGCCAAGGCCGAGCGGGACAGAGCCCGCACAGAGCCGGGACCGGGACGGCAGCCCTGTCCTCTGTCCCCCGCCTGCTCGGGGCTCTCTGGCTGAAAGTCCCCTTTGTGTCCCTCTGAAAACTCCGTGAAGGTGCCGAAGCTGCCGGTGTGAGGTGCTGCCATGGGTAACTGGAGCCATCCTCTCCCAGAACCTCAGTGCCAGGGTCCTTGGTTCAGTCTGCTCTCCGGGTGACAGCGGAGCTGCAGCTTACTCTGGAAGACGAAAAAGACAATCTTTTCCAGATCCTCACACAGAAAACCCGTGTGTGCCTGGAAGGTCAGACGTTGGTGGTGCACTCAAGGGCCAGCAGTGGTTGTGTTTAAGGCACTGCAGTGAACTGAGGCCCATTCATTTCCAATGAGGGAGCTGTGTGGGACGGGGGTCCAGGCACCCCGAGTTCCCTGAGCACTAATCCCAATTCCCACAGTGTTGCCTCAGCTAATCGCTGCCTCAGTTTTCCTCACTTGTAAAATGTGGGGGTAATAACTGTGCATACCTCACAGAGGGCTGTGAGGATTCATTAATTAAACGATGTTGGGGAAGTGCTTTGAAGATGAAAAGCCCTATATAAATGCTGGGTGTTACTAGTGCTTAGTGAGTACCTTCACAGCCACAAGCAGGGTGTGCCTGCAGGAAGCAGAGCCATAGGCTGAGGCTTATGGCTAAGTGCCTTTAAAAATAAATATGATCAGTAAATGCTCTGGGGAGGTCAGCTTCCCTCTCCTCCCCCTGGGGGTGAGCTCCCACCTCAAAGGAACCAGGGTTTCTCTTTGCCTCCTCCACTTCTGGAAAACCAAAAGAGGTTTGGGAGTGCTGAGGAGAGAGCTGTGCTTGGACTCGTGGTGGTGATGCTGGGAGCTGAGACACCGCAGGCAGGCAGGCAGGGTGCTCTGAGCCAGAGAGGTCCAAAGAGCCCCTGGGCAGGGAGGGGCACTGTCCCAACGGGCACCGTGGGCTGGGGGAGCAGAGCTGTGCCCCCTGCCCTGGGCAGAGCCAGGGCTGCACCCTGGCACTGCCTCTGGGATGGGCAGGGGCACTGGTACTGCCACTGGCACTGAGGTGGGCAGGGGCACTGCCACTGGCACTGTCTCTGGGGTGGGCAGGGGCACTGGCACTGCCTCTGGGGTGGGCAGGGGGCCGGTGCTGCTGTGACTGCCCTGCACCCAGCTAATGACATGCATGCTTTGGGGAAACAGAGGCAAATCTGTACTTGCTGCTTCTACACCTGTTGGACTGAAAACACAGATGCTGATTTCCTCTTCTCTGTGCCCCTGGAAAATCTAGTATTTAATATTCACCTGACTAGGCAGAAAGAAGAGAAAAGGGATTTTTGATTAGGTTAATTGTTTTTAATGACAGCCTGCCACATTTGACAGATCCCTTGTGAAGCCTCAAGACAAGCAGCCTTTTCTCTCAGATGCACTCTGTGTGTTTCTGTATTTTGTAAGCCAAAGTTTCATTTTCTGATTTGGGCAGGGAGGTGATTTCTTTCACAGGTTTCTCTGGGAACACCAGACCTAAGCAATAACGTGTTACCTGGGGGAGATATCCAGGTGGGACTGCTGGCAGAAACTGGCAAGGGAAAAGCTGCATTTCCTGGCCTAAACCAACCTTGCTGACTGAAAATTAACAACTTAAGACCAAATTAAATTAACAACTTAAAACCAAATGTTGAACAACTTAGGATTCAAATGTTTCTATATGAGTCTGAGGCAAAAACTGGACATTCTTCTGGGACAGAGGTGTAAAGTGCTTTAAAAACACATGCTAGTTATTAAATGATATCTAGCACTAAAATTCATCAGATATATTATTAGTTCCTTATAATCTAAAACTATACAAAAAAAGAAAACATGTAAATACCTGAGTGATAGCTGAGGCTGAGACCAGGGGTATCTATCACATCAGGAATTCCTACTGGCGCACTGCTGAAGGGATCACAGAAACAAGGGGATGTTCCAAGGGCAGGACAGACGTCCTGGGTTTGAGGACAGAGACCTGTGGGAGCAGCCAGTGGTTAACAGGCTGTGTGCAGTCTGAAGGGAGTTTTATTTCAGCCATCCTGGAATGCCCCCTTGGTTTGTCCCTTATCATAAAACCTATCAGGTGGCTTGGGCAGGCTCTGGAGCACAGCCTGGGACACAGGCCTGCTGTGATGCTGCAAATCTTTGTGCCTCACTTTACCCATTGATTAGGATGATAGCCTTCCCAAACTGTTGTGGTGATTAATTATTAATGTTAGTAAAGCATTTTGAAGATGAGGAGTGCTACATGCTGGCAAAGGGCTTAATTACCTCAGCCTCATGATTAAATTTTTATATTTACATAATGAACCAGCCACGGAAGAGGTGCAGAGATGGTCTCTCCTGGCGTTCAGATTCTTGTAGCTCAGTTATCCCTGCCATTATCGCTATCTAAGTTGAATCAAATCCCCTTTTCCATGGGGAATCTGCCTTTGGAGTGAGCAAAGCCCACATGCTCCATGTGAGACTCCTGACATGGCAAACAGCCACGGCACCTTGGCTAATTTCAGTCCCTGCCCATGAAACTCACCTCACCCAGAACTTGTTTCAACTTCTCCAGCTGTTCTTGGCATGTGTTGAGATTTCATAAAGTTGATGCCATCAACTCCCACACATATGGCAAGGCAGAGTGAGAGAGAAAACCCACACACAGTAACTAATATATAGGGAGAAGAGGCATTTGCATGGGAGAGCACAAACACGAGGCTTTTCTCTCTGGCTCCTGGCTGCTAGTGCTGAGATGCAGAGGGATATGCAGATGGGGAGGGTGACTCAGAGAGCCCTTGCCAGTGCAGAACTCCAGGAAGACACTTGGTGCTTCCAGCTGGGCCATCATTCATGCTGGTGCTCAGAGGGGTCATTTTCACTGCTGCCCACCCAGCCTGCAGCAGGGTCAGTCCCTGGCCGGCTCCTGGCTGGGCACGGGGACAAGGCAGCTGCTCCCTGGCACTCTGCTGAGGAGGGTCCAGGGTGGCACATGGCTGGGCCACTGTGGGAGCTCTGGTTCACAAAAAAAATCCCCTCTTGGAGTTAGTTTTGCTGAGACCTTTTGCCTGTGATACAGAAGGTTTGTTCTCCTTGTGGGTCCTTTTCCTTTTCCTTTGGAGGCAAGTGCATAATTTTTCAAAGTTTCAATGAAACTCATTTTCAATCCATAATTCATTATCAAGATGACACCCAATTATTATCAATTTACACTCTCAGGCAAGTTAGGAAGAGTCTGGAAAATGCAGGCAAAGGAGAGTTTGGTGACAAGCACAGAGTGCAGGCAATAACACCCATTTCCATAGGCACCTTCAGATCTGGGCACTTTTCCAGGGGAATCCATGCTTGTCTCCTAGAGACAACTTCAGGAGAGGCAGAGGGGTTTTTTCAGCACTGAGCACTCACAGCAAACTTTTTCTTGGGAATTAGATCTGCCAGTTACAGGGCAGCAAGTTGGGGTACAGGGGGCAGAGCCAGACTGGGACCGACACCAGCACTCAGCACAGCCCAGGGGGATGAACCTCAGGCCCCCCTGCTCCCTCAGCCCCCAGGGCAGGGGTGTGAATGGGCCCTGGACACGCTGGCTCTGTGGGATGAGGCACTTGGCAGTGCCCTCCCTTGCCAGTGTCCCCAGCTGAGATGAGAATCTCTCCTGGAGCTCCTCAGCCCCGTGCACCTGCCCTGCAGTGGGACCTGGGCTCTGCAGTCACTTCCTTAGTCACTAATGGGCTGCACACTTAGAAAGCATTTAAATCTCTTTATAGTGATTGAAAGACTGCACGGAGATTTTTGCTAATTAGCTGATTGCATACCCAGTGAGCCCTGCATCCTGGGGTTTATTGGACACCAAGTACCAGGCTTTCCTTTTCCTCTTCTATTTATATTCTCTGCTCAAATGAAAACCACAAATCTTTCCAGGTGACCTGTTTATTAAGTGAATTTAGAGCACTTAACATTTGCATTTATTAATTTTCTAGAAAAACTGGTATTACTAGTTACTGAGAACTAACTGCTATCTCAGATTTCACTGGATACCAGCTGCAGTTCTTGGTAATAAGACTTTGGTGATGATTAAGCCAATGCTGTGATTTTTCAGTGGCACCTGTATCCAGCTCCAGCTTTGCAGTGACCTGCGAGGACTCAGCACCTCGGACAACACCTCCACAGCCCCTGGGCACAGATGAAGTAAATGCAGAAGTCTGTGTGAGCAGATTGCTCCAGAGAGCAGCTGTTGGTGGGACCTGGGTGTGCATCCGCTCTGAGCCCTGGGAGCAGGGAGGGGATGGCACCCTGGAACTGCTGTAAGAATTGCACGCTCCAGCAGAACCCCAGAGCCAAGTCCTAAAGCTGCTCATGTCCCAGTACATGAACATGATCTGGCTGTATTTTTAGGGAGAATGTTTGGGTTTCTGAGCTCAGGCCCTGGGTTCTGAGATGCCCTTTTCTGAAGAAGAATCTGTGTTACCCCCTTCCCAGGCTGGGACTCACAGACCCCTCCACGCTCTGGAGTTTTGTTCTGCATTTCCGTGGTTGCATGATCAGAAATGCTCTTTCAGTAATTTCATCTCATTTCTTTTCAGTAATGACAGATCTTTTCTCTTGACAAAACCACCTTTATATTCCTGTACTGGGTCACTGTTAACTCTTCTACACTCTACATAATAACACTGGAGATATTTTGTAGATAGGCTTTCTGCCAGTCTCCTTCATAAAAATGAATTACATCTGGAGCAGGTAGGAACTTGGAACAATTCCTACCTCCCAGGTAAAATAACTCATCTGATGCACAGACATACCATGAATCCTGCACAGACTGAAAAGCCTGGGAAGGTGGAAGAAAATTTTTCTAATTCATAGCTGAATTTCTTCTGATGAAGGACATGTACAACCAACGACAAGAAAACAAATGATTGTTCTGATTATTCTTCACTGTAGGAATAATTGGTAACATTGTTCTTCTTGGCAAAGATGAATAGTTGGAACCAGACTATTTCACAGAGACAAAATATCCACAGGGAGAGATTTTTGAGGCAGTCATAGGATGCACCCTACAGAGTGTGATTCTCATGACATTAAAGCTGTGCTAATGGTGCTGCGATTCACTTCTAATGAAGAGAGAAACGGACCTGATAAACACAGCACAAATGTTCTGTGGAAAGGACAATAAAAATATCACATCTCGGGCAAGGTCTGCCTCTCACTGAAGCCAAAAGGGTTGGATTTATTGAACTTATCCAAAACAGGAAAAAGAATTTATGAGCGTGAAGGACGAAGAAACACTGCTGTGAGTCCGAGCCACTGAATAACTCCATACCACAGAAGAGATCCCCCAGCGTTTTGCAATAGTAGCTGTTGTGTTACTTTGTGGAATTTTCTGATCCTTTGATAATGTTTCCTCCTTTTAACAGCAAAATCCACACTGCTTCTTGAAAGCTTTTAGAATATTTTTCCTTATGCTTTTATCCTAGGCAAGGCAGGACCACACTTGGTATTTAGGACAGGGAGCTGGCAATCTGGATTCTTTTCAGCTTTGTCACTACCCCGTGGTATGACTTTGATCTCCTCATTGTACAGCTCCACTCGGAGAAGCCCTGGGGAGGCTCCTGTGCCTCAGAAAGGGCCCTGGCTGTGCCACCAAGGGCACCCCTGGCAAACCTGGCACTGCCAGCTCCCAGCCTGGCAAAGCCCACTGCTGCTGCAGGGGCTCCTGGAGCCGTGCTGGGGCTGCTCAGGGTTATCTGTGTGTGGTGCTTCCCCTCCCTCTGCCATCTCCACGGGGTTGTAGCCCCACAGCTTTGGCTCCACTCACCTCCCCCCAAGGGCGGGCAAAGCAAGCGTTTATTTAGAAACAATTAAAATTGAACATTTAGATACTAGACTGGGAGGAAGTAAACAAGTAAAATGTAAAGTAAACAAATATAAAATATTTCGATTCTGGCTTCAGTTTTGCAACCAGAGGCCAGTCTTTTAAACGCTGTCCCCTGGAATCTCAAAGAAAGCTCACATGCTCAAGGCTGGCATCCACTGGTCCCAGGCTGAATATACACTGTGCTCCAACCTTCCTTGGACAGCCCTTTGAAGTTCTCCACTCTTCTATTTCCTAAAATTAGGTTTTAGAATATAAATGGGTCTCTAATTGACTTTTACCAAAGCCAGCAGCAATGGATGTTTTAGCAGTGGTTCCTCTGGGTTTAGACCTAATTGACCAGAAGGTGTGTGACCTCTGTAAATACACCTCTGGCCCTTCCTGGGAGCCAGGTGCCTTATTATTTCTGCCTTCCTCCTAGCCAGCCTGCTGGCTACTGCTTCCCACCCACTCTGAGCTGCTCCCTTTGTTCCTTTATAGAGTTATTAGTCTTATTCAAGACACTGCTTACACACAGATTCTATTAACTTTTGGCTTGTGGTGTTACCAGTTTCCTACAGAGACCTGACTGTGCTGCTCTGTGTGAATGGAGATTATTGATTGCTGACCCTTGCTCTGACAGGACTTGTTGGGAATGCAGTAATTCCTCAGCTTCATCCCCTCTCCCAGTTTCAGGGTAAAATTCTGAAAACCCCTCAGAAAGCCTTCACTTTTACTGCCTGCCTTGAAAGGAGTCCCTGAGCACCTCGAGGTTCTGTTGGCCCTGCTTGATGTTGGGAGCTTTGTTTGAGGTGAGGCAGCTGCCCCTGGGTACCTCGGGGGCCCTGACTGCTGGGACCTGGGGTGCTTGCTCTGGGGGAGGAACAGCCTGGAAACAACAAGCTAAATAAAAACATGGGCTTTTTGTAAATGCCTTCAACTTTAAAATGGGACTTTCAGTTTCTAAAGGCTGGCAGGGAGTTAGTTTTGAGTCAGTCTTTGTGTGGTCATTTTCATTCTGGAATGAGAGTGTTCTTGCACAGAATTACACTAAAATGTGTTGTCAAGAGACATTGTCTTTTGTTTCCATGAGTTTGCAAATATTCCCAAACAAGTTTGATGTAAGCCAGAGTGTCCCAGCTTTTATCTTGCCGAATAAAAGCTTCTCCCTGAGCACCAGGAGCCCTGGGCTGGCCGGGAGCTCTGGAAGGAGCACATTCCTGACCTGCCAGTGCCAGGCTCTGTGCCACAGCCCCACAGAGGTGGTTTGCAGCTGCTTCGGGGGGCCTCCTGTAGTGCTGCCATGTCGTGATGAGACTTTAATGAACTTTCTGAGCTGCCTGAATTCCTCTGATGAGGGGCATTATATGTGTACAGTTTGTTTGTATTGTTGCCTAATTATGAGCAGCTATTAAGACTTCACACCTACAATTTGTATTCACAATTTGTAAAATTCTCTTGCCTGGAGTTCTCTGCTACTGCTGCCAACAAGGCACACAGCAAATCTTATTCTTTCCCCCAGTGCCACCGAACAAAGCTCCTCATCAGCCTCCTGCCAGCAGCACAAAGGCCCAGAGCCGAAGGTGCTGACTGGAAGCCACCGTGGCTTACGTGTCCCCGAGCAGGGCTTGTCCCCACCTCAGCCCAGAGAATGCCATGACAGTGCCCAGGCTGTGCCCAGCACACAGCACCAGGCCTGGTCCTGCAGATGCCCAGGGCAGGAGGGGCTGGCCCGGGCACTGCCCGCAGCCCTGCAGAAAATGAGTGGTGTGGGGCATTCCTGTACTTACTCAATCCTGCTCTCCCAGGTACCAGCAGCTGCCAGCGACTTTCCCAGGAGCTGGCACTGTTTAGGGCTGTGCTGTGTTCCAAGCTCCAGTCCTAATCCATTTAACTGTGTCCATACACACCCTGAAGTGTTTTGTGCAGTGGGGAACACACTGAGCACATTCACACACAGCCAATCTGCACTTGAGCTGCACTTTAAAAACACGGCTTTGGAAACTGTTCTCCTGGGGAAGGATAAAGCCAATGCTATTTTTTTTTTTGAGCTTTTCTGCTGTGCTATTAGGTTGGGTGGGGCTGGGCAGCCCTGAGCAGGAGGGAGCAGCAGGAAGGAGCAGTCAGTCCAGCTGTTAATGGCACTGTTTGGGAGCTCCCAGTGCCACAGCAGCCCGAGCACACATGCCTTACCCAAGCGTGGCACTTACTCATGGCAGTGCTGACCTGGAGCCACAGGGACTGACCGGGGGCTCTGGGCTGTGTTGGTGATTTTGGTGCCGATTGTGTACGTTGTGATCAGAGTCAGAGGCAAACCAGAGCATGGCAGCATTGTTTGGACAAACAGAACAGCACCAGTCCTTCCCTTGTGGATGCATCTCCTGGAAAATGCTCCTTTTCTGACTCTGCTGGGGAGTTTTGCAACAGTATCTAGGAAATATATTCCAATGGGAATGCCTCCAAATGGTGACTATAACATGAGTATAAAGTATTGTAATAAATTAATTGACTTTGGGTTTTTTAGCTAGAAAAATAAACCCTGGCTCATGTTGTTTGAGTGAAACTCAATTCAGCACAGGCAACATCAAGAGCACAAGCAGGATAAAAACTACCACACAGTAAATCAAAGAACAAGAAAAGTACAAGGCTATTAATGCTTTACTATAACATTCCTCACAGCCTCTCTGCACTGTGGATAACTGCAAGCCAACATTTTTCAACTGTCCTAAAGTATGTGAAATGTAAATGTTTAGAAGAATGTTTTTGTGCCAAGCTGAGAGTGATCATAAACATCAGCTTCTAATAGAAACATTTTCAAAAGATGCTCTCTGTGCTGCCAGCTTTTGAGAGCAACACCATGTAAATTAGGTCGGAGTCTCCTTGGATTCCTGACACTCCATTGCTGCCTTTTAATTGCCAAAAATTGTTGGATTGATGCTGTGTTTGAACTTAAAGTATGAACTGCAACTGTGTTAAATATGCTGCTTAAATGTCGTGTGGATAAACAATAAATCACCTGTCTGGGGTTTGTTTGGGGGACAGGCCTAAAGGAAATCTGGAGGGGAAAGAAGCCCTGTTCTAATTCTGACCCTTTATTTCTGTGGCATCACGAGTGTGCCTGGTGCTGTGCTGCCAGGTGGGGTTTTTGGGCTGGATCACTGTGCCATGCTAATGATACACCAGGAGCAAAGCGTGACTTACTGCTGAGTGCAGCCACTCCACCCTGCCCAGCAGGGAGGGACAGTGCCCTGCCACCTGCACGTGCTGAAACTGAAACCCTGGCTCGGGCAGCACTCTGCTCCTTCTCAGCAACCTCCTCCATGGCTTATCATCAGAGGATCTCAGCCAGAATGTTCAAATCGAGGAAAATGAAAAAGCCTTGGGAACTGTAACCAATTTCAGCTGTCTGGTTTGGTTATAGCATCCCAAAATTGCAAACAAATTCACATTTTGTAAGTGAAATATTTTAGCTTTGGGATTTAGAGTTTCCATTGTACTTTAGTGCTTAATTATATTTTAAAAACCCTTAAAGGGAAATGAAATATTTGGATCAATGTATCAAATGTCTTTTTTGTCACTGCTGCCAGTGAATCCAATTTAGTATCTTGCTAGAAACAGAGCCATCTCTGATCACAACTCAGAGCATCTCCTTGTAGAATCAGTGTTCATATTCTTCCACTTCCCATCATCCATGACAGCAGATGGTCAGTGATGACCTGAGGGTTAGACGTGTCTGGTTATTAGTGGATCGTGGTTACAGATCTTTGCAGGCTCTATTTTGATAAAAGCCTTGAAATAACTTCAGAAAAGTCTGGTTTTAGGTAAACTTTCCAGGTTTTATGTACAGCCTGCCACTTGTTTGGAAGCAATGTAAAAGGGGATGTTGAGAGGCAGAGGGGGCAGCTGTGGGTGCTGAGCCCAGGTACTCAGAGCAGGTTTGGATCCCTCCCTGCTGAAATAGCAGAGCACAGAAGTGCAGCCCTGGCATTTCATTCTCCAGAGCAGCCACAGGTTTTTAGTTCGTCCTTCTCTTGGTTTCTGTGTCGGTGCTTTGGGATGTTCCCATGGACAGCCTGCCTGTGGAGCTGTGGCAGGCAGGACAGTGCAGGGCCCTGTCCCCAAAACCCTCTGGGAACAGCTGAACCTGACTGTAAAGCTGATGGGGAAAGCCAGGAGGAAACACTCTGCACTATAAGCAGGAGAGGTGCTCAACAGGTGCAAAGACACTGCTTGAATTAATTCCCCCTTTTTACTGTTTTGATTGCTAAAGAAACAAAAATGATCTTTAGATGGAGTTGGCACCTGTGTCAAAGAAAGAGATCCCAAGAGTGAGCAGGAGAGGGCCGGGGAGCAGTCAAGCCTCACAGCATGGGAGGATGGGAAAAGGACTGAAGAGCAGGGAATAAGAGGATGTGGGATGTGAGCTGTGCTCACAATGAAATCACTGGGAATTCTGCCATGGAAGCAGAACTGAGCTGTTCTTTCAGGTATGAAAAGTACTGTGAATGACAAACTGAACTCCCATTAAGAGGTTAGGACAGGAAGCTGTTTTCTTCCAGGGATGAGCCAGGAAGCTGCAAAAGCTGTGTCCCTAAATTTGTGTGTTCAAGCCAAGCCTTGACAGAAGCCTTGCTTTCAGCATCCCCTGAGGGTGTCCTTTAATTCCCATTCCTATCTTTCACAGTCCTTCCACCTCTCCCTTGATTTCTACTGGCCTTCCTTCTCTTTTCCATCTGCTCAAGGACTGCAATCTGAAGCACACAGGAGTCAAGGGTGTCTTTGCATTGTCTTTGAATCAGAGCGGGGAGGTCACAGTTCTTAGGTTTATAATCTGTTTTGCAGATGAATCAGGATATTTTGCTATTGTTTTGATTTGAGCCTCAGAAAGCCCTGGAAATAACACAAGCAGCAAACAGATAAAACAAGGTTCGTGCCAATGGGACAACCAAAATATGTCATCCCAATACAAACAGGGCTTGGTGCAGAACTAGGAACGAAGGCTAAGCATTCCCTCCTTGTGCTTTTACCACTCCATCGTGCAAACCCCCCCAAATTATCATAAAATTGTGCAAAGAGTAACAGCCAGCAGAGACCAGCTCTGCCTGGCTCCTGAGAGCCTGCCAAGGCTGTTGGGGTAGAGAGGCAAGGAACACACAATTCATTTTGAGAAGGTTTTTTCCTCCTCTTTTTGTCGTCTTCTTTGTGGTGGTTTGTGAAATGCTGGGAAGGAGCAGGACAATGAAGGGGAAACGTTCCAAGGAAGCCAGGCTGCTCCATGCCATTGCCCAAGCAGCACCCAGTGTACCAACCACGGAGTGTGGGACACACATGGGGACTGCATTCTGCTGGCAGGAGGCCTCCCTTCCCCTCTGAATCACAGAGCAGAGACAGGGCAGAGAATCAGAGCCTCTCCGTGCCTGGCTGGGCTCTCCCTCACTCCAGCACAAATGCAGGTGCAAAGTTATCAAGTCCAGAATTTTTTTGCACAATTTAGAGCCATAAAATGGAAGCTGCCTCTGAGCACTTGGCTCGTCCTCTCTTGCAAGTTTGGGCCAGATGAAAAAGAGGACTTAAGCACTTACAATTCCATAGGTTACTCCCTGCTCAGGATAACATTTCTTCCAGTAGCAGCAGCTTTATGTCTGGACATGCCCAGAGCTGCTGGGATCTGAGCAGCTCAGTGCAGAGTTCCCAGCTGAAACCCACTGGGATCCTCGGAGGAGGAAGGACAGCCAGCTCAGGGACATTCCAGACCTGGAGCACAGCAGCAGGAGCAGTCCCCTCCCAGGGTGCAGGGGCAGGAGCAGCCTGCTCGGGCTGCAGGGCTTGGGCTGCACTGAAAGCTCAGCACAGGGACAGTCCTGGGCTCTGCTGTCAGGGCAGCTGGGGCTGTCCAGGAGAACAGTCATCCCTCCAGGAGTGAGACAGGGAATCTGAACGTTTCCAGCCCAAAGAAACAAAAACTCCAGGCCCTTTCAAGGAAAACACAAATGTAGTGAATTAGAACAAAACCAAAACAAAACCAGAAAAACAACCAACCAGAAAAACACACCACCAAAAAACTGAAGAAACCACAGTTATTCTGCTGGCTAATATCATGAAGACATGATGGTACTTGCAGCTTCCTGCTTGGACCTGGCTTGCTCCAAAGTTATTTTGTGTGTTAATCCTGTGGTTTAGATGATGAAGATTAGGTCTGAGTGAGCTGGTTCAGATAAAAGGGGGAAAGGCAGCAACCAAACCTTCACCCAAACTCCAACCTAAACTTTTCTAAGCTTTAAATAAAATCAAAAAAGTATTAACTTTTCTTCCTTATTCCTTTGTTTTGCCATTAAGATTTTATTTGTAGGTACTGTTATTCATCAGCTACAGTTATTCATTCAAAGCTTTGGAAGTCACAGTGCTACGAGGAGGAGAGCTCTTACCCCTGCAAACACAAAAACACACATTCCAGGTTCACAAAAATGTGTTTCTGCTGCCTCTCCTGAGCTTGGCTTTTTAATGGAACTGGGATTTTTATTCCTACTTACTGCTTCCAGTGTAACTGCCACCATACCATGCAAGTTTCTTCCCAGTTTTGGTTTCTGTGCATCTTGGCCTGGAATGTTCAGTTACAGATTTCCTGATAAAGATCCCAGCTGACAGCCAGCAATTTGGCCAATGTTCCTCAAATAAATAAGAGTATAAAATCGTGTTCCAAAATCTAGGCAGAAATGAGTGATTGATTCTCAAAAAAATCCCCAAATCCAAAACTAAACAAACAAGAGCTGCCTGCTGCTTGGCAATGTTGAAAATTAAATTAATACTATGTTCTTTTGCTTTACTACGTAATAATTTCAGTACCTATTTTTAAATGGTTGCCTCAGCCAATAGCACACTTTAGTGCTTGATTAGCACATATTTGGCACACAGAGCACCAGGGAAAAACACACTTGCTGCATTTATTCTCAAGCTGAGCCACTCTCTGCAGATGTCAAACACACACATAACAGAGGCAGCGTTTGCCCCTGGGCGAGGGCACTGGGTGTCCTGCTCCAGCTCTTGTAGCTCCTGGCCCCATCCTCGTGCTGCTGGGTCCTGCCAGGTCCTGGCAGCTCTGGGGTGCTGGGCAGCTCTGGGGTCCTGGGCAGCCCTGGGGTGCTGGGCAGCTCTGGGTTCCTGGGCAGCTCTGGGTTCCTGGCAGCTCTGGGTTCCTGGGCAGCTCTGGGGTGCTGGGCAGCCCTGGGTGCTGGGCAGTTCTGGGTTCCTGGCAGCTCTGGGTTCCTGGCAGCTCTGGGTTCCTGGGCAGCTCTGGGGTCCTGGGCAGCCCTGGGGTGCTGGCAGCTCTGGGTTCCTGGCAGCTCTGGGGTCCTGGCAGCTCTGGGTTCCTGGCAGCTCTGGGGTCCTGGCAGCTCTGGGTTTCTGGGCAGCTCTGGGTTCCTGGCAGCTCTGGGGTCCTGGCAGCTCTGGGTTCCTGGCAGCCCTGTGCACACACTGTGGGCTTGGCTGCACGGGGGCTGGGCTGCAGGAGTGCTGACATGGACCCCTCTGTGCAGAGAATGCACTTTGCCTTGGTGCAGTCCATGGAAGCAGAGCCAGCCCAGGAAAACCCACGGGTCTGTCCCATGAGGGGTCCAAACCCCACGAGGGAGGAGCTGTGGGGCCAGGTCACCACTCAGCTCCTCACAAGGCAGCTGCACCTCGGCCTTCCATCGAGCAGGCACAGAAATGAGATGGTCAGACTGGAGCCTGGCTGTCACTCTGTGTCACTGGCAAGAGCAAGTGCCTTCAAAAAGGGGCTGAGCTCCCAAATGGTAAGGAAATGAGGATTCTAACAGCTCAGTAGGATCAATCCAAGCCCTCCAGCCCTAAAGCTGGGTAGAGTGTCACAGGAGGGTGCAAGGCTGTGGGAAGGGCTGTGTGGAGACTGCTGCTCACACCTGCAATCCCTGATCTTGGGTGGGCACGAAGGAGGGAGCTGCTTGCTGTGCCAGCTGCTCTTTGTGCAGTGCTTCGCTCAGGAAATATTGCAAATGGGAAGAGTGAGCCAGCTGCAGGGAGTGACTTCCATCTTTGCAACCAGAGAGCCTTTGTTTCACATTTGAACTTTCTGAGTGCTTATTCTAATTCAACCACAGAATCTTCTGAGAGTTCAGCAGTCACTAATTAAGACCTGCAACAATTTATCTGTGGTTGATCCGTGCACTTGGCAGCTTTTGCTTCAGAGGGACTGAGCCCTGCAAGTGTCAGTGCTGGGGATGTCCCCCAGAGGAGCACAGGGACCAACCAACTGCACACCTTGAACTCCCTTGCCCCTTCCTAGCTGGCAATGCTTCTGTGTGGCCTCATATTTAGGGTGAACACAAATAACCCACTTCAAAAATAAACTGCCCTAGGAAGTGTCTTTGAAAACTTTTAATGCCAAATTACAAAAACATAACATGCAAATGTAAATAATTTCCTCTGCAATGAATGCTGGAAATAAAGAAGTGGTATAAACAATAGGGAATTGGACAGGTCTGGTTTATTTCCCTTCCTCCTCCATCTCCCCCACAGTGTGATTTAATAAATATTAATGAAAAAGAGAAGGAGTAACACTTATCTATTAATTTTTCTGCCTTTATTTTCTGATCCTGCCTAATTTAAGTGTTTTGGGGTTACATTTAGTCATTTATATGGTTGTTTGAACCTTTTATTAGCCATGATTCATTGTGCATATCAGCACAGCATGGAGCTCATGCCTTCAGTGTGTGTGTGTTCCACGATGCTCAGTTATCTGCCTGCCCCAAGCTATCCAAAGGGATGGATTTGCATGGACACTGTTCCCCTGTGGAAGAGAATGCCAGGAATGACCGGTCTGGTACTACCTGCCCAGGTGAGCTTCCATTCAAATAACGCACATGCCACCAAAACAATTCAGATCAAAGCTCTGCCTTTCAACAGAATTCAAATGGAAGGACTTCTAAAGCAATTTTAGCAGTTGGCTTTACAAATGAACTTATGTCAGCTGCTCTGTATGATGAGTGACTAAATTACTCCTGTATCTAATCTTATCTCACTATCTGTCTGTCTGTTTTTCAGCATTTCAGTGCCCATCACTGCATTATCCAGGCGCCACCATAAGATTAAGAAGCTCTGCAGTGACATTCTCAGCATGGTCTGTTCAAAGGTCATTAGCAGAGCCTTTCATTCTGGAGAAGCCCAGAGGAGGGCACGGAAGTGAGCCACAGAAGGAGAGGAAAAGGAAAAGGAAAAGGAAAAGGAAAAGGAAAAGGAAAAGGAAAAGGAAAAGGAAAAGGAAAAGGAAAAGGACAAAGGACAGGAAAAGGAAAAGGAAACAGGAAAAGGAAACAGGAAAAGAAAACGGAAACCCGTCACCACATGCCCCTAGCCACCCCGCCCCGGCCACCTCCCCGGCCCACGTTCCGCCCATGCCCAACTCCGCACATTCCCCGACCAGGAAAAGGAACCAGGACAACAAAAGGAGGCAGCAGCTGCTGGAGACTCTCTGGCTGTGCTCACTGGTGTGGATCTGCTCAGGCGGTGCTGCAGGGCCTGGTGGCAGTGGCCTTTGGGCTGCTGCAGGGGCTGTCACACTCGTTGTGTGCTCCTGTCCCCTCGGATTTGGCTCACCTGGCCCTGGCACTGCTGGCCCTGAGCTCCTCTCAGATGCCATTCCCATGCTGGGCTTTCTGGTTTCCGGATGCTCCAGCCTCAGAGCAGGATATTTCTCTCAAAGATCCCAAGCTGAGATCAAGCACTGTGGCTCAGGAACCCCCTTCTCTGAGAGAACACACTAGTCAAATTTCATTTTCCTCCCAGCTCTCCGTGTTTGAAGAAGCCAGAAAGGAAGGGTTGCAATGTACACAAAGCCACACAGGACCCATGGAATCAGGAGAGAGGACTTTGCCCCAGGACTCCAGTGCTGCTGCCACTGCAGCTATGGTGTCTCTGGGGACAGCCTGGCCTCGTGACCGGGGGAGGTGGCACTGCCCGTCCCCTGCTGCTCTGCTCCAAGCAGCTGCTGGTAAGTGAAATGTGCCCAAGCTGTTTTTTCAGAGGCCTGGCTCAGTGCTGACGTGCTGCCCAAACAAGCCCTGGAGCCCTTTTGCCCCTCTTGGTGCAGAGGCAGCCGGGGATTCACGCTGGGGGATAAATAGGTGGTTCCAAAGTGAGAAGGAAAGAGCCAAAGTTGGAAGCTAACCACAAAACGTGGGTGTAAACGATTACCAAAGGCTTCCAGTAACTCTGCTATCATCAGAGACTGGCTTTATGGGTATGGCCTCAAGAAGTTTCCCTCCACTTAATTAAAGAGGCAGATAAGTATCTAGGTGGAGTGTGCAGATAGGTTCTGAATGAGTTATCCACTAAGGCTGGTTCGCTGCACCTATTGTTAAAGCCAGAATATAATATCAGATTAATGCATTATATTTGCCTATTATAGCACTATGTCATCATTATATGACATGTTATAATTAAAGCCCTGCATTAGAAACAAAACTATTTGGCTTGGGATAAGTTGCCTTTATGACTTCTGTGGTTATGATTTCCTCCTTTTCTTAACCCCTTAAAACTGCATAATATAGCTATTTGTAGCTGTATAAAGAAAGTTTCTAGTTTCAGATTCTAATCTCAGGTAATTCAATGTAAATAAAGTCAAAATCTGGCACATATTCTTTTCCTGTGTCAGAGTATTTGCTAGTAGAGGGAAATCCACGTTGTTTGGGGTGAGAGAATCCCAAAGATGGGCAGATTAAAGTAGAGGGTGCCTGACTCCCCATCCTTCCAGTCGTGCCTCAGCTGTCCCCAGCAGCTCCTGGGTTTGTCCCACTCCCCAGGATTTCAGGAAGCTGCTTGGCAAACTCTCACTCTTGCTTTTCCTTCCTGGAACCACACAAGATAAACTTGGTTCTTAGAGCAGATTCTGGCCACAGCTGCCGGGAAGCCAGAGCTCCCAAATGCAAACTGGAGCCTGGGTGTGGGATCGCAGCTTGGCTAACTGACTATGCTAATGGCCCTAATTAGCCATTTGCATATGCACGCTTCTCAATTTCAGTAGTTGGTGATTCACGCGGGCAAGTGCCAGCCTCAGCCCTGCTGTCAGACTGGGCACAGGGTGCCAGCAGTCCCTGTCCCCCCCAGATGCACAGAGCAAGGGCTGGCAGCAGGCAAGGCACAATTCCTGGCCAGGCTGGGGCTGCTGCCCAGGCAAGGCTGGCAGGGCAGGGCAGGGCAGGGCAGAGCAGGGCAGGGCAGGGCAGAGCAGGGCAGGGCAGGGCAGGGCAGGGAACCTTCCTGCTGCTCTCTGGAGGCAGCTTCACCATCCAGGGCTTTGCAATGATATATAAATCTAATTGGTGTCTTTTCTGTCACTGACTGGAGGGTGCCCCTGCTTGGCTCAGGGATGACCACCCTAGCGAGGGTGATGAGAGGGGACCGCTGCCAGCAGCGGGGGTGACATCCCCCTGTCCCCTCAGTCCCCCTGGGAGAGCTTGTTCTGTGCTGCAGTGCTGGCAGTCAGTCCTTTCCCTCCCGATCCGTGATGACCTTTCCCCTGGACTTGCAGAGAGCTGGATTTGGCCTTGGAAATTGGCTTGTGCACCAGGAACTGTTCTGTCATTTCTGTTTCACTTGGAAATGTGCACTCTCCTCCCAGGGCAATCTCTGCCGTGCGGGAAGGCCCCAAGTGCAAGTGCCAGATGTGTCAGATCGTCAGGCTGGGGCACACACAGGCTCCTCATGGAGCTGCTGGAGACACGCTTTTAGCATTTCATCTGGAACAATCAAATTCCTGCAGCAAGAAGCAGACAAGTAAAAATAATAACATGCAAAAAATTGATTTTAACTTTTGCCTTGAACAGATATTTACCTGGCTTTAGCCACTGGTGCCGTGGCCACTGCTGAAGGGCAATTCCCCTCTCTGGTGTCACTCAGGCAGGGAAGGCACTGAGCCCATCCCACCGAGGCTGCCACAGGCACCAGCAGAGCCCTGTCCAGTGCTGCTTCCCTTTCTGCTCTGCAGGCTCCTAAACACCACAAACCACTGCTCATTTCTGGGAACATTTCCATCAGCCCTTAAAGGTGCTTTCAGAACCCCCTTCAGTGCCTCCCCGTCCTGCAGACAGGCCAGGAGTGGGCAGGGCAGGGTTTATTGTCATTGTCCCTGTGCCCTGTGCCACTGCAGCCAGAGTGAGCCCAGAGTCACAGACGGGCACAGGAAAGGGCCTGGCAGGGCTCAGGGCAGCTCAGGGGAGGCAGAGCTCCCTTCCAAGGCAGGAAAGGGAAGATCCTATCCAGTTCTGAGGGTGATCTTAAATTCCTGGAGATGATGGGGCAGGATAAAAATACAGCCCCTGCAGAGGATTTCCTAATGAGGGACAGGCTGCTCAGTGAGGGAAAAAATTGCTTTCTAATAGCATCTGCCTATTTAACATATTGAATGAGCCAGACTCTGTGTGGTCAAATTACTGTCAGGGGAGGGTTTGGAGTGAGGGACAGTTGTGCTTCTGGCCCTTACAGTAAGCAGTGCTACCCTGGGAGAGAGCAGATGGAAAAACAGAGCAATGTCTGCAGAAACCAGCACGGAACAAACCCAAGAGGTGCACTTGCCTTGGGTCAGAAGATGGGGAAGGCTCTAGCTGAGAGCACAGCTCCTACCCTGATGAGCAGTGTCAGAGCTGGGAAAGCCTCTCATAACTGTAGGAAAGGGTGACCCTGTGTTTCTTTCCCCTCACCTGGTGCCAGCTGCACTGGGGGGGTCCCTGCAGAGGTCAGGGTGCTGGGGGGGACTGCAGCCCCCTGCCCAGCCCTGGGGGCTCCCTGGCAAACAGGCACTGCTGGAAGGGCACAGCAGCACCTCAGGAGGGGTTTGCCCCTGAGCTGCCCAGCGCTGCAGAATCCTGCCCAGCCCCTGCCCACCTGGGCAAGGTCAGGCACCCCCCAGAGTCCCTGCTGTCCCCTGCCACCCCTGCTCCGTGCTGAAGCAAGGCTTTGCCTCTTAAAAAAAAAAAAAAAAAAGAGAGAGAGAGATTTTTGCTTTGCCTGTCCCAGTAAACTGGCTCTCATGCCAGTAAAGCATTCCTAATTGGCAGGATTTAGAGCCTGATCATTTCAATTTATGCCCAGAACAGGTAGGGCAGCAATGAAAGCCTCTCCCACCCAACCCCACCCCTTCTCACCAGTGAGCCTCAGCCCTGCCCTGGAGGGACCACCTGGAGGGCTGAGCAGGGAGTTCCCAGCTCTGCAATAAAGGCCCCGGCCGCAGTAAATAGCAAATAGCAGGCTGGGCTTATGGCTCATTAACAGCCAGTGTCCCTCTGGTCACAGAGCTCCTGCGGGGCTCCTGCAGAGGAGCACCTGCTCCTGGAGTCCCCAGTCCTTCCCTAAGACTGCCTTTAAGCCTTGGCAGGAAACACCAGAGTGAAATTTTCCCTGAGGTCGGTGGGAAAATCATCCCTTGGCTGTAGGAAATGGTTCCCAACACTGCCACACTTCCAACAGCCTTCCCAGAACCCTGGGCTGCTGGGGATGGCTTCCTTCTTCCCAGGCCCCTTCGCCACCTGCAGATTTGCCTCCCTCCCCTTTTTGCCAATCCCTTTCCACTGTGCCAGCCTTGCTCAAGGACCGTGTCCCCAGAAGCAGGCACAGGCCTGTATGACAGGAGGGCTGAGTGCCTCATTCCTCATTCCCTGTTGGGACTCACCTGTTGTGGGAGCCCCATCCCTCACAAGGCAAGCTCCCCTCGTTCTGGGGGAAGGCACAATCAACCCATGTTTGTTAGTGACAGAGGAGGAGCTGCCAAGGAGCATTAGATTTCCCCATAAAGCAGGAGCATCTATTCCTCTAAATAAAATGCTTTGCAAACATAACAACTGAACCCAAGCACGGTACAAACTGGGAGCCATTAGCAAATCAGGCTTCTGCAATTGCAGAGCTAAAATCCAAATAACATTTTCCAGTAGCCCTTAGTCTCACTCAGATTGCCCAATGCAGGCATCACTGCTTTTCTCAGCATCTGCTTTATCAGTTGTCTTCCAGCCCAGGGAAGTCCATGGCTCTTGGCAGCAGCTCCTGCTGATGTGCAGGGGGTTATTGCTCAAGAGCCTTTGATCAGCAGCCAGCACTATCACACGGTGCTCTGAAGCCCTGGCTGCCAGAGCTGGCCAGCACCAAGGCTGCATGGGCTCCCTCAGTGCAGCAGGATTCCTCTGGGCCTGTTGGACAGCACCTCATGCAGCACGCCCCTGGACAGCCAGCCTTGCCCTGAGTCAGCCCTGGCCGTGCCACAGCTGCCCCAGCAGTGTCCCCAGGGCTGGGCAGGCTCTGGGCACATGCAGAGCCTGCAGCTCCTGTGCAGCCCTGCTCTGCCATGCACTCACTGCAGTGCAGCTGCAGCCCAGAGCTCTCAGAGCTCGGGCTGGGTCCCACTTGTCAGATGCTTTGGTGGTTGAGGTTTTTTCCCTGGGAAACACAGAAATGCCAGAGCCACTGTCATCTCCTTTTGCACAGCAAGTGACAGCCAAATCAGCTCTCTCAAACTGGAAAACACATGAAATGAAGTGCTCAGAATTTGCTGGGGCATCTGCTGCAAAACTGAGCAAGGCACAAAAATTTTCCCAGAGACACCGTGATCTCAGACCCATGTATATACAGATCCATGTAAATACAGCCCATGTAAATACAGATTTATGCATTTATCATTACTCATGCCAGTAATAATAGTTCCACTGAAATCACTACAGCTACGTGTATAAAATGAAGCACATGTGTAAGATCAGGATCTAAATATGGAACAGGCAAATTCACCTGCAGCTATGGCAACTGCACCTGGAACTGCAGATGCACATACCTGCATGAGCCTCTGTTATGTTAGGGGCTGACTGATAATATAAAGGTTTATGAAACACTGGTGGAAAAGGCAGGACCAGAAATGTCTCTTTTGTTCCAAAGCTCCGTATTTATCCCTTGCATCTTAATTTCTGTCAGTGTTCTGCACTCATTACCTCTGCAGCTCTGCAATTTGCTTTAAAAGGGGTTGAGGATACTGTAGCTGCACTCAGACATCAAGGCCTTCTGCCATCTCTCCTACTCCTTCAGATTTGGGGACTCAGCCCAGCAATCAGCACTATTCTTAACTTCAAGTGCAGAAATGTTTTGTGCCACCCTGAGTGGTCATCAATAACTCAGCAGCAGGAGAGCAGCCCTGTGCAGAGTTTGGGTTTCTTCACAGAGCTGGCACCGAGGCTGGCTTGTGTGCTCAGCTGAAGTGTTCTTGGCTAGGGGCCAGCTTGCATTCTTCTAAGCAACCAAACTCCCTGATAATGACTCCTTTTTTTGTAATTCTCCTCGTCTCGTTGTGCCAAGTTATCCCCCAGATATTCTGCTCCTGGTACACTGAAGTGTTAGACACGCTAAAATACCTCAGTGGGTTACATTCTTGGTTTGCTCTCTGGCCTCCTGCACTGCAGAAAGCAGTAGAGACAGGAGCTGTATTTTACTGTTGCAGGACCCCTGGGTTCAGAATGCCTGTCAGAACCACCCACCCCGAGCTGAGTGTGGATGGCAGAGGCTGGGGAAAGGAGCAAAACTCTGTTTGTGCTGGAGCCACCGCGCCCCTTGCGCTCCGCAAGGCTCCAGGCACTTTCTCCAGTTCTTGTGATTCCCTTCCTGAATTGCTGCAGCCAACTAATTGTTTCATCATGTTGCTCTGAAATATTTTCCCATCGTGTCACCATCGCATTCATCTCTCAAATGTTCATTTCTCCTCTGCTCACTTGTAGGAATTCCACCCCAAAGCATCGCGCCCAGGTGGGGAGGGAAGGCGGCAGGGGAGGCTCGGGGGGTTTGGTGGTTTGGAGACCTGAGTCCTGTCGCTGTCATTTCTAGGCACCACCAGCGAGCTGCTCACCACAGCCTTAATAACTGCTGTTGCAATCCGCTGGCAAAGCCACGGTATTTATAGCAAACAAACAAGTCTGGCTGCGGGTGGGGCTGGGCACCGGAGCCTCCCGCCCGCCTGGCCAGGGCTCCTTCCTCCGGAGGGGGCTGCACGGGGGGCAGAGCCGGGGCTGGCTGAGCCAGCACCTCCCCTCCTCAGCTCCCAGAGGATTATTCCACAAATGGTATGAAATTGGGAGACCTAACTAAACCTCTGACTAAATACCTTGAGCTCTGGGAAGGTGCTTTGATAGCTATGGAATGTGTGATAGAGGAATCCCAAAAACAAGGGCCAACAGGACAGGGCAAGGTGAAAACCAGATGTAGATCTCAGTCTTTCTTAATTTTTAATTAGGTGGAAATTATTATTGGAATTTATTGTTATTATATGAATAATTTCCATAACAAATATATTTTGGGGGGAAAATTCATAATAAATGAGAATTAAACTTGGCACTACTTTGTGAAATCATGGCACCCAGTTGGAAGGTTTGGAATTAAATATGTCCTTGTTGTAAATGCAAATCAATTATCTCAAGCAAGTGTTAACCCACTTCTCATTTTGAATTCCAGCCCCATAATTTCCCACATCCATCCACCAGCACGTCCCGGAGGGGAGAAAAGCCTTTTACTCAAAATGAAACATTTGAACCACTGGGCAGGTGGGGAAATGATCACAAAAGGCAAGTTGGTTTCCAGTGGAGTTTCCAATTCCCAGCAGATCAAAAGCAGCCTGTTTAGGGAACGAGGGCCCTGCCAGCCCTGGGAGCTGCAGCGCCCAAGCAGCATGACTTTGATTTGATAGAGGAGCAGGATGATTTTTATTTGACAGAGGAGCAACAATTAGTACAGAAAGATGCATGAATTTTCCTGCATCTTCTAGGAGTCACCAGTGGAAAGCAGTGGGAAAAGTGGAAAAGCAGCATCACAGTGTCAGAACTGCACTGGGTTGCACATGCTTGGGCAGATAACAGAGTGATAACTGAAGAACTGCTTTCAAAACTATAATTGCATTTTTAATAAATTTTTTTAACTGCTACATATGATTCATTTTGCAGAACTAAGCACTGAATTTAAACACCTTATAAACCAGTGCTTTGGAAAGGGCATGTCAGTGCCAAGGGTTTACAGACTGACTTCTACAGAGAAAAAGCTCTGTTGTTTTAGTAGCAATAAGAAAGACCTGTAGAAATTAACCAGTGCTAGTACATCATTTGAAAAGAAATATAGAAATAAAAATAAAAGCCCAAATGAAATGCTGGTTATAAATTTTGATAAAACTGAGAGCAGCTGTCTGTGCCTGGAGTTCTCAGCATGGTTTGCCTACCACGAGCTGTCCTGAGTGGCTGCAGGAAGAGCTCGGCAAGTCCTGTCCGAGGCCAGCTGAGACATTCCAAGTCCTGCTCTCAGCCAGCAGAATCTTATTTGTCATGGGAAACTAAATCAATATTTGGACCTGAGACACTGTTTGGACAGGGATTTTCCAATCCCCCCACTGCAATTAGAAAAGGTATTTGGAATCTTTTGTCTACTGTAGTGCTTGGAATTTTCTCGGATTCATTTACAAGCTATTTTTTCCAGACTATTATTTTCTAGGAAATGTTTTAATTACCCAGGTTTCTTCATATGCTGTTTTAGAGGGCAGAGTATTTAATGGTCTCCATGCATTTAATGGCACTACAGAGCTCCTACAATGTAAGTTATGAGGGTAATACAAGATTAAGAATGTAGGATTGGGGAATTCTCTTTCCAAGTCTTTCATGGATTCCTTCTGAGACTACTGTAAAATTGGTGTGCTAATGGCTTAATTTTTTGTCTGTACAAAAAATCATTGCTGGACAAGGGTCCTCCTGAGCTAGAAATGTGTCGTCCTAATTGGGAGATACCTTGGAATACAGCAGTAATTTAAACATCATTCTTTAAATTGCAGCAACACTGCCCTGGCTGTCCTGCACCAGGGCAGGCAGGGCTTAGGGATGGGGATTAGCTCCTTCATGCCTGGTAGAGCTCAATCTCCAAAACTGGACTAGTATTTAAACAGATATAAATACCTCCAGCACATCTTATCTTTCAATCTAGCCTGCCTTCGAACTCTTGTTGGAAACTTTGTTATTTAGAAAGAAAGGAAGAAATGTATCTGAGGACACCTCCAGTCCTCCCGCAATTCCACCTCGGGCAGCGCTGGGCTCTGCCTGGGAGCGCCTGTGTGAGTTTGGGTGACACTGTGTGGCCTCCAGCACAACAAGAAAATAGGATCTAAGGATGTGGATAGGTTTCGTAATGATACAAATAGTAGAATAAACAGCCACGGGAGGCTGGGGCAATCATCGTCACGAGGGACAGCCCAGACAAGATCTAACGTCTATCCTGCCTGCAAGAACTTGAGTCATGCTGGTGCAGGAGCAAGCTCACCCAAGAAATCTATTTTAGGGGCTCGTAAAAACAACTGAACTGCACTGCACAAATGGAAAAGCAAATGGGGGGAATCTGTGTAGGGCTAACCCTGCCCTGCTCACGGCTGCACAGCTCTGGGGCAGCGGGGAATGAGCAGCCAACGCCAGGGAGGGCTCCAGCTGATGGACCTGCAGGAGGCTCTGATCCTAAGAGTCAAAAAAAGCAGAGCAGTTCTTTCAGTAGAAAACATGTTTTGCTTAAAGAGACACTGGAAATAAGCAACAAGTTTCAGATTTGTCCTGCAGCCCACAGCTGTTTGTGTGGAATGTACAGGAACAAACTCAAGGCCACTGTCTTTGTTCTGAAACCCCCTTTTGTGCTCAGCTGTCAGAGCACAGGCAGCAAAGGAGCTTCTTTCCCCAGGCACTGGGAATCTGCATCTAAAAACTTCACGCTTAAATTTGGTCTAACAGGAAAATGGAAAATGCTGACTAAGGCCTGATCTTTTGCCCAACTCCCTCCACGTAACCAGCCTGAGTCTGTTCACTCCTTACAGACCTTACAGCAGGGAACAACAGCCAGGCTGGCCAGTCCCAGCAGCAGGTACAGCCTCGGATCTCCCCAGAACAAAGTCCTGGCCTGCCACAAACCTCCTCTTCCTCCTCTGCCACCCCCCACTCGTCTGTCTCTTGCCCCAGCAAACACCTCTCCTCAGAGGATCTACCTGCAGCTCTTAGGAGAATGTCTCCAAGCAAAGGGAAGGGGGTGGTTCATGAGCCTCTCACCTGGTTGGGTCTCATGGGAGCTTCCTGAGCAATGCCCGAAATTACCGAAATCCAACAGAAATGCTACTTTCTCATGTTTATTCCTGTAAACTACAAACATAAGAAATGCTGAATCGTAAAGAACAGAAACTCTGTAAAGAAAAAAAAAAAAAAAAACCAAACACAAACAAAACCTCATTTCAGGCTTCCTCCCTTACTTTTTCTTCCTCCCTCCCACTTCAGACTCGGCGTTATTTGCCAAAGATTGGTCATGGTTTGGATAGCACATCTTGCTCTACACGTTCAAAACAGCATGAAGTGCAGAAAAAAACCCAACACAAACACCTCCTCCCCAAACAACACCCAAGCAGCAGCTAAAGCAAGTGATTAAAGGAAACAAAATGAGGCAACAAGAACCAGCTAAGGCTTCCCGCTCTGCTCTTTGATGAGTTTCTCTTGGGGGTTTTGGGGTTTGGTTTTGGTTATTGGGTTGTTTTTTTTTTTTCCTTTCCCTTAGAGAAAGCTAAACGACCAACAAAAATCCCTATCCCTGATCACAGCATTGAACCAGAATCAGCTGGAATTTCAATCCTGTGTTTAATCTAACTTTAAGCATGCCTTCAAAATAAAACAAGCTACTTTTATTTAACCTAGTCATAAAGTTTATTAAAATTGTTCATTAATGCTTCAAATGTAGCAAGAATGCATAGATCCCAAAATATACATATGTATTTTCTTATAGAAATAGATTATTCTTTATAATAAAAAAACTGTAGGAACATCTTTAACAGATTACTCAATCCATGACTGACAGTTACACGAGATTGCATCATGTACACAGCATTCCCAGCCATGCTTAAAGGATTGCATCACTTTGCCCTTGCTCTCCTCTCGCTCTTTTAAATAACCCAGCGCCCAGCAGAGCCCGCCCGGGCCGGGGCCGGGGTCCCTCCGCGCCCCCTCCGCGCCCGCCCCGCTGCAGCCCCCGGCCCCGCTCAGACCCCGCGCGGCGGCGGAGCCTTCCGCCAACATGTCGATAAAGACCAAAAAAAAAAAAAAAAAAAATCCAACAACAACATCAACACAAATTAAAACCAAACCCGCCCGCCCGCCGCGGGCTCTCGCCCCCCTCGCCCCGGCCCCAGGAGCGCGGAGCGGGGCCGGCGGCTCCGCTCGCCCCGCCGCCCGGCCGGGGGTCAGCAGCGCGGCGAGGAGGCGAGCAGGGGCTCGGGCAGCTGTTTGAACAAGTTCCTGAGGGTGCTCAGCTCCCGGGAGAGCTGCTCCACCTTCTTCTGCAGCCGCTCGTTCTCGGCCGTCAGTTCCAAGACTTTATGCTGCGTCTCCAGGTTGCGCATTTTGGCTTTGTCGCGGCTCTTGCGCACCGCGATGTTGTTCCTCTCCCGGCGGAGCTTGTACTCGTCGCTGTGCTTGTCCACGCACTTCTTGGGCTTGTTCTTGCCCGCCGGGGCGGTGGAGTAGCCCCCGCCGGCGGCGGCGGACTTGGAGGACTCGGAGGGGTTGGGGGTGCCGGGGGGGCTGGAGGAGGATGAGGTGGACAGGTTCCCGCTGCTGCCGCTCGGCACCGACTGGTAACCCAGGTAGGAGCGCACGGTGCTGCCGTAGGGCGAGGACATGCCCCCCGGTCCCGGCCCCGCGCCCCCTTCTTCCTTACGGGGCCCTTTGCAAGAGTCCAGGGTCTCGAAGACCGGCTCCACTTTGGTTTCCACGATCTGGGGCGGGAAGCAGCCCGGCAGCCCCCCCGGCTTGTGGCTCTGGCTGGCGCAGGGGTGGCTGTGCCGGGCGAGGCTGATGTAGGTGTAGTCGGGCTTCTTGCTGCCGCCGCTGCCTTTATAGTCCTCGGCGAAGAGATCGGAAAGGAAATCTTGGCCGGCGCCGCTGCTGCACGGAGGCTCAAAGTTGCCCCCTGCTGCTGCCGCGGGAGGCGGCGGCTGCGACGCCAAAGGCTCCAGGTACGGGCTGAAGTCGATGGCTCGCTCGTGGTCCCCGACGGTGAGCTCGGTCATGGAGCGGCCCCCGGCCGCCCGCGGGTGCAGCTTGTTGAGAGCAGCCAGACAGTCCGCCTCGTAATAGAAATTAGCCACTTCCATGGATTTAAAGGCGGGCGGCTGGATGGGGAGGCATGCTGCGTCCCAGGCCACCAGGCGTTGCATGAAAGCAAAGGGGGATGCGGGGAGGAGGAAACGACGCAGGGGGCCCCCCCCGGCAGAGGGTCAAGCTGCCGCCGTCGGGGTGGGGGGCTCCAGACCCTGCCGCGGTCTCTGGCCTGGGCACGGCCCGGCGGCGCTGCCCGGCCGGGCTGGATCAGTCCCTGCGGCGCTCCGGGGCTTCACCGCTCCGGCAGCTGCGGCGGGGGCTGGCGCGTCTCCTCCGGACCATCTGGTTCTGGGTCCCGTGTCCTAAAGTCTCTGACTTAGGAAAGTTCCTTTCCTCAGTTATTTATAGGGGCGGTGGATCCCATAGCAACAGGCGCGTCACCGCCTGGCCGCCTGCCACTCCGCACGCTCGGCGCTGCCGGTCCCGGCCCCGGAGGAGGCTCCCGGGGCGGGTGCGCCGGTGCGGTGCGGTGCCCGCCGGGCCGCCCACAACAAACCCGGGCAGGGACGGAGGGAGGGGCCGGCTGCGGGCCCGCAGGTGCGGGAGGTCGGGGCCGGCCAGGACGGCAGCGGGCAGCGCTCAGCCCCGGAGCCGCGGGACAAGCGTGTGCCGGGCGCTGCTGCTGCCCCGTGCCCGCCCGGGCTCCGCTCGGGCACCGCAGAGCGAGGCAGTGCCCGGGGCTGGCAGCGCCGCGCGGGGCTGGGCGCGGATCGCTCTGGGTCTCCTTTCACCCCAGGGGAAATCGAGGCGGGAGAGATTTTTCCAAGTTCTTTTGGCAAAGCGGGGGGAAAGTTGCAAACCAAAGACGGATCCCGTTACTCTGCGTGCCGGGCTTGCTTTGGTGAATCCCACTGGTAAGCAGAAGTGTCCAGAGGGACGTGCCCAGAGCCACTTTGCACAGTGCAGGCTGGAGCAGGGCACTGCCCCGGCTTCCTGCAGGCTGCCGCGAGCAGCCGGAGCCCAGCCAAGCCAGCGCTGCCTCCCCAGCGCTTCCAGCACCCATGGGGGCCTGAACGTTTGTCTTGGCACATTTGCTTTGTACGATATGGTGCAACTGTCAGGGCACACACGGGAACCGGGAATAGGGAACAAGCGCTGGAGCCAGAGGAGACGGAATGGGGGTCAGAGGAGAGTGAGATTCCTGCATCAGAACGTGGAATCCAAAGGTTTTGAGATTTGCGGGGTAAGTTTGGGAAGGAAGACTGAATCCCGATGTCCGTTTTAATTAAAGACACCCACCTTGGGAATCAAACTTATATTTTCACTCTCTTACTCCCACATTTACCTGTCTACAAGCTGATGATTCATGCCCAGAATAAAGGACATTAATTTAAAACAAAACATATAATTAAAGGAAGTAGGAGTGTCCTCCCTCAGTAAAGAAGACCTAGCACTGCAGGGAAAATGACACTGCCTCTTAGAATAATGTGAAGCAATCCTGCGGTGTGGGAAATATTGTAACGTTAAGCCAGAGGAACAGGTATTGCATTATATGATTCAAACAGTCAACTGTTCTTAATGTTCAAACCTCAGAACTCTGAAAAGAGGAAGAATTCAAGAATCAGTCAGTGGATCATCAGACTTTTTCTTTCTTTTTTTTTTTTTTAATTTTTCTTTTCACGTTTTAATAGGATTTATTTGTTTGTTTCCATAACAAAAGTTCCCTAACAGGTTTTCAGTCTTCAAATATTTCTAGTTCCATCTTTATCTACCAAGTTAATCTTTGGTGAATGCACTAGAGATTAAATTGGAGCTGGGCCTGGCCAGAGAGCTGGGTCTGGAGATTGTAGTTGGAGCCCATACCTTCATAAATACAAACATCTGTATTGGGTGCAAATACTGGCAAGTTGCAGTGAGCCAGGGCTTGTTCTCCTGGCTGTTTACTCCCTCATCCTGTGCCTTTATCCTGCATTCTGATCTGGCAGTTACATCCAGTGGCTGCCCTAACTGGCCCTTCCAACTGAACCCTTGAAAACCAGTCTCGTGTTTCCTACCCCCGAACCGTCCCAGGGCCCCAGGGCAGGAGCCCTCCTGGCTGGTGACCTGCTGCAGGCACAGCTGGTCTGCCTTGGCACTGCCCCAACAGGTCTCCAGCTTGCCGTGGTCCCAGAGCTAAAGTCAAATGTTAAAGCTGTTTGGTAAAATTCCTGAACAGATTTTCAAGGTGTTTTTGGAGATCTGAGTATGCCCTCTTCAAATTTCTGCCCTATTCTCTGCTGCTCTGCAGCAGAAAGTTGTATTCCCGCCTGGGGTTAATCTTCCCTAACAAAATAAAGTCTGTGCAACTGTCATGTGAACCAGATTCTATCAGGGCTGGCGTGGCCCACACCTGCTCTCCCGGCCAGTGCTGAGTAATCCCGCAGTCACCCCGATCACGTCAGCTGGGGTGGTAATTCAGGTTGGATGCCCAGCTTGTCCCCTCCTTCCCTTCTCCCCCTCACCTCCCTGCTCTACCTGGATCTCTTTCAACTTCCTCCAGCTCACCTCAAATCCCAAATCCACTCTCATGGAGCCGACGTCCGCTCTCAGCTTCTCATGGGAACCTTGTTGGCGGGACTAACCACTTATCCAAAACCCCAGCGTTCGGCGAGCAGGTTTTGAGCTAACTCTGGTCTCTTTTAAATTATTTCTGCACTTGTCACAACAAATGCGTGGCCAGAAGTGGGGGTTTTGAAATGGGAACAGGTGCAGAACGAGGCTCACACCACAGGACCGAGCCGAGGTCTGGGCACACCGGGCTCTGTCCCTGCGAGTGCCCGGCTTGGCCTTGCCAGATGTGCAGAGGCTGCTAATAATCGTCCTGGAAAAGCTCCTCAGAGGTGCTTTAGGCAGGGAGATGCAGACATTCCTGGTAAAGGGACCCAGGCAGCAACCCTTCTTCAGCTTGTCTCCCAACAGAGCAATTTCCATTAGAAAAGCAGCCCTTGTGTGAAAAGCACCTTCCTTCTAGCGATTTCATAATTTCTTTTTTTTTTTTTTCAGAACTATTCAGCTGAGGGAGGAGACAGCAAAAGTCCCAAATTACTTAGTAAGAATATAACACTTTTGAGAAAAAAATTCTGATGCAATAGCATCCAGGTTCCTCTACATTCATGTATGAAACAATCCAGACACAGGGAGATGAACAGGAGGAGAATAGTGTGGTGAAGAGGTGGAGGGAAGAATCTCATCCTCGCTGCTCATCTCTGTCATGAATTAAACTCTGCTCTCTCTTTGTACTGTAGAAGCCTCAACTTTGCAGCTCTGGGCTCAGACCTACAGTAAAGCATTGCAGAGGAATATTCTTCCTGGAAATTGTCTTCTTTTCCAGGATTCCTTGCAAGCTTTCCAGTTCACGCACTCCAGGTCTAGAGCAGCTGCCTCTGGAATGACACCAGCTTTGGGGAGATGCTGTGAGTTTAGTGGTGATGGCTCAAACACTGAATTGTTTATCAGAAGGTCTCTGGACACAGGGTCATACCCTAGAAAGAGCCTGGCTGACATTTCTGTTATTTCTTGCTCAGTTTTGTCCCATTTATGATTTCCCTGGCAGCAGCTCTTGGCAGGTCAGTACAGTCAGAGCTGCATGGCACCGGAGCTGCAGTGTGGAGCAGCAGAGGGGCAGAGCAGGGGTAGCAGGGCAGGAAGGCAGTGCCAGCAGCTGACAGCCACAGCAGTGCCTGAGATGCTGTGGGCAGTGTTGGAGGTGAGCTGGAGGAGAACAGGAGGGCTCCCAAAGCAGTGTCCCTGCCAGCAGGCACAGAAGGGCTCTGGGGGTAGGAGGGGACCTTGCCTAAAAGACTGACCTAAGTAGAGCAATGTTGCAATAAAGGCTGTAAAATAGAGAAGTAACATTGAAATTTATTTCTGAGCATGTTGAGCCCTTTTTTTCCCTTCTCCCTAGCCCCAGGTCTCTCTTTATTCAGCTGCACACCATATGCCAGCAGCAACTCACCAGCTGTACCTGGCAGAGCACAGGTTTGAAACCACTGCTCTCCACTTGCTGTTCTCTGCTGTAAAACAACAGCCCTCACTAAATGTCAGACAGGGACAATGTCTCAGCTCAAGAGAGAGGTTGGCTCTCCTTCTGTCTGCCCCAGCTCAGTCCAGGCTGGAGACTTGGCTTCATTTTAGCACAAAAAGGGATTGCCACATGGTGCCCGCAGCTGGAGGCTGTGCTGGCAGTCCCAGGGGTGGGTGCAGGCTGTGTCTCCTGGCCTCCCTCGCTGCTTTTGTTACAGAGCAGCGTCCTCCCCAGAGCACTCCCTCACCCCGCTCCCGTGTGACACGGGGATGGGCTGGGACATGGCTTTTGTTGGTCTTCTGCTGATTTTCTGCTCACCTCTGACCCAGCAGGCCTGGCCTTCCAGCGCTGGGTTGCTCAATCCCCCTTTATCTCCTCGCTGCTCTTTGCCCTACCGGCCGCGCGGAGACGACACCTGGAGACTGACACCGGTGGGACAACATCAGCCAAATTCCCTCCCTGACCTGATGGAAAATTTTCCAGAGCAAGTCCGAGGTCAGAGCACCCACTCTGTGGCTCTGAGAAACAAAGAAAGGAGGAAGAGTCAGAGCACACAAAGACCCATGGAAGGGAACAGTGACAAAGCATAAGCCTCAATCTCCATCCTGCATGGCAGAGAAAGTCCCTGCTGGAGCTGGCTGGCTGGAAGGATGTGGGCTGTCAGTCTGAGCAGGGACAGTGAAAGGTGACTCTGTGTTCTACAAGTAGCCCGTTTCCTTGTGCTCCATAAAAATGGCAGAGAAGTTGCTGTCCACTAACTGTCCAAAAGTTCTCTGTAGTTGCTTGACATTTCCTGGGTAATTGCAGCCTCCTGTTTTGATGAATTTGTCACAGATCATGCATTTGTGACCTCTAGTGCATCCAAGCTTTCAAAAGATCTATCAAGGGAAGATGAATTCTGTCCTTCCAGGGTACCCTGTGAAGTGTCAGAAGTTCCTAGTAACAGAAGCTGGTCATTCACTTTGGAAATTTCTAAAAGAGGAGAACTCTTCCGAGTCCTGAGGCTGTGGAATGGACAGCTTGAACTCCCTGAGGTGTATGGCAAGGGCAACATAAAACAAGGGAAGTCTGAGAGGGGGTGACAGGAGAAGGGGCTTCAGTGAAGAAATAGATTTTTTTTCTTTACTAAAAGCATTACAAGTCTGTGCTCTAGACTGTACAAATACTTGTTTTCCGTCTGCTCTCACCCTGTGTCAAGCACCACGGGAAAAGTGGGGCTGCCAGGAAATCGGTTCGGGCTTGTTGTTTGTGAGTCCTGGCACTCGAACAGCCCCGGGGCTGGTCTGTGTCACCTGGCAGCTGGCTGTGTGGACGGGCTGCCAGGTGGAGTAACCGCGGTGTTCTGTCCTCCACACGCCGCGCTCCTCGGCTCCTGTCATCTCCCCACCTTTGCATTTTCGGCTTTGGACGGGAGCCGTGGGAGTGGCTGTTCCAGCTCTGCCACCCACTGACACTTTCCCATGCCAGAGAGAGTCCAGCGAGGAACCGCAGCCAGTTCCTGCTCCCCCGGTGCCCCGGGGCTCGGGCGGACCGAGCGGCACGGCGGAGCGGACAGGTGCGGGGCCGAGGGCCCGCGGGGGCTGCGCTCAGCCCCGGGGATGCGGCAGGAGCCGGGACGGGGCCCGGTGACACCAGTGGCACCTGTGGCACCTGTGGCACCGGTGCCTGCTCGCGCCTCCCCGACCCGGGCTGAGGGAAGGAGTTCAGTGCGGAACGCGATAATCACCGCTGTCCGGGGATGGCTCCAGGCAAACGGGCTCCGCAGCCGTGGGAGCTTTCCCCGAGTCCCGTCCGGTCCGTCCGGGGCTGAGGCGCAGCAGGGCCGTGTCCGGGCCGCGGGGACCGGGCGACACTGCGCCGGCAAGGAGACCCCCGAGCCCCGCCCCGGGCCACATCCCGATCCCGATCCCCATCCCCATCCCGATCCCCATCCCGTGACTGGCAGCAGGCTTGGAGCGCCACCTAGCGGGCCGGACCTGGCCGGACCGGGCCGTGCCGGGCCGAGCCGTGCCGGGCCGGACGTTACCGGGGCCGCACCGGCAGGGCCGTGCCGTTTTACGGACAGGTGCGGCTCTGGTCCCGCCGATCCTGAGCTATTTTCCAAGGACGTTTGATAGCCCATACACAGCCAAACTTCGGTAGCAACGTGCTGGTGCTCGTTCCTCCGGATAGCCCTTCGGCCTCGACAAACCAAGATCACCAACACACCTTGGAGGTGCCTTGGGACCCGCTCCCGGGAAAGTGCCTCAACCACAGCCGTTTACATCCTCCTTTCACGCACATATTCGTACGGGCACGTGCGACCGCAGAGCCGCCGGGCATGTCCCGGCACCCCGGTTAACAGCGGCCGCGCGAGCAGCGAGCTGGCTCCATTCACGCCTTCCAACACCGGGAGCACGGCGCGTGTCTTTCGCCCAGCAGGCCGGGGCAGGGCCACCGAAGGCACCGACCGTGGCCTCATTGTCGCCGTCGTGGAGGGGCGCGGGCACGCGCGGACGCTGCCGCGGGAACTGCGCCCCGCGCCGACAGAGGGCGCGCGAGGCACCGGGAGGACGGGGCGGTGCGAACGGGAACACCCGGGACCGCTCGGCCCCGCCCCGGGGCCGCTTCCGCCCCCATCCCGGCCTGGTCCGGACCGCGCCCGCCGCTCCACCCTGCCCGGTCCCGCCCGGTCCCGCCCCGGCCCCGCCCCGGCTCCTCCCCGGCCCCGCGCCCGGCCCGGCCGTGTCGCCCCCGCCCCGCACTGCGCCGCCGGCCGTGCCGCCGCCCCATTGGCTGCTGCGCGCAGGGCGGCGCTGCCCATTGGCCCGGCGGACGCACGGCGGCATCGGCGATTGGCGGGAGGGGCAGGGGGCGGGGCCCGGCGCGCCCGCCCCCCGCCGCAGCGCGGCCCGATCCCGTCGCTGCCGGGCGGGTCCGCGGGCCCTGCGCGCCCATCCCGGCCGGACATGGCCGAGAGCGGCCCGGGGGCGGCCGCGCCGCGGGACGAGGCCGCGGAGGAGCCCGAGGGCGGCGGGCGGCGCTGGGGCGCTCAGCACGCCGGGGCCCGCGAGCTGGCCGAGCTCTACTCCCCAGGTGAGGCGGCGCGGACGGGCGGGGCCCTCGGGTCGGGTGCTCGCGGTGGCTCCCCCAGGACCCGTTCCCCTCGAGCCCCGTTCTCGCCGGGCCCGGTTCTCCCGTGGCCGGCTCCCCTCGGGCCCGGTTCTCCCCGGCCCGGCTCCGGGAGCCCCGGAAGAACGAGAAGGGGCCGGCGGCGGCCCGGCGGGGGCAGCGCGGGGCTCGGAGCGGGGCTGCGGCACGGGCCGGGCTGCGGGCGGCAGCGTTCTCAGCCAAACTGCCCGCGAGGGACGTTCTGCCCTCTGGAGCCGGCAGGCAGAAGCGAACCTTCCCCTCGAGCGCAGGTGGGCAGGTGTGGTCGCAGCACGAGGTCGGAGCAGCAGCTGTGCCCTCAGAACATCTGCTCGGTGCGCTGCCCTGAGCTCTGCGGGCCTGGCACCGCAGAACCGGCACAGGGATGCTTCAATCCCCGTTCCACTCTTCCTGAAGCTTGGAACTCGTCATCAAGCTTTAGTTTGTCATTTGCATGCTCAGTAAACGGCTGTTTGACTATGCGGTGGAAATAGTTGCAAACTCCTTGTAAAAAAACCATCATTTGTTTTTAGCTCACAGTGTGAGCAGTGCTGGGTATTCCTGCCATTCCTAGAGAATCCATTCTCTGGTGAAGAATTAGGGAAGGGAAGATGTGTTTTCAGTGTCTTGTGGTTTCCAGCAAATTGGCTGAGGCCAGCTTGCACATCCAAGGCAATTCTTGCCCAAGTAGGTGTTCTTACTCACACAGAGCCGTGTGATGATAAGAAATCCAAGGCCTTTGTTCGTTTGTGTGACTGGGGCAAGTCTGCCTGTTTCAGTTTCTTTTGCTCCCCACGAGCTTGCCTTGAACAGGTCCTTTGTGACACCTTTCAGCCACTGGGACTGATTCCTGTGCTTTGCACAAAAGCACTCACTGACTTAACCACTGCTCTGGCTCATAAGGAAAAATCTTCCTCCCCGAAGAGCTTGCTGCCCTTTTCGCTGGCTGTAGCACATGTACAGTGATATGTCAGGGAGCTGAGGGTGTATTAGATATGCAGGTTTCTTCTGGAATTACATAAATAATTTACATAAGCAATGCCAGAATATGTATTACGGTGGAAGCGTGTCATGCTCAAATTCTGAATTCATAAGAATGGGGCTTGCATTGAACTGTGCAGAGTGAACATGACCGGAATATTTCCATGATTTCTTTAAGCACATACTTTGTGGCTTTGGCAGTTCTTTCCTTCACAGACTTGGGGGTTTGAGTGCCCTTTAAACACAAGTTATCAGCGCTGACTCAGTTCCTTGGTTTGCCTTCCCAGTGTGGAGCTGAGGCTGCATTTTTGAACCTGGCTATCTCGACAGCCATGCTGGATCCCTGTGCTCAGACTACAGAGGTGTTTGCACACACTGAGCTCGGGGGACTTGCCAGCCTCCTTTCCAGCACTTGGCTAATTGTTCCATGAGGATCTACCCACTTAGCTCCTCTAATCAGGGTGTGGTTTTCTTATGAAGGAAGTGAGCATTAATTAACTCTTGCTTTCATTACTCCAGGGAACTCTTTATAGAATCACCCACGTTGTGACCTGATGCTGCTGTCAAATATGGCTGTTCTTGTGTCTTAATTTAATTTTACTATTCTCTCCTCTGCTACTGCAGAGAGTGTTAATTTATATGCCCATGGCCCTTCTAGAACATCTGAAACTGACCTGTCAAAGTCTTTGTTCACACTTTCAAATATTGCCTTGTAGGCACATTGGAGATAAGACTGATCGTGCATTTATGTTCCTGCTTTCCCTGCTCATTGTGTGGTACAGTGAGAAGGAGGACTTGATTTAGCATTTAGGAGGAGAAATTTGATCAGGCATTAGGTCAGCAGAGAGGAGTAGGACAGGAGCTGAACACATGCCAAGCCTGAGTGTGCCTCTGCTCCTGGGAGAGCGTGTGCACCTCTCTGGAGCCCTCCCTGAGCCTTCCTTGCTCTGCTTTGCCAGAGGGCCTGGGGAAGGGGCTGTGGGGTAACTGCTCCAGGGAGCCCTGGACGAGAGGAGGCCGAGCTGGCTGACCCCTCAAACAGGCAGGGACTGGCCTGGCAGCTCCTGAGGGCATTAAGAGCTGCCTGCAGCCCAGGCCCTTCTGGTGACAGCTCAGATCTTCTTGGCCTTGGGTATTAAAGGTCTGTTTCTGTGCCCTAATCCTGCAGGTTTCACCCTGAGTGTTCCCTGTGCTCTGCCTCGGAGCCTCGTGGGGATGCAGCAGTGAAGAGCAGGGAGCAGCCTTCTGTGCTACCCTGATAGTGTTACCGTGCTCTGATGTGCCTGCTCCCTTTTTATGGGCAGAAAATGATATTTCTATAGAGGTACAAAGTGGTACAGCAAGGTGCAGGAGAGAATTTGTGCCAGTTCTTTCTCTTTTCTTGTTCTGTCCCCTGTCATCTCAGAGTTGCTGAGAGTTGCCATCCTTTGCCTGGGAGTAGGAAGGCACAGACAAGACAACAGTTCAGGGAGAAGCTTCAGGGGAATACTTGTGACGTTAGACAAGCCATTCCAGGGCCACCAAAATACAGACTGGTGAGAACGGTGCTTTTTCCTGTTAGCACAACAGCTTTATTCAAAATCTCAGAGCTTGTAAATATTACAGATCACAAGGTGATTTAGATATGTTTGAGGCCAGAAATTTGTTCCCAGATTCAGCCCTTCCAGCTACACTGAATATTGGATGAAATGCAAATTGAGAAAAGATGTGACGTGGAGGAACTTTATGCCAGCAATCTCAGGGAGAGGGAAACTAGGACAGAGTGAGATGATGTGTGATTTGGCCCTGTTAATTGGACGAGGGCAGAGGGAAGAGGGTAGTAGTGGCTCGGGGAAGAGGAATGTCATTTAAGAAAACGTGTGCACCTCCCATGGATAAATAAGTTTCTGTTTCAGTTCCCTGTCAGACAAATGGAGCAAGTCGTCCAGGCAGTGGAATGGTCTGTCTCTGTTATTTCGGGTTTCACATTGTCCTCTCAGATAAAAGTAAAACATGTTTTTCCCCTTGTTCTTTCCAACAGGAAAAAGACTACAAGAATGGATCTCTGTCATCTTATGCTTCTCTCTGATCTGCTTCAATTTTTACCATCTCCTCTTCTACCTGCGGCTGGAGCACACGCCCTCGGTGCTCGTTGGGATATGTAAGTAGGAGCAGTTTGCTGCCTGCTCAAGGCAAGACTCTTGTCATCTGGGATCCTTCAGGCTTGACTTGCTGTTGGAAAGGGAGAGGGACATTTGTGTGTGGGCCTCTGAAACTGAGGCCCTCTGCAAAATGTGTTACTGCTTTGTCTTTACGTTTCAGTGGCTTCTCAGTCCCTCAGAGGAGAGGTTTTGATTAGCTGAGTAAGTTTGGTGTTCTTGTGTAGTCATTGCAGGAGTGAGGACTATTGAGAAGGAGAAGAGTTGCCAAAATGGTCAGAGTTGGGAGCAAAATACATTGCTCGACAAAAATATTCGCGAGAACTTTCCAGAAAGCAAAAGCTCAAAGGAAATGTCATAAAAGGTGCTTGAGGCATCAAACTGGCTTCGTTTCTGGGGACTGCAGACTGAACACAAGAATTTTGGAGAATTGTGCTTTCATGTTAGGATGTTTGGCCCTTATTATCCTGAATGATGACTTTTTCCAGGAGTATAAGAAAAGTTGTTTCCACCTCTTCTGTGGAGGAGAGGAAGAACCAGTGAAGGATTCTGATAGAATGTTCAGAAAAGTTATAGCTCTCCTCTAACCTGTGTGGGGTGTGTGTTTTAGAAGAGAATGGCACTTGTTCATCATCAGTGCTGTGCATTGCTAAGGAGTTGAAACGAAACAAACAAACCCCACCCAAAGCACTGCACCACCTTCGAGCAGTGTACATAGCAGAAGCTCTGAATTCCTGCCGAAGCTGGGACTGGGGATTCCTGGTGTCTGTGGAGAGGTTGTTGGGGCTGGGGGGAGCAGTGTCCTCCACTGTGAGTCACAGCAGCTCTCTTGGCCTAATTCAGTCTTGCCTGCTCTCAGCTGATGAGGTGGAGGTGTTGGGAGGAATGGAGAGAACGTGGCATGGGAACTGCTCCTTAGGGCTGAGGGCAGATCCAGACGAGAGAATCAGCAATGATGGTTAACCTGTGCTGCAATCTGTTTGCAGCTGGCTTTCATCTCAAAGTTAATATTGATAAAAGCTGGCATTCTCTGATATCCTGGTTACCAGTTTAACTGATAAAGCAGCCAATTCACTGATAGTACTATTTAAGTAGTAGTGAATGATTACAGTAGCAGAATCTGGATTCTGTGTAAATAAAGTGGTGTGGAAATAATTGATAGTGTGTACAAAAATGAGCGCCATAAAATAATAAGTGCTTCAGGCTATCTTGTTTTGCTGCCTTCAATACATTATTTCTCAGGTGAAGTGTGAATGATGTCTGTAATTCACACAGAGTATTAGGTTTTATTGCATATTGTGCAAGTCATATCCATAAAAGTCCTGACTCCTAAATACGTGAGCAGCTCCACGGGCACAGTTGGGAATCCTGAGTCACCCACAGGGTGAGGTGTGCTCCATTGACAGCTTCCCTCAGGCTTTGTTTGGAATATTGACCTTCAGCTGAAGTCATAAAACAAACATTCTGCTAATAAAGACAGAGCTTTGGATCCAGTTCCTGCCAGGTTTTTGGCAGTCTGTTCCAGTGGGCTGGATCTGTTCTGCTGCACAGACCTGTTCACTGCACAGGGACCCTCTGTGTGCTCTTATGTCAATACATACTTTTAGGAAATGAAGCACTTTGAACATTCTGCTTCACTCCACTGGGCTAAACCCCGTGTCTGTAATGAAAGGCCATGTCATAGCTTCTTTCTTTGTGCCTTTAGAGGCACACAGAGTTGTAACACAAGCAGTACTGTAAGTGCCTGAACCTGGAGATTCTGGGGACGGGAGAGATCTGCCCCTGCTGTGGCTGGCATCAGGCAGCCCTCCCTCCCCAGTGTCCCTCCCGAGAGCTGTGGCAGGGTGGCACACAGGTGCCCTGAGCCTGCTGAGTCCCTCAGGGCCTGCAGGGCAGCGCAGCACTGAGGGGACACCTCAGTGGCCTTGCTTCAGAGCAGCTCAGGCTGTGTCATGTCCTGCTGACTAAAGATGAGCTTGCTGGACAGGAAGAGCCAGGGAACTCTCATGTCTTTCAGGCTGGTTTAGCAGACATGAGACAATTTCCTTCTCTCCTCACCATAAGAAAAAAAGAAAAAGAGTGGCCAGAGGATGGATTTCTGCTGTGGCTTGTGCTAACTCCAGTCATGTCCTGTTCTGGATATCCTCAGCTGCTGGGCAGCCATGGAGCTGTTCCTCTTTCTGCAAGCTGAGAGTTGTGCAGATCTGAGTTTGGTGTTTTCTTTGCTGCACACAAGCACCCAGTTAAGTCAGGCAGCCCTGGCTGGAATGGGGCTGTGAGGGAGCATGAACACCCCCGTGTTTCCCACTGCAGCAAGACAACATCCCAGCAGTGCCACAGAGCCAGAGCAGCCTCTGCCACTGTAATTGAAGGTTGGTAGTGCCAGGGACAATCCCTGGCAAGGGGATTATTGTGTGGTAAGCAGAAAAGCCTCACCAAGACATGTCATATCAGGCTTGAAAGCCCTCACCTGGTGAGCTTGTGGTTTCCAGCATATTCAATATACATGAGCTTATTGTTCACATATTAAGAACATCTAGATAAAAAGTTTGACAAGTTACAGCATGAATCTTTGTTTTCATTTTCCTCTCCTTCCTTCTATTTTTGTATAGGGTTTTAAACCCCTTTTTTCCAAGTTGGTTTACTTGTTTCAGGCACGTGCCTGTTATCTGCAGCCACATTTGTTCATGACAGGGACTGCTCATTGCAGTCTTAAAAAAAAGAAGAGTTCACTTTGTGTTGTAACCTGTTTATATTCCTAGGAACTGCCCCACATAGAGCAGATATCTTTAGGAACATCTTGTGACATGATACAAGTTACAATTAATTACTGCTCTCTTGAAAGATGGGCAGCTGATTTTTTTAACCCATTTGAGATACATATTTCAGTATTGCAGAAATTGTGGGTTAGCCAGAGACAGCACACAGGAGGAAATCACTTAGTGCAGTTTCAAAATAGAAACTGGATCTCATCAAGGCCCAGAACCTCTTTGAAGCTCCAGCAGCTCTGCAGGGCTGCCCTTGGCCAGCTGCATTGCAGAGCCAGATATGAGCATGTAACACACGAAAGCTGTGGCACAGCTTGGAGAAAAAACACTCCAGAGACATCAGTGCTGGCTGAAGTGAGTGTCCACATCCTGCTGCCTCACAGCTCCAAGGATGCCACTTCATCTTGGATTTATTATGTGCATTAAAATGAGTTTCCACATGAAATTTTGTTTTAAAAGGTTCTTGAAATTACACCAGAAATCTCAGCTAGCAAAGGAAAATTATATTTTACTTCAATGCTGGTCTAAGCAAGTTGGTTCTTTGTCACCTGCTGTCTCACCCACCTGAAGTAACCCTTGGGTACTTGGTAGCTGTGGGTAACTTTGTCCATTCTCAGCTGCATCTTCTCTTAAAGAGGGAAACTCCACAAGCTGTGATTGAAGAGACAGGGCTTTGGTTCTGTTCCCCTCTGCAGAGACACCTTTGTGTTGCAGCAGCAGGGTTTGTGGGGTGTCTGCTGAGGATCCTTGGGCAGAACTGGGGTGGTTCAGCTGGTGGGGCACCAGGAGGAGGAAGAGGAGGGTGCTGCTCTTGGAAGCAAAGTGACCTGGTACAGTTATTGCTGGTTTGGCCTCAGCAGGTGATGCTGGCACCATTATCTGTTCTTTGTGTCACTGGGACTGGGGAGGGGCTCCTCGGCTGCTGCAGCTGTGCTGGGGCAGGGTCTGCCAGCTCCTGCCCTGGCACTGCTGGGGGCAAGGCCCCGTCTGTGTCCCCAGGGCCATGCCAGGGGACAAAGGCATCTCTGTCTGCCTGCCCAGTTGTCAGGGGCTCCTTAAAGTTGCAGCAGAGTTTGGCTGGAGGATTAAGTTTCTCAGGAGGTGATTGTGAGCCGAGCTGTGCTCTTGTAGACGAGTGTTTGCTTTAAGATCCTGGAGGAGACAGGACCCCGGTTCCTTGGGGGCCTCCTTTCACTGCAGTGCCTGGTGGGGGTGTGCCATGCTCCAGAGGCATTGCTGGAGGCAGGGCATTGGTCCCAAGGCATTCCCAGAGCAGGGAGTAGCCCCAAGGAGAGGTGTCTGCCAGGGGAGCACTGCTGTGACGAGCCCTTGCTGTTGGTGTCCCCAGAGTGCAGGGACAGGGAGTTGTTGGCAGCCCTGGTTGCAGTGTGATAACTGCTATAGTGATGCATTTGCTGTCCCAGCTTGTGGGCACTCCAGGTCCAGTTCTGACTGAAAGTTCCTCAGCGTTATTAGCCAAATTTATGAACTCTTCTTTTTTCTCTTTCAAGCTGCTGCAGTTTATACTTATTAAAATGTCCAGGGATTATAATCTTAGCCTTGTAATTTGCCATAATATCAAACCCCTGCATTCTCTGTACTGAAAGTCACTAAATGGGGACTCCAGGTGACTAAGCCATTTTATTTTCATAAGCATATAAGTGACAAACAACTGGTACTTTGGCATATTGATATGTAGACAACAAGATTTTTTTCTGTGTGAAGTTAGCCGTGCAGACCATTTAATGCTGTTCAACCAGTTCATACAGCCACCGATTAAACACGGCTGCACTTCTCAGTGATGGTGCACAATAGCATCAAGTTATTAAATAACATCGTATCCTGCTTTCTTCCTCTCCAGAGACTCTAACTGAATTTTTACAGGGAATATGAAACTTTGTATACTTTGATGTAAGACTTCCAGGTTACAATCTGATCACTCTATCTGTGCAAAGCCAAGCTTACTCGACTCACACAATTTTGGTGAAGTACAGCTTTTAATGGTAAATCAGCACAGTAGGTTTGTATCTGGAAGCTCTTGTGGGGCCTCCTCCTTCTGCAGGCCCCAGGAGCAGCCTGGCCACGGGAAGTGGTTTGGGAGTCACCCACAAGAGCAGAGCTTGCAGCTTGTCTCTCAGTTTGACTGAAGCAGTGAAGAGGTGGAGAGGGGCCTTTCCTGGGTCACAAACCCTGCACGTTTCCTGGTTTCTGAGCAGGACACAAGCAGGACAGAGCTGCCCTGTCCGTGTGTGTTTGGGGCAGTGGCTTGTCCAGCTCCATGTCCTGCTCTGGAGAGGCACCTGGTGTTGTGCCTGGGAGATGCCCACACAGAGGATCACAAGCATGGGGAAATGGGACAGAGCAGCATTTCCAGCAAATGTGTGTGGCAGCTGAGTGTTTGCTTGGATACTGCTTGGAGTCCATTTGTGCACTCTTGGGTTCCCTGTGTGCTGGGCTGCCTTCCTTCCTCCTTATTCTGCAGTCTGCTTGCAAACCAGAAAATCCCAGTGTTCTGAGCAAGTCCTGCAGCTCAGTCCTTCTGCCCTCCTTCTGTGTGCTCTGAGCATCGCCTCCTCCTTGGGGATAAGCCCTAGGTGGGCTGATCCTCGCCCCTCCCTCAGTGAGCTGGAGGACAGCTCAGGTGTGTGGGTCAAGACTTCCCTAATGCTGCCCTGAGCTGCCTTCTGGGGAGTGCTGAATCCACCGTTTGCAGTTCTACACCTGAGCTGGGCTTATCCTGCCTTTTCTGGCTGCGTGGTTAACATTTCACCCATGCTCAGGCTGTCAGTCTCCTCTCGCCCTCCCAGCCTCGATGACAGAGCATCGAGCTCTTCTGCCACCCCTGAGCAGCAGCGGAGCTCCTGTGCCGTGGCCTTGCCGTGCTCAGGGAAGGCAGTGCTGGCCGTGTGAGGGTGCTGAGCCCAGTTCCTCAGTGGGGTGTGCCCTCTGAGCCCGGGGGCAGGACACACACCAAGCGTCACCACGCTGGTTCTGTGGAAGCTCAGCACAGCTCTTGCTCTTTTATTGTGACTCACCCTCCGCAAGGAGCGCGGAGGAGAGAGCACACCCTGCTGCAGTACAGCCGGAACAGGAGGGCTGGTAGTTAGGTTTTTTCCCAATTGCTTTAGTATAATGCACTGCTCCAGGCACCCTCCATTCTTCCCTTTACCAGCTGACATCAAAGCCACACGAGGAGCATCAATTGATCTCAGTATTTTGCCTCAATTTGTGTTGCTGTTCCTGCAGTTATTTCACTCGGATGATGCAGCAGCTGGAGGCGAGGCAGGCTAATGGGGGCATTACCTCAGCGAGAATGGCATTTGAGTCTTGCAAAGAGAAGTGTTGTTTGGATATCTTCCCCTGAAGCCGGCTGCTTGCCCTTTCAGCTGCTGGGAGCAGATCTAAACGCTATTGTGTCCCACCCGCCCTTGCTGTAGCCTGCGTGTGTGGTCTGAAACAAGAACAAATGCACAGAATCTACTGCCTAGAAAATAAGCTGTCTTCATGTAATAAGGGGTAGATAAAAATGACGTGTCTCCTGCTGCATTTAAGAGCTTGGGCCAACTGGATAATGGATTCAACAGCAGGGGCTGATTTATAATAGAAGAGGTTTTTTATTTCTTCTCCCTTTCTTAAAATGAAAGGTGAGGGGAAGGACTGCAGAGGTGAGGGGTCAGCCAAGCAAAAGGTACCCACTAGGGCAGGTATTTCTGTTCTGTAGGAGATGGGCTAAACAAAAATACAGATTTAATGAAGATTGCTGCTCCCCTAGTGGTGTCTTGCTAACCTCTTTTTCCTAAATGCCTGACAGTATGTTTATTCAGACTGGGTAGATCTCACGTGGTTGTAAAAGTCTAAGTTGGAGGCAGATAAGCAAGTAAACTTCTGAAATAAGAATTAGATGTGAGTGAGTCAGTAAAACTGCTGTGTTTGTCTGACTCTCCCTCTCTCACTCAAGTTGCAGGAGTTATTACGGCCGACTTCCTCTCAGGACTGTTCCACTGGGGAGCAGATACCTGGGGATCTGTGGAGCTACCCATCGTTGGAAAGGTTTGTGATTGATTCCTAAGCTCGAGGAAGCTCTGAAGGGCCTTTCTGCAGCCCTGCCAGTGCTCCCAGCTGAGCTGGGCTCGGTGCCACACCAGCCCAGGGAGCAGCCTGGGCTCTGCTGGGCAGGGCCGTGTTGTCCCTGGCCTGGGGGACGCGTGCGAGGTGGCACTGCTCCGTTTTGTCACCTGCCTCGAGGCTGGCAGTGTTGCAATCCCAGTGTTTGCAGACCCTGCAGGCTCTGTGGGAACAGCCTGTGGCAGCACAAGTGTTGGACCCTGGCTGGGCACTGTGCATGTTCAGGAGGTCAGGAACACAGATTTGGAGAGTTGTCCCTGCAGCTGAACTCCTAAAAATTTGTGAAACATGAGGCTGCTCCAGGAAGAATCTTCCCAGTTCCCTCTTCTATGGGCCCCTGTTGTAACACAGTAATATGAGAATTGTGGTGACTGAAGATTTAATTTGATCTGTATTATACACCTGCAGCTACAAATGCCAGTTGCTTACTGGAAGGTGCACTGGCTTCTGTAGTAGGCAACAATGTTTTTTTAATTAAATTTCTTAATAGCTACCATTAATTACTCCTCACAGTGCAATATTAGAAGGATCATTATTTATATAAAAAAGTGGGCTATTCCTTGTTATTCTCCAGAGTTACATGAACTACAACAGCAAAATTAAAACTCTTGAGTTTGGCTTTTTTGTTCACCTTCAACAGACTTAGTAGTCTTGAACCCCTGTATCTCTGGACCACAGTTTAAATAACTTTTAAAAACCCTACTGCTGGAGACTAAATAACCATGAGCTGAGACAGCTCAGGACAACCTTTGCACAGGCTGAACATGCTGGAAGTGTTAAAGGCAAATCAGTAACTGTGCCCCACACAGTAAAACAATTGCTCTGTGTGTTCAGATGTGATTTCTGATCCTAGAGGTGACTTCTGTGTAGTCTGTTTGTCTTCCACTGCTTTGTCCAGTCACTTAATTTGCATTTAGTCTGTTAGTGCTGGCATCTGTAGCTCATAAATATGGTAGGCTGAATCCTAATTTTTTAGTGGTTTTTATTCCCTTGGTTGCTTCTGTATAGCAAGTGAATTTCACAGGCTTTTTTGCCTGTGAAATTACAGTGCTGATGCTTTGTTTTTAAGACTACATACTAAAGGTCCTAAGTAAAAATTAAGAAGAAAACTGAAAAACAAAGAAAACCTGGATTTGTGTGGGGGAACTGAATTGTTGAGCAAATGTAAATTAAATTATCTGAAGTGTCATTATGACAAAAGTTTGAATCCTGTTTACATGCTTTGTATTATGGAATTCTCTTCAACTCAATCATCAGATTGAGTGTATGAGAGAGTTTGTTTGGGTTATTTTTTTGTAATATTTTTCTTTTCCAAGACCATTATTGAGTGTGGTGTTGTGTTTATCCAATTGTTTCCCCAGGCTTTCATCAGACCCTTTAGGGAACACCATATTGACCCCACAGCAATCACCAGACATGATTTCATAGAGACCAATGGAGACAACTGCTTCATGACACTGGTCCCCTTGGCAAACATGGCATACAAATTTGTGTCTTTTTCCCCAGGTAAGCTGCCACTTCTGACTGCTGTGGATTTAGTGTTCTTGTTGCTATTGAATGAACATTTGTCCATGTGAAATTTGGAGGAGTCCATGGATGTGGTATGACAAGAAATAGCTGCTGGAAGCATGGTGCTCCTGGCAGGAGGGAGGGAAACTTTCTTTTGAGGTGTGGTGGCAGAAGGTGGCACACTGAGGTTCTCTAGCTCAGCAGAGAATCTCTCTGGGGCTGGAGAGTTGAGCAAGGAAGATTAGAAGTTATGCTAAATGCTTTTTTTATAAGAGGGACCAAGCTGTGAACATCTGTGGAAACTCATTGTTCCAAAGCATGTAACACAAAACAATGCTTCATCTCTGTGCACAAGTGCTTTATGTGCAAACCAGAAGTCAAGAACTAAAGGATCAAATTAATTTTATAGATGGTAAACTCAGTTTGACTTCCTGTTTATGGTGTGTTGACAGATTCTGGCACTTCCCAGCCTGTCTTGTGACATTTGGGAATTGCTCATGGCTCACTGGCTCTTGTGACACTTGTGCCAAAGCAGCTTTGGTGAGGCCTCTGTCAGCTCCTGCAGCAGCAGGCAGCCCTGGCCGGGCAGGGGGCTGTCCTGGCAGAGTGTGCCTTGCCTTAGCTGCTGCTGGTGTTTTGCAGAGGCCCTGTGTGAGACCTGTCCCTGGGAGTGCTACGTGTTTGCCCTCATCATCTTCATAACCATGACCAACCAGATCCACAAGTGGTCCCACACGTACTTTGGCCTTCCCCGCTGGGTCGTGTTCCTGCAGGACTGGCACATCATCCTGCCCCGCAAGCACCACAGGATCCACCACGTGTCCCCCCACGAGACCTACTTCTGCATCACCACAGGTACTGCCCCCCTGCAGGGCCCCTGCCCAGCACAGACACCTGCAGGGTGTGCAGTTCGTGTGCTCTCACGAGCTCCTGGGAGAGCTGCACTTGGGCTTCTGCAGAAGGAGTGTGGGGGAAGGTTTGAGATCAGCTGCAGGAGCTCGGGGCCTGGGGGAGCAGTCAGTGGTGCTGAGATCTGATTGATTGCCTGGGGTCTTGGTGAGCTCAGGCCCCTAATGGGGTTTGTTCACTAAAGCTGCTGTTCCCTCTAAACAGCAGAATGTCTGCAGCTGGTCTGGAATGCTCATTTCTAAAAGCCAGGCTTCTGGATTTTCAGCATCCACTCATTCAGACTCAGAGGAGTGGACAGGTTTGCAGAAAGCTTTAGCTTCCTTTTATATCTGTACAGGTGGGAATGCTCAGTCACCAGTGTTGCACAGTCCTAAATAAGTTATCAAGTTAATCAGACAGCTGGAAATTAACCACTCTGGTTCTTCATTCTGTCACTGGCATCGACAAATGGTTCACGTGGGTTTTGAAACCTCTGCCAAGAAAAAAATCTAATTCTCATTAGCAGAATGTCATGTAGAAACACGGTACAATTAAGAAGCCTGACTTGACAGATGGTAGCAAAAATCTTGCCACCCAAAGAGCTATTTTTAAGTCCTACTATGTCCTGAGAGTTTAAGCCTGACCATTATTAGCAGTATTGGGCTGGTTGTTTTTTTTCCTCAGTAAAGAAACGCTGAACTTTGGATGCTATGACAAACTAATCCTCTTTTTCCTTTGCAATCCCTTAGGTTGGCTGAATTATCCATTAGAGAAGATAAGATTTTGGAGATGTTTGGAGAACATCATCCAAGGACTTACTGGGGAGAAGCCAAGAGCAGATGATATGAAATGGGCTCAGAAAATCAAGTAACTTCTGCCAGCCTTCCGCAATCCTTAACTTGTTGCCAATGTTGTTTTTAAAAGAAAAAAGAAAATAAAGCCATCAGCCAAATTCAAGACCTGCAAAGAAATAACAGACTCTAAAGCACAAACTAAAAAGTGCTAACACAGACTGCAATGAAAAGAACTAATTCTTAAAACAATACTTGAAATGAAGATGATTACTCTCACTGAGCACCTTTTTGTGTAGCCATGTCTGCTTACACCTTAGAACTTGCTTGTCGCTGTATCCGTGAGGGGCACGCCACAGGCACTGCAGGGGGACTGGGGGCGGAGGAACCCTGTGTTGTATCAACATTTCTGAACACTTCCCAAGCTGCTCCTTGCCTAAGGCCTGCAGGGAGAGGTGACAGCTTTGTCCCTCGGTGTTGGAGTGCGAGGGCGCTGCGTGGAGCAGCGGGGGGAGCAGTGGAAGCCTATAAAATCATGACTGCTCAATGCACTCGCTGGTGGATCGACGTTCAGCTCTGTCTTTGCTATCATGTTCAGCCTGATTGATGTCACGTGCAACAGACCAGAGAATCCCGCTCCTCCAGGGGCCACCAATCCTCAAGTGTCTTCAGTTTCCCTTAAAACAAAATTGTTCTACTCTCCACATGGAATTGAGCAGTTTCTGCATAAGCCTTCAACTTCAGGAGCCTCTGAGGAGAGGGAGGGCACCCTACAACACGTGTGTCTGTTCGTGTGGAGTGCTCACTGCTGAGTCTTCTATTAAGTGTTTCCTACCCTGACAATAAATGTTTGAAATAGTCTAGCATTGGGCACACTGCAAATAGCTGTATTCAAGAGCTCAAGGTATCAAACTCGTAATGTTAGAAGGGAAATGTCAATGACTGGTGTTTTGTTCTTTTTATTTTTTTTAAGGTGCTTGCTTGTTTCTGTAAATAATATAAAGCCTTAATCTCTTCTGGTGTAATGGAATAATATTTTAATGTGCTGTTTGAATGTATATAATATATTTATAACAAAGCAGTTGGATAATACTAATCACGTTCAAGTCTTGTTGCTGTTTTTCATTGCTGCACTGGCAGCACTTAGTGCAAGAGCTGGATCAGTGGTTGCACACCACCTCGTGCAGTCCCACACCTGAGACACCTGGCAGCCTGTCACAGCTTCTTTGGGTTGGAGTGATCATCTGCCAGCATTTTAGGAGCCTGGCACTGTGTTAGACCAGACTTCTACACCTTTCAAGAAGTGTAAGTAATTAATTCTGCTCTGGATGCAAAGGAGTAATCCCAACTGAATTGATGTGAAGAAGTTTCTCTAAAAACGTCTAACAGGCACTTTATCAACTTGATGTGATTTGGATCTTGTTCAGTTCTTGCCTGACTGAAAGCTTAGTGATGATCAAGGTATATTCCCTCCTCTAGCTGTAAATTGTGCTGAATTCCAGCTGCCTCTTCCTGAAGGGCAGGGTAAGATGGATTTGAGTCATAGGTTTAGACTGACCCCGATCTCCACTCCTTCAGATATGGTGGATGAATTCTGAATGAGTTGGCACCTGGCAACTGTCCTTCAGTGGCAGTGCTGAACACAGGAGCTTCTGAGCTGGGTTCTGCAGATTAAAATCACAGTTGGTACCTTGGTCACAAAATATTTCATCTAAGTGTTCAGACCCTTGGAGAACTTAATGCCATTACATGGAACTCTTTCTGTTCCCATTGCCACAGTCACCACCAGGTCTCCGTGCAGCTTTGACATTAAAGAATTCTTCCACTTCAGCAGGAGTCCCAAACTGCCTTCATTTGATTCTGGAGAGCTCTGGACAGAACTGGGTGGATGTTCAGGGCTCAGCCTGAAGCACTGGGTCCTCTGAGAGCTCTTTTCACCTCAGGTTTAAATGCCAAGTGAGCAGCAATGGTGCAGTGGATGGAACAAATGGATTTGGGACACAGAAATCACAGAATTTGTACTTCCAAAGTGCTGTTTAAGGCATTGCTGCTGCCTTACTGGAAACAAATCTGAGCTACTCACACTGGTGGCTGCTGGGACTATTTATCTGTTAATCTTACTTAATTATGAGAAACTGGGACAGAATTAATCTCCAGCTGCATTTTCCACGTGGATGCTGTGCTGGGCTCCTGGGGCAGCCCTGGCTCTGTGACCCCACACCCGACGTGGCTGTGGCTCCCGAGGTCCCTGTTCCACCCCTTCAGAGACGTGGATGCTCCCACAAAATCAGTATGGCAGTTCTGGAGCAAAAGGCTGCGTGGATCCTTCTTAACAGCTGTAAATCTGGCTTAAGAAAATTTGTCTTAAGTTGATTAGGAACAGATTAGAGCTGAAGCAGAATAAGGCACTCCTGTTAAACTCCTCAGGGATGGCTGGCCTGCATTTCAGTTCAATGCTTTTAAATGCTTTTAAAAGCTCTGATTTCAGTCTCACCTCCACTGAGAGCTCTGGTCAGGCTCCTGCTCTCTGGACCCTCAGAAGGACTCTCAGGCCTCCAGCTTTTGCCAGGGCTGCAGATGCCCTCCATGAGTGGATCTTGTGGTTAGGAGGGCCTTGGAGGAGCAGCTGTGATCCCTCACATGCACCCCAGGAGCAGGGGTGATTCCCTCTGTACCTGCCAGGAGCAGGACAGATTCCCTCTGTACGTGCCAGGAGCAGAGGTGATCCCTACCCACATCCCAGGAGCAGGACAGATTCCCTCTGTACGTGCCAGGAGCAGGGGTGATCCCTACGCACATCCCAGGAGCAGGACAGATTCCCTCTGTACGTGCCAGGAGCAGGGGTGATCCCTTAGGTGCAGCGTGGCACTGCAGAAGCCTCCCAGACAGAGCAGTCTGGGGACACGGCTGCACAGGGAAGTGTTGTGCTGTACTAAACTGAAGAGAATTACTGCAGAGTGCCTCAAAATCCCAGCTGGCGGATTTGGCTCAGGTGTGGTGCCTGTCTCTGCGATCCTGAGGATTTGGCAGCCTGGAAGCTGGAGGGCAGTGCTGGTCGGGAGGGTGTGGAAGGAGTCCCCACCCACCGTGCACCCACAGCAGCCCACGCTGCCGGGGCCCTGGGCTCTCGGGCCACCTGGCTGCTTCTCCTGCTGCCTTTTCCTCTTTCCTTCTCGCTGCCTGTCCCTGCTGCTTTGTCCTGTCTCTTCCTGCTGCCTTTTCTTTCCTTCCTGCTGCCTTCGGCCGGGCCGTGCCCGCCCCGCTGCAGTGAGTCGCGGCTGGGGAAATAAAGGCACTGAGAGCAGCGTTGCTGTGTTACGGCAGCTCCCAGGAACAATCGATGGCTCCCGTCGCTGCTCGAGGCTGGGTTCACTGCAGAACGGGGCTGAAGCTGCCATGGGTGTCCAAAACGTTTTGCTTCGTGCTTATTCTGGCTGTTTTCACAGACTCTTTGGGGGCTTAGTTTTCTGAGCGTGTGTTGCAAAGCGCACTGAAGCAGAACTCATTTCCTTCCCATTTAACTTTTTTTTCGCGTTATACCGGAAGGGAGCGGGCTGGGGGAAGCTGGGCCGGAGTGTAAGGGGTGTTACACGCCCGCCATGGCGCTGGTGTCCCGGGGCCGGTGGCCGGGGTTGCACCGAGCGGCGATAACGCCCGCCCGCGCCGCGGAGCCGCGGGAGCGCCGCGCGTGTACCACAGAGCTCCGCGCGCGGGCACGCCCCGCCGCGAGCTCCCCTTAGCGCACCCGCCCGCGCCCGTGGCCGCAGTTCCCGCGTTGCGGTGACGTCAGGCGGGGGCGGGGCCGGCGGCGGCGGCGCAAGATGGCGGCGACCACGGGCGCGGGTGAGCGGGGCCGGGCCGGGCCGGGCGGCGGGGCCGCGCCGGGGCCGCCTCGCCCCGGGGCACCCGCGGGGCCGCGGCCGGGGAAGGCGGGGCAGGAGGCGCCCGGCGGAGGGATGGCCGCGGCCGGGGGGAGAGGGCGGCGGTGCGGCCCGAGCGGGGCCCGGTGGGGCGGGGGTGGAGCCGGAGCCGTCCCCGCTCCCGTCCGCGGGTCCCGGCGGGCCCGTCCGCTCCTCCCCTGGGGCTGCCGAGGGCTCGCGGTGGGAGGGGCCCCGGTGCGGCTCCGGAGGTGAGCGGGGCCGCTCGGGCCCTGCGGGACTCGTGTCCCGGCGCGCCGGAACCGGGCCGGGCGGGCCGCAGCCCGTGGCGGGGCCGGGCCCCGGAGCCCGGGACGCCGTTCGGGCTCGTCTCCTGCCGTGCTCCTCTCCCGGCCGGTTCCGTGCGGCCAGGGCTGGCCCCGGGGCCCTCCTGTCGGCAGTCCCCAGCTGTGGCCGGAGTTCCGTGGCTGAAATCGGGCTCTTTTAGAGCCTTTTTGGCTCCTGGCCTCTCTGTGTTCCGCGGGAAGCCTGCAGCTCCCCTGTCAGGACGTGTGTGCTCCAAAAAGGCAGTGAATTTTCTATTCCCTTCAAACCTGCTCCACACCAGCTTTAAGTAGTTACACACACTTTCCCTTTGCATTTATCATCACATATTAAACAAAAATACTGCAACTAGATTTGGAGTGAGGTTTTTTTTCTGTTGACATCCTCTAATGAACTTCAGCAGATCGAGTAAATCAGAATCACTTCTGTTGAGGCAGTTTCATTTTCCTGTTTTCCCAGTGCATGGAGGGTTTCACATGTGCCCCTGTAGTGCTTGTTTCCAAAGTGTACCCTCCAAAGTTGGACTGTGCTCACCAGAACATGACTGGTGGGGATATAATAGAGGTATTTTGGAGTTCTTTTTGTACAGATAGTTCTCTGTCAATGCCCACTCATTGCATTTTAAGGATAACTATCACAACGCACATAATTCATATTAATCAGTTAATAAAAACTTGATTAAGTGCAGTGGTTGCTGTCCTGAGAGTTGTGTTACAGGTCTGTATGAGGTGCTGAGTAAAGACACAGGAGCTGTAGCTTGAGGAAGGGACTCTTCTTCCCCTGTTAGGTCACGTTCTCCTCTTGCCCTGCGTTCTCCATGATCCTTTCAAGCTGCTGACTTTGCACTTTGTGTTTGGCTGGAAGAACAAGGCAAATACTTTCCTTTTCAAGCCAGTGCAGCTCTGAGAGAATTGTTAGGTGCTCAAGGAGGGGCACTGTGTGGGAAGGGGCTGGGCTGCAGTGACAGGCCTTTGGGACAGGCTGTTGTTACCCGGCCCCTGCTGGCCACGTTGTGTCTGGTGCATTGTTCCCCTGTCCCCTGGGTTTGTGACAGGGGACAGGGTTTTGTTCCCAGCTGTCTCGTGTCCCCAGTGCTGGCAGCAGGGCCACAGCGTGCAGTGTGGGCACACAGCTGCTCTGGGGTGACTTTCAGAGCCGTGCTGCAGGAGCACTGCACTGTCTGGTGGCTCCGTGGGTGGCAGCTGGAGCTGGAGCTCACGGGCTGCCCTCAGAGCACTCTGCAGTGCTGGGGAAGGAAGGACAGCCTCCTGTGCTGGTGGCAAGGGCAGCCCAGTGCCCGGGAGCTGGCAGTGGCACTGCAGTGCCAGGTGTGTGGGTCCTTGCTGCCCCTGCAGGGAAGGCATGGCCTGGCACAGGCAGGGGGCTGCAGGTGGCACCTCGCTGTCCACTGCTGACCTCTCGCTGGGGGCTTGGGAACCTGCCTTGGGACTGCCTTCACTACTCTGGGAAGCACAGTTTGCTAAAACTTGATTTGTGGAGTCTTAATGTGTTTGTCTGTAAAGCACAGTAATATTTGTGAGATCTTGAGTTCATGGTGGTTTAGCAACGGAGCCTCAACACATATTGAAGATGAAAAATGTTCATCTGTCTTCAAAAGCAGCTACTGAGGAAGAAGTGGTAACAAATGTCCCTGTAACCTAAAAAAGTCATAGGGCTGGTCCTGGCAATTAGACAGGCAGGTAGATTAGATATTTGTATCTGTTAAGCAGGTAGAAATTATTAATGGGGGAAAAACCCAACCCTCAGCCTGGAAGGAATGTTAGGATGTGGGGGTCCATCTGTACCACTGAGAGAGGGGAATTCTGTGTTGCTGATGATGTGAGTTTCCCACACACCCCATTACTGTGTGAATCAAAAGAAAAGGTTGGCTTTAATGGTTTTAATTTGGCTGTTGGTAGGTGGCTCCACTCTGTGCGTGTCCATCCCACAGACTGAGGTGTCCTGCAGGAATGCTCAGCTGCCAGAGGTGATCCAGCAGGAATCCAGGGGTTCCTCAGAGGCTTCTGCACTGGCTGGGCTGCAGTTGCACGACAGACCTTGCACCATGGTGCTGTCCTGCAGTTTTGGGTTTTACAATGAGTCAAACCCAGCTGTGCTGGCCTGGGGGATGGTGTTTCTGTAACTTTCACCCTGGGAAAGGTTTAATGACCTGACTTAACCCACTCTCTCTCACCGTTCAGTGTAGTGGGTCTGTTGCAGGGCTGTGAGGCACTGTGTTTACCAACAGCCTGGAAATGCTGGGTGGTAAAATGGTTTGCCCAGATCTAAGTTTTTCCAAGTCTGAGGAAGGTGGAGAACTGCACAAGAACCAGTCCTTGGGTGTATGGCTGTGACAGTGCTGGTACACACGGCTTAATGCTCCTAAGAGGGGAGAGCAGACCTTGGGGTTAGTGCAGTGTATTAAAAGTGACTGTTTCTAGCCCTGAAACATCCCTGTGCACTCCAAGGGATGCTCGTGAGAAGCACAGGAGAGGGGCAGTGGCAGTGTTGTACAATACAGGTGCACCACCTGCCCTGCCGGTGCCCCTTGATGGCTCCTTGGAGTGACAGCAGTCATCCTCATCTCAGAGGATGAGGATGAAGTGAAAGACTCAAGGGTAGGGGAAAAGTAACTGAAGAGAATTCTCAAGGCAAGAGAAATTCTGCATTCTTCAATAACATGGGCAGTTAGAGCACGTGAAATAGTGTCAGAGGAGTGGATTATTGCAGAGCTTTGTGCACTGTAATAGAGAGAAGCAGTCGATTGAATAGGAAGGTAAATAGTTCAGTGCTCCCACAAGATGATACTGGATTGAATATGTTCATCTTCAATGATAAAAATAATATAATATGTTTGAAAAGCAGCATTCTGACTGAGGACAGTACTAATTAGTGTAGTAAATATGTAGACAGGTAAGGGTCCTGGCAGGTGTAACATTGACAGATTTGGTGAGGGTGGGAAGGTTGGGATTTTCAGGTTGTGAGGATGCTGTTCAAATCCTGCAAGTGGAGCTGCAGTTACTGATGGTTTGTGTCCCATCCCCCTGGGTATGAGCTGGGCCTGTGCCTTCACCTGGGGCTGTGTGTGACCCTGCCTGTACCTGGGAGCCTCAGACTGATGTTTTAGTGACCTCTTTCCAAGGAACCTGCCTAAATGATTGAAAGGTGGAACCAGTGTTAGGAGTTTGTTGTTAAAATGTTTGGGGAATGGGGAGTTATCTGCTGTGGGGAAGGGAAAAGGGGGAGTTATCTGCTGTGGGGAAGGGAAAAGGGGGAGTTATCTGCTGTGGGGGAAGGGAAAAGGGGGAGTTATCTGCTGTGGGGAAGGGAAAAGGGGGAGTTATCTGCTGTGGGGGAAGGGAAAAGGGGGAGTTATCTGCTGTGGGGAAGGGAAAAGGGGGAGTTATCTGCTGTGGGGAAGGGAAAGGGGGAGTTATCTGCTGTGGGGAAGGGAAAAGGGGGAGTTATCTGCTGTGGGGTAAGGGAAAAGGGGGAGTTATCTGCTGTGGGGAAGGGAAAAGGGGGAGTTATCTGCTGTGGGGAAGGGAAAAGGGGGAGTTATCTATCTGCTGTGGGGAAGGGAAAAGGGGGAGTTATCTGCTGTGGGGAAGGGAAAAGGGGGAGTTATCTGCTGTGGGGAAGGGAAGGAGTCCAGGCCTTGGTGGGGGCAGAGGGCGGACAATCCCGAGAGTGATTGGGCCGGAGCACCAACCAATCACTCGACGCCCTGGAGAAATGATTGGTCCAAAATGAACATCGATAAGGACCAATCAAAGTGCCCGAATTCCACCAATCGGTGCACGGATCCAAAACCCACCAATCCTGGAGCAGGGATGCCTATAAAAAGGGGGGGGTTTGCTGTTCATTGGGGCTTTTTTTGTGTTCTGGGCAGTTTGCTTCTGTTCTGATCTGTTCATTTGTTCCTCCTTCGAGCTGTTGTGTGGGGATCTGGGCTTATCCCGGGTCCTCTGTTCTCCCCGGCTTGTGTTTTAATAAATGAGAGCCTTTTTCTATCCCTGAAATTTGGCCTCGTTCACTTTTTATAACAACCAGTGCTGAAGCTTGCACAGAACAGAAAACACTTCAAATTGTTGAGGTGCACAGGAAGTTATTTTTGTGTCTGCAAAATATCTTGGTACCTGTCTGCATCATCAGAATGGAAATTGTGACTGGAAAGACAGTGCAAGAAATCCAAAGTTCCTGTCTCCTGAAAGCTTTTGTGACAATTGCTGAAAGCCTTTTATTTGGTTTTAAGTATTCTATCACTTCAGAAACTTTATATACCATTGTGACAGGGAATGGCTTGTGTGTTTTTCCTGTCCCAGTGCTGCAAGGATAAGCTGTCCAATTCATTATCTGCAGTCAATGCAAAGACATGAAACACAGACTGGAAAGGATGTAATTAAGGCTGACTATCAAATACACAGAAACAAGCAACAGAAAGCATTTTAATGTATTGAGTAACACGGGTGTTTAAAGCTGTTGGATTTCAGCTCACTTGAGTTACAGTAAATCAGGAACTAGTATAGAAAGCAGAGTTTAAATTGTCCAGAAAAGCCAGTTTGATAAGTTGCTTGTTACAGTGAAGATGTGGAAATACCTTCAGTAAAAGACAGTTCCTCTCCTCAGAACCCCATTTTCTGGGTGCTTTGCTGAGGTCTGCCCCATGCCTGTGCTTTAGTCCTGAAGAGAAATGCTTGTCATTCAATCTCACTTTAGAAAGGAGAGAGAAACAGGTTGTTGAAGTTTTTGAGAGGTGTATTTTTTGTTCTGCTGCCACTGATCAGGAGGATTGGAGGAGAGGATCTCCCCCCAAAGGCACATGGCCTGCCTGGTTTCACAGTGCTGTTCTCAGCTTCACGAGGTGTCTGGATGTGAAATTGCTTTGGCTATGTGACTGAGGAAAACAGAGATGGAAAAGCGAGTAAGACGAGAAAAATCTCAGCCTGATAAGATCACTCTTAAACTTGTTGCAAGACACATTCAGTTGTGTATCTTTATCTTTAGTAGTGCTGCATGGAAAGGTAAATCTGAGAGTGCTTTGTGATCTTTAAAAGTCCAAGCTGGCATTGGACTGTCATCCAGGATAATTCTGTTCTTCCTTTAGTGAAATTCTGACCAGGTTGCCTAGTCAATACAGTTGTGATTTAGCTTTCACTGGTTTGCTGTTTTGATTAATAGTGAATATCTCCTTTTGCTCTGAAATAGGTTTTAAGTTCCATATCTGGGAGTATTTCTGTGAGGTTAGGCAAGCTACAAGTGAAGCAGTTACTGAGCTATTACTATATTTATGTTTCAAATGAAGCTGCTACTTGAGAGTCATCTTGAACTATAGTGAAGGCTAAATTACAATGCCTAACTGAAAGTACTTTAGACAAGCTGATTACTTTTTAATTGCCTCTCACTTTATTTAGGCTTTCTTGTGTTAAATGAAGAGCTCTTAGAAAAACAGGTTGGTTTGGTTACTGCCAAGGAAGTCTCCATTGCTACCCTGAGAGGGTTATGCAAGGTATTTATTGGGGGGTGGAAGGAGGAAACCCCAGAGACTCCTGGTGCTGTCAGGGGGCACAGGACATCTCCTGAGTCTGCAGCTGCCATGCTTCAGCATGGACATTATTTGGCAAATACTGTGTGTGCCTAGGACAGATCTGGCCACTTCCTAGGAATCTTGGTGGACAGCAAGCATGGTGGTGATGTGTTTGTGGATGATCACAAGTGATAAAGTTTGTGTGAGGTTTGGGTCCCAGCAGGATGTGGTAGCAGACCATGAGTGTTCCAGGCCCCTGCAAATGAGGAGGAGATGGGGTTGCCTTAATGGCCTGGTGCATCTTTTCAGACTGACCAGAAGGATGAATCTCATCTTTATTCTGCCTTGCTTAAGGGAAGTTTATTTATATAAAGCATTTATGGTCATATGGGTGTAATATTTTATATTAATATTATGTGTGATTCTCTTTCTGTTGAATGAACTTCCTGAGAATGTGTAGGGAGGGAGCTGAATTGGCACCTTCTGTGGTAGCTGAGGTGTGGCCCTTCATGTTACACCCTTTAGAATAGGGATAAAACATGTTAAGAAAGCAGCAATGCTGTGTGACAGGGTCATCTCTTGTAAAATTTCCAGTTATGTGCCCATGATAATTTTCTTTTCCGTGAAGTGCATAAAACTCAAATCTGTGTCCTTCCCTGTGGGCAGCCCCTTGCCGTGATGCCCCTGCAGAGCTCCCATGGAGCAGTTCTGTGGGATGAACACTCATTGCTGTGAGCGATTTCCGTGTGCCAGGAGTCCCTGCACGGTGTGACTCGCCAGCTCTCTGGAGACCTCACGCTGGCCAAAGAGCTCTGAAATCCTGTGTGACTCTTTTATGGCTCTGATTCATGCTGGATTCATGCTGAATCAGAGCAGCTGTATCTGGGGAGAGCTCAGCAATTAAGTTGCCTTCTCTTCCCGTAAGGTTGTAAAGCCAAGCCCAGCTCTGGGTAGCAAATGTCAGAACTAAGGCTGCCTTTCAGTCTTGGTTGTGGCTGCTCAAATATGTCCGTGGTGATGTCATTTTTAATTACACGCTCACTTAAAGGTTCCTGCTTGGCTCAGTGGACAGGGTGTGATGCTCAGAGGGATCACTCAGAGTTGATGCTCAGAGGAAGGGTGGACAGGCAATACTTTTCTCTGCCCTAAAGCTAATTCCTGCTGGGTTATTTAGCTTGGTCTCAGTAACTACCTGTAAATTGTCTTTGCACCACTGATAACTATGAAGTGATGTTATTAAGGAGCAGGCACGGACTGAGCTGATGTTTGTTAAGTATTGTGATGTTGTGGTGTGGAAGTGAGAGCATTTTTTGGCATTCATGTGACTCATTCCAGGCGGGTCTTCCCCTGGCTCCAGCTGATGGCTGCTCTGGCTGGGGTTCTGCTAACAGCCACAGGGTTCCCTCTGTGGCATTCCCTGCCCTGGGGAAGAGCTGCTGGGCTCCCTCCAGAAGGACCTTCTGTTTGCCCTTCTCCCCTGGCCCTTTTTCCCCAGGGCACCAGCAGGCAGGGCTGGAGCCCAGACAGCACTTAAGCTGTGCGTCATTCCCCATCAGCAGCTCTCCTGTGCATCCACTGCAGCAAAAATAGGGAAATAGGTGAGGTGTGTGCAAGCAAAGGTTGCACCTTGTCCTTCAACTCATGCTCTGTGTCTTGTGTCCCCCAGCTCTCTTATCCCAGATGTTGGAGCTGGGCTGCTCTGCCTCCCCAAACTGCATCATGGAGAGTGTTGGGAATAGAATTACAAAGGGGTGGCTCCTCTGTCATGGCTCAGGTGTGACTGGCAGACTTGAGCCCTTGTGTGTCTGGGGCACACAGGATACACCCTTCACAACTTAAAGATTTTGTGGGAGAGTTTATGCTCGAGTTTGTCGTGCAGGGGACATGGCAGTGGTGCCCTGGAGGTCCTATTGCCACCCAGGGTCTGGGGCTTGGGCAGTCTCATGGCAATGGCTTTACTAGCCCCAGCTGACTCATTTCCTTTCACAGCCAAAGAGTGGTGTTGCTCAGCAGCCGTGGAAGCAGCAGGGTCTGACTGGGAGGGGATTTGGCAGGGGTGCTCAGCAGCTCCCGGGCGGGAGGTCTGGTTCTCCCAGTACAGGTCTGGTGTCTGCTGGCACCGCTCTGCTGGAGGAGTTCTGGGCTGCTGCTGCAGCTGTGCCTGGGCCCTGCTGCCCAGGATCTTCTTGGATATGATCACATTAGATGTGTATCCACTTTCTTTAGTCATTTGCTGGTTTGGTTTCTTTGATGCATGCTTTGTAGTGAATGAAATTTGGACACCTCTGATTATGCAGCAAAATCATCTCTGCCATTAAGTTTCCTTAGGTCGTTAATGTATTTAAAGGAGAATTTAAAACTACTAGATCCTCTGTATTTAGTCCATGGGCTGCAGGTGCATCTCTGCTTCCCCAGGGGCATCTCTGCCCATCGATACTTCACTGACCTTGGTGTCTGCACAGCTGTCCTCTGGCATAGTCTCACTCCTCTCTCCAGCTGCTCCTGTGCAGTAACTTTGTCCCTTCCCAAACACTTTATGCCAGCAGTGCTGATGTCCTGGGCCTTGGCCAGCAGTGAATCCATCCTGGAGCTGCCCAGGATTGCCTCCAACACACAAGGGGGGAGCTTCCAGCAGCCTCTGACCAGAGCCAGCCCTGTAGCCCCCCACCACCAAAAGCTGGCACACAGACCCCAGGCTGAGGAGCAGCAGTGGGCTCGAGTGCAGTTCTGCTCTCTGGTACCTGGGGTGGAGATACTTTGAAGAGCAGTGAGACCCAGTGTGGCCTGAGTTCAGGGTCCTCCTTCACCCAGGCTTGGTGTGTGACCTTGGCTGTGTCACCAAAGCTCTCTGTGCCATTGTTTTCCATTAATGTGATGGGGAGAAGGAAATCTCCCTGTTTTGCTGTCTGTTTTGAGGAGAAATGTGCCAGCAATTGCAAAGTGCTGAAATTCGTTGGTGGTGGAGGTCACAAGTACAAAGGATGCTATTGCTGCTGACAAAGCCCACTTCAATTAACTTCAGATTAACCTGCTAATGTTATGAAAGAGTTTTATTTGCTTTGAAAGGTATTTTTAAAGCTGAGTGAGTCAACTGCTGTCAAGCCTCTCATGGTGTCATTCTGTAGAAACTTCTAAATTTTTATACTATAAATCATATAGACAAGTGCTAATTAGAGCTCCATAGTACGGGGTCTACCTTTGAGGGAACAGAGATTTCCTTTCATTTTACTGCCTGCTGTAACATGTGGCCTGTCAGCCTTCTGGAATGTTTATTTGGGGATACCTTGATTTTGCTTGTAAAATGCAAGCTAAATATGGGAATAGCTTTTTTGTAACATTGAAATATTGTCATTCAAAAAGTGGTATTTTCATGGCTTTGCCCAAAATGTGATCTGTAGAATGACCACAAGCATCAGGGAAATTTCTCTAGCTTTTTTTCTTTACAAGATTTCTCAACTGAGAATATTTTTCTGATTGTTTCAGGAGTAAAAGTTCCTCGTAATTTTCGTCTTTTGGAAGAACTTGAAGAAGGTCAGAAGGGAGTAGGGGATGGAACAGTTAGCTGGGGCCTTGAAGATGATGAAGATATGACACTTACGAGATGGACAGGAATGATTATTGGGCCTCCAAGAGTAAGTATCCACTTAAATACTAGAATAGTACTGTTACATTTTTTCCCCTTCTCCTAACCTCACCACTGAAGTCGAAAATAAACAAAAGGCAAATGAGCAAAAAACACTTTAGGAAGTGATTTATGTTGAAGTTCTTTATAATAATGGGCTTCATGTGTCTATATGGCTTTTTGCTTATAATTTGAAATATTTTGGTGCCTTTCTCTGGTTAGTTCTGTTACTTGTCTGCTTTATATTTGCAGATTGAGTAAGACATAACTTTCGAGATCCCAGAATTCTAACGTGCTGTATCCTTGAATCCAGCAAGGTTCAGAATCCCTCAGCTAGTGAGGTTACAAATGGAGCTGCTGCAGGTGCCAGGGGATGCTCTGTGCTGGTTTTTCTGCTGCTCCTGTTCAGTTTAGGAGGTGCTGTTTATTGCAGCAGTACTGATAAGCTCTTGTAGAATTTCAGCTGACTGAGGAAACTCAAATTTTAGTGATTTCATTCTCTTCTCTGAATGCCCTCTCCCAAAGCAGCATCTAATAATGCAGCTGGTCTTTGTGGGAGTATTGTTGTATTCCCAGCCCCACTAAAGTGTGGGTTTACACTCTAGTAGTGAACTTGAGGACTTCATTGTGTGTTGAATGTGTGCCTGTGTTCTAAAACCAGAACTTGTCTGTTGTCTCCAGTTTCACTGTTCTGTTTCCTTAGTATCCTTTGATGGAGTGCAGGTAGCCAATTCTCCTTCCTGCAATAGCAGATGTCTTCTACAGCTGGCCTCAGTATCATTTCTCAGTAATTCCAGGGGCCATTATATGAAAATCTTTACAGACCCTTAATCATGTTCCTGCTCTGTGTTCCCATTCTGTCAGTTGCCTCTTTTGACATACAGCGAGGTTGTACAAGAACATGTATTATGAAGGCATTATACATGCAGTGTTTTCTGTCTCACCCAGAAGTGTTGTTTACTTGTTGTCTGCCTTTGCTAATCTCTCCCCAGTCACGAGCATTTCATTTGTTTATGATGTACCCAAATTGTTTTCTAGAACAGCATTTGATTTTAGAACATTAGGAGAGTGCTAATGAGCCTACATTAAGGCTGTGAAGAAAGCTCACTGTGTGCCTAGGGTTTATGGAAAATTTAAACAACCTTGAAATCTAATTTAAAAAATTAAATAGGAATTGAAATGTGCAAACAGGAGCGTGCAGCCTTGCCAGCAGTGATGGAAGTTTGCAGATCTTGTCGTGCTGCAAACCAAGGCTACAGGACCATAAGAGCAGAGGAGTCAGCTCTGCCTCTCCTGTTTTTCTGACACACTTAGGAATACAGATCTTTTTGCCAGATATGTTGTGACTTCTTTTGAGCTTCTTGCTTGAAGGCAGCAGATTGTAGGGAGACATCCTGGGGACTTGCAGCCATTCTTGTTTGCTGTCCTCCTTTTAACACTGCTCATATTCAGCTATTACCATTTTGGTTCTTAGTAGGATGTGGAAATACTGGCTGGGGACAAAAGCTAAGTCCTGTTTCCCCCTGGGTGGAAAGCAGTAGCAGTTGGGAGGATGTTATGCTGGATTCCAGGGGGAAAAAGGAGCAGCTGTGCAGAGCTGGAGTTCCTGTGTGCTGCTGCCCTGAGTTGTCCTGCAGGGGTGTGGCATTCCCGAGCTGTGAGTGATGTCCCACAGCCAGGAGTCACCTCGTTGGCACGGGCTGTTCAAAAGCAGTGGCGCTGTCAGAGCTGCACCTTGACCTGCCCTGGCTGTGCCCAGCCAGGCTCCAGTGCCAGCTCCCTGTGTGGGGTGGCTGTTCCACAGACCTCAGAGCCCTGCGTGGAGCTCGGGGCTGTTCCCTGCTCCATGCACCAAGACCAGCAGAATTATTACCCTGCAGGAACATGTGATACTCTGAACATTGTAAAATGAGCTCAAAACAGGGAGTCAGTGTAGTATCTACAAGACTGCCCACACTTTTGGTAGTTCCCACGTTCCTAAAGTAGCCACTGCTTTAACCAAATGCTTATTGAACTGCCTGATGTAATTGTTTCCCCCTTTCTTTTCCCCCTCAGACAATTTATGAAAACAGAATATACAGCCTTAAAATAGAATGTGGGCCTAAGTATCCAGAAGCACCTCCATTTGTAAGATTTGTAACAAAAATTAATATGAATGGAGTAAATAGTTCTAATGGAGTGGTAAGTTTTCTGCTTTTATTCATTTTAATTTTTTTTTGTGCACTCCAGTGCTTTGTTTATACTTGTGGCTTGCTTAGCTCCTCATTGCTTGTGGTGCCCTCTGTTGGAGAAGGAAAGGGGGTAGAAGGGAAGTGGACAAGTGGAGATTTATTATGCTTTTAGGAAAACACTTGCTTTTGATTTCTCCCACTCAGATTTCATGTGGGATCTTTAGTTGGGGGTGGGGGGTCTTAAGTGTAACCTGTGCACCAATTCTGACAGGAATGGTCTTTTTGTCTGTTTTAGGTGGACCCCAGAGCCATATCAGTCCTAGCAAAATGGCAGAATTCTTATAGTATCAAAGTTGTTCTGCAAGAGCTTCGGCGTCTAATGATGTCTAAAGAAAATATGAAACTTCCTCAGCCACCTGAAGGACAATGTTACAGCAATTAATTAAAAAAAAAAAAACCAACAACATGCCCCCCCTTATTCAATTTAAGCTGTCTTCATTTTCCACAGTAGTAAATTTTCTAGATGCATCTTGTAGACCTCAAAATACTGGAAAGGAAGTTCCCATTCAAAGGAAGTTTTTCTTGAGATACTGTAAATGATACTAATTTTTTTTTTCATTTGAAATATAAGTTGTGCTATAACAAATAATCCTGTCGTGTAACCACTGTCCACATAGCTGAACTTCTGGTATCAGGAAAAGTCTATTTAAATTTATTACTGTCAAGACCAGTGTGGCACATCCAACTTAACTGTGAAAGGATCCATCCCACAATCACCTTGCTGTGTGTCTGGCCTGGGTTATTTTTTTCTTTCTCTGTCTTTTGCAATAGAGTCGAAGCTCAGGGCTATTTATTAGAGTAGACACAAAGGTTTTTGCTTCCAGTACTGCACTGGGCTGTATGGACTACTACTGGGGATGTGTGCTAACCTCAGTCATCCCTCCCTTTGTGCTCGCTCTAGTAAAGGCTGAATGTGACTGCGGTCGTTTTTGGGTTTTTATTATTTTTTTAAATGCCCTGATAATCTGGGGCAAGCTTTCCTTCTTTCCTTTGGCCAAGGCATAGATTGTATTTCTCTTCCTGGTCTCCCTCACCAGTGGCGTGAGCTTTGGGTGAGGGATTCAGGGTTCTTTTTATCTCTTCCCTCTTCCCCTCTTTTTAGTGGGGGTGCTGCTTTCTTTTTGCCCCTCTTGGTGACTCTTCTCACCCTTGGCCCAGGGGTGAGCATCGGGGCAATAACTTGACCTGTTCCCTCCTGCTTATCGTTTTGGTTTTGCAACAAATTTAGTCTTCACCAGCCTGGGAAACAAGAGTATCTGTTCTGCTGGCAAGCGTGGGTTTTCCCTTCCCTCCAGCACTGCTGCCACACCGCCAAGCTGGCCACGGCCGTGCTCTTAGATAGGCTTTGATGTGGGGAAAAGAGCAGTAATTTACCAGGATTGCCCAAACCTTCTGCTGCCAAACTTCAGTGGGGAGACTCTGCACCTAGAGATTCTGAGCACACTCCAGGTACCCTCAAATCACTGTGTTTTGGTGCTTTGGATTGACCCAAGAATGTTAATTAACAAAATGTTGCACTTGCGTTTGCCCCTTCTAGAGATGTAACAACAACAGACAAATCAAATCTGGGTGGTAGATTTTATTAGGGTTCTGTAAGTCTTAGAAATCTCTTCAGTGAAGATTTTGGGGAAGCGGTGGCACAGCAGATTAAGGACCTTGATTGGCTTTGCATCCTGGCAAATCACTGCCTTTTCTGGTTTACTCTTCTGGACCACTAACTGCTGCAATGTGGATGCAAGCTTACAGGAAACCAACCTAGTGTGTCCTAAGTTTTATGAAAAATTCAGTGTTTGTGTAAAAAAAAAAAAAGAAAAAATAAGGAAAAAAAGAAAAGAGTAAAAATAAACACATTTTAAAGCAGCAGCTGTCAAGTCAATGAACAATTGATGTTTCCATTAACTTCTGAGGAAAATATTAGTTGTAAGGATTTAACATCCTCTGTACTGAAAGTTTAACATAACAGTATTCCATAAGCAGCCTTTTTATTGTATCAGACCATTGCCTGATTTTAATATAATAAAAAGTGTGCATTAATATTAGAAGGCTTTAATTGTATTTATGTTTAGAATTTTGATCCCTTATGGAATTCTTGATTTGTTGGAAGCATCTTCCTACAGATCACGTTTAGCTGGCAGACTGTAAACTGGTGGCGAAAGGCAATTGTCTCTATCCAGCTGCTGCTGCTGTGCCAAGGACATCTGTAGGTTTGGTTTCAGCCTCAGGCTGCCCCCTGGGCTGTTGGTAGCATCAGGTGAGGCCCAGGGGCTGCCAAGGGTTTCTGGGGCTGTTGGGCCGTGGCCTTGCTGTGCTGGAGTCCCGAGGAAAAGGAATCCCCCTGCAGCTGCATGTCACACTGTCTGTCAAGGTCAAGGAGTGTTTCACAACCTGAGATTCTCAGTGTTTTCCTCAGATAGTGAAGAGTATCTGCCTGCAACATGCCCTGCCACAAGCTGAGCTTTCCTCCCAGTCTGGGTAAAAACAAGGCTGTGGAATGTTGGCCTTTTCCCAGTGTCAAGTGTCTGGAGATTGCTGGAAGGTCCTGATGCGTTCAGGGCAGTGATGGGCTGAAACAAGGTTCTTCCTGGGCTGGGAATGAAACAGGGAATGAGCTTGTGATGCTTGGTGACACTTGCTGCTGGTTTCTGGGCTGGAATGAATACTGCTGGCTCCTGGGGCAGGCCCGAGGGTGCCTGTGAAGACACAGACTAATACTAATTCTGTGTGTGTATTTATTTAAAATAGCTTGGTGTCAGAGGTGGAAAATGGGCATTGGAAGAACGTGATAATTACAGTGGGCTGCTTGATTGTCTCTTTTTCAGAGTGCCCATGCCCTCCTTGGGAGGTTGTGGCTGGTGCGTGTTTGGGACCTCCCTGAGCCCGCTCGGGCCGGGGCAGAGCAGGACGGCAGAGGGAGCCCCGAGGCTGCCCAAGGCTTTCCGCCGCTGCTCTGCTCGGGTTACACGGCACGGCCTCGTGTGGGAACCACTCTCGTGTTTATCCCCAGCCGCTTCCATTCCAGACGCCTGTGTGTGGTAATGTCCCGCTGGACAGGCGTTCTTGCTGGGGGAACACCAGCACCACAGGGAGACCTGAATTGTTAATAAAGACTAATGGTGGTTTGCTTCTTGGGGTGCTGGAATTAAGCTCTCTGTGTGCTCTCTGTGTATGGAGTATGTGCCTAAATGTGCCCTTTCTGCTCTCTTACAACCCCGTGCAACGCTTTATATTTGGAATTTCAGTGTCTCCCACTATCATTATAGTAACAGTTCTGAAGCCAGGCTGTCTTCAGCCGCTCTCTGAGACACTGGTGGTGTCAGTGGTTCATCCCAGCGTGGGACAAGGACACGGAGCAGGAGGAGCAGCCGTGCCCCTCGGCCCTGGCAGACCCTGCCCAAGGGCAGCTCTGGGCTCCATCACAGAGCCCTGAGCCCCGTGGGGCTGTGGGGTGGGTGTGGGCAGGGGAGAGCCCCGAGCTGAGGCACCAAACCCCCAGGCTGTGCAGGGAATGCGCTCCTGCTCCCTTGCCAGAGCACTGCCAGGGCTGTGGGAGCTGTTGGTGGCTTACCTTGGTGTTGGTGGCCATTTAGCCTCTGAGGTGGGTGCTTTTCCTGCAGGACAGTGTTTGCTACACCAAGGAACAGCACAGTGGGTTCAATGTGTGTTCAAGCTGGCACCAACATGCCCTGCAACAGGGGAGTTCCAGTTCTGTAAATATGTCTGCATCAGGCTCTACCTACCTTAAGCTGAAAGAAGCTGAAGAGAAATTGATAGTGATCATCTTAATATCTAAACTTTTTTACTTACTATTTTCTGTTTAAGAAGGTTTTTCTGATGGCTAAGGGTTCTCCTGTCAGTGGAATTGCCATGTTGCATTAATCTTGGCTAATGTGCTCTCCCAACGCTCTCTAACCTGGCTGCTGACTGAGATTCAGGTCCCTTAATAGCTCCTCGTTTTCCCTGGTCATGCTGTAGCACATTGCTGGAGAATGTGCTGAAGCCTGCAAAGAGCCCCAGTAAAGGCAAATTTAATTTAGGCACATGCTTAAGTGCTTTGTTGGACCAGAGCCAGCGTGCTCGGCCTCTGCTAGGAAAGACGCTTTTTTAGCTCTTGTTGAGCATCTTCTTCCTTGTCCTCCCTTCTTGGTACTACATCCCTGGTGCTTGTGCCTTTACATTTTCCCTGATGTCTCCCACATTTGTTGTCACAAAAATGTAAAGAGCAGAAGAAGATGTTGAGGATAGGGAGTTAAGCTGAATGCTCATCATTTTATATCTGTCAAGCATCTTGTCACCTTTTTTCGTCCTCATCTCCTTTTAAATAAAGCCTACAAAGGGTTTTCAGAAATGTGGGCCCTGTCCTGTTTTTCTCCCTTCTGAGCCAGGTTGTTGGTGGCTTTGCCCTGACATGCCTAGAAAGCCCTGCAGAACCTTGATGGGTGATAGGAGGAGAGAGTAAGTGTCAAAGGGTCCAAAAGTCTCTTTCCCCTCTCTATTGCCCAGCATCTATTCTTTTATGTTGTCTTACCTTTTATCTGTCCACTTGCCAAAGGATGTTTCAGGATGGCCAAAGCTGAAGATTGTTTGGGAGGAAAAAGCCAACCAAGCAGGAGTTTTGAGAAGAAAAGTGATGCAAACTTTGGAGCCATCTTCATCAGAAACAATGGGGCCATTTCCCCTCCTACTTGCTCTGCTCTAAAACCACGTGTTCCTAATTGTCTTGATCATGGTCTGCAGATCTTTAGAGAAAAGGATTTTTGTTTGCCTGGTGCTGGGAACTTTCTGGGAGTGATTTGCTGTAAGTGAGGCAGAGGGAGGACAAGCCAGGAGAGGCTGGAGAGCTGCCCCAGTCCTGTGCATGTGGGCTGGGGCAGAGAGGTGGAGAAATGCCTGCTCTGGTGAGCTGGCAACGAGCTGCTGTGTGTCCCCTTGAGACAGGGGAGCAGACAGTCCCACACCTTGAGGAGTGCTCCTGCCAGTCAGTGTGGTGCCCAGCTGCAGGTCTGTGCAGTCACTGTGGGTGCTGGAGGTGGGGTCTGTACGTGTCAGCCCAGAGCAGGGAGCAGGAGAGAGGAACAGCCAGAGCAGGACAGAGTTCTCAGCAAGGATCTGCCAAACTTCTGTCCCTCTGAAGAGACCTCTTAAATCCCTGGGCTACCAGATTAGAAGCTGTCCAAGGTTAGCGGCCAGATGTTTCTCAGCTGTTTGGACTGGTTTCCAGCTGAGACCAAATGAGTGGCTGTCCAGCATGTACGTATTAATATAAACATTTTAGAGGCCTTGCCTTGAGTGAGCCATTAAAAACTTCCCACGGTCCTGTGAGCGATGCTGCTCCTCGGAGAGAGCAGAGTTTGTGCCTCGCACTCGGGCTCGGCTGCCACCTGCTCGCTCCGAGCTGGGCTGGGCCTCCCCTGCCTTCCGTGGCGCCAGAGCACTGTGGTCCCAGGAATTTGATTATTTGTCTTAGCAGATAATTTAGGCCAGAAGGCTGAGAGTGTTCCCTTCCTTCCCTGGATGTCGTCATGCTTCCCAGCAAAACACAGTCCCGGGTCCTGTGTCCCTTCCCCACCCCTTGCCCCAAAAGTACAACAAAAACCCTTTCAAACAAAAAACCTGTCTCTTCTTGTGCAGGGGCACTGTCCACTCGTTTTGAGCTTGGTTTTTGTCTGTGCAGACCTACACAAGGAGAGCATTTCATTAACTCCATCATGCAGTCATGTTTTAAATTATTACATGCATTAAAAAAAGTTGGGTTTTGATGTGTGGTTCTTCTAAAATATTCCTAATGCCACCCATGAGCTTTGGTGTTCAAACAAGAGTGACAGGAAGTGACCCCTGTGGTCTCCCACTACCACAAGACCCTTCTGACACTTTCCATCATTTTCATCAGATTTTAGCACCTTGGTTTCCCCAGACCTGGCTGTGGAACTGCCCGGGGTGTGGAGCAGGGAATCTCCCAGTGATGTTTTTAATGAGATTATGGGATCAGCTGGCCAGCAGCCCTGCTGACGTGTGCCTTGGCTCAGCTGTCCCACCATCAGCAAGGCCTTGGGCTGGCACCTGGCTGGTGACCTCCCGTGGCAGAGCCAGGAGGTCTGACCTGGGGAACAATTGTAACTGCACAAGGACAGCTTTTAGTGTTGTGGACAGTGACACCTCTGTGCTGGATGTGTGCTGGTGTGAAGGAGAGCAGGATGCAGCTTCCCCCATTGCTTTTCAAGGATTTTTAGGAATGTCAGGTGGCTGAGATGCTCTGAAAGGAGGGGTGTGATGAAGTGACATTTCCCAGCCCCTCAGCCCCCGGGTGTGCCCCTGGCTGGGCCCTGTCCCTGTTTGCAGCTCCCACAGTTCAATCATACCAAGGGCTCACATCCTTGGTGGGAGTGGGCATGTGCCAGCACAGATCCCAGCCGGGGCCCAGGAGCCATCAAACCCCGGGCTGGGTGTTGGATCTGCTCCTCTCTGTTCCCCATAGCTCGGCATCCCCAGCTGAGAAAGGGATGCAGGTTTCTGAAAAGAAAAATGAGAAGTTATTTTCCCCTGTCTCTAGCACAGAGGCATTCCTGTGAGTGGGAATTGTCAGTCCTGGATGATGAGATGGGTGTTTTCAATCATTCCATTTCCTTGTATTTCTTGCACATTTTTTACTCATTTTGATTTATTTTTAATGGCCCTGACACCCTTGTTTATAATAATAAACAGCAAACGCGTGGACACAATGAGTCTGTTTCAGGTTCAAGTGTTTTTAATAACCTTGCAGCAAGAAATAGACCCGAGCCCAGATCTGCAGAAACCCGAGGAAGACTGGATGCTGCTGCAGTGAAATCCGATTTCGGAGTGGCTGCTGTGCAAACAGCCCGGACAGCGCCGCGCTGACTCCCGGCCAGCCTCCAGACAACACTGCCCTTTGTATCGCCCAAACCCTCACTCCCAGGCTGAGCTCTTGTCTTCCAGACCTGACCTGATTTAAGCAAAGGAAAGGGGCAGGTATAGGTATTTATTATTATTATTATTATTCATCAGTGCCTCTGCAGCCCCCCGGGCACACGGCCCGTCCGGAGCAGGGCCATGAGTCCCATCTGGGATGTGGCAAAGGGAAAAAGTGACAATCAGCATTGTGAGGCCTCGTGCTGCTTAATTGAGTAAAACCTTATTAGCTATTTTCAGTGGTGTAACAGCTTTGAGGGAGTTGTTTGCCGAGGAAAATACCCGGGTGGGTTTGCCAGCAGCCAAATGGGCTCCGTGTGCCCCCAGTGCCCCGCAGAAATCGGGGGATGGCTGCTGGAAAACGCAGCCTGGGCTGGGAGGTGGGGATCAGCCTTTTGGGAAAACTGGGCTTTGATTCTGGAGAGCACAGGACGGTAACACTGCACTGAGCAGGGCTCTGAGGGGCAGCGCAGGGTCTGGGTTTGAGGGTCCCTGGGAGCCCTGGGGAGCTGGGACAGGCCCCCCATGTGGCCCCCAGCCCAGCAGCTCATGCCCTCTCCCATGTCCCCAGAGGAGCTGAGCTTCCCTGCCTGTGCAGGGGAGGGCCAGGGCTCTCCTGCTTGCTCAGGGCTGCCCATTTCCCTGGCAGAGAGGTGCCAGGTCCCAAAGAGGTGCCAGGGAGGGAAGTGTGGGTGTCTGTGGCTCCCTCCGTGTGTGCCTGGTGTGCCACAGGCTGGAGAGGAAAGGGGTGCCCATGGAACCGGGGCCCTGCTGTGCTGGGGACTGCCTGTCAATGATCCTAATCCTCACTAGCAGAGGACATCCAAGAGCCCCAGTGCTGGAGCAGGTCCTGCCCAGGCTGGGAGCAGCCCCAGAGCTGTGCCCGTCCTCAGCCAGAGCTGGGAAATGCTCTGCCTGCCCCTCTGCAGCCCTGCCTGAGCCAGCCCTGCTCAGCCCTTTGTCTTTACAGGGTCTTCTGCCCTATTTATCTTCCCCAAATGTCATCTCCCCTCCCCACTCCATGCAACACCCCCCAAAAAATAATAAACGGCAGCAGGCTCTGTAAACAGAGCCTATCTCCAGAGCTGTTTGAAATGTGGACAGGCTCAAGTGAATTAGTTCAGCGAGGCCTTAATTGCTGTCCTGTCTGTCAGCGTGCAGGGCTGAGGGTTAGCAGGGAGGCTGGCTGAGGCCTGCCAGGGAGATGGATGGGGTCCTGGCCGGGGTGGCAGCCGGGGTCACTGCTCCAGGAACCACGTCCCGGCGTGACCCCGCACAGATAAGCGGGCTCTGCACCGTCCCTGTCCCTGCATCCTGCTGCCCTGACCCTCCCCTGGCCTTCCCCAAATCCAGCCTGGAACAAAAATGGTGGGAGAAGGGCCTGGGCTGGCAAAAGTGACTTGTTGTCCGGGCCTTGTGCCAGCCTTTTTGGGGCTCGGGGCTGTTGGTCTCCTCGCACGGGGAGGATTGGCTGCTGGTGGCAGTGTCATGTGTCCCCAGAGCATGGGGCACTGCAGGGATATCTCCAGTCCAGGCAGGAGAAGGTCCCTCAGTGCTGTATGAGAGGAGCAGGATGCTCAGTGCCTGTCCCTTCCTGAGCAGCAGAGCTGTGCCTTGCCCCCAGCACGGCCAGCCCTGCCGGAGCCAGCCCCGGCCCTTTCACACGGGCTGGAGCCCCGCTGCTGCTGCAAGGCGCTGCGGGGAGGATGCCGGGTTGTGGCAGCAGCAGGGTTTAGGGTGGGAGAGGCCCCGGGGGTGGAAGGGTCCCCCGGGAGGGGCAGGCGGGCTGGGGCAGCGGCAGAGCCGCCTCTGGCCGGGCTCTTCCCCACCTCCCCGGCAATTAAGCAGCCTCTGATGCATGTGGAAAAGGAAGGAGAGAAAGAAAAAAGGATCAGCAAACCCAAGCCCTTAGATTACTGTTTACCCCCTCGAGGAGCACAGAAGTATATTGTCCATTTAATAGAAGCCTATAAATCACTGAAAAACATTTATAAAATAATTGAAGGTAATGGGAACCATTTGTTTAAATAACATCACGTTCATGCCCCAGAGGTGCAATAAAAGTTAGATTAATTGATAGGATTTTATATCTCACTGTGAAAAACTGAGTCACATTCTAGACACCGACAGTTTGGGAAAGTTGCAAATTCATCAGGCACCCAGCTACTATCAAAATAGTCTCTTCCATGTGAAGAGGCACATTTATGTGACCCTGAAGGGTTTTGGGATGAGAACTATTTACTTAAACTGTGAAGTGAACTAGCCAGTGTGAGATCCTGACCCAGATTGGGGTTTTTTCCTTCCTCTTCTATCTGCTGTTGCATTTTTTTCCCATTATGATAAAAAGCAAATAAATATCTCTAAACCAGAGGCTCATTCCTAATCCAGGGCTATAGTGTCCCGCATCCATCTGTGCCCATGGGAATGGCACCTCAGAGGCACCAAGGAGGAGGCTGGAGCAGGGATGCAGGGCTGGGCCCAGTCCCCCATCCCGGGCTGCTCCCCCAAAGCTTGCCCAGGGCCTGCCAGCCCCGGCCCAGGGCAGGGCTTGCTCTCCTCGGGCTCCCCTGCCTCCAGCCTGGGCCAGCAGCAGGCAGTTCTCAGGTTGTCAACCATCTGACCCTCCCCTTGTCCTTCTAATCGTGCTTTGTGGTTTATCTGGGGCGAGTGCAGGAAAGTGGAACAGAGCAGGAATCTCTCAGAGCAGAAGGGCCCTGGGGCTGGGAGCTGTGGGCAGGGACTCCCCAGCTCTGCCCCTGCTCTGCCCTCCCAGAGCTCCCTCACTGCCCACACTCTGCTCTGCTTTTGCCTGGTTTCCCCCAAGCTCTATTTTCACTTCTTTTCTCTCCTTCCATCAGCTCTGGTTTGCCTGAGAGTGAGGCCAAAGTGAGCCTGGGTTCTGCCAGGAGAGGCTGTGGCACTGTCACCCCCAGGTCACCCGAGGCTCCTGGTGCCAGCAGCAGGGACATGCCCTGCTCCAAACTCCCTGGGGCTCATCTGCCCAGCAGCTCACCATCCACCTCGGGGTGGAGGTGCAGCACAGGTGTCCCCAGATCCCCAGATGCAGCCCTCGGGGTGGGTGGCACGGGGGGGACCCAGCCAAAGCCCCTCCCTGGGGAAGGAGCAGCCCCAGCCACCCTCGGCAGCGCCGCCGAGCCCGGGCTGCGCATCGGCTTTTGATAAAGGCTCCCTGTCAAACAAGGGCTGAATAAATCATGATGTGTTACCAAGACGCATTACAGCTTTTAAAACAACCACCATGGCATTCTACCCCACGGACTGATGAGTCTGGGGATGCCAGATCCCTGGCGCTCCGCAGCCTCGCTGGAGCCAGCTCACATCTGGAGTGCAGTAAACGTACCCAGAAGCAAGAAAGCAGCTCTGTAAGGGTCAGGAGTACAGAGAGCGGCTGCTGACTCCAGGCGCCACCCCAAAACCCACATGCATTTCCTTGTGTAAACACATGTGGCCAAAAGGCAGCCATGGTCACCTTTCTCCAACGTGAGCCCTATAAAACCGCCAGCAAAGTGAGGAACAATGTCACTATTATTGTTTTAGAGGAATTCCTCCGAAGCAGAAAGGCATAGCCGCGCTGCCGACAAGGGTGTCTTTAAAAGCAGGGCTGACAATTGACTCCAGAGCCGAGGGGAGGAGAGAATTCCCCCGGGGTTGATCATTTGCAGTTGTTGGGGGCTTCCAGAGCTGCCTGATAACCTGCTGGGTCCTGCTGCCAGAGGCACAGCTGGGCACAGCTGGGCACAGCAAGCCCTGACACTCTCGTCAGCCCCCTGGGGCTGGTGCCAAGGCAGCCCACCCCAGGGATGGGGTGCTTTGGGGCCAGCCAGGGGAAACCCAGGGTGTCAGATTTGGGTGCTGGTGAAAGCATCCATGGAGCCCCTTCTATCTCAGCGGTGTGCAGGGAATGGACTCGCTTGGAGCCAGGCAACTGCTCCCAAAGCTGTGCTGGGTTTATTGCCCCAGAAGAGGATTTCCCCCCCCAGCCAGTATCAGCTGCATCTGCAGCCCTGCTGATGCAATCAGAAGTGGTGTGCTTTGGCCTGAGAGTTCACTGGACCTAGAAAAAAAACCACGGGTGCCTTCATGAGGGGGCTGACCAGGGCAAACACTTGGGGTCTGGGCCTGCTTTCTCTTGGGGGGTCCATGGATGGAGACCTTGTAGCTGCCTCTCCCTGGGGATTTATTGCCTGTCTGTAAAACCAGACATGGGCTGCCAGAAGCAGCAGGAGTGATAACCTGGAGCCAGACCCTGCTGGTAACAGGAACCACAGCCTGGAGATGCCTCTGCTGCAGCTTGTGGGCACTGAGCACAGCCCCCCAGCGCTGCCCAGGAGGGCTGGGACCTGGCAGCAGGCACAGGGCTCCTGCCAGCAGGATGCCACCCCCTGTCCAGAGCCCCAGAGGGTCTCTGAGTCCCTGTGGGAGCCCAGGGCTGGAGGGTTTGGGGGACAGGACAGAGAAGGGGCTGTGAATATGTAGGGAGGAGCAGATGGATGACTCTCCAGGCTTAGCACCTGATTGGGATGACCTTGCTCCTGGATCAGGGCTGTCCTCTAGTGACCATAGATGAACACTTGAATTTCACTGATAAGCCCATCAAATAGTTGAGTGTGTTAGAGGCTGTATGAATGCACTGTAGAAAGTTTCTCCAGTGAGTCAGGGTCCCAAAACCTTTCTTTGGGGAGCTTATCTTATCAGAGAGGGATGCTTCGCTCCCCAGGAAACAGGGCCAGCTCAGCCTGAGTAATGAGGCTCTGAGCTAGAGCATTGCAAAACTAGAGGTGCTTTTTAAAAAGTCTGACACGGCAGAGAGGAGGGTGAGCAGAGAGGAAGAGGAGGCTTAGTCACGTTGGCCATAACCCAACACCCTGGTGCTTCTCCAGAGCAAGGTCTTTAATGTCCTTCCTAGGACAAAGCTGTACATCTGCCTTCCCCCTTTCCCTGTGAGAGAACCTGGGGGCTGTTCCCAGCCAAATCCGCTCCTTAATTCCCTCCATCAGGGGCTGGGGCCAGCGAGAGGGATGCTGCCGGCACCATCCCGGGGAGCCGCGTTCCCCCGCGGGGCCGCGAACCGGCCCGGGCTGGGGCCGGGGTCTCTCGGTCCCGGGAGGCTCCCGGGCACCGCCTGTGCCCTCCCGGAGGCGGCCGTGGGAGGATGAGCTGTCGGGAGCCGCCGAGACAAGCAGCGGGTTAGATGCTGAGCGAAAACAAACCATCTGGCCAGGCAGCGAGCGAGCTCCCTCCCGCCGGAGCTGAGCCCAGCCTGAGCCTGAGCCTGAGCCGAGCCTGAAAAGCCCCTGCGGTCCTTCGGGTCCCCCACCACCGGGAGCCAGGCGGGTGGGAGCCAAATCTGGTGTAAACAACGTGCAAATACTGGCTCGAGTCTTAAACCAGCCAGTATTCCTGGGAAAGAGCAAGAGCAGTGCCTGGGGGATAGACATCCAGAACTGTCCCCAAAGGAGGAGTACCAGGGAACAAGGATGATGCCTCCCCTGCTCCTCCTTTCTCCCTGGGCTGATGGAGATCATGAATTTCCACCTACTTGGGGAATTCTTCCCAGGGTAAGCGCCAGCATTAAATTAAAACCTCCTTGGAGCCCTCCCCTGAAAGCCAGCGTGTCCCAGGGGCCATCCCCTGTGGCCAGTGCAGAGGGGCCCTTTGGGAACACCTGGTGAATGGGCCTTTAAAGCACACGTTGGGCACAATTCCTGGGGCTGGCAGCATGGGAAGCCTCCAAACCGCAGGAGCCTTTGGCTGCTGTGTGCCTAAATCCCTGGACACCCAGCACTGGAGATGGAGCAGGACTGAGGGACCCGCGCTGCAGCTGCCAGAGCAGCCTGAGCACGCTCTGCTCTCAGGGCAGGTGACCAGGACACACCGACAGGGACACGTCCTTGGCACTGAGCAGCTGGTGCGGGGACCTCTGTGCTCCCCCCGTGTGGGTGTGCCCTCCCTGGGTGAGGGTTAAGGCACCTGCACCTCCAGAGGCTTTGCAGCACACAGCTACAGGACGTGTGTGGTTATTTTTGTCATTCCCTTCATTTTTTATTTTTCAGATAAGCAGTTACCCTCAGGATGGGGATCAGGAGGTGGCTGTGGAGGAGCTGGCAGTGTTTGCTGCTGGGTTCTGTGAAGGTGGAAGAAAAGGAACTTTTTAATGTGGATTTTTCATGGTTGATAATAAAATAAGAAGAGTCTCTTTTGCCATGGCAGAAGGAAGTGTCACTCGTGATTAATGGCATTGTGAGCTCCTTGTTGAAATAGGGTCAAAGCCATTGTGTAGGAGACATTTGGGGCCAGTTCTGCCACCTGTCCAGTGTTTGCTGGGGACTGGGTTTGGCACGGGGCTGCTGGGGGTCACAGCCTCATCTCCAGGTGTCCTCTGAGGCTTCTCCTGCTCCCATCAGCTGAGCAGGGAAGTTTGGCAGGCTCCAGCAGCGTCCGTGTAGCTCAGCCAGCCATGTGCCCCTGGCTGCACCCCAGCTGCTGCCACACGGAGTGCCCAGCGTCAGGCCCAGCTCATGCTCTGCCCTGCTGGGATGAGATTTTGGGAAGGGTTCAAGGGCAGGTCACAGGGAGCCTCGTTGAGGGCTCTGCCTTGGGCACCAACCTGTCTCCTCTTCAGCATCCTGGGCAGCCCCAGACTCTCACCACGGTGGAAGACAAGTGCAGAGGAGCTGAGGAGCAGCTGCAGGGGACAGACACCCTCCACATCTGGGGGCCCAGAGGGACACAGCCCCGTCGTGTCATCCTCTCTGCTCAGCACCAGGATCCCAGCCCGCCTCTCTTTGTAGTGCTATTTTTAAAACACCAAAGGAGAACTCCCACCTCTGTCTGCTGGAAACGTGGCGTGTCCCCCGCAGCCAAGAGCTCTGCTCATTTTCAAACCTGCCCGAGTTAGCCTTAGATATAAAACCAAACAAGCAAACTGAAAGGGGCTTGTTGTGTAAAAAAGTTCCTCCGAATTAGTTCTATCTGGCTCGTGATCCCTTTTTGATTGAATGCTTAATAGCAGCCAGGTGCAGGCAGTGCGGAGGCTCTGGGGGCAGCCTGGGAGCGCCGGGCGGTGGGGCAGCCCACGGGAGGCTCGGTGTGTGGGCTGCTCCTGCCCTTCCTCTGCCTCCCGCCCAGCCACAGGGATCCCGGCCTCTGCTTCCTCCCCTCGGCGCTGAACCAGCCCGGGAGATGCACACGTGTGAGTGTGTGTGTGTGTGAGTGTGTGAGTGAGTGTGTGAGTGTCTGTGTGAGTGTGTGAGTGTCTGTGTGAGTGTCTGTGTGAGTGTGTGTGTGGTGTGAGTGTGTGAGTGAGTGTGTGAGTGTCTGTGTGAGTGTGTGAGTGTCTGTGTGAGTGTCTGTGTGAGTGTGTGTGAGTGTGTTTGTGTCTGTATGTGTGTGAGTGTGTGTGTATGAGTGTGTCTGTGTGTGTCTGTGAGTGTGTGAGTGTGTGAGTGTCTGTGTCAGTGTGTGTGTGTCTGTGTGTGTATGAGTGTGTCTGTGTGTGTCTGTGAGTGTGTGAGTGTGTGAGTGTGTGAGTGTCTGTGTCAGTGTGTGTGAGTGTGTGTGTATGAGTGTGTCTGTGTGTGTCTGTGAGTGTGTGAGTGTCTGTGTCAGTGTGTGTGAGTGTGTGTGTATGAGTGTGTCTGTGTGTGTCTGTGTGTGTGTGTGTGTGTGTGTGTATGAGTGTGTGAGTATGTGAGTGTCTGTGTCAGTGTGTGTGAGTGTGTTTATACAAACAGAGCTCTGGCTGCCAGCTGGGCAGGAGCATGGACATGGACACAGACACGAACACAAGACACAGGCATGGGCACGAGCATGGGCACAGACACGGGCATGGACATGGGCATGGGCACAGACACAGGCAGGGCTGGGCTGGGCGGGCACTGGGCAGGTTCCATGAGTGCAGCACACATGTGAGTGTGCAGCCTGTGATGGGCACGTTCTGGGGGCAGCTGACAGCTCTGTGCCATCCCAGCACAGCCCAGAGCCAGGAGCCCTCCCTGCTCCCACAGCAGGACCCTCACCTGGCATCCCAGACATTTTCCATCCAGGCACTTCCAAACACGGCTGCTGTGTTTGAGCCCTGTCCCTGCTGTATTTAGTGCATCCATTTTAGAAACAAACTGCCTGCCTAGATGATCATAAAAAGTGGATGCCAGGGAGAGACTGTCCAGAAACTGCCAAGTCAAAGCCATTGCTCTTCTGGAGCCTAACATGTCCCTAGGAGCACAGGGCCAGGCAGGAGTGCTCCTGAAGGCAGGAATATTAACCTGGCCAGTTCTGGCTCAGGGCACAGCAGTGCCAGGGTGCTCACTGGGTCCCTGTCCCCATGCCAGGCTGTGGCAGCAGCCCTGCCAGGCAGCTGAAGGTTCCTGAGCTGTTCCTGGCTTCATGCAGCCTTGGGGTCCTTCTCTATCCAATGTCCCTACTGCCAATACAGTATTTTTTTTCCTTTCCTATCCCCCCATTTCTTTTCCCCAAGTGATGCAATTGCCAGCAAACACTGTCCTAGAGAAAGATCTACAGCATGTCTCTTCCAGCTGGAACTCCTGTAGTGCTGGCTGTAGCCTCTCTGGTTACGGAACTTCCAACTCCTCCAAAGAATCCCAATGACTTTATCCAAACCATTTCCTTGTGCCTGAAAATACAGGATTTGCCAGAGCTCTTTCTGGGTCTCAGCATCCAGGAGGATGGCAGCAGGAGAAGGAATTGTTGGGGCAAGCACGCTGAGCCCTGCAGAGGTGCAGCCCAAGGTGAGCTGGAGCCACGCTCCCCTGAGCTCCAGGGCTCTGGGCTGAGGGCTGGGGGGGTTTGCCACCATCTGCAGGCAGTGGAAGCCAGGCAAGAGCTGGGCTGGCACCAGTGGGTGAGGTACCCACTGTCAAAAAAAACATCTGGACAAAAATTAACCTGTCAAAACATTCTGAGTGCACAACTCTCTCTATGTGACGGTGCCCAACAGCCTGGCACTGGATCTGCCCTTGGCATCGTGCAGTGACAGTGCTCGGACCAGGCTTCCTCCATCACTGACACACAACTCCAGTTTTCCACCTGCAGACAGGGCTGATTGCACCTTCAGGTTATGGAAAGGAAGGTAGGATCCAAGGGGAAAAGGTGCCGTGCTGGAGCCACTTCATTCATTGCTGTCCCAAGGTTTCAGGTGTGTGCAAATGGCTGCAGAGAAAAGTCAGCCTAAGGTCTGTTCCTTCTCCTGGAGGGGAGCTGTTTGTAGGATTGGGGCATATTTAGACATGGCAGAAATGGGATTCCTAAACAAAGGGCTGGGGGAGGTGAGTCCCTGCACTGCTGCCACCGCCCCCACCACAGAGGGTTTCCAGATTCACTGCCTACCTGCCTCTGGGAGTAAAACTGTCCAGACCCACTGCCCAGAGCTCCAAACTTCCATTTTAGGAGCTGGTGGAAACAGGATGAGGCCTTTCTAATCCCCTGCTTTCCTAGCAGAGCGGGGAGGTGGGCTGGGAGCAGCTGCTGCCTGTGGGGGCAGGAGTGCCCCGGTGCTGCTGGGCACAGCCCGGTGCCACAGCGAGGAGCCACTCCTGGTCCTGCAGCAGGATCCTGCCCTGGAGCACCAGGGTCCTGCAGCAGGATCCTGCCCTGGAGCACCAGGGTCCTGCAGCAGGATCCTGCCCTGGAGCACCAGGGTCCTGCAGCAGGAGCCTCCCTGGAGCACCAGGGTCCTGCAGCAGGATCCTCCCTGGAGCACCAGGGTCCTGCAGCAGGATCCTCCCTGGAGCACCAGGGTCCTGCAGCAGGAGCCTCCCTGGAGCACCAGGGTCCTGCAGCAGGATCCTCCCTGGAGCACCAGGGTCCTGCAGCAGGATCCTCCCTGGAGCACCAGGGTCCTGCAGCAGGAGCCTCCCTGGAGCACCAGGGTCCTGCAGCAGGATCCTCCCTGGAGCACCAGGGCATGCTGGCCAAAGCTCCAGCACATGCCCAGGCTGCTTCCCCTGCCTGGCTGCACTTCAGCCAGGGCCCTTGGCCTGCCAGTGCTTTGTGCTGGTCGTGGGTTGCAGCCTCTTCCCCACTAATTGCCATTGAATAAATTAAATGCTCAATTGCAGCACGGCAGGCCTTTGGTACAGATTTTTTTTGGGATTGTGCAGTTAGCACAGGGGGACATGCAATCCTTGGAGCTGGTGTGCAGGAGCAAATTCCTTCCTATGGAAGGAATCAGGGCTGAAGGAAGGTGTCAGAGCCAGCTGTCACACAGCGACAGGGCTGGGCCAGCCAAGGCTTGGCCTGAGGTTAGGAAACAAAGATGAGTGATGCCAGATTGGTGCTATGGAGTGGGGAAGGGATGCTGCTGAAGTTTTTGGGTGCTGGAGGTGGAGGCAGAGCTGCACCACAGGCACAGAGGGGATGGTGGGCCACGTCCCCTTGGCTGTGTGAAACCTTCCTCTGAGCAGAGCCCTCGGAAATGTTCCTCCTCCTCCTCCTCCTCCCCCAGTGCCAAGCGGGCTCAGCTGGGCCCCGTGCAGCGCAGGGCTGTGCTGTGTGCGTGGGGCGAGGTGCACATGCAGGGAGGGTCCTGTGCTGGGCTTGGCTTGGCTTGCAGGGCTGCACATGCAGCTCTTTTCTTTACGCCCACAATCAGCTTACAACCTCTGGCCAAAGCTTCATCCCCTGTATGGGAAAGCTTGGCCTGCAGAGAGACATTAGCACGAGGGCGAGTGGGAAATATGAAAGAGCTGTCTGTGTGAGAGCAGCTCTGCTCCTTGCCAGTGCACAGCCATGGTTTTTCCATCCTTTGGGCTCAGAGAGGTCCCTGTGCCACAAGCTCTGCTCTGGGTGCTGCCTGTGGCTGGGCAGTGTTGTAAAAAGCGAACGAGGCCAAATTTCAAGGATAGAAAAAGGCTCTCGTTTATTAAAACACAAGCCGGGGAGAACAGAGGATCTGGGATAAGCCCAGATCCCCACACAACAGCTCGAAGGAGGAACAAAAGAACCGAACAGATCAGATCAGAACCCAACTGGCCAGAACAGAAAAAAAAAAAGCGCCTCTGGATGCTGGGATGCCTATAAAAAGCAAACCCCCCTTTTTATAGGCATCCCTGGTCCAGGATTGGTGGGTTTTGGATCCGTGCACCGATTGGTGGAATTCGGGCACTTTGATTGGTCCTTATCGATGTTCATTTTGGACCAATCATTTCTCCAGGGCGTCGAGTGATTGGTTGGTGCTCCGGCCCAATCACTCTCGGGATTGTCCGCCCTCTGCCCCCACCAAGGCCTGGACTCCTTCCCTTCCCCACAGCAGATAACTCCCCCTTTTCCCTTCCCCACAGCAGATAACTCCCCCTTTTCCCTTCCCCACAGCAGGTAACTCCCCCTTTTCCCTTCCCCACAGCAGGTAACTCCCCCTTTTCCCTTCCCCACAGCAGGTAACTCCCCCTTTTCCCTTCCCCACAGCAGATAACTCCCCATTCCCCAAACATTTTAACAACAAACTCATAACAGGCAGCTGTGCCCAGTGAGCCAGCAGTGCTCCCATTGCTGCAGGGGTGATGGTGAGGGACGGACAGGGCCTTGGAGCCCATTTCTCCCTGTGCAGAGTCAAGGCTGGGACCTGTGCTGCTTGGCTGTTCAGCCCTGGGGCTCTGAGCAGCCCTTGGGAAGCGCTGCCACATCCCTCAGCTGGGGGGATGGAGCTGGCCCTGCTCTGAGGACTCCCGGTGGATTGGCAGCATTGGCAAAGCACCAGCTCCAGCAGCCTCAGATGGACCCCGGCCACCCACAGAGCACCTGAGGATGCAGGGCTCCTTCTTGGCCCTGGAAACGAGGGGTGCAGGCAGCATGCTGCCACCATGCCCGTTTGGCACTAAATTTCCTTGGGACTTAATGGAAAACATTTTAAAAATCATCTCGCTGTAAAACTCAGAATAAAAAAGGGGGAGTGGGGGAATGAAGTAGCCTGCTGGTGTGCAACTGCTCTGCTGACTCAGGCAGGCCTCGGGAGGATGGAGGGAGGCGCCGGGCTGCGGAGGGAGCTGCCAGCCCAGCCCAGCCCAGCCCGGCCCAGCCCAGCCCGGCCCGGCCCAGCCCGGCCCGGCCCGGCCCGGCCCGGCCCGGCCCGGCCCGCGGTGCCTGCGCGGCAGCGGGCGGGGAGCGGGATCCAGCCCGGCGCTGCCCCGGCCCCGGCAGCCGGGCAGATGCTGCTCTCACACGTGCACTGAAGGTGTGGGGCCTCAGCTCGCAGCCCGGCACTGCTCCCGCCCCTGCCCCTGCAAAACTTAATTGTTTTCTGCAAAGAAAAAAATCATTTGGGGAATAGATGGGAAGGGGAGATAGCGTCAGGCAGTCATGGCCTGTTCTCCACCTGTTGTTATTTTGGTCTGGCCCAATCAACCTGCTAGCCAGGCTGGAGCCAGAGACCATCTGGAAAAACTGCCGTGTTTATAAAACTGACATGGAGCAGCACCCCAGGGCCCTGACCTCCCACACAAATCTGGAAATGATTAAAATGGCCCTGGCTGCCTCGGCGGCGGAGCTGCCTGCGGAGCAGCCCCCCGCCCGCGTGTGGAGTTCTCATCAGCGGGGCTGGGAGCGCCCGAACCCAGCCCGAGCCTGCCTGGGGGTGTGCCAGGGGTGTGCCAGTGCCAGGGGTGTGCCAGGGGTGTGCCAGTGCCGGGGGTGTGCCAGTGCCGCCCACCCTCCGTCACCTTTCCCTGCACTCACACCCATCCCTCCTCTGCAGAGCTGCTCTGCTCTCATCCCTGGGAGCTCCGTGCCCGTGGTTCCAGCAGGATGAGCCCCGGTGCCAGAGCCAGCCCGTGTGACCCCCAGAGAGCTGCTGAGAGCTTCCCCAGCCCTTCTGCAGGCACTGACTGCCTGCACGGCTCCAAGTCACTGCTGCAGGACTGGGCCACGTCCAGCCCTTCCTCGGGAGCACAAAGGCTCTGGCAGGGCTTTGAGCTGGGCTCCAGGTTTGGAGGAACACTCCCAAAGGCTGCTGTCCGTCCCTGTGTGCTGCTCTCAGACCTCCCAGCTCTGGGGTCTTGCTTGTCAAAGCAGCCCCGTGTCCCCAGCGCAGCACAGGGTGAGCGACACCTCAGCCCCAATTCAAGCCACACGGGACCTTGCTGACCTGCCCTGGCCTGGGGACATGTGGCTGCTCTCAGCCCTGCCTGGCCTGCTGGCCAGCAGCTTAATTAGAGAGGTGTGAATAATGAATTATCCGTGACTCTGAGCCATCCATGGAAAATTCAAATCAACCTGCTCTGCGGTTACAAGACGTCAGCAAACTCTCTGCCAAGAGAGAGCATGGGGAGAGCACAGGGCCAGCCCGTTCTTGGTGGGGAGCAGGGCTGGGTGGAGGTGATGGGCCGTGCAGGAAGGGGATGCTCAGCCCTCGGGGTGTGAGCCAGGGCCAGAGCTGCCAGGCTGGAGCTGCCAGGCCGTGGGACGGGTGCTCCCCACTCCCACCTCACTCCCCATCAGCAGGAAAGAGGCTGGCTGGGCACGGCAGTGAGTGCAGCCATGGCCAGCAGCTGCAGGGGCAGGCAAGTCCTCCTTCATGGGGAGCCACCCCTGGGCCCCCTCCAGCTCCCACTGGAGCAGGAGAAGCACTGTCCTGGCACAGGAGAGCAGACAGGTCCTGCTGGGCTGGGGGACACGTGGCAGCTGGTACAGACCAGGGCAAGGGCAGGGAGGGGCCCCAGCCCCATGGCACATGTGGGGTGACACAGCTCCTTCTTGCACTCAGGGCTGCTGGGGCTGAAGCAAGGCTTTGGTAAACACCAGCACAAGGGGACCTAACCTCTGGAAGGGCCCTGGGCCTGGAGGAGCCCTTCTGGCTGTGTTTGGCTTGGTCCCTCCCTGGTTTACCTGTGGGCCCCCCAGCCCTGCCCCCTGTTCTGCTGCTGCTATCATTCCCCGCGTTATCAGGGGAGGGATAATGGGGCAGGGACAGGAGCAGGGGTGGCTGCTCAGGCTGCACAGTGGGGCTGGGGACAGCCAGGAGCTTGAACTTGGCACAGCCATGCCAGGCACAGATGGGCAGGATGCTCTGGGCAAAGCTTGTCCTTCCCTCTGGGTAAAGCTTGTCCTTCCCTCCGGGTGCAGCCCAGCCCTGGCTGTGAGGGGGCAGCTCCTTCCCTCCTCTCCAGCCTGCCCAGAGTTGCCCCTGCTCCCGTGTGCTGGGACAGACACAGCCTCAGCACCTCCTCCCAAGGCAGGCAGGCAGGGGCTCGATGGAAAAGTGTGCAGAAACGTCCAGCCTGAATTTCAGATGCTTCAGTTAGCTGCTGATAAGGAGGGGCAGCCTCATGCTGCTGCCAGGACAAAGGCTTTGAAGCAGAAAAGAGACCTGTCACGTCTTGTGCAGGGCCAGCTCTGCCCGTTGATCTCTCTATCAGATGAGTAAACCCGTATATATTAACCCAGAGCCAAAGTAAACACGTTCTGAGCGCTGAAGAAGCTCAGGTGAGTCCTTTTGTCCCCCCAGGAAGATGGAGCTGGAGCCCTGGCTGGAGGCAGCCCTGTGATCCCAGAGCAGCCCTGGCACAGGCCCTCGTGGCTCTGTGTGCCTCAGTTTCCCTGCCTGGGGAGGGCATGGGAGCCTCCCCAGTGGGTCCATCGTGGGTCCCCACCCCAGAGCCCTCTGGCTGCCACCACTCACCTGCCCCAAGGGACGTGGGCACACACCAGCCCTACTGCCTCAGCACCCCTACTCGCAGAGATCATTAAATCCCTTTGCAGAGGGACGGCTCCGGCTGATTGCCCGGGAGAAAGGAGGCGATAACAGCCGGGAGATAAACCCTCCCACCAGCCCCGGCAGGGTCCCGTGGCAGCCCCTGCACACACCCACCTGCGGGACCACGAGGGACTATCAGCCCCTACTTTACTGTAATCTGTTATAAATGGCAATTAAAACCTGACAGGAATGGATTTGGTGAGTAAATGCCCTCCAGGGAAGTTCAATACTTGGAAACACCAGAAAAACCTGTGACTGATTCAATCACTGGGATGACAAGTGGGTCTGACGTGGGTTTCTTCTGCCTTGGTACTAAATGAGCATCACCTGAGCTTTGAGGGGAAGTTCTGGGGTGCTGGGACCCACCTGCCTGGGCAGTCAGAAGTGAAACACTGCAGCAGGACATGAGCATTTAGGGACTTTTTCCCTGGAAGAGAGTTGAAATGACTCATGCTAATGGGGGTTTTGGCACGATGAGGTCTGTGCCTGATTGTTTCTAATAAGCTTCGAAGTTTCATTTCCACATGATTGTTTTGGTTTATTTTCCTTCAATTTTTATACTAAGAACTGTGCTAGATACTTCTGCTTCATTTTCCTATAAATGATGTGCTAAATACGTTGTGAATGCAATATATTCCGTGGACACTGTCATTTGGATAGTACAAAATCCAGTTTGATACAAACGGCAGTCTAGGAATGAGAAGGAGACAGCATCCCTGTGGTGCCACATGGAGACCTCATCCCCTCATCATTCCCAGCCTGGCCAGCCCCAGCCCTGCTGCCCCCACTGTGGGAGCTGAGCTGAATGCAAACGGTGCTTGAGGAGCTTCACTGAGGACAGGGGAGAGAAGGGAAGTGACTCTGTCACCGCCAGGGCTGTGTCACCAGAGGGGCCACCCGCCTCCGGCCTGGCCAGCGGGCACGCTGCTCGCCCTGCCCAGCTGTGCCTGCCCAGCCCCAGCCATGGGGAGCAGGGACAGACAGACGGCCTGCCCAGCCCCAGCCATGGGTAGCAGGGACAGACAGATGGCCTGCCCAGCCCCAGCCATGAGGAGCAGGGACAGACAGACGGCCGGCCTGCCCAGCCCCAGCCATGGGGAGCAGGGACGGACAGACTGCTGGCCCAGTGAGCAGCACCAGGGCCGGGGTTGGGCTGCACCTTGCAGGGGCTGGGCAGCAGCCAGAGGAAGCTGCAGCAGCTGAGGCCATGCTGGGAGCAGGAGCGGAAACCGGGACAGCCCCAGCCACGACCTTTCCTCCCTCTGGGAATGTGCTGCCTCAGCAGGAAACGCCTGGGGCTCTCCAGCCTCTCCTGGGGGCTGCTGCTCCCCAGGACTGCTGCCAGCTGCTGGGCTGCCCTGGGAAGAGGTTTGGAGAAGCCCTGACCGCGAGCATTCCCGGCAGGTCTTTGGAGAACAGGGCTGGCTGTGCCTCACGCCCACTCGCCCTGTCACCAGACTGCTCACGGGGCTGAGAGAAAAGGGACCTGCAGTGAGCCTGGGTGCAGGAGTGCCCACCCCGGGCCAGGCTGCTCTCACAGCACACCATGGGGATTTCTGCTCCTCAGAGTCTCATTCAGTCTTTTTTAAGTGTTAAATAAATTGCCTGGGAAATTAAAACAAGGATGGGAACAGCCGACATTGAATCCTGATTTCTGTTCTCCATCCGCACTGATGTGATCCTGGGGAAGGGCAGCATCCTGCTGAGGGTGTGGGGCTTCCAGCCCCACTGCAAGCATCCCTCAGCATCCCCCAGCCCCACCCTCTCCCGAGGGAGCTGTGGGCATGGATTACAGGTGGCCCGAAGGAGAGAGCCTGGCTGGACTGGCAGGGCCCAGCACGAGCAGTGGGACGTCCTGGGTGTGAATGCTGCAGAGCAAAACTCAGCCCAAGCTGTGGGGATCCACTCTGTAAAACCTCTGTGCTGCCCTCCACCTGAAAATCAAAATGTTTGCCCAAGGAACAGCCTATCTCGCCCAAAACTCAGCCCAGGTAAGTCCCCAGGGGCATCCAGGTTTCTGCTGGACGTGCCTGGGGCTGCCAGGAGATGGAGCCAGGCTGGGGCTCAGGTTTGTGACTGAACCCTTGGGGTCTGGGGGTGCTCACAGAGACCGGGCACAGGCACTCCAGCACAGGCACTACCACTTCAGCCAAGGGTAAACTTGGAAAGGGCTCTCGCTGGCACAGCCCTGGCGCCAGAGGGGCTCCACGGCAGCGGGGTCAGCCCCTGTAGGTGAGACACCCGAGGAGCACCGGCATAGGAAACAGGGGCCCGTTCCGGTGAGGAAACGGTGCGAATGCTATTTATTTGCAGAGTTTTGTTTTCATCAGCTCCAGCATGAGTCAAACCCTTCCTGCCAGCATTCCGCCCGGCACGGTGCCTGCGGCTGGCACGGCTCTGCGGGCTGGGAGCCGCGATGGCGTGGGCGCAGGAAGGTGACGCTGCGGCCCCGGGCAGGTGCGGGTGTCACCGCGCAGATGTGTCTGTCCCTGAGCTCTCCTCGGGGCTTTCCAGGGAGGCTCCGGGAGCTGCCCGCATGAATCACGGGCTGGCTGGCTGGGAAAGGAGGAAAAACGCGGCGATGATGGGGGACAGGGGGTGGGGGAAGGCTGCAGCGGCCCCCGGAGGGAGCCGGGGCTGTGCTGGAAACAGCTGCCTGCGGGACGGGTCGCGCTAATTTAGGGGTGGGACTGGCCGGACACCCCGGCTCCGCACGCCGCCGCAGCCACCAGCCCGTATCCTGTCTCCCGCAGCCATCCCGGAGGGAGGCGAGGGGCAAGGGTAAGAATAGCTCGGCCGTGCTTCCCGGCGCCCGGCTCCGTGGCCAGGGATTTCCTGAGCAGGGCGGTGCCCGCGGCCGCCGGGGATGCGGCGCCTGCCCGTGCACCGGCGGCTCCGGGTGCCCGCGCCATCCCTGCAGCTCCGGCCGGGAAATCGCATCTCCTCTGCCCCGTCCCAACCGAGTGCTGCCGGTGAGCAGCTGCAGGTGCCGTGCCGGCCATTTCCGCGGTAGCCAGAGCACACGGCGGGCTGGGAAGGGGATCCAGACTGGGGAGCCTTGCCGCCGTTCCAGGTCCGAGCCTTTTCAGCTCGGGGAAGGGCCCCTTCAAGACGGAGAAACAGGGACGTTCAAAACCAGACTGGTGACAGCCATCAGAAACACCCTGCCAGAAACACCCTGCCAGGAACACACGATGTTTCCCTGTTCACTTTTCCCCAGAGATGCTCCAGCGTGGGTGAAAACAAACCAAAGACAAGTTGGGGGGCTTTTACTTCTGCAGCTGAGAGATGCAGCAGCCCATGCCCTCGCCCTGCCCTTCCCCTGCAGAAAGCCCATGCTATCCTGCCCTGCTTTGCAGAGGAGTGGCCGCTGCAGCCCGCAGAGCCCCGCAGAGCCAAGGCCTTTGTGTGAGAAGGAGCGGGCTCCCGCCGCTTCCTCCGCCCCGCTGCTGGGACCCACCGCGTCCCCCGGGCCCCGAGCTGGCCCGGGCAGGAAACAGGTGGGATAAATATTTGTGCACACCAGAGTGAGATTTCCCTTGAAGGCCGTGCAATGTGTTTCCTTCGCCGTGGTGTCAGTGGGAAGGTAACAGCCAGCACAGCAGCAGGTGCTGCCAGGGAGGTGTGGGACCCGTGCTGCCACCTTCCCTGGGAAAGTGAGCCCGGTACTCTTACTTCATCCCAAAGACAGGCTCAGGAAGCTGCTGGGGGCTGCAGGAAAAGCAATCCTGGAAAAACCTAGGCATTTAACTGCTGTGGCTCAAACCCAAGGCCTGTGGGAGGGAGCCCTGCAGGGTAGGAGCCAGCACACCCCACCCAGGAGAGCCAGAGGGCTGTGGGATCAGCACAACAGCTCCCATGCTGCTGGGACAGAGCAAAGCCTGTTACAGGCCCAGTGTGACATTCCCAGAGATCTGTGCCTGCCCTTGGCAAGGCTGGTTAAGAAAACCACAGAGGGCCCCGTGCCCCTGCAGCACTGCGGGCACAGCCCCAGCACAGCCTATGCCCACCCCAGGGCCAGAGCAGAGGGACAGAGGGACGTGCTGGCAGCACCCCAGGGCGGGCAGCACGCAGGAGGTGTTGGCAATGCAGGAGCAGATGTTACCAATTCCTGATGTGGCTGTTCCCCTGGGATGTACCCTGCCTGCTGGGAGGGACCAGGGTGTGTGAGCACAAGGGAGCAGATGGCTCTGGTGCCTCCTGACACCAAAGGGTTGCTGGAAACAATGTGCTGGTGGGGCTGGAGCAGAAGCTCTTGCTCTCCTCTTGGAGAAGGGTGGTCAGGATCTGATTTGCTGAGCCCATCAGCACCAGTGATGCTGGTGAAGGAGGGGCAAGAGCACTGCAAACCCTCTGTGGTGGGAGCCTTCAGCTACAGTGCCCAACTGCACTGGGGGAGGAGTAGATTCAGAGGTGTATCTTTATCTAGAACCCAAACTGAACAAGTCTGAGGCCTCAAACTTCATCTGGTTCATTTCAGAGTTGGTCAGTGAGAAAGGAGTGGGAATTTTCTCTCTAAATCAGTGGGCGAGGAGAGCTGGGGCAGCACAGGATGCAGAGGCCTCTGAGCTAACACGCACTCCTTACAGCCCCAGCATCTGCTCTCTGACCTCTTGAGCTCGGATTGCTGGCGAGCCCGCTGTGGCTCCTTCCCCCTCCGGGATTTCCTGCTCCTCCTGCCTGCAGAGCTCCCTGGCCCAGGAGCAGGTGGGCACCCGCTCCCCCCACAGCGCTCCAGTAGCTGAGCCGGTGCTTTGGGGGCTGGAGGGTGGGGACAGGCTCTGCAAACCAACAGGTTTCACAATAGTTTGCTCAAGGGCTCGTGACTTACGGCTCAGGTGCTCCAGGCGGGCGGGAGCAGCCCTGTCCTGCTGCCCACAGCAGCCCGGCCTGGCCTGGGGGGACAGCCCTGCACCCCGTGGGGCACAGCTGCTCCAGGAACCCTGCAGGAGGCTGAGCCCCCACCGTGCCCTCGGCCCTGGCTGCTCACACCCTGTCGGAGCCAGCAGCATCCCCGGGGCAGCCGCTCACGCTGCCCAGAGCGGAGATCCACCAGAAACCAGCGCGGCCAACTCCATCCTTTCCCCTCCTCTGACTCTTCCCTTTTTTCCTCCCTCTGCTTCCCCCCTTCCCCCAAAAGCTCTTTGTCTGCAGGCTCTGCGGAGGAAGCAGACCTTCTGAAAATAAACTCTCCCTGCTTTGATCTGGTTTATGGGCACGCACTGTTTATAGCTCCGTGTGTACGACTTGACACCTTCCCACCTGCGGCCCCAGCAACTGCTTCTTATCACAGCCACTTTGGATATTAACAGGGCGGCAGGGAGGGGGATCTGGAGGTCCCCAAGGGCCCCCCCACACCCCACTGCCGCTCCCCCTCCCCAGGCAGGAGGGAGACAGGCTGGTGTCTCCCTGCATGTGATAATTGCATCAGCCCATGTTTATTGGGATGTTTATCTCTGCCAGCAAAGGTGGGAAGGTCCTCATAGGTTGGATCCATCCCCTCCCCACAGGAATTAGCTCCTTTGACCTGTCCCTCTGCACAGCCCAGGACACCACTGGGTCCCATGCCTGTGGTCTGACCTGGTGTGTGTACACTTGTGGGCAGTGGGGGCAAGAAAGGCCTGGAGAGACCCAAATCTGCTCTGTTCTGACCTGCTGAGGTGGATATGAAAGCAGGTGTCACTCACCTGGTTGTGGGACTGGGGCCAATGAAGGCACCACAGCCTGGCCACGGTCAGCACTGGAGCACCCAGGTTCCCAGTGGGTCTGTCACCGTGGGAAGGGTCTGGGGGGACAAGCTCAAGGCATGGGGGGCTTTGTTTCAGCTCACCACAGACCCAGGGTTTCAGTCAGTGCCCGTCCTGCTGCCATGCTGTGGCACAGTGGGGACACCAGGGCCAGCCCCGAGCCTGCTGTGCAGCCCTGCAGGGAGGACAGGCACTGCTGCCTGCTCCACCGAGCCTTCTGCTGCCACACAACTGCTGGAAAGGGCCCAAGATGTTGCAATAAAATGTCTGTTAATAAACAATGTCAAGTCTAGGCTGCACTTACAATCATCTTTTATCCAGGCTGGCCCTCAAAACATGTGCCACAGGGCACCTCTGCTGCTAACACGAGGAGCCCCAGCAGGTCCCTGGGATCCCTGCTCTGCTCCGCTCCCTCACCACCCCAGCAGGGCCTGGGCACTGCACCCGCCCTGCCTGAGCACCCCAGTGCCCTGAGGGAGCCCAGAATCCCCTGTCTCCCACCCCCACCTCCTCCACGGAGCCCAGGCAGCGGCTGCCCTGAGCCCAGCACTGCAGAGGTGGCCCCAGGTGCCACATTCTGGCCCTGACATGTCTGTCCCTGTCACCTGTTCTCTGCATCCCACAGGTGTCTGGCTGTGCCCACTCTGCTCAGCCTGGCACCTTCAGAGCAGTACAAGTGACACCAAATTCCTGCTGTAACACCCAGGTCAGTTGGCTACACAGAAGAACAGTAGAGGTTTTGAAAATTTCCCCTTCAAAAGGAGGAAAATGAAATTTCAAGGCTCATTCCTAAGTCTTGGATTAGATCAGCCTTGGTCAGTTCTTCCACCCTCATTCAGACACTTCTGAAATATTTTGTTTTCACTTTGAACATATAGAATGTTTTTAAGTGCATTTAATTAGGTTATATTTCATGGGGATAGAAGAGATCATTGGGACTTGGAAAAAACAGGAGTTTTTTACAGAGCTCCAATGGTGGGGCCATAGTTTCAAGTAGAGAAATTAATCAAAATCTACTCTTCCCCACCGTATTGATTGCAGCTTTCTTTCTAAAGAAATGCCATTTCTATGAAACATGCCTGCTAGCTCTGGCAGCAGTGCTCCCTCCAAAGCTCCTGCTGCACAGAAGGAGAGAGCTCCACTCAAAGCCAGTGCAGGGCAGTGGGGACATCCCTTGCCATGAGGTGTTTCTGAGGCCAAGCACTGCAGGAGGCAGGGGATGCCCTCTGCCCACGGGGCCACCTGTGCCCCTCGGGGCCACCTGTGCCCAGGTAAGGGGCCCAGAGCCACAGCCCTGGGGGAGCAGGGAGCCCACGGGGCTCTGTGGAGCACCTGCTCCAGGGCCAGGCTTAGCCAGCCTCGGGTGTCCTGCACAAGGGCTGGTATCAGCACAGCTCGGGGCTGAGGAGGGCCAGGATAGACAGACAGATGGGGTTGCTCCTGCCTGCAGAGCACTGGGGACAGACAGACAGACGGGGTTGCTCCTGCCTGCAGAGCACTGGGGACAGACAGACAGACGGGGTTGCTCCTGCCCGCGGAGCGCTCGGGGTGCAGCCAGGCACCAGGGCTGGGAGCAGCCTGAGCTGTCACAGGGGAGCCAGCAGCTCCAGCCACGGAAAGGCGTGGAGGGCAGCCCAGAAATCCCGGGCTTGGCCGGCTGGGGAATGAGTCTCCCTTGGCATCCTCCCCCAGCACAGGGCTGCAGGGCAGGGGATCCCCCAGTGCGACAGGAGCTGCACCTGGAGCTGCCAGCTGGGTGTGGGAGCTGCTGTGTGAGACACCCAGGGAAGGTCTGATCCTGCCACACACCGCAGCTCACACACTGTGCATTTTTCACCTTTGCTTTCCACCTCTCCTGGCTGTGAGCCAAGCCCCGGGGGAGAGTCTGGGCTGAGCAGGGGTCCCTGCCACCTCCCTGGGAGCGCATTAACCACATCCCTGTCCAGCCCAAACCCTGCCCTCAGAGGAAACCCCACCATCCTTTCCAGCAGACACTTGCTGAGGCTGCATCACATAGGAAGGGTCTGGTTTTCTTCCTGTATTTGGAGGGACTCAAGGCACAGAGCCAGCCCGGCCCCACTCGCCAAGCACAGTCACCATAGTGGGGACCTGGCAGTGAGCAGTGCAGGGGACACTTTCTGAGCACCTCCAGTGAACCTCAAACGGCTACAAGAGCAGAGGAAGGTGAGGCAGCTCTCGCTAGGGAGGCTCCTGAGCACACCCCAGCACAGGCAGAGGAGGAGCACTCGTGCCCAGCTCTCAGGGCAGCTCCTGGGCTCTGGGGTACCTGGAGCAGGACTGCAGAGCGTGGCCACCCACAAGGTGTGCAGTGCCAGCTCAGCCAGGCGTCCACAGCCACCTCTGCTCGGTGTGGAGACACCTCTGCCTTCTCCTGGCAGCCCCGTGTTTGGGTCCAGAGGGCCCGAGGAGCATTCCATGGCCACAGCCCAGCTGTGCCCCAGAGCCTCCATCCCCGTGCTGCAGCCCCCGGCAGCCCCGGGCCAGCGGCAGCCCCGGGGCCAGCGGCGGCGGTGCCCAGCCGGCAGTCACGGCACACCATCAATCACTGCAGCCACACCGCGCCTCCCACCCCAGAGCTTCTTGAAAGAAACTCCGAATTTTCAACACCTACTTAAGGCACTTGAGGCTGTGTCGCTGCCGGCAGACGTGAGCTCATGCCGGTGCTCGCAGGCATGTGCCACCCTGCTCCAAGGCTGACGCCCTCAGCAAAACATCTCCCCAGCTCCTGGCTGCACGAGTGGGCGCCAGACGGGCACCAGCTGAGGAACAAAAGGTGGGGCCACAGGTGGGGTCCCCCCCCCGTCTGTGGGGCTACCAAGGCCTCGTGGTTTTAAACATGAAAGCCTCAGAATAATTAACCAGCTGGACACAGGAGAGACCCCAGGTTTGCCTGCCCTGGTGACACAGGGACCATCCTGCAGCATCGCTGAGTTTGTGACTCACCAGCACAGGGGTTGGGAGGGGGTACAGCATCACCCCAGCGAGGTCCTGCTGCACTGGAGCACCCCTGGCACAGAGACAGGGTGCAGTTCTTGGGGCTGTGCTTCTGTCCTCTCTGGTCTGGTTTGCCCTGCCCTTCTGGCAGCCAAGACCTTCCCTCCCCAGCTGATGCCTGAGCCAGGCAGAGAAAGAGGAAGGTCCAATTTGAGTGGGAAGCTCAGAGGCAAAGGGCTTTCAGCTGCTGCTGTGCCAGGGTGTGAGCAATCAAGTCCTGGAGCTCCTGGGTCAGTGTCACCGGGAGGCACCGTCAGCCACAGGCAGAGAGGCACTTGGGGTGCCCCTGAGGAGGCTCCTCCAGTGTGCATAAATGGAGTGGGTGGCACCCAAGGGGGGCAGCTCAGCCCTGTCCCTGTCCCTCAGCCCACATGCAGACTGAGCTTGGTGTAACACCCAGCCCTGCAGCTCCCCGGGTGCTCAGCGCAGTCCCTTCCCCTGGGCAGCTGCCTGGGCTGGATGAGCACAGCCAGAAGTGGACAGCTCTCTTGGTTTCTCACCAGCCCTTGGCTACCACAAAAGTTTTATTCTGGCTAACCACAGCCCGGATGCGTGTGCAGGTCCCAGGCCCCAGGGGATGAAAGCCTTTGGTGATTTCCCCTGCTTCATGCAAACCAGGCCAGTGAACACCACATGAAAGAGTGGAGGGGGCGGAGAGGGCACAGAAAAGGTTCCCAGGAAGAAAAAATTTGTGCCCTGGAAATGGGCCATGTTGAGAAGCCAAAATAACACTGAGATACCAAGCTGTCCTAAACCACCTGGGTGAGAGAAACCCCATGTGCAGGGCCACCAAGCAGCCTTGATGCACAGATTTCCAAGGCATTTATGGTCTGTGAAACAGAAGAGGAGCCTGACACCAAATACATCTGGGGTGAGGTCCCTCATGGGGCAGACCCTACAGAGTCACCGTGTGCCCCAGAGAAAAGGCTGGAGCTGGGAGGGGCTGCTCAGCAGCCCAGGGCAGACTGAGGCTAGGTGGGGATAAAGGGGTTAAAAATGCAGGAAAAAGCTGCAAATGGATTTCACAGATGGCCCTTCAGCCACAATTGCAAACCTCCCCAGGTTGCACTCTGACTGTGTGGGCCCCGTAGGTGCAGGGACAAGGGGGCAGGAGGCACTTGGAGACCCCCTCCCATCCGGCACCCCCAGGAGACAGCACGGGGCAGAGGCTGGGACAGAATGTGGCCTTGGTTTCAGCAGGAGGCATGGAAAATAAGAACGATGAGGTCACTGCAAAGCGGCCGTGTAGGATGTGATACAGGAGAGGAGTGGGGCGTACAGAGGAACAAGGAGCTATTGTAACCTTGCAGAGCAAGGAAAAACCAGCTGTGGGATGGCAGGTCACCTCCTGCTCACGCCGTTTGGGATTTGGCTTGTCTGAGGTCACACACAGCGGGCCTAGAAGGCGACAGGGCAGAAGAGGCCAGGTGGGAGCTTGTGGCAGAAGTATGGGCATGGCTTTTCCCTGCACTGCACCAGCCCTGCGGGGGGAAAGTACAGCAGGTACTGGTGCAGCCAGCTCAGGCACACAGCAACAGCTGGAAAGCACCTGGCACAGTGCTGGGAATGCCCTGTGCATGGATCTGCCCTGTGCTCAGCCTCGTCCTCCCAACCCCCAGGGCATTCACGGGGACAGGCCACGGTTTGGGAGTGCTCAGAATCATCCCTCCATCCCTTGGTTTTCAGCTGTGCCGCGCAGTGCCCAGCTGGCAGAGGGTGACTCCATTCTCCGTGCCACGGGGAGCGCCAGCGTTATCCCAGGATGTGAGGGGGAGCCGCGGGGGCCGTGCCCTGAGGGGGGCTGAGGCTCCAGCCCCGGAGCAGCCGCCTTCCCTCGGTCTGCCCGGCGGGGCTGCGGCCCCGAGCCCCCGTGGCCGTGGCGGCGGAGCCCCAGACTTTCTGTCTGCACGGGGACTTCCCGTCCCCGCTCGGCGCTGCCGCCGCGAAACCAAAGAGCGACTTGTTCGGCCCCGGAGCCGCCTCCGCGCTGACTGCCCCGCTCTGTTCTCGCTAGCAATAATATACCCAGAGCTCTGCGCATAAATTGAGTTTCCCAGAGCCAGGCCGGTGCGGAGACTTTAATGGGAAGGAAAATAAACTGTGTACTCGGCACGCGGGGAGGTGTGGTGCTGGCAGAGGGGCGCCGCGAGAAGGCTCCTCTTGGCTCCTTTTTCCCCCGACTTGTTTGCTGAGGGAGCACACGTATGCACGGCTGCCTGGGCACTGTGCTCGCTTCCCAGGATGCCAAGGAAAAGAGAGGCGATCTGAAGTAGCTGGTTGAGAGCTCTGAGTTCCCTGAGCGGCCAAAGCAGCCAGCCCGGCCCCGGAGGAGGCGGCTGCTTCGGGAGAAGCTGCTGCTCTCCTCCCCAGAGCGCTCCCCTCGGGGCTCCGGGGAGGCTGCGCTGCTGCGGGCACCCAGGAGGGATGTGGCTGTGCCGGGACCGTGCCAGCGTGTTTGTGATTTCTCAGCACAATGCTGCGATTCAGAGCCCGGGGAAGCACATGAGTCACGCTGAACTTCCCCGGCCAGTCACCGCTGGGAAACGCTCGCATCTGCTCAGCCACCCTCACAGTGCCTCCTGCTCAGGGCTAATTCCATCGCCTCTCCCTTCCCGCCTGCTCCCGGAGCCGGCGGGGGCTGCTCCAGGAACATCGGCAGCCCAGGGACGGTGGGGCAGGGGAAGCAGTGAGAGAATCCAAGAGCTGGGGGGGGGGAACAACAGAGTTTGGGGGCGGGAGAAGAAAAGTGCCTGTGTTTAATTGTTTGTCCGTGCACGGTGGACACTTGCCAGGACAGCCCGGCTCGCTTTTAGGGGACTGGGACCTGCACCGCCCGTGCCCGTCCCCCCGGCAGAGGAGGCCCTGTTGACTTAGCTCTGGGGCTGCAGCTATTCCTGTTTGCGAAGCCTTTGAAGCCCTCGGGAGAAGAGCAGGGCCTTCGGATGTCCCTGTGACTCAGGGAATCCGCCCCCCTGTGACCGATAATTATCCCGAGCGGGAGGAGGGAGGCTGGGGGCGGTGGGCATCCCCCACCTGCGGGCAGCCCCGGGCGCAGGAGGGACACGGACGGGCTTCCCCGGGGCTGGGAAAAGTCCGCAGGTTCGGGAAACAGCGTTTCCCTTTGAACACGCTGTCAGTTTTCAACAAATGTCAGAAATACAAATGGGAAGTGAAATCCCACTTTTATAAAAATATTTGCTTTGAGCTGAACGAGGCTTATTAAGAGAAAGGGTGGCTTTGGGTTTCTTTTCGGCGTGATGCTTCTCTCATCCTGCTCCCAGGGAAGGCAGCCTCCCCTCGCCCTGGTGCATCCCCGGGGCCACGTGCTGGCGGTCACGTCCCACCTGTGTCCCCTCGCTTCCACAAAGTCCTGCGGAGCCGCGGGGATGCCGAGGGGCGATCCCGGCCCGGCCGGGACAGGTGGACGGTGCCGCTGTGCCCCGAGCCCATGGGCTGCCCGCGACGGGAGGGAGCCGTGCCGGTGCCTCCGTCTGCGCCGCATCCTGCTGAGTAACACCGGGCCACGTCCATACATGGGAAGAGCCGGCCGGGAGCCGCTCTCGGCTGTCAGACCTCTCCCTCGCTCAGTAAATAACATTCCTGCTAACGCTGGTATGCAGGAAACTTTCCAGCTCCCCACTCACTCAGCATCGGGCTGCACGGCCAGGGTGCAGAGGGGGCTGTGGGGCAGGGGCTGCACCCTGGCCAGACCCCGGGGTGCAGCGGGGTCCCTGCTCACCCACCGCTCCCTGCTCCACCTCCACGGGCAGTGCTGGACTTTGGGGAAACATGGAAACCTCTCACATGGCTTGTGCTTCCCTGTGCCCCTCGGCGGCTGAAGAGGGGGCTGCCTGTGAAGCCCTGAGTTCCCTAAGTCACCAGTGCACCAGCAAAAGCCCCAGCTTGAATTAGCCCAGACATGCCAGACCCCCCCCAGCACCCCGCTCCTCTGCTCTGTCCTGGTGGAGCAGCCACTGAGGCTGGCAGCCAGGAGGGGAATTTTCACTTTTGTTCCTCAGCAGCCAGGCCTTCCCCTGAGAGCCCAGCAACACATCCCCACTGCCTGGACTGCTGACCCACACCTTCCAGGGAAATCACAGCCTCATCCCAAAGCCATGCAGCCAGGCTCCCAGCTCACTTTATGGCCTCAGAGGGAATTCCACGGCTGGGGGATGAACCCACGTGTGGTTGCAGCACAGCCTGGCAGCCTTGGAAGAGAGGCCTCTCTGGCCATTCCCACTGCAGATCCAGGTGGATATGGTAAAAAGGGTGCTTGAAGCCCAGGGTAGCTGATGTGTTCCATGCACCACCGCGTGTCAAAGTGGGCTCCCTGCTGGAAAACAGGAATAGGAGCCAGAGCTCCAGGACATGGAGATGGCCCCACTATCCACTCAAGCCCTTCCTGGCCACTGGGCAGAGGAAATGTGCACTGAGGGCTGCTGGGGATGGGTCATTTCCTCCCCAGGGCTTTTCCTTCTCTTTTTTGGCCTATTTAGGCATGTAAGGATCAGTGGAGAAAAGCCTGGCTGGCGTGGGCCAGGGGCTGTGCAGAGCTGTGGGTGCTGCTGGACCCCGTGGGTGCTGCCAGGACCTGCTGTGGCCCTGTCCCCGTGGGCTGGCCGTGGCTGGGAAGTGGGTTTGTGCCGAGCTGTACTTACCAGGAGGGGAAATGAAAATGGAAGTACGGTGCTTCCAACTGTCTCCTACCATGCCCCCAAAAGCAGTGGCATGGCTGTCCCAGTGCTGCTTCAGCCCAGCCAGAGGGATGGGGACTGGGGGAAGACGTGGCTGGGGCCTGGCTGCAATCCCTGCAGGAGCCTGGGATGCCGGAGAGATAATGAGAGGGGATGTTAAACATTACTGCAGTCACAGGGCTATTTATCTGACACCAACAGAGGCAGCCGGGAATCCTCCAGGGTGCACAGCTCAACTTAGACCCCATTAAAGTTCCTTTTATTCCCTGTGTTCTGGCTGAAGCTGGAGCAGCTCCCGAGTCGCTCCTGCAGGAACTGAATTCCCTGCATGGGCACCTCCCCTTGCCCAGCACAGCTCCCAGTCCCAGCGGGCAGTGCCAAGGCACAGGGCCCTGCAGGGTGGGCACAGAGCAAGGAGAGGAGCTGAGGGTGTCCTGGGGCCATCCCCAGCTCTGCAGGGTGGGCACAGAGCTCAGGAGAGGAGCTGAGGGTGTCCTGGGGCCATCCCCAGCTCTTCAGGGTGGGCACAGAGCTCAGGAGAGGAGCTGAGGGCGCCCCGGGGCCATCCCAGGCTCTGCAGGGTGGGCACAGGAGGGAGATGCCCGAGGGGCCGTTTTTGCAGGGCCAGGCTTGCGCTGCCTGGCTGCAGCTCCCAGGGATGCTATCTCCTCTGCTCTGACATTTCTGGGGGATTTTTTTCTATCCAGAAATAGGAAAAAACCTGAACAAGCTTGGGGATTTTTCTGTACCTGTGCAGCAGAGCTGCCACTGAAGAGCTTGCACTTTGGAGCCAAGTCTGCTTGGAAACATGTCTCTTTTTGGGGGGAACACACTAAAATGAGACAATTTGGAAACTTTCCAAAAATCTTTTGGGCCCCTGAGTTCCTGCTCTGCACTTCCCCACTAGCCACTCCTGCATATGGCTTTGGGGCTAAAAAGGGCCATGGCTGGGGCAGCAGTGCCATGGAGCTGCTTTTCCCAGCCGGGCATGCAGTGGCCAAGGCGGGTGCCCGGCAGTGCCAGGGGATGCCAGCCAGTGCAGGCGCCAGCGCAGCATCACCCACCCTGCCTGCTGCCACGTGGGTGAGCAGGAGCTGGGTGCTGCTGCCCGAGGCTCGGCAGGGCAGGGCAGGGCAGGGCAGAGCAGGGCAGGGCAGGAGGGCACGAGGCAGCCAGAGGCCGGGCACTGGATCCAGAAGCGGAACAGACAATTTCCAAGCCGTGCTGACGGTGAGCAGTGATGAGCCGGGGCTGCTTCAAAGGGAACCAGCTTTAACTGGATCAAACCCCGAGCCAAAAGCATAAACACTAGGAGGAAGTTTGGCTAAAGTTAAATCATGTTTTATTTAAAAATCTCCTTCTCCCTGTTGTAAGATGGAAACTCTACATCTGAAAAGTGAAACTAAGATTGGAAACAGTCTGCAGTCATTAAGTTTATGCTGGTTTTTTTTTTTTTCTTCAGCTTCTCAAGTAAAATATCAACTGGCTCCACTGTCAGGGACAGGAAACATTAGTAATAAGTTCATAGATTTACATTTTCCCCAGGGAAATACAGGAATATCAGAGATCAAAAGTTGGAGAAAGGAGTTATTTTTATACAGTGATTTGCAACCAGTATTCATCGAGGGGAGTAAATAAATTACAGGCCCTTCACTTTGGGGTTGTTTAAGTTCTTTTTCTTTAATGCTGTCCCTTTTAACTACTGTAGAGAGTCTGTCAGGCCTTACACAGAGCAGGAAACCTCCCTGCCTGCCAAAGAGGCTGTTTTCCAGCAAACACAGTTGGTCACTCGGTTTGTTGCCATACGAGATTGTCTCGTGTGGGGCTGTGGGCAGGTGGGCATTGTGGGGGCTCGGGGTAGGACCTGGGACAGGCCAGCCTGGCACACAGGGACGGCATGGGGAGGTGGCTCTGCTGGCCTAAAAGGTTCATTTGGGAGCTGTCAGAGCCAGTGAGGGCTACCTGGGTGAGGTACCCTTGCTGGCAGAGCTGGGGCTGTTGGGGCCTCCCCTCTGCCTCTGCCAGCCCTGCTCACTGCTCCCTGCAGCTTCAGACAAGCCTGGGCAATGGCCCCAGGCACTCACCATCCAGGAGGGTGGGAATGGCCCCAGGGCTTTGCTGCCACCCAGCCTGGTCCTCCCCACACCCCCGTGGGTGGCTTGTGGCACCCTGGCCCCTCAGGGTGTCTCTGCCTGGGCTCATGTCCCAGCCCAGGGACACACAGTGCCCCGTGCCAGGTCTGCTGCCACAGCCCCTGTTCCCCGTGAGCTGCACGGGGAGCCAGAGCTGCTGGTGGCCGTGTCCCCCTTGTCCTCTCCAGGTCACTCACAGGGGCCAGGCTGCTCTGGCAGGGTCTGGGGTGGCAGGGAGCCAGTCCCAGTTGTGGTGAAAACACTGGAAACTTTGACCAGGCATTTTGTCTGGTGTCATCAATTAAAGGTGAGGCATTGGCTGGCCGGGCAGGATAATGAATGATGGGTTTAAGTACAACTGGAAAAACAATAAAATACTCTATTAGGGTGACACAGCTGTGAACAATGAACATTAAACAACTTCACGCGAGCGAGCTGCCGCAGCCACACTCAGTCCTGGCGCTTGATGGATTCCTGTTTGGAGTGTGCCTCACCAAGCCACTCTGCATCCTCCCCGGGCTGGGAACCGCTCTCCTTCTCCTGCTTAAAAATACATCCACATAAAATGTGCTTTAAGAATCCCTAAAGGTTCATTAATGTCACAAGCAGGGGAGGAGAAAAGAGTTGGAAGGTCTTGAAGTACATGTCGGAAACACTCCAGAGAAAACTGTAAATGCTGCTGGGATGAACTGCAGGCTCTGGAGGATCAGTCGTGCTGGAAGACTATTTATTTTCCAGTCTATTTTAAACACTGGACTGTTTCAGATAAGAGTTGCCTGTGGTGGCAGACAGGATCGTGGGACTGGTGTGCAGGAACTCATGCCAGATTCATTTCTGGGGAGTATTTCCTCCCTGCCTTGATAAATCTGCCTTGTCTGCTGTACCAGGTTACTTCCTTTGGAGTTCTCTCTCCTTATTATTACTTATTAAAGTTGCCTGCAAATAGCGCTTGGGCTTCGTGCAACATCCTGTACGACAATCCATCCTCCTCGTTATCTCAAAGCTGACAATTCCCACCAGGGCCAGAGAGGGTGGGTGGAAAAATGCCTTGAGAAGAAACAGAAATGGCCATCCCTTCTTGCAAGGCTGGAGAAACCATGCTGGGGAGGCTGGAAAGGGCAGGAGATAAGTGGGGACTTCCCCCCTTCAGGGACAAAACCATGAAAGGGAAAAACAGAAGAAACAAAGCTGGCAGCACCAACGGGCATCTTCCCCTCGCCCCTGGTGCCGGGGTCCAGGGCTGGTGTCCAGAGGGGTCAGTGAGCCCCCTGCGACCTGACCTGGCAAATCTCGGCCCCCCTTGGCCGAGATGTTATCTGGGACAGGTGCTCAGGTTACAGAGCTCTCTGCAGGGCTTTCCCTGCAGACAGAACCCACAGCTCCACTCCAGAGGGGCCCGGACAAGGTCACCAGGCCCTGGACTTTGGAACTGGGCTTCAGCCCTTGCTGCAGGGAGGAGAGGCAGTGTCTGAGGGACCAGGGCAGTGCTGGGGAGTCCGGCTGCTGCCTGGGGCCAGATGCTACCAGTGGGCTGCAAATGGCATTGACTGGGGATGCTGTGCTGGAGCTGCTCTGCAGATGCCTCTTCTTGCTTTCCTGGCCTCCAGGGTTACCTTCCCATGAGCCATTGGTTGCTGCTCCCAGCCCTTATCTCACCCAGCTCTCTCAGACTGATGGAGCTAACAAGTCCAGCTTGGCTCCCACAAGCGTGGGGTGCTGCCCCCAGGGAGATGTGCTGGTGTAGGAGCCCATTTCCCTGAGCATCGCTGTGGGCACACGGCAGCACTCCCCAGCCCATCCTGCCAGCCCTCCTAGCCCTGGCCATCTGCTCCCTCCCTCGGCTCCCAGCCTGAGCCATCCCTCTCGGGCAGTGCCCCCAGGCCCTGGTCCGGGCACGGTGGCCCTGCCTGGAGGGCAGCACTGCCCTGCCAACGTGGGCTTAATCACGGAGCATCTGCTTCCCATTGCAGTCTCCCAGGGCAGGATTCCCTGGCAGCCTCCTGCAAGGGTGCTAATTTTATGTACACAGGCTCTTTCAGCCAGGAATCAGGAGAGCCGGGCAGCAGCAGGGGAGGGGGCCCTGCCCCGGGCAGGGAGTGGGGCAGAGGGGCCAAGGCGATGCAGAGGGAGAGGCTCCTCCTCCCCCCGGGGCTGCGGCGAAGCTGGGAGCCAGCTCAGAGACACTTGGCCCGGTGCAGAGCGTGGAGTGTGGAGAGCTGCCAGGGACTATTTTGGGAAAGCTCTCTCATGGTAACATCCCGAGCTGGGGGTAGCACCAGCCCAGTGCTGCTGGCACAGCCCGAGCACCCCCAAGCTGCAGGGTTGGTTTGTGGGGCAGCTCCTCGTGCAGGGATGGGCAGCCCCAGCGCCGGGCTGGAATCTCAACCATCACTTCCCGGCCACAGCTCCTAGAAATGGCAAATCCTGCTGGTGCCAGACTACGGATGACTCCTCCAGACGTCTTGGAGAAGCCTCTGGAAAACTGTCTCTTCAAGGGAGCTCAATTTTGGCTTTCTAAATTGAGACTCCCCAAATTACTTTTGGAAGCATTAGCCATTATTATTTTCCTTCTGTTTAATCACAGTATTTTCCCTGCTCCTCAGTGATAACAGACAACCAAGATTTTCATGCTCTCTCAGAGAGGCCACACACTGTCCTCCTGCAGCCTGGCACCACGGCCATTTGAACACCCACTGGGGGCACTTCCCTGGGTGGGCACCACCTCTCATCTCCATCCTACACCAAGAGCGAGCTAAGCCCTGACTGGAGAGGGTCCCTGGGAGGGTCCTGGCTCTGGTCCTGGTGCCCCTTCTCATCTTCTGGCTTGTCTGCTGTGGGCACCAGCTCCCAGCAGCAGGCTGCAGAGCTCAGCAGGGCTACAGCTGCACTGATGCTCCCACTGTGCATGGAAAGGGTGCCTGTGGAGACCACTGCCTGACCAAGGATGGAGAGCAGGAGTGGGAATGTGACACCTGCAACACCCAGCTGTTCTCTGCCCTGCTGTGCCCTCCCTCAGTGCCACGTGGAGCTTTTGCAGGTCTCTCCCAGCCCAGGCTCCTGCTGCAGCAGGAACAGCTCCGGTGCCAGGAGCCCAGCCTGGGGCACACTGCAGGGACTGCCCTCAGCGCAGCCCCCAGTGCAGCCCCCAGCTGGGCTGGATGGGAGGGGGCTTTGGGGAGCATGCAGGGGGTGAGGAGGGGAGGCTGGGGGTGTCCCAGGTGTGGCCATGTCCGAGCAGTGCCTTGGCACACCTTGTAGCAGGGACCATCTCTGCCCTGTGTTGTGCAGCCCTGAGCTGGGGCACGCCAGGAAAAGCTCCCTGAGTCTGTGCTCACAGCCTCCCCCACGCTCCCTCCCACCACCCTTTATTTATGGGACAGCTATTTCCTTTCAGAGAGAAGTAGCCAGCAGTATGACATGGCAAAAGGCTTTGAATGAAAACAAGGTGTTTGCTTAAATTGGGGAAGATTTGAAGTTTCCTCTGGGTGACGGTGCGTGACATGCCAGCCCTCCCTTTGTCCCCAGCAGCAGCAGGGACTGTCCCACAGGCACGTGCCAGTTGCTGTTTGCTCCAGGGATGCTCTGCAGACCATTTGAGGGAAACCATTTGCCATCTACCAGAGTGTCTGCATTCAGGCCCTCATCTGAGTCACAGCTACCAATAGCTATGAATTTTTCCAGCCCGTGTGGGCCCACATTACTGCCCTCCAGCTCTGTGGAAGTGATGATGGAAGGTTATTGCTGTGAAGTCAGGTTTAGGGGGGAAAATTTAGATTATATTGATCACAGACTGCAGCTGCTGTAACCAGGGCAGTAAACTTTCCTACTCCAATACATCTTTTGACACAAAGTAACTTCTGTCTTGAGATGAATCTTTCACAAGTCTAGCAAAGGTTATTTTTTATGGGATGGGGAAGCCCAGCTCCTGCCCTGGCAGCAGGCCACGAAGGGGGCACCTGGCTGACGGATGCCCTGGGGAAGGTGGCTGTGTGTGGATGAGGCTGTGGCAGGTGGAGGCCCCAAGACACAGGGCCACCCCTGAGGATGCTCTGGCCACTGTGGTGGGGGGACTTGGGGGACCAGGTCCCTGCAGGACCCACAGGCCTCGAAGCCAGCTGGAGGGGCAGGACACAGGGAACATTTCCCAGCACTGCGGGGCTGCTCTGGGCTGGGCTGAGAGCTCCCTGCAGCTCTGCCTTGCTCTGGCACCCCCTGGGATGGAGCAGACACCTCCACAGACATGGGAAGGGCTCTGAGCCCTTCCTGCCCGCTCAGCCCGGGCTGCCGGCGGGCGGGGCGGCCCCGCTGCCCCTCGGTCCTGGGCATCCTCTCCTGACACTCATCCCTTCCTGCCCGCTCAGCCCGGGCCGCCGGCGGGCAGGGCGGCCCCGCTGCCCCTCGGTCCCGGGCATCCTCTCCTGACGCTCAGCCCTTCCTGCCCGCAGCCCTGAGCCCGTTCCTACCGTGCTGCGGTGCCACCGAGCACTGCCACACAGCCTGCCTGAAAGGAAAGGAGAAGGAAAAGAAAGAAAAGAGAAATAAAAGGGGTAGCCTTTCCTTCTGGCCCCCCTGGACTGAAGCGAGGCCCAGGCGGGGCAGGCAGTGCCCATCCCCAATGGCTTGACGCCAAAACTCACTTGTTGCCGAGCAGTAGGCTGATTTCTGAGAGGGGCAGGTGCTCTGCCATGCCCTAGTTGCCAGGGCTGCCTGCTGCCACCCCTGTCTCAGAGGCTGCCCTGGCCTCTGCAGCAGGGTCACTCCTCACTCTGCCCGGGCAGGGCCGCTCTCCAAAACCACTTTCTGCCTCATCAGGAAAGCGATCAATGGCTCTAGCCCTGGCTTTAGAAAGTGGATTAAGGCCAGTGAATAGGAACTGTCTCTCTAATGAAGTGCTATTACCAGCAGGCTAATTGAGTAATGACATAATGCAGGCCCTTGAAGCTCTTTATACCGCCGTGACTCCGTGCCACAACACGCCGCCACTTCCTCGCCCTGCCCCGCTCTGCCTGCAGCACATCGTGGCAAAGGAGGCTCCATGTGCAGCACCGTGCTCCCGGAGCAGCCACAGACACAGCGTCGCCAGCATAACCCTGCGTGGAAAATGCGGAGGTGGAGGGAAACCCGGACTAATTAGCTCGGGAGCCGCCAATCTCCTCCATGTGAAACGTGAGCCTTTTTACTGGGAAAGTAAAACAGGCCTCACATTGCTTTCAGGGAGCCCAGTAAAACAGAAGGTGATCCATACATACGTGCATTATGCTAGATTTAAAAGACTTTCTGATGATTTTCTAGGCAGATCTCCAATAAGCTGCAGCACAGCATTGATGTTGTGCAGCAGGCACAGGCTGTGGCTCCCTCTGAGGAGAGCTCACTGCTGCTGGCCCTCGTGCCCATCCCCAGGTGATGAATTAATGACACCAGCTCTATGGCAGGTGGTCTTGGCAGTGCTGGGGCTGGTGCAGCCCCGTGGTGAGGTGGGCATCACTCTGTGCCCCTGTGGTGAGGTGGGCATCACTCTGTGCCCCTGTGCTGAGATGGGCATCACCCTGTGCCCCTGTGCTGAGATGGGCATCACCCTATGCTCCTGCCCCGCTGCTCTGGGGGCAGCCAGGGGCACTGGCTGGGAGAAGGGATGCCTGGAAAGGTGAGTGCAGACAGTGAAGGACCACGGTGTGGTCACCCAGACCACCTGCATCCCAGGAGACATCACCTTTGTTTGAGCCCTTCAGCCTCCCCAGGGAAGAGGCTGGAGGGCTCACACCGCTCCCCAGCCCCACACTCAGTTCATCAGCCGATTAAAGATTAATTTGAGATTATTGCTCATGTCAGCAGCCCACAGGCAGGAAAACAATAGCTACACCTGCAGCTTGTTTGTGAGCCCGCTCCTTCTGGCGAGCTGTTAATGGACAGAGGCTCTCCCCGGCACTGCCTGTTGACAGGCTGAGAGCCCTGCAGGGCACCTGCTGCCCCTGTCCAGGCAGGGAAAACCTCACCCACCTCCCGAGGCCTCCTGCATGCCAGCTAGCACAAGTGGGTGAGCCACTGTCACTGCTGGTCACCCCATGAGCCATCCCAGCCTCTCTGATCATTCCCTGCCCCAAATCAGGAACAGCCCCCCCACCCTTGGTTTCCAGAACAGTCCCTCCTTTCCCTGCATTCTGCCCAGCTCCTGTTTGCTTTCCAGCTTCCTCTGGCTGAGGAAAGAGCCAGAAGAAGAGTTAGGCTGCTACACTTTGGAAGGGCTGAGCTTTGGCTGCCTCATCCGGGAGTGCTCCTGCAGAGGCTGAGGGGGATGCAGGAGATCACAAAATCGTGAAAACATTTCTATCAGATAGCTTTGCAGTGACACAAGAGGAAAGTGGGATTTTTTTGCTTTCTAAACCTCTGGAGGTGGGAGGAGGCATTCTGGGGTCCCAGAGCTCCTCTTCACCCTCACAGCACAAGGACCAGGTGTGCCTCATGCTTGTCCTTGGGAGACATGGGGACAGAAAGGGGTGAAAAAGGAAATTCTGGGAACTGCAGCTCCCAAATGACTGAGGAGATGGAGCTTAGCCCTTGCAAAGATGAGTGAAATCCTCCTGCTTTCCTTCTCATCGCCTGTGGCATGCTCCAGATGCCTGCAGAGACAGGGCAGGATAGTTCAAACGGTAGCATGGAAGCCTTAAAGCTCTTTTCAACCCGGTATCTCCACACGGGTCTGCCCCAGGGGGCTCCCAACACCCTCAATTCTACATGGGGTCAGGGATGGGGGGGGAAACACTGGTCCTCTCGGGGAAGAAAAGGCGCTTTGTGGTTTCCCCGGAGCCTTTGAAAGGACTCCAGGAGCTGAGGGACGTGCGTGCTGGTTTCAGGCCCCGCGGAGGGCCGTGGAACGAAGCAGCGCAGTTCAAACGCGCGGCCCCGAGCGCGGCGCGGCCCCGGGCCCCGCTACCTGCCGGGCGCTTGATTGAATCCCGCCTTTACGAGGCTGACACCGTAATCTGCCACAGATGGTCACACAAGGTGGTCACCAAATGGTTCCTGCGCTAATCGCCGCTGCCCCCGCCCCCGCTCCCACCCCTGAGCTACCTGGCCGAGCCCGCCCGGCTTTGCGGGGACTTTGGGTCCCGGGGCGTTAAACTGAGAGGGGGAAATTGCTGAGCCTTTGGCACGGCCCCCCGGCTTCGCTGAGCAGCGCTGCTCGCCCGGCTGAGCACAGGGACTGAGGCAGGGCTCTGCTGCCAGGGCTGCTGCCCTGCGGCTTTCCTTCAGAAAATGAAATGAAAAAGAAGTTGCCTCTCACCCTCAGGCCCAGCTCCCGGGGGCATTTCTCCATCCCAGAGCCCCAAAGCTCTGCAGAGGCAGAGCAAGGCCAGACGGGATCACCATGTGTGGAGCTGGCCTGAGCTGGGCCCAAGGGTGTCCTGGCCATGGTCCTGGACACTCTGCTCGCCCCAACACCCCTCAGGTAGAGAAAAAGAAATACTTTTGCAGTAGTAAATTGAGCAGCTGGTCAGAAAAGGAGAGATCTGGAGTATATTCATCACCCTGCCAAGGGACAGCAGCTGGGCCGGGGCTGGGCGGCACCTGGGGAGGCCCGAGGGGCGGGACATCACCTGAGAGCTGTGTCCCCAGGGCACACGGGGCTGGGCAGGGCGAGCAGCAGATGCAGCAGCAGCCCGAGTGCCAGTGGGCTGTGCTTTTGTGATTCAGAACAGGCAGCATTTCTTTTTCCCAGTGTTTTAAGGCTGCATTTGTGTTTGAATGCCAGCGGGATTTGTCGGTCGAGCCTAGGCTGCTCTCCACCCGGTTTATACCTTCCCTCGAAAATCCTGGCGTCCCAGCCAGGCGCTGGACAAAGCCAGGAGCACAACGGAGAGCAGCAAAGCTTGCTGAGGAGGAGGTTTCTCACAGCTCTCACCGCCGGCCTGACCAATATTAGTTGAAGCCCATTGAGAGGGAGCTGGCAGGGGTCCCCGGTGGGTCCAGCGCGGGATGGAGTGAGAGCCTGAGCGACACGGGAAGGGGTCGGGGTCCCCGCGTGGTGACAGCCCTGGCACACGGGGCGGGGACGGGGCCGTGCGGGCCCTGCTGCGGCTGTCAGAGGGGCACAGCCAGCCCGGCCGGGGCTGCGGGGCTGCCTCTCCCGGCGCACCCACTCCTGACCCTCCTTCCCAGCTCCTGCAGGTGGTCCCTTCCCAAAACTCACCTCTTTTTTCCCTTTTTTTTTTTTTTTTTTTTTAACTGTTTAGCTGCTTTTGCGGCTCCAGGATTTTATGGATGGAAAGCTGAAAGTAATTAGTGCCCCTCCCCCGCTTCCTGTTGGGAAAAGGAAGAAAAGCACACACAAGAGCAAACCCAAAACTTCCTGCCCTGCTTAATAATCGAGTAATGAGTCCAACTCGGCTGGGAAAGTCAGTTTATGCCGGGTGAGCTCTTAATTAAAGAAGGGCCGAGCAGCAGCTCTGCTGACTTTACAGCCACGCATCTCCCTGCTCCGAGCAGCCCCTGGGGGAGGCGGGGAGCCGGAGCCCGCGGGCTGCAGGGATGAGAGCCGGAGGGAGGACGCGTGTCCCTTCATTCATGGCTGGAAGCAAGGTCCGGGAGGTGGCACCGAGGAAATGTGGGCAGAACAAAGCCCCAGGCCCTGGGGGAGGCAGGCAGGAAGCCTGGCTGCGGTCCCTGAAGCACTCCAAGTTTGGGGGAGGCTGAGAAGGTGCAGGTGGTTTGGGGCACTGGGCGTTTCATCCTGGCAATCCTGGAGGCAGCCTGGCCCTTGGTGCCCCCCAGGCGGGGACAGCCCCTCCCGTGGCGGAGCTCTCGGTGACAATGGGATGTGCCGGCTCTGCTGCCGCACCACCCGCACCGGTCATCCCCCGGGGCTGGAGCGGCTCGGGGTCCCGCCGAGAGCCGAAGGAGCTCTGCCACCCCCGGGGGACAGAGCCCTGTGCTGCGGCAGGGACCTGCTCCCCAGGGCGTGCTCAGGGACACGGGTGAGCCACAGGGGCTCCAGCAGCGCCCCGGGGACACCAGCACCCACCCGAGCGGGCTGGGAGGGACACAGAAAGCTCTTGTGCTTTCTCCATGGAGATCTCTGCACCCCCAGCCCGCCCCAGGGCACAGCTGCCCCGGCCCTGGCAGGAACTGACTTTTCCTCTCCACACATCCCCTCCGGCAAACGCCACTTTCTAGGCACCTGCAGCCAGAGGCCGAGAGCGCCGGGTGGGAGGAGAGCTGAGCTCAGCACCCGGGTCCGCACGTTCACCCCAAGCACCCACAAAACCCTATTATAAATTAACGATTTTATTGAATATCAATAAATTGTATATCATTATATAAAAAGTTTCATCAGTACAAAATTGTGGCACAAAAATATAAATACCAGTGTACCTTTGAAATGTAAACATCCTCTTTGTAATGATTCCATGAAAACAATGTCCAAAGAAAGATGCATTCAGGAGGCACCTGTCAATACCCATAAATAGGGCTTTTGGCACACACCTGTCGATGGACGGCCTTGGGACAGGCCACCATTGTATCAGCTGACAAGTGCCTGCTATTAGTCACAGTTCTCTTGAAAAGCAGTTGTTAAGAGTCATATTAACAGGTGCTTGAGTGCATAGCTGCTCTGTAAACAGGGCTGGGGTTTGAAATGGCTACCCCTGCCTTTCATGGACACTGTTAATCTCGCAGGCATTGCAAATTGTCATTGTGCTGGGGAGAAGCAGCTGCTTCACAACTACTGGGATACTGTATTATTGCATAGTTACACCTTCTACAGGCGGGTTATATACACTCGGGGTACGGGGGGAGTGTCTTGTCCTTCATAAAAAAAATACTGGTTCTTAAAAGTTACCAAGTGGTTATGGTGTTACAAAAAAAAAAAAAAAAAAAAACCCAAACAAACTCCCTCAACAAATCCAACCCAAAAGCCCCAACCCCCCAAGCTACATGGTGGCAGTGTTCAAGGGTGCAGGTCCAGCCCTGCAAGGTGCCAAGTGCCTCTGGCTGGGGGGCACCTGCCGAGGGGCTGGGACAGGACCGTGACCCCCGAGTTTCACACGCTCAGCACGGAGTGCAGGCCTGCACCCCCAGATGCCAGGGTGGGAGAAGTGGTCACAGCACCAAGCCTGAGCTCAGAAAGCTCTCAGGCACACGGTGGGGGTTCTTGGGATGTCCTGCACAGGGCCAGGAATTGGACTCGATGATCCTGACGGGTCCCTTCCAACCCAGCATCCTTCGTGATCGGGCTCTTGCATTGCACTGGAGGCACCAAGTGAGAAGTGTGAGGGCCCAGAGGAGCAGCGTCCAGCCCGGTGCACACTGCAATGGCCATGGAGGAAACTAACTCCTACAGAAACTAGTTATGATATGGGTATTTGTGATGAGAGAGGCCTGGGGAGCGGAGTCCTCAGCGAGAGCCAGAGCAGCCCGTCTCCTCATGCTTGTGGAGCAGCGACATGCGGGAGAAAGTCCGGGAGCAGGTTTTGCACTGGTACTTCTTTACATCTGAATGGGTCTGCAGGTGGGCGCGGAGATTAGAGCGGTCAGCAAAGGCCCGGTTGCAGTGTGTACAGGAAAAGGGCTTTTCACCTATGGGACAAAGAGAAACGCTCCCAATTAACCAGTGCATCAACACATGGGGAATATCAAAGAAGGAGCCATTCATTAGCCAAAGTTTGTGCAGAGCACAGTGAAAAGAAGTGCTGGCTGTCATTGTTCCGGGGAAAGCCGGGTATGTACGGCATTGCTTGGGGGAGAACTGCCAGCTTGGGAATTGTGTGCTCCTGAAAAACCTTTCCTGTGAACCACGGAAAATTAATGCTGGAAACATCTGCAAGCAGCACGGCAGTCGCACAGACAAACGAAGACAGGATCCTCGTCGGCTGCGCGGAGCCAAGCGAGGAGCTCGCAGCACGGCAGGAAAGCCGAGCGCTGTGTGTTAATTATATCATAGCAGGCAGCGGCTGCGAGGCGCCAGCCCAGGGTGAGTGGAGCTATTTCCTCTGCCGAGCCCTGCGCTCCCCCTTCTCCTGCCCGGCTCGCATTGAAAAGCCTGGCCAGGGCGAATTCCTCCCAGAAAGACTCTTTTGGAGGAAACAAATGTGTATGCTCAATTTGGAAAGCACAATTAAGTCTACCCGGCTTCCTTCAGCCATCATCTTTAGTACGTTAAGAGGGTGTGAAATCGGTGCCAAGTCACAATTACACCGTCCCACGGCCCCACAAAGGATGCTCGGGAGATGCTTTGTCGGGGCGGCCGCGGCAGCGGGGTGGGCTGCAGCTGCGCGCCCGGCCCCGCGCCAACAGGTGCCTCCAGCACCTGCCCGGGGCCGTGCCGAGCTGGCCGGGCACACCCCGGAGCGGCCGCGCCCGGAGCGGGGCTCAGCACCGCCTCGGGACCGAGCGCTGAGTGGGCAGCGGGAGCCCTAGCTGGGGGCACGGAGGGATGCTTTGTGCGCGGGAGGGGGGCTCCTGCAGTCTCACAGCCCACTTTAGGGCTTTGTTTTGGAGAAGCGTGTGCCGTGGCTGGTGGGCCGGCACAGATTTACAGGCTGGGCCTTGACCCTGCGCTCCATTCCAGCCAAGAGGATATTTAAAGGACATTTTCGAGAGATGTGCCAAGGGGGTCTGGGAAGCCCTTATCTTCCCAGATAACACCCGGCCCGCCGATTCGCTGGGGCAGTGGAGCAGGGAAGCGGGAGGTGATAAGGGAGGGAGGGAGAGGGACAAGAAGGGACATTACCAGTGTGCGTCCGGATGTGGCCCTGCAGCAGCCAGGGCCGGGAGAAGGCCTTCCCGCACATCTTGCAGACGCAGGGCAGCGTGTGGCTCCGGATGTGCATCTTGAGAGCCCCCAGGCTCACGTACTCCTTCTCACAGTACTTGCAGCTGAAGGATTTCCTGGCCTGGGCGTCGCAGTGCAATTGCTTGTGCTTGGAGAGCCCGGCGAAGGTGGAGTACGCCTTGGCGCACTGGGCACAGCGGAAGCGCTCGGCGGCGGCGGGGGCCGAGGCCGGGCTGGGGGGCCCCGAGCTCTTGCCTTCATCCTCCTCGCTGGAGAGCGCCGTCAGATCCAGGGCGGGGGCAGCGCCGCCCGCAGCCTCGCTGCCCGGGCCGCCCGGGAACAGGCTGGACAGCAGCCCCGCGTCCCACACCAGCGGAGGGTAGTAGGCTCCGGGGCCGAGCACCTCGGGCGGGGGGATGACGGGCAGCGGGCAGGTCTCGTAGAGCAGCGGGGCGGCCAGCACTGCGGGAGGTAGCAGCGGTCAGCGGGGCCCGCGGCGCGCCCGGAACGGGAGCGGTGGGGCCCGACCCACCCCCGCGGGCTCGGTGGGACCCCATCCCAGGTCGTCCCTCGGGAGCCCTGAGCCGCACCCCTGAGTCGAAGGAGCAAAGGGATCCCAGCCCCACAACGGGAGCCCAGAGCCGCAGCCCCGGGGCAAAGGTGACCGGCCTCACACCACCGGGACCCCGCGGCCCTGCCCGCCTTGCCGCAAGGGATGGGGTGAAGAGAACCCCACGCTCCCGCCAGCTGCCGGCACGGGGAGCTCCCCAAGCACCCATGTGCGCCCCATGAGGGAGCCACTGGAGCCACCGACATCCCCGGGGTACCAGGGAGCGGCTCAGCATCCCGGGACACTGGATCGCGCGCCACAAGACGCACAAAACTGAAACGAACTAATAAATCCGCAACCCTGCAATAGTCGGTCAATCCCTGCCCGATCCTGTGTGGAACATTAGGGAGATCCCGCACCGGAGCCCCCGCCCCACCCCGCGGAGCGCCCCAGGTGCACGGCCCATCCTGTCCACGCACCGGCCTGGCTCTCCAGCTCGCTGTAGTTGGGCTTCTTGCTGGCCGAGAAGTGCTTCTTCACCAGGAAAGAGCGCGGCATCTTGCAGCCCTGGTGCCGCCGCCGCCGCGGGGCCGCGGAGCTGCCGCGCCCCCTGATATGGGCGCGGGGCCGGGGGCGCGGCTCGGGGCGGGCGCGGGGCCGCCCCCGGGACCGCAGCCAATGGCCGGGCGGGACGGGGCGGGCACGGGCAGGTGTCGGCCCCGCCGCCGGGGCTGTGCCGTGCCGTGCCGAGGGGACGGAGCCCGGGGGCCGCTCCCACGGTGCGGCCGCGCTGCCCGCCCGGTGCCAGAGTACGAGCAGCCGCTGCTGCTGATGCTGCTGCCCCTGCCGGTCCTGGCTTCTCTCCCGGGCGTTTCCCCGGGCCGTGCTCCCGCGGGTCCGGAAGCCTGGACTGACCCACAGCCCGTGCCCGACGCGGGCAGAGCGGCCGTGCGGGCTGAAGGAAGGCGCTGTGCCTGGCTGGGACCCCCGCACCCCTGCTGCCGGTTCTTCCCCTTCCCCACGGCTGCGGGCTGCGGTGCAGGGTGGGACAAGCCTCTGTCATGCCCCGCTGGGACACAGCCCTGCGGTGAAGCACCCTTCACAGGTTAGAATCCTCTGGGAAGAGGCAGTCACTTTTGAAGCAGCGGGATGGATGCGGCGCAGCCCTCGGTGACTCCCTCCCGCTGCCAGGGGTCAGGAGCACCTGTCCAGACACATTTTTTTCTGCTGGGAAGGTTTTGGGCAGCGCAGCCGCCTCCCCAGCAAGCTCTCTGTTCTCTTGCCTGCTGCCTTTCCCTGACTCTTTTCCACGGGCAGGGCGGGTCACATAGCCCCGCTGAGGCACTCGCTCCCTGTGGCTTCCCGCTCCCAGGAGCCATGTGCCCATGGGAAGGAGCCCGGGCACGGCCCGCGGGTGCTGGGGCAGAGATGTAGCAGTCAGAGAGCGCAGCCTGCGCTCCCGGCTCATGCCGTCCCTAGGGCTCACGGGGGGTTTCCCCGCTGGAAGGGCTCAGGGCACGGCTCCAGCCACCTGCTGCAGAGCCGCGCTCAGCTCCGGGCCAAGGCAGCTGCTGGCGGCTGCCGCAGGAGGAACAGGTCCTGCTGGGAATGCTCCTCCGGCCCTGCCACTCGGAAAAGGGCCATGTGCTGGCCCACTCGTGACTCAGCCGTCACACATCACACATGGCTGCGCCAGCCCCGCCTGACCGCATCTTACTGTTTAGCCACAAGGACACGAAATGCAGAAGTGGGAGCAAAGCTTTCCACTGGCACGGCTGCAGCGCAGGGACTGAGCTCACCGTCAGCCTGTCCTCAGGGCAGGAGCAGCTCGGAAAGCCTGTCCTGCCAGCCACGCGCATCCTGCCCAGACCAGACGCATTTGCAAACTCTTCCCCTGCAGCCATGTGCTCTGGTGCGGGATCATCCCTCTTTTGCTGCGAACGGCCCGTGGCTTTCAGCAGGTGTTTGGTTACCTGCAAAACTCATCCCTGGATCAGCCTGAAGTTCAGGAAGAAAAGTGCCCCGGAAGGCCTTGGGGGATACAACTCACAAAGGTCAGGTGCTCCCGTTCTCGGGGTGCAGAGGTGCCGCTGCCCGGGCGGGCAGGGGGCGGCACCGGGGCTGTGCAGGTGCCTCCCCCGGCCCGGCCGCTGCCCCCCCGCGCTGCTCCACCTGCCGCGGATATGGTTACAGCGGGGACACTCGCACGAGGAACACAGAGAGATGGTTTTCTGTTCTTTCTGAAATGGTAATAATCAGATCTGTTCCAACCACTGCGTGTGGAAACTTGCCTGTGCTAGGGGAAAAAACGAGATCAAGGGAGAAAGCGACCTGACCTACCTGTGCCTGTGAGCCAGCATGACAGGGGACAGAGAGCAGGACGCAGGGGAGGGGACGCTCGGCAGTGCTTCACGGGCTGGAAGTGGCAGTGAGTTTCTCGACCGTCCCGTCCCACCCTCGCCATCAGCTGAGCCCCAAGGTGCTCAGAGCAGACCTGCCACCAGCCCGTGGCACAGTTCCAGTCCCAGACGCACCAGGACCGGCCCAAGGAGCTCACAAATACACTTCAACCACCTCCAGAGCAACAAGTCTGCTGAAAAGTCTCCTTTTTACTTTCCTGGCCCCACGTCTCCATGAATATCTGGCTGCAGAGCAGAGCTCCTCCCGCCAAGGGAGGCTGTGGTGGGAAGAGGAGAAGCTCTGGCCATGGGACGCGGTGTGAACCCTCACGGCAAGGCTGGAGAAGCTCCCTGAAGCCCACGGCGGAGGGGGCTGGGGCCGAGCCCTGCGCCGGCAGGAGCGAGCCCCGCTCTCTCGAGATGCAAGACCTCCCTCTGCCGTCAGCGGCCCCGAGCAGCCGCCACCGCTCCGGGCTCATCCCCGGGCAAGGGACCCTCACTCATTGCACGGGGCATTCAGGCAGCTCCCAGAAGCTCCACGGAATTATTGTTTTAAACCCCAGCATCTGTAAAGACAGAATAAACGTGAGAAGGACTAGAAGAGAGATCTAAGCCAATAGCAACGACACCAATTTTTCACTAAGTGCTGAGTATTTTCTGGAGCTTTGGGGAAGGAGTAAGGAAGGAAAAGCGAGTTTTCATAGTGGTTTCAACATTTGTACCACCCAGAGAATAATGTAATTTACCCATGAATTGAATGAAGCACAGACCAATGCAACTGTAACACAAAGCTGTTTTGCTGCAAAAACATCCCTCATTTGCTTTTCCATGACTTAGCACAGCCTTGGTTTGTTAATCCTTTGACAGGTGGGCTCACCGTAAGTGTCCAGTACAGATTAAAGAAAATTTGCTGTTCTCTTTTCAGTCGGGTGACATGAAGACCTGGAATACAGCACAGATCTTTGGCAAGATCTCGTTTTACAGCCTAAGGAGACCATGGGGATTTACCGCTGCAATTCCACATGGAGCAATGCCTGTGCATTAGGAAATTAATGCTGACAACAATTTATCACAACTATTAAGACCAGTCCTTGTCTGGAGACAAACTTGATAGAACAGCTCAGCTGCAAGTCCGGCTCCTCCCATTATGTCTCCCTGTGCTAATTGCGCTCCTCGGGCTGACTCCTTGTGCCAGACACGGGGAATTTCACAGCTCTGGGCCGGCCCGATTGCATTATCGCCACAATGCGGCTGCAGGATCAGCTGCTGACGAGGCGCGAGCAGCACTGCGCCCTTCCCGGGGACACCCACCGCCTTTGGGAGCCCCAGCTGCTTTGTCCTACATCAAGGCTTGCCCACCACCCGAAGATGAGCAGAGGCTGTGCACAGCACACAGGTGCCTCCCACCCGTGCCTTTAAATCCATCACGAGTCTCAGTCGGGCGTGCCCCAGCGAGTGCAAACACTCTGGGTGCTCAAAGGAAACACGAGGACCCCGAGGGAGAAATGACAAGAGCTGATACAAAGGTAGGATTTTATAAATTAAATGGCCTTTATTTGTAACTCATCTTCAGAAGTCAAAAACATGACAAAGTAATTGCTTGGAAGCTTCTAACTGCTCCTTGAACATTTTATCGGAGTTGCATGGAAGTGCACTTAGAACAGCAGCAGGAATCTGGATTCCTGGCAATGGGCATCGCCAAACTGCCCTGTGACCAGAGCCCAGAGATCCCCACCCAACCCCCAGGAGCCCATCACCCCTCTGCAGGCCAAGCACTACAGGAACACCCCCAAACGCAGCACTTGCCCCACAGAACCAGGGGGCTCCACATCTTCCAGCCCCACAGCCCTGGGCTCCCAGTGCCCACGCAGGGGCTCAGGGTGGGGATGTAACAGCTCCTACCACGGCAAAGAAACACAAACCCCAAGGGCAGCAGAGGTGCCAGAGGTCTGGCTGCACACAAGGCTGAAGCATGAGGTTTTAGCTGGAGTGTGTTTCATTATTTTCAGGGTAAGGCTGTGCTGCCGTCTGCAGAGCACGATGGGAGGAGCTTACTGCTCAGATCAATTAATTAGTACTGAGTTCTGGGGTGGTGCAGGCCCACTGTTCCAATTCCAACACCTGCATTGGACATCTCAGCACTCTGATTTACAGGTTCTGGTCAGGTGCCTTAGATCTCAGCAGCTCCACTTGAACTTCTTGAAAGCATCACACTAAAATTAAGGAATCTCCACGGTAAAAGTGTAGGCTTGAACACAGAGTATCCACTGACTAGGGGCTGGAACTGTCCTGCTTTCAGGGCTGTATTTTACTTTTCCTTGAAGGCTACACCTGGCTCTACACACACACTGCCCGACAGCAAACAATCCAAGTACAGCTTCAGCCACTTCAGGAACATTTCAGTGAAGAACAGGAATTCAAAATACCTGATAAAATCTGTGATGCAGAAAGGAAGTACTATGCCAACACTATGAATTACTTGTAATTTTCCCACCAGCTTGACTTGAGTGATGGAAAATCCAAGAACATACATGAAAATTTTAGTTTAGATAGAAAGCCGAGGTATTGGAAAAAACCTTCTGAATTCCCCTATCAGCATAAGGCTTAAAATTACTAGGAAACCAGTTTCAAACCCACCAATTTAATCATAAAGCCAGCAATTTTGATTAATATTTGCTAAGATAGTTAAAAAATTATGCATTTTAACTAAGACCAACACTAAAGATCATTTTCCAGGCTAGAAATTACAGTAAGAGTATGGAGGAAAGTAATCATCATGCATAGAACTGAAGTATTTTGAACTAGTTTTTACACAGTGCAAAGATTTCCTAGGAAAGTTTGCACACTCATACTGAAGATATGTTTTCCATACAGTTGGGAGGCTGCCTGTAAGGACTGAAACACTGGGAAACATTATGGAATCACAGGTATCAGAGGTCACTTAAATGAGAGCTGGTCTGACAGTTACAGTTAGCACCTGAAGTCTCACTAAAGGGGAACAGAGCTACCAGTACACCTCACATACAATCACTTGAGATATGTAAATGAGATTGGGAAGATATTTATTAACTAGTTCAGGCCATTCCATTTGGAATGATTTTGATTTTAGACAGTCAAATAAACACAACCTCCAAAGAAACCTATAGGCACAGGTAAAGGAAAAAGCCTTGGTTCCCATGTGTTGATCTACAGTGAAACTGAGTCTAAGCAAGTAGAAAAATGGGGCTGGCAGGGCTGAATGTCAGAGACCATGATACCAAAAGACTGAATGGTACAGAAATATCAAACCAGGATTTAAAACTGAGATAGGATTAAAGTCTTCTGTACTTCTGGATGCCTGAGTTAATCTTGGGATGTGCAGGGAGAACTGCAAGGATGCTGGGCATTCCCCCCTCGTGGAAGCTTGGGTTTGCAGTAAATCCTCTGGCTGGATCACTTATCCCGCAGAGAGCGCATCAAAACCTGCGCCATCATATCATCTTCATCAGCATCATAATCCTGGAACAGAGCAGAGATAGCGCCCCTGCAGCAGCCACGCTGCCCAGTGCCCGTGGCACTGCAGAGCTGCAGGTCCCTGGGCAGCCAGGGCACAGCACAGCAGGGCCAGGGAGCCCCAGGAGGCCTGGCTGGGCAGCAGGGAGCGCACACCTACCACAAAGGTGTCGTAGGAAAAGCGATGGCGCCTCTGCAGGTGCTCCATGAAGTTAGCACTCCTGTAGTTGGGGTCCCCCCACGGCATTGAGGCACAAATTGGGCACACCTTCAACAAAAAAAGCCAGTTAGGTCCAATGCTTCAGTGCTTTGATGCTGACAGCAGAAGGGCAGGACAGCGTGGGGGAGCGCAGCTCAAGGTTTGTGCTGTCACTGTTCTGTATGCAAAGGGATGGCCAGTAACTTGCTGGGACATTGAATGCAAAAACCTCAGATGACCCTGAATAATTTTAATTCATGTCTTAGATCCCTGAATGGAATGGCCCTACTCTTCTCCCACGTTCTGAAAATCAGAATTCATTAAAGCCTCTTGCTTTAGAAGATTTCAGCCTTATTTCACAGCGGTAGGAAAGTTTCCTTGGTCTTCTCTGCAAAGGAAAAAAGGAACTTCTCTTCAAGAGAAAAAAGGAACTAAATTTTCCTGAAAAATCTGGAATTCCAAAAAACTTCCCAGAAAAATGAAAGTTTCCAATTCAGTTCCATATTTTGCAATTGCTCTTACATAAGAGGAAGTATCAGAGATAGATTACTAGAATGATACACTATTTTTTGCAAGCATTTCCCCCAACAGTTTCTAGTATTTTCTTGCTGAAAACAAGGGGAAAATTAAATGTCTGACTTTAAAAAAAAAATTATATTTTCTTGCTTAGTTGTGTGTAATTAACTTTGAATGTGTGCCATTTTTCAAGGATGAAAAGAGAATGTGGCCCAGCTGCAGTGGGTGTGGAGACCAGAGAGCCACAGAAAGGTGACAGCAGAACCACAGCAGGCTTAGAGGCATGACCAGCACAGCCACACTGACTGAACAGCAGAAATCACACCTACTTAATTCAAAAGTCTCTAACTCATTGTTTCACAGGGCTTTAAGACCAGACTTCACTGCAATTGTTGCACCAAGACTTTTTATTACCACTTGTTTTGCATCCATGCTGTGCAAAGCTTTGCAGTGTTCAACCAGCCCTTCTTGATCAAAGTTCTTCTCGCTGCAGTACGGGCACGGGAAGGTGAAGCGATTCGGGAAGCTCCTGGTGGGGGAGGAAAGGTGATTTACAAATACAGGTTATTCAAGGCAATCATTGATGTGTGCAATTAAGGCTAGCCAATTTTAACAATCACTTTGTGAACTCCTAACAGTATTTTAGGGAACTCAATAATTAGACTGAATTACCGTTTTTCTGCAAATGTTCTGAGTGCCATTGATCACCTTTCTCTCAAATGCCAGGGCACCACCCACAAGAATGCACTGCCACCAACTCCCACTTCCCTCCTTCGTGGGTGAGTACAATCAGGAGACCACGGTATTTTAAAAACCAGCTGCATCTACAGAATGCCCTGATCTTAGAGACGTCCCAGCAGAAGCAGCAGAGTTTACCTGGGCACAGCCAGCTGCAGGAGCAAGGCTCAGTTTTTAACTACATAAAAACCAGCACCCAAACTGAGCAAAGTGGTAAATTCTGCTTTTACTTCAAAATTCTTTCTTGAGCCAGAGAAGCACAGGAATTCAGGGCAGAGGTGTTACCTGGTGCTGTGGAGGGGCTCTTTAGTGACAGCTTTGACACCTTCCATGATGTAATTCTGGTACTTGGAGCAGGAGGCTGCGTGGCTGCGCATCTTGGACAGGTACATCTGTGCAGGCAAGAGCAGCACAGCAGGTGAGCCCAAACCTCCTGCACCTCCTGACACACGTTTAAACAACAGCAGCTAAGATGTAACCCCCAGCAGCTTTCAGCAGAAGGGCTACAGCAGAAACTCCAAATACTTCTGCTGGCCAAGCAGAAAACTTTTGAGACTATGGGTCAGCTCAGCTGTAACTCTGCTGTCTGTGGTATGTCACCATACAACCCTGCTACAGCAGCAACCTCCCACTGCCACTTAAAATCAGAATCTTTCATTTTTAATTCATCTCCTGAAAAGGTAACAACAAAAAACTGTGGAAAGAATGTCAACATCTGGGTGCTGCCTAGATCAAACACCTTCAGCACATATCAGAACAAACACTTTGACCTGATTTTGCAAAAGCTGAGGAGGAAGCAGCTTGGTGGACACATCTCGTGTACTGAATTTCCAAACACTTTCATACTTTTTTATTGCAGCCGTTGCAAGTGGTTTCTGTCGTTTCAATTTGCTTTTCCAAGTCCAGGGCTCTGCTCCCAGGTGACAGGGTGCTGCGGCACACCCCACAGACTGGCTTCTTGGGCTTCAGGCATTCCTGCAGGCACGGCGTGCAGAAGCTGTGAGAGAGAGAAGGAGCAGATGGTGAGACAGCCCACCCACAGTGCCCACTGCCCTTGCACAGCCTCTGCCCAAAGGAGTAACAAAGCCTTGACATTCGATAAAGAAGGGTAAGAAGCACCTGGGCATGAAGGATCCCAGGCTGTCACACCCAGAATTGTTTGCTGTTGGACAGTGCTCTGTGCCCTCGGCTTCCAGACAGAATCATGGAATAGTTTGGGCTGCAAGGTCCCTTAAAGCCCATCCAGAGCCACCTCTGCCATGGCAGGGACACCTCCCACTGCCCCAGGCTGCTCCAAGCCCCAGTGTTCAGCCTGGCCTTGGGCACTGCCAGGGATCCAGGGACAGCCACAGCTGCTCTGGGCACCTTGTGCCAGGGCCTGCCCACCCTCACAGGGAGCAATTCGATCCCAACTCCCAAGCTCAGCCTGCCCTCTGACGGTGTGAAGCCGCTGTCCCTTGTCCAGCCATTCCATGCCCGCATTCCTCAGGGGAGACGGGAAGCGAAAGTGGAAGAACACTGGCTTCCTTTCCTCCCGCTTTGCTTTCGTTTTCTCCCTTTAAGGCCGCTCTAGCCCTGCCCTGCCCTGTCCTGCTCAGCCCCGCTACCGGGGCGCAAAGCAGCGTGCGGAGCCCCTGCCCTGAGCCCCGCCGGGGCCCGAGCCGGGGCCCGAACCGCGGCTCCTCCCGAGGCCCCGCAGCCCCCGCCCCAGCCCCCGCGCCCCGGCCCGGCGGCGGGCGCTCACACGTGTCCGCAGGGGACGCGCACCGGGCAGTCGAACACCTCGAGGCACACGGGGCAGGTGAGGCGGGACAGTGGGTCCGGCCGCCGCTCCGGGGCCCGTGACGGCCCGCCCGCCGCCATCTTCCGCCGCGCCGCCAGGGGGCGGCCCTGCGCACGCGCGGCCCCGCCCGGCCCCGCCCCGCGCTGTGGGCGTGACCGAGCGTTGTGGGCGTGACAGGGCTGTGGGCGGGGCGCACCGGGCGGGCGGGGCCGCCATCTCCGGGCAGCTGCCGGCGGGCAGGGCCCCGCGCGGTGCCAGCGCCGCTCCGGGCACGGTGGTGCTCTAACGGCCGATGGTGTCACAGTCCGAAGCCGTTCCACGGCCGCTTCTCTCCCGGCTCTCCCTGGAGCACGGACCCACCCCTTGAGCCCCGCCCCAATGACGTCACGCGGCGGAAGTTCTCCCGCCCCGCCGTTCACTTCCGGGCCGCTGCTGCCGCCGCCGCGGCCCTGCCCGAGCCGTGAGGGCGGGCGCGCTCCGTCCGCGGCACCGGCCGGGCCTCTGCGGCTCCGCCGGGGCAGCGCGTCGGGACGCGGGGCAGCATCCCGGGCGCCGGGCTCTTCCGGTGGAGCGGCGGCGGGTCCCGGCAGCGGGTCCCGGCGGCGGCGCGGAGCGGTGAGGGACGGGACAGGCCGCGGAGCGGGGGCTTACCCCCGGCGGGTGGGCGGTCGGGCGGCGTGGTCGCGGCACAGCGGGGACGGCGGGGCGGCCGGGGGCGGCGGGCGCTCCCGGGGCCGGTGACGCCGCGGAGGCCCAGGCGGTGCCCGGGGCTCCTCGCCCCGGCTCTGCAACAAGTGTCCCGGGCACGGAGCGGCCCCGGGCACGGAGCGGCCCCGGGCGGGCGCCAGGCGGGCGGGGGTCCCCGGGCTGCCCGCGCTCGGCGCCGCTCCTGCGCCGCTCGCAGTCGCCGTGTCCGGGAGCCGTTCGGCCGTTCGGGGCCCCGGGCGCGGCGGGAACGGCTGAGCTGCGGGCGGAGGACGCACCGTAGGAGCAGGGCGGGTTTGCCCTGTTGTGCCCTGCTGCTGCCCAGGGTTTTGTACAACCCTGCGGTCAGAGCAGTCGGTTCTCTCGGGAGAGGTTTGGCCCTGGACATGGTTAGAAACGTTCTCTTATCTCAACAGCCGGCACTGGACTCGGATCAGTTTCTGTTCTCACAGCTCCGGGAAACGTTGGCCTTTGGCGTGAGCACCTTGCGGCAAAGCAGCCTTGTTCCTCTGTGCGTTCTGCCAGCCGGGGAGCTGCTGAAACCTATATTTATCCGTGCCTGCTCACATCGTGAGCTCTCCAGAGCCTGTAACCATGGATGTTGCTGCTGGGTGGGCTGCCGGCACGGGGAGGCCGTGCTGCCCGCGGCTCTGTGCTGGAGCAGCTCTGGCAGGGCTGCCAGGCTGTGCTCTGGCACAGTGTGCTGTGCCCTGGCTGGGGTGGCAGGCACGGGGCACAGTCAGGGCTGGCAGGGCTCTGGGAGCCTCGATGACAGCTGGGGCTCGCTGACCCTGCTGTGCCTCACGTGTGGCCAGGAGCTGTGTTTGGTGGCTGTTGGCAGTGGGGATGGCAGGGCTGTGGTGCTGAATGCAGCTCTTGCCAGCACAGGATCACTCCGTGTCCTGGGGGTGTTCTGCTGACGTGCCAGACAAAGATCTCTCTCTGCAGTTCTCGTGTGCAGCTCTTCTTGCCAAGGAACAGGCTCTGCTGTCTTTGTCCACAGACTTCATCCTGCACAACTTGCGGAGGAACGTGGGGAGGGAAGGGACTGCTCCTGGCCCTTATGCTCAGATGTTAATTTAGCACTCCACATTTCCTGTGATTCACAGCCTGTCTCTTGACAGGAGCGCGTGTGCCATGGAGGAGAAGCAGAACTGCTACTTAACTTTCCCCACACGGGGCTGGCACTGAGCACAGCCTTTCATCAAGGAATGTTAACTGCCAGGCTGCTGATTTTGTTGTTTGTTTCCCTGGCCTCTTGGTTGTTGGTGTTTTGTGTTTTGGTTCCTTCAGTTAGGAAGTTATTTTCCTCTAACACGAGTGGTGATCGGTGTTCCAGCAGCTGCAGTTAATAGTGGGTGAAGAGTCTTTTCTGACATGCTGTTTGAGACTGACTACATCTGAAACAGAGCACTGAATTCTCCCAACTCCTCTCCCCTCAGGTCAAGAGCTGGTTTGTCTTTTCATGTAGTAAACAAAGCCTGTGGTGTGCTTTGTGATCACAGGTTGAGGCATTGCAGGAGGAGTCTGTTGGCCTGTGAATTACCTTGCTTCTGGTAAAGCAGCATTTGGGAGATTCTTTTGTCACCAGCTATTTCAGCTCTGTGCTTGAGCTCAGTGCTCTGGAAATGCAGATCAGTAAAGCCATAAAAACAACCATCCCTGCAAACAGAACCATACCTGACAGAAGCACAGAAATGGTTTTACTCAGTTCCCATAACGCAGCTGAAGGGGGCAGGTGTTTCTTTCTTGCTGAAAAGATCCCAGTGGTGTTTGCAGCTGCCAGCTTTCAGCTGGAATTTGGGCTGTGGCTTGCAGCAGGTGGGAGTGGGTCCTGAGAGGTGGCTGCAGAGCGGCCCCAGCTGCACTGGGGTACCAGCAGGAGGAATGTCAGTGAAAATGTTAGCAATCAAAAGGCAAAGTCAATAAACCTGCTCAGCCTAGGGACAGTCCTGTGCCACAAGAGGCGAGGGGGAAAAGCAGATGCTTTCACAAAATGGGCAGGGACCTGGAAAATGGGTGGGGAATGGTGTTGGAAAGCAGGACAGTGGCATTTCTGTGGCTCCTGTGCCTTTTCAGAGTCCTGCAGAGGCTGTGAGGGAGCTGCAGCTCTGTGACCGTGTTACAGAGCCCCAAGGGGCAGGGCATGTCTGGGGTGTGTGCACCTGGCATGACTTGTGTTTGTTTTCAGTTTTTATTCCAGGCCAGTTGCCATTGCTGAAGATTCCTAACACCAGATACCCAACCCACTGCCAAATAACCATGAACGAGAGGAGGTAGCTGCCCCCAGCGGAGGGAAAATCTGATTTCAATGGATACAAAATATAAAGACGATTTATTTAGGAAGTATGTACAGTTCCACGAATGCAAACTGAATGCCTCTGACAACAAGCAGCGTCCTATTAACGATGAGTACTTGCGAGTGGCAGCAGCAGCCTTACTTTGCCTTCCCAAAATTGATCCCTTTTATAGATTCCGGTTGATAAAATTTTACGAGATGGCTGAAAACTCACTGAGATCTGTGAAATCCTCAAGTTTACATTGTCTCCATAGTGCATTCAACATGCTTGAGACAGTTGGGATTAATCTCTTTCTGTACCCCTGGAAAAAGGAGTTCAAAAACATTAAGGTAAGACTTTTTTATGTAGCCAGAGTGAGAACATGATTTATTTTTCTTTCTGTTAATGCATTTAATTTGTTTCCTTTAAAGTCTTCTCTTTTTTTTTTCCATTTATAGCATTTTATATATATATATATTACAGTAGGTAAACAGAAGCTATAGGCAAGTTCCTGTGTAAAATAAGAGAAGTTTGAGACATGAGAATATCTGATGAGAGTATCCCAGAGCAGAAGTACAAGCACTTTCTGCAATTAGAGTGTGTATAAAGTAGGAGAAGAACTTATTTAAGGTTGTTGTTCATGGGGAGGCTTTCACTGTGGTGAGTGGTCAAGCTGGATTTGAGCTGACTGAGTTTGATTTGTCTTGCCACAGCTGTTAGTGGACACAAGTATTAAACCCAGGGCATGTGTTCAAGTGGGTGCTTTGCTGAGGTTCCCACAAGTTGTATGATAATGGTGAAGGAACTGCAAAGGGGTTGTTTTCAGAGTAACTTTGATCTGCTTGTCAGTGCTCAGTTCCTGATGTTTTGATTTTAAGGTGCTTTCAAATGTATCTACCCAAGGCAGGTTCCCAGAGGGAAAAGTGGGATCTCACTGCTGGTATTGGGTGCTGCAGTTGAGTTTTGTGTTTTATCTTTTGCCTGTGGTGGGCAGACTGCTCCTGCCTGCATTCAGAACAGGCTGGACTGGGCTAAGCATATTCCTCAGGTGTGCCAGATGCTGAGGGGATTTCAGCTTGCAGAAACTCATGTCTCTGCTTTTGGGGCTCTTTTAGTGGAAGTTTAAAAATTAAATTAAATAAAACTAACGTTTGAAACTGCATAGTACCAGTACACAAAGAAGGGTGCACCTCAAGCATGTTTAAAGCTGAATTGGACTTCGGCACTCCTGCAGTAATTCTGAGTTCCTGTTAGCTCCAGCTTGTCCCTGCGTGGGGTAGTTCCCAAATCCTGGCCATTTTGCCTTTCATGGTAGACTTTTGTAAATTCAAACGTGTCTGGTATGGATTAAAGTAAACGTCAGTGCAGAGCAGAGTGATTTAAATCACCAGGGAGGACATTATGCTAATCAGGATTTTAAATTGAATGAAAACTCTCCTACTTTGAATTTCCCTCATGTGGAATTTCCATCTGCTGAGCAGGAGGGATGCAGAAATGGAGCTCATCTTGCCAAGGCAGTTGCATGTGTTCAGAGTCGTTATTGTTGTATTTAATTATATGGTCTCTGTCGCTGAATTATCTGAGCATCTCGTCCACCACTGAATTTGTAACCTAGTTTTCCTTTTATTCCCCCGGGCCCCTCAGACCTACACTGGACCCTTTGTTTATTATGTGAAGTCTGCTCTAACGGAAGATGACGTGAGGCAGATTCTGAACTACATGGGCTACGTCCAGGAACTGGGAACAACGTTTAAGCTCAAAGAGCAGGTCGACGCCATTCAGGTGAAAATGATTTCCTTTGAGCTCTTCCTGGCCAAAGTGGAATGTGAGCAGCTTCTGGAGATCCACCTGCAGGTGAAGGACAAGGGTTATTCCGAGGTGGATGTCGTCCAGGAGCGCAAGAGCAGCAGCGAGGACGTGCGGGGCTGCTCGGAGGCCATGCGGCGGCGCCTGGAGTGCAAGGAGAGCCTCAACACGTCCATGGCGCGCATGGTGCTCCAGAAATCCGCCAGCGAGCGCGCCTCCAAGGACTACTACAAGCCAAAGGTCAGCAAGCCTTCCAAGTCAGTGGATGCGTATGACAGCTACTGGGAGAGTAAGAAACCGCCTCTGATGAGCTCGCTGAGCCTCAGGAAGGAGCCGATTTTGGTCGATGCGGAAGATGACATTAAAGATGAAATCATCCGTCCCTCGCCCTCTCTGCTGACCATGTCCAGCTCCCCACACGGCTGTTCAGATGAATACTTGCCAACTCCCTCTCATCACAATGGCATGCTAAGAACAAATGTCCCTTACAGCTCCTATTTTTCTGCTCAAGAGGACTTAGATTTATATACTGACCCTGATTCTAGAAGCGTGTTAAATTTTAAAAGACAAGATGCTATTAAGCCTGATGTATGGCTGTTAAAAAGCGATGCCAACCCTGTTTACCACAAACGCACCCACCTAGCCAAAGAGACAGCTTCCTCCAAGTGCCAGAACTGTGGCATACCCTGTGGCGCTTCTGTCTGCCAGAAGTGTGACAGCCTGTTCGGCTCGAGGCAGGAGTACCCGGCCGTGAAGCAGAGCTCCTACTCCATCAAAGCCCTCCCGAGCGATGGCTTGTCTCCTGCCTCGGCTCTGAGGGAGAAATCTCAGTACACGGCACAGACTCAGAGCCAAGACAGAGCTGCTCAGTTTGGTTCCAAGCCCAAGCCTTCGGGCTCCTCGCGCTGCGGCTTCTGCAACCGCTCGGGAGCGGCCAACACGTGCACCTTCTGCTCCAAGGTCTCGTGTGACTCCTGCCTCAGCGCCTACTACTACGACCCCTGCTGCAGGAAGAGCGACCTGCACAGGTTCCTGCCCAACAACCAGCTGAACTACAAATCATCCCAGCTGTCCCACGTGGTTTACAGATAGACTGGAAGAGTCTGTTTGGGAAGGGAAGGGAAGGGGGAGAGGAAAGGGCTATCCTAACTAATGTTCTGACTCCACACTGACCTCTTGCCAAAATCACATGTCCAGATATTTGGAACCATGGTTCAGTGATCAGGTGCCAGTTCTTGATTTTTGTGGCTTCACAGATGCTGCAGATCCATTAGATTTCATGCTGCTATAATTTAGATAACTCCTAAATGAGCATTGCTTTTTAACTTACATGGGGGAGAAGAGCACATTTTTCCTTAAAACTTGGCAGCTGTTGTATTTTTAAAAAGTGACATCATACCTTCCTATTATATCATATCTTGCCCAAATAAAACCAGGCAGTATTTGAAAATAAGATCTGAGAATTAAGATTCTCGTTTTCTATGAGTGATGAAACCACTGCCAGTTCTTGACAAAGTATGACTTCAAAATGTGCAGGAAATATGAGAATGGCTTGTTTTGCCAACAAGGACTATTTTTTGATGTGTGTCTGCATTTCTTGATCTCCAAAATGCAAACACCGTGACCTTTCTTCCTTTTGTCTTTGTTTCCTCCTTCTCCCCTTCTCTCCTGGTTGTTTATCTCGAGCTTATATAACCTGAATCTGGACAATATGTGCTTTATTTTCCAGTGTTGCCAATATCATCCTTCTGGGTTTCGTTGTATGGTGTTTTAAAGAGGTGATCTTGTATCTGTGTCACTCAGATGATGCCTGGAGTTTTGTCCTCTCAGATGAGTGTCCATTTTCTTTCTGTTGCACATGGTTTAAGTACTGTTCTTTGTACTGTAAATAGGTGATTTGGAAACAGTTTATTTTTAATAAATATTTAATATGTTGAGTTCTTAAAAGTGGTAGAATCATTATAACTATGAAGTCTCTCTGGGTTATTTGTTCAGGTGACTTTTTGTTTTTCCTTGTACTGTATTTCATAGCTTATTTTAGCCACTGTGGCAAAATGATGTTCTTGGCTCTGATCAATTCTTGGGTTTTAATCTGACTTTTTTTTTTTCCTCTGATAAGGCTGGCGCTCATCTGAGTGGAGTCTTGTCTAAGAATTGCAGGATTTTGCTCTCAGTGCACGCTTTTTCTTTGTGGTTATGGAAATTGTAAGTATCAGTGTTCTGCTTGCTCCCAAATTCACTGCCAGTCTGTCTGTAGTGTAGTCCAGCAAGTAAAGCACTGGCCTGGTTAAAAATCAGAGCTCATTTGTGACTCCTGTTCAAGTGAACCCATCGGTTACAGATGTGAATCAGATGATGACCTTTGTCTCTTGCTATAGCACTTGGGAACCCTGGCTGAGAGCCAGGACTCCCTTGTGTTGGGCTCTGTACAGTTTGACCCCCAACCACCACCTGGTTATGAATAGACTTTAGTTTTTTATTAAAAGAAAACCCATAAGAATCCTAACTCCCTTATTCCAACTATAGCTAGTTAGCACAAAGTATCAGGCAATCTAATCTGATGTGCGGAATTAAATGTGTTTAAAATATCTGTAAAGAACTCTAGCTGAAATGTAAACTGTAGTCCACTTTGCACTGAAATTATTCACTTTGGGGTTTTTAATCACTGTTAGAGTCTAGGCTTCTCAACTTCAATGTCCATCACTCCCTGTGTGACAGGAACATGCATGAATGATCGTTTGTCTTACATTTTTTGGGGTGGGAGGGCTTCAGGTAGGTAGAGGGGAAAATTACATAGGCTAGTGTTGTAAAATAGCTAAAATAATTTAGCCATAACTGGGTGTCAGAAGCATTATGGAAATAAGATGAAACCTGGGTCTTACAGAGGGTTGAGAACAAAAAGTTACTGTCCAGTTTGCACTAAGAAACAAAGTGAGCAAAGTGTGTTTAACAATCAGGGAAATTCTGAATCAAGGGACTGCAGCTGAGCGTAATGTCAAGGGCAAGTACTGCCCTGCTGACCCTGAGGGTTGGGTGAATATTGTATAAGTGAACGATTTTAAGGTTTTCAATCTTGTATGTTTTTTATAAATATATATATATATATAAATATGACACAAATGTAGATACATTATGTATATAGTGAAGAATTTAAAAACAATTTTACTATTAAAATGCAGTCTAAGGGTGGTTTTAATTTTGGTGGTTATTTGGGTTTTGTTCACCTTCTGCAGTTTCATGCCTGTTTGGCTGCTCTACAGTGTATCTTCTAGTTCACCAGTTCAATTTCCATATGGCTCCTCACACTACAGTGAATAACTAAAACTGTGATGCCACGTAATTTTTATGGTGACCAGGGCAGGGGCTATACCTGCTCTGAAAAAGAGAAGTCCTCTGTATATATGTCATGGAATCCTGTAGTACAAGCCTGTGTTGAATTGAAGTGATACCATGCTCTATTTTTGTGTATCTTACTGTATGAGGTTGCTGTGATTGATACAGTAAAATATATGCGAATTTAAAATGCAGGTGTTTCGCATCTGATTTGTTTAAATTAATTTATGTTTTGAAGGAATTTAAAAATAAAGAGGCCTTTAAGAAAAGGCTTCACTCTATTCTTAAAGTGGCGTGTGCATGTAGCTGTCTGTTCCCAGGTGCGTTTGCATGCCGTGAGCCGCTGCTTGCAGGGTCTGTTCATGCGGGGCTGCTGAGACAAATCCCCCCTTGGTTTGCAGCCTGAGCAGCATGACTCAGTGCTCATGGAGCATGTGAGCTGCTCTGGCAGCAGTCTGCAGCAGGCTCAGGTGGGGTGGCAGCAGGTTCTGGGCCATGTGGAGCTCTCTTTGTGGATCCCAGCCTTGGCTCTCCGTAGCGTTTGCCTGACGAGCTTCCCGAGCGAAGCTGCATCTCCCAGAAGATGTGTGATGCTGCTGAGGTACATTTTGGCACTTGAATTGGGCCTTCTGGCTCCTTTTGCATCCTGCTAGCTCTGGAGCAGGAGAACTCCTCAAGTTCCAAACGAAATAATTCCTTTTGTTTGCTCCTTGTGTTAAAAAGCATGTCAGGTGAATGCTGAAGTGCCCATTCTATGAGTGTTTCATGGTTGCTGGAAGTACCAGGGAGGATTATAAAAATCAAGCTCCAGGTAACAAAAATGTTCTTGCAGGAAATCTTGCCTCACACCGTGATGCTTCTTGAGCTGACATATTTCTGGTGCATACAAAACAAGCCTGTAAGCTGTCTTGCTGCCTGGCATCTCTGATTACAGACCTCTAAGCTTGTTTGCTGCTTTGGCTTTCAACAGAAGCTTAAAGGTTCCATACACGGTTAAGTAGTTTAGACTTGATTTGAACTGACAGCTCCTTAAAGTTATTTTCTGGAAGATGACTGTAGGTTACAAGCATTTAGTACACATTGCTAACTATGCTGTAGAATGTTTTTAGGGGAAGAGATTCACCTTTCCAGTATTTGTTTAAAAACAGGAGCTAATCTGAGCATGGTAATAATTAATACACTGCCAGAGCGACTGGGAGAAAAGCAGGAGGTGACTTTTGATGTACCTGGTTTGGCTCTGAAATCAGAGTGAATTAGGCCTTCCAGCATGATCATTACCATGGTATCTCAGCAGCAACTGGGTTGGGCTGCGAATGTCCCTGTTTGTTATTTCTGAAGGGTGTTCTGTGATTCCTTCTGAAAATCATGGGCTGTGGCTGTGTTTGTCCAAGACTGTAAGTACTTTTCTTTTTTACAGTTGATCATATTCCCCTGGGAAAGGTTTTCTGTAACTAGTCTTGCCAGTCTGAAAATGTAGGGGCATGGGATCAGTAACTGAGGCGGTTTGTGGTTTTGCACTCCTGCACCCCGCTGTGCAAAACCAACTTGGGGCAATGTGGAAATGAAGAGGATGCAGCACATCTTAGAGTGCTGGGAGGAAGGCAGAGGGTTAAGGCCCTTGATGAGACAGCAGCTCCTTTGCCTCCCAAACCCTGCAGAAAGCCACAGAACAGGCTGCTCCACACGAGGAGAGGGTAGGAAAGCCAGGGAGCAGCTGCTGCACAGCTCTCGCTGTGTGTGCCGAGGGGCTGCTCCACGGGCACCAGGCTCTGCGCTGGCACAGCCGGGCACGGTTTGCTCTGGGGCTCTGTGGGCAGCCAGGGCTGCAGTCCCTGTGCCAGGGCAGCACCGGGCACCTGCCTGCCCCCAGCTCTGAGCCCGGCTCGGAGAGGCAGCTCTGCTCCCGGGCTCCTGTTGGAGCTGTGGCACGAGCGAGCTGTAAGCAGGGTTAGTGCTCAGAGTGGGCACTGCCTACTGCCCTCCTGCCACTGGGACAGGCTCTGGGAGCTCGGGCACGGGGGAGAGCTGTCCCTCTTTTGGAACCAGCTGCTTTGCTGCCCTGACCTCCGGAGGAGAAAGGATCTGCTGCCCATAGGAGATCCTGAAGGAGGGCAGAGGCTGCCCCTTGGCTCCTGCTATTCCCTAGGGTAGAGCTGCCCAGGCTTTTCCAGAGGCAGGCAGAATGATTCTGGCCCTGCAGCCACGGAACAGCAGGCTTGGGGGCTTTGCTCCCTGCTGCTCTGTGGGGTGCCCTGCTCCCCGTCCTCTCTGCTGGCAGCAGCAGCTCTGGCTCCTGCTGCTGTGGCTGAGCAGAGGGGCTGTGAAAGTCGTCTTGACACCCAGCAGCCTCCTGTGTCAGGCAGGGACTTGCAGTGAATGTGGAAAGGCTTTGTGCAGAAAAAAGGCAGACAGGTGGAAATGTTCCAGATAAAAATGAAACAACCTGCTCTGGCCCTGGTTTTTTTGGGTTTTTTTTTTGTTTTGTTTTTTTTTTTTTTTGTTTGTTTGTTTGTTTGGTTTGGGGTTTTTTTTGTTTTTTTGGTTTTTGGTTTTTTTTGGGGGGGGGTTTTGGTTTTTTTTTGTTGTTGTTTTTGTTTGTTTGTTTGTTTGTTTGTTTTTCCCTTGGCATCAAGAAGAAATTTCTTTTCTAGAATTCAGAGTTTGGGAGGCCCTGAAGTAATTTTGCAGGGAACTTTACATGAGGTTAGAGATTGCTTTAATTACTGATATTTCCTATTGATGAGATCTTTTCTGAGTGCTGCAAATCCTGAATGTGAATGATGGTGATTCTGGAGGTTTTGCTCAGGCTGGGCTTTATCATACACAGTTCCTGCTTTGAGATGAGGATGTGAAATACCTTCTGACTTGGGTAATAGCTCCCATTTGTTTTTCCTGTCTTATCTGGGCTTTGAGTTAACTCTGCACTGTGCAGGTCTCTGAAGATAGTGTCAGAGTTCCAAGGGCTGTAAGTGGTGCAGGAGCAGCCCTGGCAACTTGTGTGTGGCAGCTGCTTCTGCTGTTGTGGGTGTGGGGCTGTCATGCTTCCTGCTTTAGAAATCATCCTCATGATAGTCATACTGTTCTGAGATTTTTTATCATCAACCTGCTTTAAAAAAAGAAAAAGAAAAATCAACCCACAACTGCTCATCAACTCCTTAGAGAAAAATGCTGCTTTCTCCCAAAAGTAAGTAAAATCTGCTCTGTAGCTTAGTGTCAAGGTTTTTGAATTTAACTGCCTTACCTGGGCTCAGCTCAGCACTGCTGTGAAACCCCTCCCCAGGAACTCACTTACCCTTGGGAAGTGCTGGTGAAGGCTCATTTATTGGTCTTGGGATGTGCTCTGAGGGGACACTGCCATTTCCAGCTCTTTTTGGTTTATACTTTGTTCCTGGCTCTCAAACTGCAAACGTCTGTGGCATTGTTTCCCGTGGTGTTAATTGAGATGTGCTCTCAGAGCTGTTCCCAGCCTGCTTTATGTGCTGGCTTTGGGCCACCTCAGCAGAAATCAGTGGGCTGTGTGCATATGTTCTGCTTCTCCTTTTTTGGGGAGAGTGGGGGAGAGGGGCTTAGTTCCCCACGCTCTGCCTCTCACTCCTGGAGAAGTAAAACCCCTCTTAGAGACCAAATTCTCTCATTCTTCAGACCCCCAAGGACAGAAGCTGCTCTGCAGGATAATTCCAACGGCAGGAACGAGGAGGAGGTGTCTGGTTTCTGCCCTGCTGGGCAGTCCTGTGCAGCAGCTGCGGGTGGCACTCTGGGGCTGGTCCCTGCTGGTCACTGCCCGGGCTGCTTTATGCTGGGGGCCAGAGCACGGTGACACTGGCTTGGGGCAGCAAGATCAGCTCAGCCAGCTGGGAGGAGATTTGTGAACTGCTGCTGCAGCAAACCCGGGGGTGAGCAAGGCTGCAGTTAAAGGGAGGAAGAGTAGGAAGCTCAATTCAAGGTGTGAGAAGAAGCGTAGTGGCAGAGGAGTATCCACACACAGGAATGGTGTTTCCTGCTGCACACAGTTACAGACACTGCTCCCCGTGGGTGAGCTGACATTGTGTCTTGTGCTGATAAGGATCTCAGGAAACTTTGTGCCTTGTTTAAGGGGGTGTGTCCTCCCTTCTGCCCGGCTCCCCATGCCCTAAGCAGTGGCACTGGAATCTGTGGTGCCCCACAGCAGCAAAGGGACAGGCTGCAGGTGCTGGGGAGGTGTGAGCTGAGCAGAGGATGCTCTTAGACTCTGTCACCCACTCCTGGGTCTCCAGAGGAGAATTTCAGCCTGAGAGCACAAAACCTCTTAATGTAAATCAGGAACAGAAATGGGGCTTAGAATGGGTAACTACTGGGGGGTCAAAGAGCGTGTTTGGTCCTTGTCCTACCAGGGAGAGCTTTGCATCTTCAGAGGCCAAATTCAAAAGGTCAGTCTCAGAAACCCCTTTTTTTTCCTTTCTCACTCCTGCATTTCAATATTCAGGAGGAGAAGCACTGAGTCATCCATAACGTGTTCTCTCCTCCCAGGATCATGGCTGGGCTCTGGGAAGAGTCTGCCACGTGGAGTCTTCCAAACCTCCCTTCACTTGGCCTCCTCTAGAACTTCTGCCTCCTTCAGGAATCAAAGTCTGATTCACTTTCCATTGTGACTCTTAAAGTCTTGGACTACTTAGAGGCATATCAAAAATCAAAATAATCTCATTTGACAGCATTGAAGCCTGTGGTGTTTGAATCTTTGATATGAAGATTTCTCCTGCTTGGAGAATAGCTCATTTTTAATGCTGTGAAATAGAGCATGATAACTGTGCTGCTGTCTATACTACAGTGAGCATTATGTGCTGCTTAATAAAATGCTTCTCCTCTCCAAGAGCTCTCTTTCATAATGAAAGAAGGTGCAGTATTCTGATGTTGGTAACTCACACCAAAAAACTTTCTGCACAAATTTATCTTTGGTGTAGATGTTCTGCCTGCCGCTGGAGTTAAGTTCTTTCTCCCTGGTCCAATGCTCATAGCTTAAAATACAACCTGTTGAATGTTGCAATGGCCCAGATACCTCTGTGACCTATTGTCTGTCTCGTCTTGCTCTACAGGTTTGCAGTACAATGAGAAGCTGAGGAAGAATTTTTGAGATGTTCTGAAACACTGTGAGGTCTATAAACAACATTTGAGGGAAAGAAAGATGGGAGACCCTAGGAAGCAGCACACAGCTGCAGAAGTGCAAAAGCTACAGGACTGTGCAGCCAAGAAGTTCATCTGCTAGGCAGAAATGTTCCTGCTGTAGCACAAACCCAGGTATAATCCTTGTATTTGCCTCCTGGCTGCTTCTGGGTCTGCATCTCAGGGCAGGTTGGTAGGCATCTTCTGGTAACTTTCAGATCATGATGTAAAAATCCTTTCCCCCTTTATTGTACTTCCTGCTTTTCGACAGGCTCAAAGCCTGTTGGCAAAATGACTTTTACCAAGCACAAGTAGGATGCTCACATGTCTTTGGAGTGAATGTGGATTTGACGCTGATTTGATTCTGCTTTTTCTGCCTGAAGGTTTTCACTCAGGCTCTCCAGTGAAGGACATTATTTCCTCAGTGGAATATTTTCCATATGACTAAATAATGGCCAGGGGCTGTGATTTTTGTGTCAGTGCTTGGCACTGTGGGTTTCTGCTCAGAAATCAGATGGACATGTGAGAAGTAGTCCTAAAAATAAGCCCTGCATTGTTCAGAGTGACAGGGTAAAACAAACTGATCAGGTATTTTTATTTCCATGGCACTTAGAATTTGTTTTTCCCCAACAAAGCTTGAAAGCAAGGAGATTCATTCATTGTCCACAGACACCTTCCCTGTCAAACTGAAGGTCACATCCCAGTTTCTCCATTGGCACTCCCTGGAACGTGGTGCTGCTGCTGGTGAAGAGCCCCAGCTCAGCTGCAGCACGCTCAGAGCTCACCTCCCCCCAGGGAGCAGTGACAGCAGCTCTGCCCCACAAGGACCTTGCTGAAGGGGAGCCTGGTTTCCAGTGGTGTTGGGTCAAGAGCTCCCCTGCTGCCAGCAAGCAAAGGGGGTTCCAGGTGGGGCTGTGTTTAGGGAAAGTGTTCAGTCAAACCTCCTGGGACCCCAAGCTGCCCTAGAGACCCGTCATTGAGGCAGTGCCTTGTAATCACATTTTCATTCCAAAAACAAAGGCAGGCCCCCAAACCTGCCTGGTTTGTGCTGGGGAGCACTGAGTGCACGTGGTTAAACCTGATCTGTGCAACAGGGAGAGGAACTGAGGGGACAGAATTCATGCCAGATAAAACCACAGGCTTGGAAGGCTCATTTAAAGCTGTCAAGCCACAGAGTAAAGAAATGTGGGAAAGCAATTACACCAGTGCCAAGAAGTAGAATGAGTAGGAAGATAAGGGGACAAAGTTATTGGCCTGACAGTCCTTCAGAGAAGAGGAGGAAAAATTGGCTTAAAAATTGAGCCTGATAATGGTGTCTGATTACTACACACAAAAGTGACTGTTCCTTGAAATACTAGTTTTATAACCTAATGCAGAAAAGCTAGGTAGCAACAAAGAATGTTGATAGATTTCAAAGAGAATATTAATTAGGAATAATTTGAAAGTCTAGCTAAATGTCTATTTTAATTGATGCATTTTTAATGGAAATTAATCTTCCATAACTTGGAAATAAAATAACTTGGTAAGATATTAAGTCTGTATGTGTTCAAAGTAGACTTTGAACATTAGAAAAGAATAAACCAAAAATTAAAGGAATTTACTCCATACTGTCAGGCAGGCAGCCCTTCCCAGCAGTGCTGCTCTCAGGGCTGGGAAACACGCAGAGCTGGGAGACAGGAGGGCTTGGTGCAGGTTCCTGCGTCTCTCCATGATGTTTTGAGCAAAACAGAGATCTTTGTAGTGTGTTAAGAGAGGGCACAGGCTGTGTGCAGCTCGGTGCCAGAGGGGTTCTGCTCCTGTGGGTGCTGAGGCTGTGGGGCTCGCAGTGCCAGGCTGAGCTGGCTCCACTTGGCAGTGCCAGGCGAGCTGTGGTGGAGGCTGGTGCATCTGGCTGCACACGTGCAGAGATTTTGCAGAAAATCAGACTTGGAGGTGCAATGGGTGGGTCCTGTGTGTGGTGGCAGCCTGGAGGTGTGCCATTCATTTGGAATTGCTGGGGGGAAAGCAGGCAGGTGTGTGGTGTGGAGGAGGCACCACAGTGGGAGGCTGTGCTGTATTGGGGCTACAAAAGGCTGAACTAGAGTTCTCTTTGATCTGAGCACAGCTGTTCCTTTGAGATAACCTCTGGAACACAGGGACCTTTACATCATTGACGGCAGCCAGCGCTTATCCTGGCTGTGAGAGGGCTGTGAGCTGCAGGAGTTTCCTCTGCAGTGCTGACTGAATGAAGGCAGCTGTGAGTGAGATAAGTACAGGCTCTGTGGGTGCTCCTTTGCTGCTTTGAGTGCTGCCTTACTGTGTTTGGGGTTTATGCCCTCTGCTCTCCAGGCTCTTAGTCCACCACCAAGGCTAACCCTTGATTGCCAGCATCAGAGCCTGCTCCATGACCTGCAGCTTGTTACTCCACACTTTTTCCTGCTCCCCTCAGTCTGTCCCCTGAAGTTTCTCTAGGAGGTGAGGCTCCCTCCACGGCAGGGGAAGGTGGAGAGGGAGCTCCCCGCTGTGCTGAGGTGGGGTGGGATCCAGCCCCGAGGTGCTCCCAGGGGTACTTTGCAGTGCCCTGTCAGGCTGTGGACCTGAGCAGGGCTGGCTTAGCCTGGAGAGGATCCTAAAAGTTAAGGGTTAAGTTCTGGCCAGCTGGACTTTAAGAGACAGGCAGCATTCAAAGCAGAGAGGACAAGTGGGATGTGAGAAGCCAGAATTTGCAGGCACAGGGAATTGTGGGTGGCACTGAAAAGCCAAATACACGAACAGAAATACGTGTATTTAATATATATTTCCATTACAGTCACAAGCACAAATTGTGAGGGGGGAAGTGCATCTCAAGAGCAACATATGTGTTACCTCATGCCTCCTGCTAAGTATACAAGCTTGGGAATAAGTGTCTATTTAACACAGAGCTGAAAGTTTGGTGTACAGATGGTAGGAAGTTGGGCAACAGCATGTGTAGCTTGGATCTGTCCTACGTGAATGCCATCACCCAGCATTGTTTCTTGCTAAATGTCACCCTTCAGATCCATCCCTGACCCACTTGCAAAGATGCTGAGCTGCCTCTTCAGCACAGGAGTGCTCAGGAAATTATGGGTGTGTGACCTCAGCTGGGCTAGGTAAGAATCTAGTGACGACAAAATCAGATGAGAACACAAAGCAGTGGGAGAAATATGGGCTGATAAAACCAACCAGTGGGCCTAAATCTTGTCAGACAAATGTGAGATTTCCCCCTTCTCTTTAAGGTCAGACATAGAAAACGACGGACACCTCACAGACACCTGTGAGTCACTAGAGAGTGAGGCACAGCAGACTGATGAGTTGGATTAGCAGGTAGAAAATGTGCCTAGGACATACTAAAGAAGGAAACATGGCTGGTGTGCTGAAAAACCCATTGCATGCAGATTTCAGAGCCGTGCACAGACAGGTAATGAGCAGAACCCCTTAGCACACGGTGTGAAATTAATGCTGTTTGCAAGTGGGGAGCAGGGGCCTGGGGAGGTGACATGATTCATGAAAAGCCAGTGCCATAGAACTGGAAGTAATGCTTTCCAGATTAATTTCATTAGTGTGATGCACTGTGGCTGCTTTGGTACATCCCTGCTCCAGCCAAATAACCAGAGGGTCCTGTGAGGAGAGGAGGCTTCACAGAGAACATCACTCTACATTCAGGCAATTGTTTTCAGAACCTTCCTCTGTGCCTATTTATGGTGATCATTTTTGTCTTATTAAATCTGACCTAGTCCACCTTTCAATCTGCTGTGATTGAGATCAAGCGTTAGGAGCATGCTTTTAGGGAAATATTTTTGAGCTCATTGATTATGTAGAACTCTGTCTGTTCCAAAGCTTAGGACACTGTCTGCTTTATGAATGCAATTGAAATTGGTGCTTTGAGCCTCTGCTGTCTGTTGGCTCTCTAGAATTAAATGCTCTTGCGGTCTGAGTGGAAGCCAAGAGTGGTACTATGGAACACTTTAGCTGCAGCTGCCTGGCTTGGAGACCTCTCAAAATGAAGAAGGCATTGTGGTCAGTGCCTTCCAGCATGGGCAGAGCCACAGGGCAGGAGGTCCAAACTCAGCCAGAGTTTGGCGCTTCTCAAAGCCCCATCTTCTTTTCTCTGACACTGCCAGAGTTTGCTGCCAGCACTTCAGTGGGGGGCTCCCAGGAAAGGGTTCTGTGTCTGGTGGTTTCTCAAAGGCAGAGAGATACGAGTTTCAGGTTTCTCCCACCATCTGGAGTTCAGAAATGCTAAGGAGCAGCTGGGCTGCACTGTCCCTTCCTCACCTGGTGCAGGAGTGATACCACATCCCCACGGAGCAGCTGGGGAGCAGGAGAGGCAGCCCTGGGACAGAGCTGGAAGGTCTGGCATGTGCACCTCTGTGTGTGCATGTGTAACTCATCCCCCTGCCAGCTTCCCTTGGCTGAAGAAGAGTCCAGATACACATTTTGAAGAGCCACAGTAATTTGATTTTGTTTGTTTCCATTTTCAAGTTCTTTGTAACAAAAGGAGCCCATAATCTTCAGAGGTGGAATTTGGAATGCTAGCTCCTGGATCTGGAACCTGGCATTGTTAAAGGAGACGTTCCAGCTGCTGGAAAGATGAAGAAGGGAGAATTCAGAAAACAAGATAAGTTGCTTGAGATAACAAAGACTGCACCAGCCTCTCTAGGGTTCACAGCAGAGTTATGCTTCAGGTCAGTTTTGGTTTCCAGAAGACAATCTGTTCTCAGGTCAAAAGGATTCATTTGAAGACTCTCTGTGCCTTGACCACTGCCATAAAAAGCAATGTTGAAGGAGTGGTGGCTTGGGCTTGAGCACAGCTCTCTGTGTGCTTAGGCTTAAGAGGAAAAGGTGCATGGAGAGCCAAGCGTGTAGATTCTGGTTCCTGCAGGTTTGGTTTCCTGTCCCACCACATCCATAACCCCTGGCTGCTCCATCTCTTCTGAGAAAACTCTTGCAGACATGAAGGGAAGCAGCAAAGTGGGGTCTGTGTCTGCTCCATGGCATCTCCCCTGAGCTTCCTCCCCTTCTCAGCTCCTCTGCCACACAAACCGAGTGGGAACTCAATTATCTAAAAGGCTTCAGCCCCTCTTCCCAGCCTGGGTGAGAAGGGCTGATGACTGCAGGGGAGGAGAGGTGTTGTTGAGGAAAGACACACTGTGATGGAGGTCAGTTCCAGAGGAAAAGCATGCTAAAGCAATAATGCAATGCTGCAAGTGTGCCCACAAAGTGCAGCAGCTGTTGGCAGCATGGTGTGGAGGGGAAAGTGCTGCTGCTCCTGTGTGAGCTTGTGACTGCTGAGAACTCCCTGTCCTGTGAGTGTTACTGAGCTTCTTCCCTCAGGTCCCTTCCAGGTGAAAGGGAGAAAATGGGGCACATTCTCTGGGGCATGTTGGGAGTTTTGGGTTAACTCCGGACATGTGGAGAGGCTGCACAATGGGGCCTCAGACTTGGCTGAGGCCTTTTGTATTTCTGGAACATAAGCAACAAATAACTTTCAGTTTATAACACTCTCAGTATGCATCTATTTACATAGCTGGTGAGTCCTTAAATGATTCTCTTTCACACATGTAGGTACACAGAGCTATTGCTGTGCATTTGGATTTCCTTTCTGAAGCAAATTTAGGCACCTGGATCCAAGCTGACCAGCAGTCCTGGCAGTATTTGGAGCTCTAAAAATTAATATTAGGATTTTTGATATCGTTCCCATTTCTCACTGGCAACCAGGGGAAAGCTCTTGGTGTGGAGGCTATTAACAAAATCAAGTGATGGTTGTGACTCGTGTTTTGCCAAGCAGAGACAGATCAAATGCTTTGGGTGGAAAACAAAACCCAGCTCCAAATGACAAGAGACTCAGTGTGACGAATCCCATGTCCTCGTCTCCAGTGTCGCTCTGAGCGTGTCCCTGGAGCACCTCAGAACTTGCCACGGGGCCCTGCCCGGTGGCCTGCCAGCTCTGCAGGCACAGGTGAGTGAGTGACCAGCCTGTCTTCCTGGTGGCACAGGAGAGGGGTGGCCAAGCAGAGCTACAAACGAGACCGGGAATGCTGAGGCCGCGGAGTGCTGCTTTAAAACACACTCTTGGTGCCTCAGTTTCTCTTGCTGTGAAAATCGCAGCTCCAAGGTCGCTTAGTGGGGTGGAGGAGCGGGGCAGGGGCGACCGGGCTGCGGGGCAGAGACGGGCGGCGGTGGAGACGGGGTCCTTTGTCCCTCAGCCTGCCAAACGCCGCGGGAAGCGCGGGACAGAGCGCGGTGCGGGAGGGACAGAGCGCGGTGCGGGAGGGACAGAGCGCGGTGCAGACAGGACAGAGCGCGGTGCGGGAGGGACAGCGCGGTGCAGACAGGACAGCGCGGTGCGGACAGCACAGAGCGCGGTGCGGGAGGGACAGCGCGGTGCGGGAGGGACAGCGCGGTGCGGACAGCACAGAGCGCGGTGCGGGAGGGACAGCGCGGTGCGGGAGGGACAGCGCGGTGCGGACAGCACAGAGCGGCGCGGACGGTTCAGCGCGGAGCCCAGCGGAGCTGTCCGTCGCCGGCGGTGCTGAGCGAGTGGCGGAGCCGCAGCCGCCCCGCGGAACCCAGGTAAGTTCCTGTCGCGGGGAGAGGAGCGGGCAGCACCGGGGACTCCTCCGGGGAAGGTGAGGAGGTGCCCCGAGCAACCCCGCTCCTTGGTGTGGGCAGAACACGGGTCCCCGCAGATGTCCCCGGGTGCAGCAGGGCGGGGAGCCCCGTGGGTGGCCCGGAGCCGTGGGGACCCTCCCGGCGCAGGCAGTGGCGGTCCGGGCTGTGTGTTCCGGGCCTGTCCTGGGCACCGGTGGTGTGTGTGAGCGAGTGACACACTTTGGGTGTGAGCAGGGTTGAACTTCCCTGAAAGGGGCTTGCAGGAGTCCCGGGTGGATAACTGAGGCAGAAAGCAGATTTTACTGTTGGTAGCCGGTGGGGATGGGCAGCCCTGGCACAGAAGAACTCTGTGATTTCGGGTAGGGGTCCGAGGGCTGCCTGTGCTCACACTGCTGTCTGTCCTTCCCATCTTGAGCTGTGCACTTCTGCTACTCTGTGACTTTCCAAAGCCTGCACTATTTCCTAGGTAGGCAACAGTGTCTGAGCTTCCCCTGTGCTGGGAATTGCAGAAATTGATTCCTGACGCTGACTATTGAAAGAGTCTGGAGGTCAGGAGAGTTTCCAGTCTCATCAGGTTTCTTCCTCCTCTCCAAGGCAGACTCTGGCTTTGTAGCACGTTTGTTGAAGGAAAGCAACTGTTCAAGTCTGGAGGAGAAAAGGGCAAAGCTGACAATCACACAAAATGAAAGCAGGATTTTCCATGTAGACAGAGTGCATGTGATCAGGCCAGTCCAGCCATGGCAGTGTCCTCCCAGGTGCCAGACAAGCACGTGAGGTGTAGGTTTGGGTTTAGGTTTGATTCTTCCTGTGAACACGGGAATAAGGGCTGGGATGCAGAATACAAGGGTTTCCTCGTAATGTACCTGTGGCAGCAGCTGCTTGGAAAACTTCATCTCATTTTGAAGTCTGATTAAATTGAGGGGAAAGGAGCTTTCACAGTCTGTCTCTTCTCAGAACAGCGTCTGAGCAATGGAGCTTAAATCAAATTCAGCAGCTCTGCATGCCCAGAGACTACGTGGCTGAGCAGTTTGATGTAGAAGGGCTGCTCAGTGCTGGCTGCATCCCCAAGGACAGTCTGGGCTGAATCCCTCCCTGAGGAGTCACAGATTTAGTCTTGACTGAGCACAGTCATGTGTTTGGAATATTTCTGAGTTGGAAGAAAACTCCCGTAGCTGTTTCTGTCAGAAATCACTGTGGATGTGTTTGGTACCTGTGGCTGATATTTCTGCAGTTTGTGGCTCTCCGCTAAGGGATGTGCCTGTGCAGGCATCCCCCACCACAGCTCACCTGAGGGAACATCTTGATGGGAGGATCCAATTTATGATTTACTTTTGGACACAAAAGGGAGAGCTCTCTGTATATCTATTAAGCTGATTTATCGTCTGTGTGTCAGTGACATCAGCACACTGATCAGAGCAAGAGATGCATTTTCATCAGTTCTGTATTACAATGAGAGATGTGTGCTTTACAGGCAGCTCAAGCACAATCATAAAAGTAGGGTTTATCATAAGTTATATGTCAATAATAGAAATTCCTCTCCTGTGATTATTGGTCCTTTTTGCCAGCCTGATCTCACAGGACACTTGCAGCTCCCCTGATGTATTGCAGGATGGAGACCTGCCAGAGATCTGAAGGAAATCAAATCCTACAAGCTTTGCCAGTTCTCTCCTTTGCTGCATGTGTGCTGCGGAGCAGGAACAATTCCTTCCAGACTGTTTATGCTGGACCTTGCCCTGTCTCATCACCAGTGCAGCTGTGTGGCCACAGTCCCTCCTTTTTCCCTTCCTCTGGATTCTGAATACACAGATGCTTTGCTAAAGCCTCTTGGAGAGGTGATGTGCATGTGCTGTGTTCAGTTTGGCTGCTTCCAAAGGCTCTTGAGGAAAGATCAGCTATGGCCTAGGGGAGAACTGTGCATTATGAGAAATTCAGGAGTGATTTGCTCAGCTCTAAATGAAGGTTGTTTCTAATTAGGTTAATGAAGAACATTGCTCTCATGTCCAGAGTCACTCGGTCTGTACAGGGAGATATAAATCACCCATCCCTGTACACACACACTCTGAAAAGCACAGGAGAGTAAAGAAGATCATTTCCACTGGGCTGTGAAGCATTGAGCATCCAGGGTGGGAGGACATGAACCCAGAGCCCCCTTCCACCACTGGCACTGTGTCCTACTGCCACCACCACCCCTGAGGGCTGCCAGCTCAGGGGTGTCCTGGGCTGCTCCAAGCTGCCAGTCCCTGTGTCCAAACATGCCATGCTGCTGCAGTCACACAAGGCCAGGACTTGCCCAGAGAATTGCCGTGCAAAGGCTGACGCTCATCAGTGAAATCTGTGGCTGAAGGAATGAGTCAAGTGGGATTAGCAGCCTGATCCCATCCCAGACTGCTCAGTGCCACAGACAGCATTGGCCAGAGGATCCTGCTGGCCAGAAATGTGCCACCATGTCCTCTGGGGAACTGAAGGAGCTGGGCACTCCTCATCAGCCAGAATTCACTCTCACTTCCATGTGTGTCTTGCTTTACAGATGGGAAATGTGTCCAACACCTCAGTGTTCACCTCCACCTTATCGGAGAGAGAAGACCTGATTTTTGGCACTCTCTATTTAGTCTTTGGTAAGGAAAGATAGCCTGTTGATCCCCATGTCCCTGGCCAGCTGCCTGCCAGAGACAGTCAGGCCTTTTCAGTCACTGGTGCTTCCAGAAGTGCCCAGTCATTAGCAGATTAATTAAACTGACCCTTCCCATATTACCCACAAGTATGGTCTGGTGACTGCATTACCCTCTCAGGTGAATTCAAGTGCCTGTTATGATTTTAAATATTTGAAAAATTGAATAACTTTGAGGAACATCCTGTAACTCCTACCACAGCCACCTGAGGTTAGACAGGCAAGGGCTCTGTTGGTACCACCAGCTTCATGTCCATTGAAGGGGATTTGGAGCTTGAGCTGGCCCTTGATTTCAGCAGGAGTTGGAAAAGCTAATAAAGTGTATTTAGCACAGATGTGAGACTTGCTCTGTGGGAAAAATGCCTTTTGAGGCTGGGAAGAAGGATAAACATCTCAATACTCTGCTCTCCAGGGACTCTAAAGCCTCCAGAGCTCTAGATTTGCCCAGATCCCACGTAGGAGTCCTGTTCCCTGAGGGGAACTTAGTGTTGGCCATTCAGTGGCTTTGGAAGTGGGCTCTTACCATGAGATTTAATTTGCAGCCTAATCCATTAGGGAGGAACTCTTAGCCTGCTCAACCTGTCCCAAAAGCAGCAAAGATTCCCCTTCTGAGGACACTGAAACCTCTTTTCCATGAAATCACAATTATGTAATGAAAAAGAGAAAGCCCTTATTATAAAACTTAAATCACCACTGTTGACCTAAATACACTAATAGCAAACAAAGAGCCTCCTTCTGTTTAGTCTGGATTTTCCTTGATCTTCATAATGCCTTTCTTCTTGTTTATTTTGTTACCATGATATAGGACAGTGCAGACTCATGGGGTGACATTGCCAGGAAGAAATTAGGAAGGCCAAGGGGCCCAGCTCCCTGGCCCCACATCAGAGCAGCAGTCTCAGAGAGCTCCTGTTATTTATCTAGCTGGGAGGAAGTGCCCCTTGCTCCCTCCAGCTGCAGCAAGTGACTGTGGCCAGATCCTGCACCTGGAGCCTGCTGCAGTCTCATCCCATCTCTGCCCTCCCACCAAACGCCTCTGTAGGATCTCAGGAAGGGGAAGGGACCCAATCCAATGTAAAGGAGCTCCAGATGTGCCCACAGAGCCCTGTGGGTCCTGTGGGCTGCCCTGCTCAGCCCACCCCAGAGAGGGAAGTCTGGAGCCCTCTCCACCTTCTGTAGACTTCTGCAGTGTTTCCTTCCAAACATGTCAGGATGCTCCTGGTTCCTTTCCTGGCTCTGTCACACTCAGCACCATTCTCTGCCTCCTCCACAGGCATCATGTCCCTGTCTGGGAACTCCCTGCTGCTGCTGGTGGCCCATCAGAAGCGGTCCCTGCTGAAACCGGCTGAGCTCTTCATCGTCAACCTGGCCATCAGTGACCTGAGCATGACGGTGACGCTCTTCCCCTTGGCCACCTCCTCCTTCTTTGCACACAGGTACCTCATGGAGCGGCTCTGCACTGGCCAGTGGCCCAGTTTGCAGACTGTCTGGGAGCCAGGAGATCCCTGGCAGGTGCAGAGGGACTCAGGGTGGCACAGGGGCACATGTAAACTCCCAGCCAGCCATCCCACAGCACGTGCTTTGCTGCTCCCTGTCCCTCCAGGTCCTCACACAGACGCGCTGCAAAAAGGCTCTGGTGGTGGGTGTCCAAGCTGGCACTGCAGTGTGGGAGCTGCTGTGGGTCAGAGCAGCTCCTGCACCCCCAGCTCCACCCGTGTCCATCTTTGGGGTGCTCAGGGAGCAAATCAGGGGCAAGGTCATGCCCATATTTACTGGTCAGGTGCTGGTACCTGTACAGCCCACTGGAATCTCCCCACATGTGCCCAGCTCTTCTGCAGGAAGGGACCAGCCTCTGGGAAACTCCCACACAGGAGAAGCCTCCAGTGCAGCCGAGGGACGGGCAGGGCTGACGGGGGAGGGACGGACGGGCTCACTGCAGGCTCTCCTTGCAGGTGGCTCTTCGAGCAGGCCCTGTGCACGCTCTACGCCTTCTGCGGGGTCCTGTTTGGGCTGAGCAGCCTGGCCAGCCTGACGGTGCTCAGCACGGTCTGCTGCCTGAAGGTCTGCTACCCGGCATATGGTAGGTGCTGGGATGTGTTATCTGATCCTCACTCACACCCCTCTGTTAACAGGGCCCTTTTCCTTTTAATGAGCCAGATCCACCTCTTCAGGTAAAGCTTTGCCCCAGGGCAACCCATTCCCACTCAATATTTAGTCACAGAATCACAGAAACAAGTGTAAAATATCTATAAGGTCATTGAGTCCAGCTGTTACCATGGCACTTCCAAGTCCAGCACTACACCATGTCCCCAAGTGTCACATCTGTGTGGCTGTATCACAGCAGTTTTTGAATGTCCATACACAGGCTTGAGCTTAGGCTAGAGCAGACTGCAGCTGGGAAGTCACAAGCTTTGGCAGGGCAACAAGAGCTGCTTTCCCTGGTCCCTGGTGGGAGAGCCATAGGCTAAATGTATTTAATTCTCTGAAATAATTAATACAGGAGGGCTGGGTTTGCAGTGTTATAGCTCATGTCTGTAGCCCTGTTTTCACCTGGATGTCCTCCACAGAGAAAGGTGGATGTTTGCACTGCAGAGAGCACCTGAAGAAGTGAGGGAGCCCATGGTTGTTCCTTACACAGCTCCTACTCCATTTGGAGTCCTTAATTTCCTCAGCTCAGCTGCTAATCCTCCCTCTAGCACTTATCCTCAGAATAGATTTTCCATTAAAGACCAAAAACGGAAAGAAAATGGGAAATCATACCTATCAGTTTGGTGTGCAGACCAGCACCCAGGGTCCTTCCTATGCCTCTCTCCCCCAACTCACTGCCTGTGTGCTCAGAGCCAGTGGCTGCTGCCACCACCAGTGTGTCCCCAGCAGCTCTCAGTGCCTCAAGGACAATGCTGGAGCAGAGTCACTTTGGTTATGTGCCAGCACAGCAGCTCAGGAGGTGGCTAGAAAGGTGGGAGGAAAGATGAAGATGTAAGTTGGCTGTGGAAAGGTAGGCCAGATGGCAGTGGCTTTTCCCTGCACAGCCTCTGCCCTTGATCAGCCAGTGCTTGGCAGCCTGGCACTTGGGGCTTATCTACAGCCCAGCCCATCTTCTGTGAGGAAGTGCAGAATCAAATTGTGCTCTTAGTTGCTTAATTTCAAAGCAAAATGTTATTTGTATGTATGTCTGAAGATACAGCACTTAACAGTGAGTCTTAGAAGATCAGAGGGTTTGAGATTCCGTGGGGGCTGGGACAAAACCAAAACAAAACGCCTCCCCCAGAGCTTCACTCTGCAGGGAGGGAAAGGTCCCTTGAGTGGCAGGGTCTGGGTGGCCTCAAGGAGCACTGGCCATGGCAGGGTCTGGGTGGCCTCGAGGAGCCTTGGCCATGACAGGGTCTGGGTGGCCTCGAGGAGCCTTGGCCATGACAGGGTCTGGGTGGCCTCGAGGAGCCCTGGCCATGGCAGGGTCTGGGTGGCCTCGAGGAGCACTGGCCATGGCAGGGTCTGGGTGGCCTCGAGGAGCCCTGGCCATGGCAGGGTCTGGGTGGCCTCGAGGAGCCCTGGCCATGGCAGGGTCTGGGTGGCCTCGAGGAGCCCTGGCCATGGCAGGGTCTGGGTGGCCTCGAGGAGCACTGGCCATGGCAGGGTCTGGGTGGCCTCGAGGAGCCCTGGCCATGGCAGGGTCTGGGTGGCCTCGAGGAGCCCTGGCCATGGCAGGGTCTGGGTGGCCTCGAGGAGCCCTGGCCATGGCAGGGTCTGGGTGGCCTCGAGGAGCACTGGCCATGGCAGGGTCTGGGTGGCCTCGAGGAGCACTGGCCATGCCCAGGCATGGCGCAGTGAGCACAGGAAGTGCTGGCAGGGCTCAGCAGGCTTGAGGGGTTGCGCGCCTGGCCCTGCACCAGACCCCAGCATCTCCCTGGCTCCTGTGCCAGGGCCTGCCTTGGGGGCAGCTCCCTCTCTGCTGGCCCTGGCCCACGGGAGCCCTCCCCACACCGCAGGGAGCAGGTTCTCACACAGCCACGCCGCGGGGCTGCTGCTGGCAGTGTGGGCCTACGCCCTGGCCTTCGCCGCCGCGCCCCTGGCCCGGTGGGGCAGCTACGGCCCCGAGCCCTACGGGACAGCCTGTTGCATCACCTGGGAGGCCTCCAGCAGGGAGGCCATGCTCTACATCCTCGCCCTCCTCATCTTCTGCTACCTGCTGCCCTGCCTGCTCATCCTGGCATCCTACACGCTGATCCTGTGGACGGTGTGGGCATCGCGGAGAGCTGTGAGGCGGCACACGTCCCCCCGGCGCGGGGCCCGCGGCCTGCAGGGCCTGCATGGCCTGCTCCTCAGGGTACGGGAACGGGGCTGCTCCTCAGGGTACGGGAACGGGGCTGCTCCTCAGGGTACAGGAACGGGGCTGCTCCTCAGGGTATGGGAATGGGGCTGCTCCTCAGGGTATGGGAATGGGCCCCTCCTGCCTGGTGTCGGCTGTTTCTGATGAATTCTCCAGGTGTCTGTGTCAGTGTGGGTAATAACACATTGCTCCTCATTTAAAGTCATCAGGTGGAGGAGTTTTCATTTTAAATTACATTGGAAAAGATCATAAAGGAGCTTGCATGAGTCATTGTTCCCCAGACTACAAGCTAATACTATAATTTACCAAGAATATGTAAAAAACCCCAAATAACCTTTTAAAAACACAGCATGAAAGAAAACAACTTGCAAGCCTGGCTTCAAAGGAAACAGCCATATCCATTCAGGGGAGGGGCACTGAGCACAGCCCATTTCCAGGCCCCCCAAGCCACACAGGTTGCGTGAGGGATTTGCAGTGCTGCCAAAAGCTGAGCTGGTCCCAGCCAGGTCCCTGTGTCCTTTGTATCCATCTGCCACAGCAGGCGGAGGCCATTCTGAGTTCCCAAGGTGGGGCAGGGCGTGAGTGGCCTGAAGTGGGAGCAGGTGTATGTGTGGGCTGTGCTGAGTTGCTGCCCTGCTCTCTGACCTTCCAGCACAGGTCCAGAAGGCTGAGCACCTTTCCCTGGGGATGTGAGGGCTGCTCAGGGTCCTGCTGCATGTGGCTGAGTTTGGGGGGTGTCAGCGTCCCCCGGATGCTGCGGGAGGCTCACGGTGTCCCCATCTGCCTCTGCTCCTTCTCCAGCTGAGCATTGCCGTGTGCCTGGGGTTCCTGGCTGCCTGGACTCCCTACGCCGTGCTGGCGCTGTGGGCCCTGCTCGGGGATGCCAGCCAGGTGCCAGCGCTGGCCTTCGTGCTCTCGGCCGTCTTTGCCAAGTCCTCGACGCTCTACAACCCGCTGGTGTGCCTGTTCCTCAAGCCCAGCTTCCACAGGTTCCTCTCCAGGGACAGGGTGCCCCTGCAGGCCCTGCGCACCCTCCTGTGCTGCGGCTGCCTGGGCGCCGCACTCCAGCCCTTGGCGGGCCCGGGCTGCAGGGGCCACCCCGGCGCTCGCAGGAGCTGCAGCGATGTTCTTGAGTGTTTCAGTAACTACCCCGGCTGCTACACTGCCCCTCGGCTGCCCGGCAGCTCGGCCCAGCGTGGGGCCTTGGCCGTGCTGGCCGGCAGAGCCGCGGGGCAGCCGGGGCTCGGGAGGACGGTGCAGGTGATGGTGCTGCTCACGCGGAGGTGGTCAGGCCTGGGCACTGCCAGCGTGGCAGGGGAGGCCCTGCCCTCGGCCATGGCCAAGGACCTGCTCTGAGCCCAGCCCTGCCCAGCTCTGTCCTAGCAGAGCAATGGAAAACAAACACAAATGCAGCATTCTCTCCCCACCGTGCCCAGTGGGTCCCAGATGTTCCACACCTGAAGGGACATGAAGATGTCAGACCAGCCCCTCTGGTTTGGCTCCTGCAGCTCTGAGCCTGGTGTTTGCACTTGCAAGAACAAGAACAAAAATAGACCTCAGTGCCTGAGATGTGCCCAGGGTGCAGTCTCTCCTGCAGTTTGCTCTCTGGGCCCTTGGCCTTTGTTTTTCCAACCTGGTACTCTGAAGGCCAAGTAGGAACTTGGTCGTCTTAAAAATTGTGCCTGGCAGGGCAGGCTGGAGGCCAGGAGGCCCCAAGGGGAATCTACCTCTAGTGCCAGCTCCTACAGTCCCTGCAGCCACCTCCTGTCCTGCTGGGGAGTGGGACTGTTCACACAGCTACCTCAGCTGGGGTAAGGAAGCACCTCCCTACAGTCCTTGGGACTGCTCTCTGTGCCAGCTGTGCTACCCTGCTCCCTCCACTGGAGTGGAAGCCACCACTGTCCTACAGACAAAAAAGGGAGCCTGCCTTCAGAGCAGGGATTTGGGGTTACAGTAATCCTGGAGTGAGTAGTGGCAGTCCCAGGGAATGATCAGCAGGCAGGGAACGGCAAATCTGAGGGTGAGCACCACTCTGGAGAAGGCACAGTGGATGTAGGGTGTCCCCAGTGCTGGGACAGTGGGGCAGCTCATGCCAGCTGCACAGGGCATCAGCGGCCTGGGCTGCAGCATCCCGAAGGATTGTTGCTGACCTTTGGAGATCAGTGAGGGCAGCACACCCATGGGTGGAGCCTGGGACAAAAAGGAACAAGAAGCTGTGCCAGAGCCTGGTGCAAAGCCATCCACAGGATAACCCCATCTGGAAAGCTCCCTGTGCCCCATCCCCAGCCCTGCGGTACACGAGGGGATCATGCAGTGTCTCCACTGACCATTCATCTTGTTCCACTTGTCATTTCTAAAGTAAATTAAACTCCTGAAAACCAGCGTCCGACTCAGTTCAGCTCCGTGGTGGCAGCTGCGCTCCAGGATAACGGGAACGTGGATGGGGCAGAGCATGCCATGGGCCAGAGCGTGGCCAGGCTGGGTGCCATGGGCCAGCCATGCAGAGAGAGACACAGCCCATCGGCTGGGCACGGGCAGGTGGCACCAGCAAACCTCCTCTGCCCCAGTGCTGAGTGCCACAGCCACGCTGTGTCCGGCAGCACCGGCACCCTGCCACACCCTGCATGTCCCCTGGCCATTCTGGGCCATCCTGGGCCATCCTGCTTCTGCCCATGGAGAGCAGCCTCCAGAAAGCGACCAGGGACTGACTTCCCCTAGGAGGACACAAACACGAAGGGCTGCTGCCATCTCCTGGGGGCTCTCAGGGCATGGCCACCCCGGGATGGACAGGGACAGAGGACTGACCAGCCAGGCTGGGCAGTGGGCTGTGCCAGGCCTGGGAACAGAGCACAGGGTCCCTGCTCTGCCTGCGAGCCCCCTGACTGGTGGCTTTGGCCCCTGCTGCCTAAAATCCAGTGCTCCAGAGATCATCTAAAGAAGACAGGGAGAAAGATAATCATCTGCAATCCCTCAGGTCCTTTATTACTCCAGAAAACTTTTATTACTCCACATCAGTGTTTTCATCCCACAGGTCAGTGTGAGCATGCCCAGCACAGAGAATCCCAAGGCTGGGCGTGTTTATTCTCCATCCTCAGACACTCCTGCTGCCGTGGGCCAGCGTTTGTGGCCACCCAGCAAACCCCAACCAGTCCGATGAACTCCACATGCTGTGGAGCCAGTCCAGGGTCTGGCACTGCCCAGGGACTCCTCTCTGCCAGGCTGGATCCATCCCGTGGGGCACAGCACAGCTGGGGCAAATGTAGCCGTGTCTCCAGCTGGGAATGGTGCTGACAGCTGCCACCAATTACCTGAGGATTAGAGACAACTCCCTCTCTCTTGGGCAGATCCCCTGGTGCTTCTGGGCTGAGCCTGAGAAGAGGGTGGTGGCTTCACCCTCAGTGCTGAGACCCAGCAGGGTTTGGAAGGGGGTTCCTGATTGCAAGAACCAATTTCTTTGGGTTTGGTCATGCTGTAGTGGGAGGGAAGGGAGTTTGGGGCTGCACTGCTGCTCAGTGAGAGCCTGGCCCTGGAGCAAGAACAGAGCCAGGGCTGCCTTGGGGTGGGCTTGGTGCCAGGGGGCTGCACTATGGGCACTGCATTGCCCACTCTGTGCTGGCTCACTCAGGAGTCTGAGGGCACAGCTACAACTCCAAGGTGTGTCCTAGGAAAGGAAAAATGTGGAATAAGGCAATTGTCAAGGAAAGTCAGCAAAATCATAAATTAATGTGAAAATCAGACAGCAGAAATTTCTTCCAGTGGTTCTGAGCTATGGAGGTTAATGTGTAGTTTGAGGGAAAGTGAAATCTTAACTCTGAGTTGTGCAAATGTGGTGATATTTTAGTGCAGTTGCTTTTGAAATAGCTCCCCCACCCCCCATTGCTCCAGCTTAATTGCCTCAAATGATTTAATTCCTTCTGTCTGTGGTGGTTAATTGAAGGTAAAAAATGCTTCCAGCTGGGGCTCTCAGGTCTTTTCCTGGTGCTGTCCAGGGGCAGGGCTGGGAGCAGGACCAGCCTCCCCAGCAGCTCTGTGCTCCAGCAGGGCCCCCAGAGCTCATGCATCTCCTGCTCCAATCTGAAGGTGAAGCCCTGATGAAGATGCCATCAGCTCAAACCAGAGCTGCCCTCAGTAATGCCCAGTGAGGCTTTGCAACCAGGCCCTTCTGTACCTCCAGAACTGGCTGTGGCACGAAGCTGAGGGTGCACGTGCCCCTGGTCCTGTGCTGTGTCCCCTCCTGTGGCCTCATTGTTCTTGAGGGCTGGGTGGCTTCAGCCTGTGCCACTGACCCTTAACTGCAGCCCCTCAGGTGGAAATCTCCCCTCAGGTGGGTGAGCTCACCTGGGGGCACAGGCATGGGGAAAAGCCAAAAGGTGTTTAATCAGAACAGGTCAGAGTTCTGCTCTGGCTTCCCAAAGGCTGAGCTCCTGAAGGGCAGGTAAGGACTGGTTGTGGCAGCTTTGGAACTAGGCTGTGGAAAGAGCTCAGAGGTGCTTTGGTGGGTAAAGCAAAGGAGCATCTTTGCAGCCTGGAGGATCAGCCAGAGCTCACCCAGCAGCAGCACCTGGGGCTTTGCAGGCAAGGGCCTCTGCTTCAGCTGCTGCGGTGCTTAGCTGAGAACATTAAAAAATCGAGTTCACTCTTGCACAGGTTTGCAGATTCAAGTTAGGATGGAGGAGTTAACTTGTGGAAAGAGGGTTACCATTTAATTAACATTGGTCTGATAAAATAGGAAATTATCTAAAGTAACTGCTAGGTAAGTCAATAAAGAAGAATATTTATTTTCTAAGCATATTAAGTGAACAACTCCAAATTCTGAAATGACTGACAGAAAAGCCATTGTATTGATAAATTAATATAAGCATTGGGCACTGTGGTAAAAACCTCTTTTGGTTTCCAAAACGAGGGAATTAGCTTTGCTCTCTCAGAATACTCACTGAATTCAAAGTTTTGACAAATGTAATATTATGTGAAGTTTTAGAATAGTTGGTTTTAAACCCAACCATCCCCAGTGTCTTCACCAGAATCGCTTCAGAGCGATTCCCTCCGCTCACTGCCGCCGGCCACCGCCAGAGGGCGGCAGCGAACAGCGCACCTGGCCGCAGGTGCGGCGTGACCGAGCCTTCGGCACCGGGATCCGCCGGGAACCGCCGGGAGCCGCGGCCCTCGGGCACGGCAGCGGGACTGAGGCATTGTGCCAGCCCCGGGGTAACAGCAGCTCCACCACGGAACCCCTGAGAGGCTCTCAGGCACCTTCCAGCAGCTCCTGGGCTTAAAGGCGAGAAACGCAGTAGGAGTGATGGGTAACTTAACTTTAATTCAGTCTGCTGAGGTCTAGAAGGGTGACAAAAAGGCCGATGTGTACACAGATCCCCCTTGGATGAAACAAGGACCCATGGCTTTCACTGCCTGCTCAGCCTCAGCTGTGCGTGTCCCAGCTCTGGGACAAGCAGTGAGCCTTTTCCACAGGCAGGGAAAGGGCAGCAGGGGACAAGATGTGGTATTTTGAAAAACTGCTCATACAACAGGTTCAGGATTCTGAATACATTCTTGAACTTTTATTCTCACAGTAGGTAAGCAGTGGATTAAAAAACTCAGTAGCAAAACCAGACCAAAACTAAGTCTCACATCTTCAGAAACAAACATGGGCATTTGCATGTCAGATTTGGGTGCTGAACTGTAATTCACATCCTGACAGTGGAAATGCAAATGACCAAGGAGGAATTTGGCAGTGGGAGCAAACTGCTGCATGTCTCACCATGGAAAATGTGCAACAAACACATTCAGGTGTTGGCAAGGCCGAGCAAACGCTGGGCCAGGGAGAACAAATGCAGTGATAACACAGATTCTGAAACAGTGTAAGCAGAAGAGAAAAATGGGACAGCTTAATGGAAGCTGTTTGGCACTTCCAGCAGAGGCTGCTTCAGCCACGTGCAATGTTAATCTTTCTGTACTTGGATTAGATTTTTTTTCCTCATGTACATCCTGCTTTTGCTTCCACTGAAGCTTAAAAATTCCACTGGTGAATTGTGGAGTGTTAGGGACACTTCATAAATGAGGCAAATCAGAAGCTGCTCTTTTCTAAGATTTGAAGCCAAAGTGGCAGCAAGGAGCAACTGCCAATTACAGAAACCCAACTGCAACTGGCTTTAGCCTAAGAAAAGAAACTACAATTTCAAATGCAGTTCTGTGGTGTCACAGACCCCCATTTCCCCAAAACCATGCTACAATCAGTACTGTGGATCAGATCCCTTACTATAAAAACCAAAAAATCCCATAAAACAGAAATCAAGGATTTCTTAAGTGACAAAACTACATTTTCAGCGGTGATTCCCTGCATGTGCAACATCTGCTCTTGTCAAGGTATGCATCTTTTCTGGGTTCAAAATGTGCAAATCCCATAAATTATATGTTTTCTCCAGTCAGATTCCCTTACTAGTGCTAAACAAATTCACAGTATAAACTGTCAAGACTCTTCATGCTGTGAATGAATATATTTATATATATGTATATATATACATATATATATACATATATACATATATATAAAAGGTAAAGTGCAATTTGTTGTTTTGTAGAGCCACACACAGGCCCTGTCCTGCAGCGTGTGGTCGCAGCAGGTTTTGGGATGGGAAGAACCCATCCTCATCAACAATGTCATCATTCCATGGCAGATGGTTCTGCTCTTCATCGGGCTGCCTGGAATTTGCCACGCAGTGAAGTCTGAGCAAAGGTTCTTCCTTCAGCCCATCCAGCGTCTGACCCTTGTGGGTTTCCCTTCGACAGCAGAGCTGTGGGTTTCACCTGAACAAGGAGCACGGGACTGACAGGTGGGAGCCCAGCCCTGGCTCAGCAGCTCCCGCGCAGTCTGGCCCGGGCAGGCGCGCGGAGCTCAGCGCGCCCCGGCCCCGCTCTGCTGCAGCAGCTCCTGCTCGTCGTCCTCGGAGCCCGAGGGGCCCTGGCGCACCTCCTCGTACCACTTGTTGGTCAGGGTCTTCATCTGGATGCGCCCGTCGTGCAGGTCCTGGGGCAAAGCAAAGCACAGCATTTCACCTGCTGCAGCAGCGCTGTGCCAGGGCGCTGCAGGGCCAGGGCTGGGCACAGCCCTCGGGCAATCACCTGCTCCTGCCCTCCGAGCACGCACTGCCCTCTGCTTCCCAACAGAAAACATTGATCAGTGCTCAGCCAGTAATTATTGCTACAGATGACAGTTTTGGTGAGGGGTGTTTTTACCTGTGCTCTCTAGACAGTCCTGCTCTGTGTGTTTCAACAATCCTAATGCTGTCTGGAGGGCCTGGCTTGGACTCTCCTCCTGGTGCTCCCAGGAACACTGGGAAGCTTGTGGCCAGCCATGGTGACTCACATGCTTATTTTTCTAGCCTTTGGTTGCAATCTGGATGGCAGCCTATGCTTTTGGCTACCAACTACGAGTCAGATGCTTACTTTGGTTTTTTGATTCCTTTCTGGTTTTGCAATAAATTACTAGTTTTTGTAGGAAAGTGCTGAAATGGTACTTTTGAAAAGTACAAAACAAGAGGAAAAACAGTACTTTTGAGCAGGCTAGGAAGATGGAATGCGCACTTACACAAAATTATTAACTCCACAGCCAAAACGCTTCCATGGGAAACTGGAAAAACAGTGAATTCTCTGACTAAGGAGCCTCAGATTTCTGAAGCATGGGAGTGAAAAAGGCACAGTATTTACACCTTGGGGGCACTCAGTGTTAAGTTACTGTCAGGTGTTGTTTTGCATATACAGCCCCAGAGCCTTGTCTCTGGGAAGTGAGCAGTCTGGAAAGCACAGGGTGCAATGCTGGTGCCTATTTCCAAGACACAAACTGCACTCTGCAGCAACAGCACAGCTCCAGAAGTCACAGGACCACTGACAGTAAGAGGCAGGAACTGCGTGTGACAGCTCTTTAAAAACTCTGCCCGAGTGGCAGCAGCTTTTTCTAGCAGCCAGTGACTCCTGATGCCCTTCATGGCTCCCTGCACAATTAAAGGCGAGTTCAGCAAATCCATGCACCAAGTTTAAGTGGGGGAGCTCTGAGATGCTCTTTTAATCCAACTTACAGAGCAGCTGCTCATTACAGCTGCTCTCTCGATGCATGAGCAATACACAGATGTCCCACTGTCCCCACAAAGTCGTATGGCTGCACGATGAGCCCTGTGTGGTACTGAGAACAACCACCTCAAGCAGTTTCTCTTCCTCAAGAAAATAAGGAAGACTTACTTCTTGTGTGAGTCTTCTGGTGAAGAAAGGATTCAAATACTCCACATCAAGCCGCATAAACCCTTTGAGGTTCTGGCGTTTTATGTACTGGGCTTCATATTCCTCCTCTGTGAGCTCCGACAAATGCTCGGATTCTACAGTGTTTCCCTAGAAAAATCACAAAAATGGAATAACCCGGAGAAGTGGCAATCATCCCACCACCTTGATTCAGCCCCTGCTCTGTGGTCTCCCTTGTCACAACCAGTTGTCATGCTGGAACAATATGGAAATGATCTCCATCCCAGCCTTGCAAGGCTTAGGACTGTGAGTCTGTTCAGCCATTGAATCCCAGAGCCACTTAGCTTCCCTTTCCATGCTGAAAGGGAAAAGACCTCTAATGTTCCATGTTTTGTTTTGTCACTCTTGCTGAGAACAGGTTTCTACTGTTCAGGTTTTCTCTTGTGAGCTGGACAATGCTTTAATCCAGCAAGCAGCACTGCTGTCATTGTCCCACTGAAAACAAGCCCTGTCAAACACGCCCTGTCCCTGCACTCTGCCTGCACTTCCTTGTATGGACAGTGCAAGGTCATTCTAAAGACTACAACCAACCTCATGCACAGAGAAAATGTTCTTAAGATCCTCCAGAACAATACCCTGTATATACTCTTCAAGAGTAATATATACTCTTCAAGGTTTAGAGAAAAACAGGAAAAAACGTTCTGTGACACTTTTTATTCTCATCTTTTGCACAAGAGGTTCCAGAGTGGCTTTTGGCTTTGTCAGATCTCTTGCTTTGCCAGAAACTGCTTTAAAATAAAGTCCAGTCAGAGGGGGGCTATTGTTATGACCTTCTCATGGCCTTTGAATTTTTCAAAATAATTTCCATCTGCCTTTTATGATGAATTTCCATCTCACACTATACCAACTACTTTCCCTCTGTATATGACTCAATCCTCTATAATCTGCTTTATGCTTTGCCAGGGTTTACTTTAATTTATATAGATCAACCTGTAATTGGATTGAATTAAGAGCTCCCCTTGTCCAAACACATATTTTGTATAAACACTAACCAAACTCTGTCTTTGAGATATTTTAAAATTTGAATGCTTGGCTTTGTCCTATTACCTTGGTTTTTCTACTGCCTTCATCTTACTTTTTAGTAAAAAAACATGTTCTAGTCCTGAAAAATGTCTGAACTGAAAAAAACTCCCCAACCAAACCCCAGTGATGCTGTGAATGAAACCCCAAACAAACCATCTTCTCTGTCTTGCTAAGATTGACGTCCTTCTTGCTCCTCTTGCGTGGTTTGGAGTCCTCGATGTCCACGAGCCTGATGAGGGGCATGGTTCCCCCTCCCAGCAGCAGGATGGTGAAGAGCACAATGATGATGGTCGTGGTGCCAATGAGCTGCCGCTTCTCGATGGGCTCCAGGCCCAGGTGCAGGCTGAGGGCATAGGGAATGGCACCACGGAGTCCTCAGGGGATAGAGCAGGGCAGCAAGGGAGAGTCAACAACAGCAGCACCTGAGCACCCGGAGAGCCCAACAGCAATTCTCCACCCTCAAAAGGGCCCTCACAATCCTGTGCTGTGCCCATCACCTACCACTTGGCTGCCACCCTGAACAAGTCTGAGCATTTCAGACACTGTTGTTCAGACTGTCAAGCTGCTGGGCCTAGAGAGACAAGCAGCCTCCATGCAGAAAAGCTCTTGTGGGGCTCACCAGAGCAAAGTCCTCCAGCACAAAGAGGAAAGAGAACATTTCCTTGCACTTGGGTTTCGGAACATTTAGCTGAGTTTTGCTCAACCAATGAGAAACCAGTTCCTCCTCCAGTGGGCCGCACAATAAAAGAGATAAAACATTTTTTCTGATTCTCAGTATTCTGAGCTTTAACTTACCACTAAACCACATGATAAACATCATTTTGGGAGTGATTTTATGATCACGGAAAAAGTTGAGTAGATAGGAAAGTGGAAAAATATTCACTGCTCTACCAAAGAGAACCAGGACCTGAAAAACAGAAATAAAAGCAAAAGACCATTTGGTGTGTTACATCCACAAGGCCCCAGTTGCAGCTGGTTTTACAGGGCAAGGGGAATATGCTCTTTTTGCTCACAGGCAGGCCTGCTAAATCAGACCTGTCTCTGAAGGAGACCAAGTTGCTTTACTTATAATAAATAAAGGAACCCAGGAGACATTCCAGGGAGACCAAGAAGTACTTTGGGTAAAAGTGCTCCTCGGTTCAGCTCCTTTAATCATTCCCTTGGTGCAGCAGCCAAGAGGCAATAAGGTATTTCTATTGTCTTCCTGTGGCCCAGTTGCTCAGAAAGGCCAGGAGCCAAACAAATACACGTCAGCCTGTTTCTCAACACGTCCCTGGGTATGGCTGTGAAACATACCCCACACTGAAGCAACACTTTTGAGAGCAGAAAAGAAAAAAAAGGGGACTATTGATTGAATGGCAAACAATTAACACAGAGAAAACTTTAACTCAGAAAAAGGCAAGGTTTTCTCAGAGCATTGTTTTTAAGCTCCACTACAAACAGACCTTGATAAGGTAAATATCCTAGAATTAGTCAGCAGGATCCTTGAAGGGCTGTGCTGTTTTCCTTTATGAATCACCCCAAAATTACACAATTTGCATCACGCCTGAGAGAGCAGTGCCACCCAGAAGGAAGTGTCACACCTTAGACATATATTAGATAGGGAAGTTGTGTGCAGGGCAGGCAGAGCAGCTCCCTGTGCTGATAGCCCTGTCTGGGGAAGCTGTAGATAACAATCCTTCCCTTGAACCCTGCACTGAATGGGCCAGTGTACACTGCTGTGCACAGCTGGAAACAGACCCACACTGCCCTCCCTGCACTCTGCAAGAGGAACACACTTCTCATGCTGATATTAAACCATTATAATGGCAACAGGTGCAGCCAAGCCCCACGTGAGACGTGATCCACAGAGTCACTGCACTAAGGCACGCTGAAGTGGGTTTAAAGGCAAAAGAATTAGGAAAGGAGTCAGAGAATTTTTTATAAAAACCTATAAATCATAACAATTATTCTAAAATCTTTCAACTGTAAGGTGTTTCCCCCTCCCCAATACCAAAAATGCATCTAAAAAGATATGGAAGGAAGTAAATACCTACTATGCACCAGATGACAAAGGACATTTCAAACTTGTGAGGAAAACTAAAAATTGACAGGCCAAGAAATGCAAAAACACACGTTTCTGAAAAAGAGAAATCACATTTAAATAAACAATTCTAGAAAACCTTTTCCACTCCTGTTATTAATTACTACATAGAGTACATAAAATGGGATTTCCTGACCAAACCCTGGAGAGCTGCTGGTGCTCACTAAGGAGTGGTTAAGTTCCTTCTGCAGCAAAGCCACTCCCTGATCACACTGCATCCTCCTGCAAACAATACAGAATTCATTCACGGCAGCCCCCAGAAATCAGGGACATATTTGTAAGGCAGGCACATGTAATTTCTTCAAAGTTTGGTTTGCAAGAAGAACTGGAAAGGCTCTAGGACTGAGCTGCTTGTACCATTACTTCCAAAAACCTCCATATGTGAAGCTACTGTTTTTGCAAGTAGCTTTTTATACTAAAAAACATTAAAAAATACCACTCAACCCCATCTCCTAGAACTAAAAACAGACTAGAGGAACACACAAGTCAGAGATGTCTATTTGGCCATCAATCTTATGGCAAATCTTAGCAGGGGCCTGCAGGATGGGAGAGAGATTTACTGCATGTTTTATCCAGTGTGGCAGGAAAGGTGACTTTTGAGTGCCTTCCAGCCTCCACTCTCGGGAATTCTTCTCTTAAAGACAAGGACCATGGACACACAAATGCCTGGATGTATATTCACACCTCTGCTGCTCCCAGAGAATCACAGTTCCATGCAAGTGAAATTTTCAAGGATTAATACTAGATTTAATAGCAGGCAGCACCTACCACACATGAAAGCCACAGTTCTGAGTGTCTGCTGCATCAGGATCTGTGTCACTGGGGACAGGTTGTGGTGTGTGTAGTGAGACATCACGATGCCAGAGAACAGGATTGCCATGATACCTGTGGGCAAGAACGTGGCAGTTAGCACAAGACTCTGCAAGGATTTACTGCTGAGACCCTCCAGAGTAATCTTCTCACAAGGCAAAACCTGCTTCTCCAGCAATACAAATATTTTAATGTATCAAACCGTGTGGTCAGAACTCATTTTGCTCTCACCTGAGAGTGAGATCCCTTCTGCAAGTCCATAAGGAAGGTAAGCAAAGATAATCATCATCCCAAATTCTAGGGAAGGTGTCTTCCTTAAATCAATGTGCTTTAGTACGTACACACAGAAATGTTATGGAAAAAGTAAATTAAAAAATAAACCAAAGAAATATTTTGATGTGTTTGTTACAAAACAATGATTATGCTTAATGTACTTCTCTACTGAATAGCCAATAAAATCTACATATTGGCCTTCAACTCAAGTATGGAAAGATTAGTAATTTCTTATGAGGGGAATGTTTCTTATAGAAGCTACTGCTGCTACAAGTCTGTCAGAAGACAGAGCTAGAGTCAGAAAAAGATCTCTTATTGATGTGCTCTACAATACTGGTAACAACAGGTAAGTCAAATACTTTTGAGACACAAGTAACTCTAAAGAGCAAACAAGCTGCTTTTCTCTTTGACTTAGTATAATTTAGATATGAGTCAAAGAATTGTTGAACATCTGTCTCCCTCTTTTGTTGTGATGTATGGAATAATTTCAAAGTTTTTGAATTAGGCTGATGAACCAAAAGGGGAAATAAGTCTGTATTTAATCAAACATTCTCTTCCTGTTGTTTACAAACCAAGTGTTTGGCAGTGTGTCCCAGCTGATACAAGTAGAGCTGTACAGCCCAGAGCTCACACAGTGAAGTCAGAGCCCAAGAAGTAACAAAGGTGTCTGAGCTACAGCTAACAGCCTTCCTGATCTCAGCAGAGCCCCTCCTGGGTTGTTTAGCAACCAATTCATGGAAGTGGAAGAGGCAAAATATAACCCAGGGTAAATCCAAACAGAACAGTGTCTGCATTCAGCTGCCTGCACATGATCCACAGGGACAAACGAGCTGGGCTGACTCAAAGGCCCCTGGGAAAAGCAGCTTTTTTTTCTTTTTAATTAACTGTTTTATGTATGTAAAAAAGAAGCCATATGCTTGTTAAAATGGATTGGTATTGAAATGGAATTAATATATTTTGAATTTACAAAACAATTACCATATCTTATAACACTCCAATGCACATAAGCTATTATACAACATTTCAGACCTTAATTATGTTCATAAAAATTTGATGCCACTTTTAATACACTCCCATGCACACTAACATAAAACCAAAATAATGTCTAATAAGAAATATCCTCTAAGAAATGCTGGAGAAGATGGGAAGAAAAATACTACTAGGATTTTGCAGTTCACCAATGTATACATCTATATCACCAGAATTGAAAAAGGATATTAATGCAGAAATAAGACCAGTAAGTGTGCCAAGTGCTGCAGAGCCAAAGAACATCTTGAGAAAGTATCCCAGCGCCTGTAGAAAGGTTTGCCATCCACTTACATCTGACATATTTTCCCTTGTCAAACCTTCTGCTGTGCTAGATACAATTAAAAGAGAAATAAAAAGAAATGGTTATACATTCTAAGCCTGGATCCAAAAATATCAAACATCTTTTGAGCATAACAACAAAAAAGACTCCCCTTTCTTTGTTGCTACCACTCTTAAAAGGCTTTTACTGTGATATATATAACAAGAGGAATGTCAAAAGACATTAAATCAAGGCTCAGTGTAATCCCCAAAGGGAAACCTAATTCTGCTAAAAATCCAGCATTGCTCCTCTGAAGAATCCCAGAATGGCGTAAATAGGCTATGGTGGTGCCCAGGATTTGAAAACAATGTTCAAACTCCGAGAAGGAAAAGAAAACACATTTTACAGTGCTAAAAACTCATGTGATCCTCTGAGAAGAACAAATGAACAGGAAGAACGCTCATCAAATATTTAAGTGTGGATGAGAGACAAGAAGGTCACTGAAAGAAAACAAAGCAGCGCTTAACAGGAAAGGGGAGAAACCTCATTGAATTTCAGGAATATATTTAATGAAAATTCTGTGCAAAGAACACACAGATTCTAGCTAGTGCTTCTTTTGGCTGCTTTTAGCCTTCAGTATTTTCCCTGAAAGCACCCCAACTGTAATAAAAGCAATTATTCCATTAGAAAATTACTCTGACATCACTACGTGCTTGGCACAGCTGTTCCTTCTAGACATTCACAGTCACATCTATTGGCTTCAGCAATAAGATGAAGACATTTCTATCCATTCTTTACTCTGTCAGCCCCAAAGAATTATCACAGGCAAAAGATAAGGATTCTGGAAGTTCCTCTTTCCTGTAGCCCCAACACAAACACAACCCCACTGCATGGACATGCTGTATTGCTCCCCAGCCACAGTGGCACTCTGGGCACCAGCCAATGGCACAGAGACAGAGCAGCTCTGGGAAGGGGAATATTGCTGTGCCTGACAGGTGACACGTGGGGCTCCTGCTGCCAGGACCCTTTGATGCAAAGAGAGCTGATAATGAATGGGATTAGAAAGAATCAATTATCCAGGGTCAGTGAGATAAGGCACTGAGGGGACATTTACTGTACCCTGCCCGTGCAGTTCATGTCATGGATTGCTTTTTACACAGAAGCACCATTCAGGATTCAGCCTTACACCTGAAACACACCATGTGTTCCAAAGGAAGGTGGAAGAATAACTGTAGACCAAAAAAACTAACAGCAAATTATGTAGTGACTGTTCCCATAAACACGTGTGGCTCCAGTGTACTTACTTGGTCAGGACAATTGAGACTGCATCGTTGAGAATACTTTCTCCAAAAACCAACATGTTAAGCACAGGATCCACATTGAGGGCATTGAAAATGGCAATAGTAGCCACAGGGTCAACTGCAGATATTAAAGAGCCAAATGCAAAACTGGGAGAACACAAAAGAGGAAACTAGATGAAAGAAAAACTTCCATGAAGTAACTTCCATGAAGAACAGTAACAAAGCTCATTTGTGTTACAGTTTCTACACAGAGATAAGAAAGTACTTTCCTTCCAGTCATAAGAACTTGGCCACTTGCCAAGTTCTTGAAAAATTTACATTATTGATGCTGAAAAACTTATTCTGTCTTTTAAGAGAGGATGTGGAAAAGGAAGTTATACCCTTATCACATATATTAATAACACCAGCTAATCAACAAATCTTAAAGTTTGGTTAAAATACCCAGTATCTCTCTCAAGAAATCACTGAGCACAGAACAGAACAGACTAGAATGCAAAATAATGAAACATAACACAACACTATTTGGAAATGAGGGTGTAATAAACAGGGTATAGAAGTGTTCCATCTATTTCTTAGTTTCATATACAGTGTTGAATCTCAGCAGTCTAAACAATGACCAAAAGAGATGGCCAACTCTAGAGCATTTCCCACCTGCAGCTATCTTGAAGAAAGCTTTATTTCATATACTACACCATTTCCCCAAGAGCTTACCTGTCTGTCATGTTGAGTTTATAAATTACATCAGCCTGAAAGAATAGGTAGAACATAATTACAATTAACTGCAGTGTTCTTCTTTCTTAAAAAACAAACTATTCATCAAATCCTGAGTTCATTAAGAAGAAAAATTCACAGTAGTTATGTGGTCCAGTTTAACACTGCCCTCCCACTGTAATCTGCTGCTACAATTCTGTTCACCCAAGATCAGGGAACTGGAGCAGAGTCAGGTGAGCAGAGTAACCAAGACATTCAGAGGAGGAGAAATCTAAGTGGCAAAGAGGAAAGTATACAATGCTTGGCCTTCCAGAATGCAGTCCGAGAGAAAAGATAAATATCTGTGTCTACATCTAACCAATGGGAAACACCACAGAAGCAAAAAAAAAAAAAATATTGTAGAATATAAGATGGCTCTAGAGAACGCAGGTTTTGGAACAGCCTTCCAACAGGAAGATTGTGGAAGTTAGAAAAAAGTAAAACTCAAGTCTTAATTGCTTTTCCCACGACACACGCTGTGTCACGGAGTGGCTCAGGTTGGAAGGGACCCCTGAGGTCACCTACCCCACCCCTCCAGCTGCACAGGGCCCTTGGAACACCAGGATTGTGTTACCCAGGACTGTGTTCAGAGAGCTCTTGAGTACTTCCAGGGAGGGAGACGCCACAGCCTCTCCAGCAGTATCCATGGAAGGGGGTGTGTAACACTGCCTTTGTGAGAGCAGAGAACTGCACTTTGTGACCCAGGAATTCACTTTCACTCTATTTGTCTGCTCTTGAAAAAGGGACTTTCAAACAACAAGCCAGATAAACTTGAGTGCTTCAAAGCAGAAAGTCTTACCCGGCCCAGGAAATAGATTCCTCCACCTACAATGAAAGCTGATATTGCAGTGCCAAATACTGAGAACAGAATGATGGAACCAATGTTCTGAAAAAAATTACCCTGGAACACAGTAATAAAATAAGTAAATTAGCACAAATGGCTTGAGGGAAAACTCATGTTTGGGTTTCCATTTAATTAGATCCTAACTCACAACTGGGTTTACGATCACAAAGGCTCAATTTGGTTCCAGGCACTCCAGGACACACATCCACACCATCTGCCTAGAGACACTGCTGCTCTCCTGAGGACAACAGCAATTCCTCTGAATCCCAGGACTGATTCCCTGGCTGGCACCATAACAAGAACCCAATCCTCAGGCAGACAGCTGGATATTCACCAGCATTTAAGACATATTTCCCACCTGGCAGAAGTGTAAGTTAATCCCTCTGCTGGAGACAGGGCATGTGAAAAAAGGCTTGTACACTTCCCAGTTGCTAGTCCATTTCTTGAGATTTTGTATGAGAAGGCCCCCAGTGTTGGTAGCAGCCCCTGGTATCACCATGGCCACTGTTCCCTCCCTCTCTGCAGCACAGCTGGAGCAGAGGGGCTGCACAAGGGAGCACCAAAGCCCCCCGGCCAGGAGGAGAGCTGTAAGAAATGGCCATGGAACACGGGCCCCCAGGCAAGGGTCACAACCTTACACACACCTTCCTCTTCTTCAGCTGTGGAGTGACTCCACCTTTCCCACTTCTCTTCACAGCAGCCCTTGTACAGCTCTGGTGAGGTAAGAACCTCTCCAGCCAAGGAAAACCTTGTCTGTGCTGCACCCCACACCTTGCCAGCACTCAGTTATCAGCAACAAGCTACGCTCTGCACTCTGGGTTGAAGAGGTTTAAATTTTGCACTCTCAATTCCCTAATGATTAATATAATGGAATTTATTGCAATTATGCTAAGCTTCATGGAGATAACTAAAAGCAGAATCTGTTCCAAACAAAACATCCAAAATGAGTGTCTGGCAGGGACTGACCTTGTGCAGTGAATATCCAGATTCAAATATAATAGGTGGAAGCAAAAGCAGAAAAAACATATTTGGACGAAACATTTCTTCTTCCTGAAAAAAAAAATCATTATAATTTCAGGGATATCATAATTGTTGAAATAACATCAAATCTTCCAAAAGAAAAGCTATTTAAAAATAGAGATGGAAAATGAGAAATCTTTCTCCCTTCTTATAATGACTGAAGAACAGTAGACTATTCCAGGGCTGCTACTTCTATTGTTCTTTTTCAACCCAGTGATAGAAAATTAGGAGTTACTTATTTTAAATTACTGTCTCCAAAAAAAGCTGCACAGAAAACAGGTTATTTATGGTAAAGGAAAAATCTTCCAGTTCCACAAAGAGTATTCCCACTTTATCTGAGAGTCTGGAAATCTGTAAGGACTGCCAAGGAACAGTGACCTCTTGGCCACTGTTTGAACAGAACAGGTTAACTGGGACCAAGCAGTCTCACTGGAAAACTCATCACCTGACAAGAAAATCACATCATCAGCCCAGTGCTCCTGCAGGTGACCAGGCTCAGGTGACACACCACCTGAGGGGCCTGAGGCTGGATTCTTCTCAGCAAATGTAATTTCTGCCTGAATTGAATGGTACTATTCTGAAGGTTCCTTTTTGTCATCACAGTGATATAAATGGAACCCACCATGAGGTAAGATGCTATTTTTTTGTGCCCTCAGTCTTTGTCACTTATCTCATCCCCTGGCTAACACTGTTCATGCTGTACCCCCAGCCTGGCACCCTGGTTTTTCTGCTGGCAGAGCAGAGGTACTCATCTCTTTAAAGTCTCATTCCTGCCTGCACCAGTGATAATCATCTTAAAGGATCTGGGGGGCTTAGCAAACAAAACTCATCCTTTGGGCTGAAACGCTGCAGCCCGTGGGGGTGCACAGAGCACACAGCCCTGGGAGTGGATGGCTGGCACTGCCTGCTCCTGTCAGCACAGCACAGCACCTCAACAAAGCCACAGAGCCCAGCCTGCACTCCATAAAAACCTGAAACAGAGCTGGACAAGGAACTGAGAACAATGGAAAGGAAGGGCTGTGTTTGTGCTGCATGGAAGCAGAGGAAAATAAACCATCAGCTGTGCTAGCCAAGAACTACCAGCAAGCACAAGGTCCTAGCGGCGAACTTGAGTGAACTCTTGGTGAGGTGTGATCACTAGAAATCACAGAGCAAAGTTTTCAGGGCAGGGATATGATCCATGACTTGCTTTGTACAGGGATATAGTCTGCAGTTAAATATTTCATTTTTTATCTTATCAGATAAACAAAAAGTATTTAATAAACTCAGAACCATTTATAACCATGTAATAAGGTCCATAATTATTGATCTAACATTACAACACCCGATGTTAAAACCTAAGCTTTATTACAGTGAAAATAACTCAATTAAAAAAATAATAATGTGATACCTGTGGCCTTCCACCCTGGCTGACAACACAAACAAGCACAGCTCCCCAGTGCCTCCCAAGATGTGACCAACACTTCCCAGAAAACCCCCACGTAATTCATCAGTTGTGATCAGGATTTGCCGAGTTTAGAGAACAAGTGCTCCAGTCAGAGCATGAAGATTTCTTTTTCCTTCTTACATGCATGATCTTACTCAGATTATTTTATTTAATCCATAAGAAACTAATTTAAAATGCTGATGTTGTGATTTAACTGATTTTCAATTTTAAGTCAAATCCAGCTGACAGAAATCATGAACGAAAAAGCACTAACTACTGCAGCCCCCACTGCTTCTAATGACTTCATATGTAAAAATGAAATATTTCAACACAACTGCTGAGCTATGTAATTGTTTCAACAAGTGTACAAAGAAGCAGCGTAGTTAGCTGACAAAAAAACAAAGTATAATATGTAGTTCAAAAGCTACATCAGATTGAAAATGTGTGCATTTTAATGTACTTCAACTAAGGAGAAAAAGATCTTCCTTTAGGGCAATAACTGCCAAGAAATATAAAATTGCAAGCTAGGATTAAAATTCACTACTCAGACCAAGATGTTCAGCTGGCTGATATTAATTCTGTTTAGAACTGGCAATTCAAATCACTGTGACTTCAATCAGTTCACTGATTTAATAAATTGTTCAGTGCTGCGAAACAAAATCATAGTTTAAATGCTGCAAGATTTTAAATTAAAGCAGGAATAGTGTAGAGGAATGTGGATAAACAGTAGGAGAATCCTTGCTTTGCTGGAGACTTCAGCTCTTGGAGAAACTTCTGCCAGGACCTGCCCTCTAAAACATCAAGTATTACAAAACCTTTTTCGTAAGATTTAGGGATTTTTCTACAATTAAAAATGAATTGTTACAACTATACCTTCCAGTTGGCCAGCTTTTGAGCCTCTATGATTTTTATAAAAGCTCCCATAAGGATACCTAGGAGAGAATAAGAAAACATTCTAAAATAGCAACAAAATGTGTCACTGTTTATCAGCTCTCCAAGTTTTAGAAGTGAAAACAAGGCAAAACATAGTGCAGCAAGTTAGTTTCATTCCTAAACCATGAAAATACTGAGTGGTTTTGGGTTTAATCCCCAAATACCCAGTCTCCAATACATTACATAACTGCAGAGTTTCCCTGCACAACAGATTGTCTCTTGGGATATCCCAGCTCCAAACAGACCTACTGAGAGTGTGATGCTCACTGGCTCAGAAAGATAACAGGCTTATCTACTCAAAAACACTTCTCATCTAAGCTGCACTCAAATGAAATTTCACCTTTCTTGCTGAAGAATCAGGAAGTTATGAGTTAGGCATCTGTGCTTCATGTCACTTCAATACTATCTGCAGTTAAAGCAGCTTAAATGAAATCAGTCTTCTCCACAGAAGTGAATTTTGTTTGAATGAAATCATAGCACTTTCTGGCAATGAAGAAGGCAACAAACTCTGATCAGGGTGGAGATCCTGTCAGAACTATTTTCCAAATGAATTACACACTGTTTAAGTCATGTAGAAATAATGTGAATACAGAAGATAGAATTTTACCAAGGCTGCTGCAAACTCAGTGGTTAAAAGTTATAGCACTCTTTCCTCCCATACATCTTCAAACATAAAACTGTAACAAGATTTCTTCTGGAAGTCACAAAGATAACTCATGAACTGTCATTAATTGTTTTCAAGTAGTTATAGGGAACTTGTCTTCAACCAGATTTCAGATCTGTGCTTCTGCATGGTTGTGTTTTATAATTTACAGAATGGAGACTTCACAGTCAAACACTGGAACAGAAGCCAAATACTCCAAATGAAAGGTACAGAGTGTCTGAGAAGCCTGAAGTATGCTTTCCTGTAACTCATGTTAAGTGTGCTTTTCTGTAACTCATGAGACCTCCTCTCATGCTGTAGCTAACAAAAGAGTCTCACAAACAGAATCACATGGATTACTGCTGATGGATGTGTCACACACACAAAGCCAAGAGGCCTAAGCCTTCCTTTATACAAAAATCTGGGAAGGCATTCGTCCCAGAGGGTAGAAATCATTGTTCCATGAAATGGTTCCTATGGAAAGGAAGAGGAAAACATAAATGAAGGAACATCAAAGGTCTGCTGTTTTTTGAAGGACAGAATGCAGATACAGCCACTCACATGCCACATGCATTTACAAACTACTCTTTTTTTATTACTAAATGAATGAATGCAGGTTTAGATCAACTGTTTCTATTAAATCAGGCAGGTCAGTTTTGTCAAGGGGCTAATTAGAAGGGTAAGTCTGTAACAGTTAATCTATACCTCATTTTTTGGAAAATTTTACAGGCATTTTCTTATTGCAACCAACCTTTACTTTTCTTGAGAACACATTAAAACTCAAATCAAAGAGAAAAAACATTTCTGGAAACTATTTTTACCAACAAAATTCCAGCAACTGTAAGGATGAGGATCAAAATCCAGCCTCAGAGAATGCACTCACACCCTGTCCACCAGGAGGGACACACCCTCTAGAAAACATGCCAGAAGCTTCTGAGCAGCTTAGACAATGGGAGGAAAAACACTTGTGAAAATCATATCTCTCTTCTCTGCTGCCACTTTTATTAGCCTTCGATGACTTCCTGAGAGGATCTGCTAAATTTACAAGTCAGAACAGAACACACCTCACTTCATGCACTGCTGGCAAAACTGGATACTTGAAATGGTGCAGAGCATTACCAGGACCAGAGGGTCACTTTCCTGGGCCAGTCTTTGCGTTTATGCTCATTTCTTTATCTCTTCCATCCATTCAGCTCTGAGAATTACTAGTTTTCTTCACTGCATCCAGTGTGCTGTATCTTTCTAGTGATGGCTAACACACAATGGAGCATTATCTCCAGTGCACACTACTGACAGTCCCTGGATTAAATCCAGCATAAAAATGTCATGGCTACTCACCTAAGGAAACAACAGCCACACTCTCTGGTAAAAAATGAAGCCGGTATTCTATCAGTAAATGCACCAATATGATGCAAATAGCTGTGAAGGGAAAAAAAATGGAAATTCAGGAGTGTTGGAAAAGAGTAAAATATACTTTTAAGTAGTATTTTTAAAACACACAAGCAAACTTCTAATGATTTAGTAGACTTCACTTTGACAATAAACCAAGAAGCACCAGTGTAAGCAGTGGCTTCCACCGTTGTAAATGTTCTAAACCCCTGTACCTGTGCAAAATCCCACTTCTCAGAGAACCAGAGGAGAAATAAACCATTTTGAGTTGGCCTATGTCCTCAGACACAGACTACAGAGATTAACAGACTTTCAGTTCATCATTCACCTATAACAAGAAGACTAAAAAAAATCGTCATGCCACTAGACTGTTCCTCTTGCTGTGCCTGGACTCCAGTCTGAACTGGAAGGATGGGCTTGGGAGGTGTAGGGGCCACCAACTTGGTAGTAGCAGCCAGCATAGTGTGGAGAGTGGCATTGATGACTTCGCGGGTGGCGTTTGCAGACCTGTCAGGATAATGCAATATGTGATTATACTGGATGGGAGCAGCACGACAGAGCCCAGCACAGATATGCACACAGCAACCCGCCGCCAGACCACACGGAACTCGCACCGGTGACCAGCGCCTCACGGTGCGTGTTATTTAAAAGCAGTCCCGTGAGACGAACACGGGCAGCGCCTGCTCGGGGAGCTGGCTATTGCTGAGCGCCTCACGCAGCGCAGCGCCCACCGCGCCCTGCAGCCAGAGCCCGGCCCGAGGGATGACCGCGCACCCGGCTGGGCACGGCAACAACCGCGCTGCCGGTACCGCCGCCTCCGGCACCGAGCGCTCGGCACCGCGCGGGGCCCTCGGGCCGCACCGCACGGCACGGCACGGCACGGCACGGCACGGCACGGCACGGCACGGCACGGCACCGCGAGCCGCTGCTGAGGGGTCGGGCACCCCCGCCGGGCATGGCACAGCACAGCCCTCCCGTGCCCTGCAGCGCGACCGATCCCGGCCGGCACGCCGCGGAATGAAACGGAACGGCGCGGCACGGCACGGCGCGGCGCGGCGCGGCACGGCACGGCACGGCATGGCGCGGCACGACCGTGGCCCGCAGCCCCGGGCCGCCCCCGTCGCCCCGCACTCACTCCGCCATCTTGCCGGGCTCACGCTCCCACGGCGCCCCGCGCGCCGCCGCTTCCGGCGCTCGGGCGGGCACGTCCGGCCGCGCGCGGCGGCGGCGGAACGGCCGCGGGGGCGGCTGCGGGCGCGCGCCACCGGCGGCGCGCGCTGGGCACGGCGCCGTTCCCGCTCCGCGCGCGCCGGGGCGGCGGCGCCTGGGGCGCCCCCTGCCGGCGGGGGCAGCGGCTGCAGTGCCGCCATCGCTCCCTGTCCCTCACAGCCACCATCGCTCCATGTCCCCAAGAGCTGCCATCCTGTCCTGTCCCTCAGAGCCACCAGTGCTCCCTGTCCCCAGAGCTACCATCGCTCCCTGTCCCTCACAGCCACCATCGCTCCATGTCCCCAGAGCTGCCATCCTGTCCTGTCCCTCAGAGCCACCAGTGCTCCCTGTCCCCAGAGCCACCATCGCTCCCTGTCCCTCACAGCCACCATCGCTCCATGTCCCCAGAGCTGCCATCCTGTCCTGTCCCTCAGAGCCACCAGTGCTCCCTGTCCCCAGAGCCACCATCGCTCCCTGTCCCCAGAGCCACCAGTGCTCCCTGTCCCCAGAGCCACCATCGCTCCCTGTCCCTCACAGCCACCATCGCTCCCTGTCCCCAGAGCTGCCATCCTGTCCTGTCCCTCAGAGCCACCAGTGCTCCCCGTCCGCAGAGCCACCACTGCGGTCACAGTGGCACAGGCTGGCTCTGAGGCGCTCTGGACACCAGGGTGAAATGCCCGCCAAGTGTCCCACCAGGCCTGCTCTGCGGTGCGGGGGCAGAAGTGGAATCTGGTGTTCCGATCAGACACGTTCACCTGCCGGAACCCTTCCCGCCGGCTGAGCTGACCGGGGCACGGCACGGCTGGCCACGGCTCCCACCTCCAGCCGCAGCCTGGCCCTACCGCAGCAGCGAAGCCCAGACACATCCCACTGAGCTGAATCAGAAGGCCACTGCCTCAAAAACAGCATAAAAATGCACTTGAATTAAAATAGCAGTGAGTAATTAATTAAAAATTTTAATCAGCAAATTAAAATAAAATTTAGACCAGCTTTATCTGGTTTAAGTTCAAATGCCCTCCTGGCCCAGGTTGCTGCTGGGGTTGGGTCTCTAAAGTCTCCTGTGCATCCTGGAAAATAATGCTAATTAACACCTTTCTGCTTATAAAGTCAGTTGAGGATATCCATCCATCCATCCATCCATCCATCCATCCATCCATCCATCCATCCATCCATCCATCCATCCATCCATCCATCCATCCGTCCATCTGTCCATCTGTGATTCCAGTGCAAGTTCAAGTTGCTGGGCTGACAGGGACATGGGACAGAGTATCACAGCATTACATGCATTTCTTTGATTTCTGGTCTGACTTGCTCAGGAAATAAAAGGGGAGCTGTACAAACACACTTATTGAGTACCTCAGATTATTTTAAAGGCCCTCTGAAGTATCAGCTGTGACCTTAATCAAATGAAATTTCAGATTTATGACACTGACACTCATTTACTTAAAAGTGAAAGCCTCCTGAATAGGTATGAACATGCCTGAATTTTAAAACCAGTGACTAGGACAGTAGTTGTTTTTCTCTGTGTAACTGGCAGGGCAGAGCTGGAAAATGTCTGGTTTCATGTTGACAGCCTGAACCTAGACCTCCTTTTCTCATCTGATGTGGTTTTGTTGTGACCTACTTAGATAGTCTTACCACAGTTCTGACCAAGGGGTTTTTTCCACACTGGCTAATTTCCGATGATCGGCAGTTTGCTAATCCCATCTGCTTTAACTCATCCCTTACAACCCAGGAGCACTGGGGACAGGGTGCATGGCTTCAGCCGAGGCACAGCTCACGGGCTGACTCAGAGCTCACAGGTGCCAGTGAAAAATGAGACTGGCTCTTTGCAAAGTGCTGCAAGCTGATTTCCAGAGTGATGTGCACATCTTCCTCCACTTGGAAACAGTGGGACTGCAGGCCTCCAACACATCAGAAACTCAGGCACTTCTGCTTTTTGATCTCAGTTTTCATCATATGCTGGAGTACAGATTCTGAGCAACACTTCATCCATAAATAATGAAGCTTGATCCAGAATGAGATGCACTTAAGCTGATGAAACAGGAAATTTCTTTGTGAATACTGTCTTCCTTTTTTCTGTGAAGACTAAAACTCAGAGTTTGCCAGGGATGGCTGGAAGTAGCTGGTCACTGAAAGGTGAATCATCAGTGTTTCCCTTGAGAATGCCTCTAAGAAGAAGTTAGTCTTCTGCAAACTTGCATGGTCTTAGCTCACAATAACTTTTGGAGTTTTCTGGGAAGCACAGTGGAAAAGCCAGAAGTTCTATTGAAAGGGATGGAGAGTCAGTGGGATTGTGGCAGAGGACAGTGGGGTCCATGTGCCTCCCTCCTCCATGCAGTACGCCTCGTGCTCTGCGTCACAGGACAGGAAGAAGCTCCCCAGCTGTGCAGCCCAGTCCTCTTTGGCAGGTCCTTATCCTGTCCTCCTAAAATCAGAGAAAAATATCATTGAAAGTGCCTTTGGAGAGCTCCAGCCCATCCTCTGTTTACAGCAGGTCCAGCTTCAAGGTCAGAGGAGTTTGCTCGGGGTTTTGCCCAGAGAAATTTTGAAAATATCTAAGGAGGGGGATGTCTGTGTGGATGGAGCTGCTCTGGGAGACCTGTCCTCCTGCTGCACTGCTCTCAGGGTGAAGAACTCTTTCTGTTGTGCAGCTGGAAGCCCCTGAGTTGCCCTTCATAGTTGGTGCCATGGCAGGCGCCTGCTCCTCGTGCCTTACAGCTGTGCCCACACTGATCTGAGGCAGAGTAGCCGTGTCCATTCCTGGTGGCTTCAAATCCAGTCAGACAATGGTGGAAAAGTCAGCTGGTCAGGAAAAAGGGCATGCCTGAAGTCCTGTGTGATCTCCACCAGTGGTGAAGGGCTCCTCCCCTTGTCACCAGAGCAATGTTCAGTTCTGTACCAGGCTGGTGCAGAACAAGGAAAATCTTAAAACTCTCTTTCCTAACCACATGAGTTGTGTTTGGCATAATGAGTAGGTCATCTGGCCTAAGAAAGAAGGCCAGAAATTGTACTGGTTTGCTTTTTCTTTGCTTTTGTTTTGTTTTGGGTTTTTTGGTTTTGGCCTTGGCCTCAGCCTCATTTTTTTGGGTTGTTTTTGTTCCTTGAATCTTTCAACTGGTGTGATCAGAAGGCTCCACGCTTGTTTTGTTTCACTGGCCTTTTGGCTGTCATGTGTTTTCAATCATGAGGGACTGGTGCAGAAAAAGGATGAGTACAGATGTAAGTCTTCAGGAGGTGACTGACCTTGTCCTCACTGTGCCTGCTGGCCACGGCCAAAAGGAAACCACAGATGGGGTTTGGGAGCCATGGGAAGGATTCAGGAAGGGATGTGGAAGGGAGGAAGAGTTAGCCAGGAAAGCAGAGGCCTGGCAACATAAACACAAACCCAGGACTGAACCTCACAAAGGCCAGGATCTGAAGGGAAAAAAAAAAAACAGGAAAAGGGAAAAAGGTAGATGGAGAACAAGGGTCCCGGGGAGCATCAGAGCAGTTGGAGGCAACAAGGGCTGCTGGGTCAGGCTACTGTGTGAGAACAGGAAACTGCAGGAAGCAGCACGTAGCAGTTGGTCAGCTACTCTGAACTCTCTTCTTCCCACTGAGCTGCAGTGCTGCACACACACGCTCAGCACAGCACTCTGGCTGAAGTAATCACAGGTGATACCAAATTATAACGTCTCAAGTGTTCTGTGCCAAGAGATGGTGATTTTCATGTCTCATCTCTGACTCATCAGCAGGAAATACCTCTGCTTGTGTGACCTGTTGTTTCCAGTGAGAAGTGGCAGTCCGTGTCACTGCCACTGAGGTAACCAAGGCAAGCACCGCTCCAGCATCGCCGTGCGCTTGGTGTTTCAAGGACTTGGTCACAAGGAAAGTAATAATTTCACCAGGAGGCTGTTCAGGCTGCTTCTCACTTGTGGTTTTCTGAGGCACAGCTACTGAGCATCTGTTGATTAATGCATGCACTGAATGTTGCTTTTAATAGATCACAGGAATTTCACAGTTGTTTAAGCCCATCTAAGATGATGTGGCTGTAGGTAACATAGTGTTTAGTTTTAATTCTTAAATTATGCAGAGCAGCCTAAATAGATAGCTGTGTAGAACATCGAGGGCAGGCACAGATGTGTTAGTGACCAGCTGTAACCTTGTGCTGGAAATGTTGGGGAAGGTGCTAATTTACAGCCCAGGACTTTGTTCTCGCTCAGGAGTGGAAGCTGTCGGCTCTAAAGGCCGAGGGCATGCCAGATTTACTCTAGGGAGTTGGTTTAGCTCTTATGACAGTCTTTGGCCTTGAAGACATGTGGGTTTGCCTTTTAGATTATCTACAAACACGGTGATCTCAGGCATGTTGAAGTGACCCTTGAGTCAATTCTCTCTGGAACAGTGCTGAATTTCTCCTGCAGAGGGGTGCAGCAGCAGTGGGAGGAGGCTGCCAGATGTAAGGAAGGTGGAAGTGCTTCAGCCAGATTTACTGTAGAACTATCCTACAAGTGTTTAAATACATCAGTGCCCTTCCAAGCTTGGATTCATAGTAAAGATAAAACATTTCCTGGGTTGTGGAAAGGGATTCAGCTCTAAACTTACCTGAAGCCAGATCCTGATCTGGCATAGAATATAGTATAGGCCAAAATCCAAAATGAGCCAGTGTTTTCAAAGACAAAACCAGCAATACTGAGAACACCAAGATCAGCAGTGGCCTTAAAATGGCCCCATCTGTGGGCTGCATGTGAGGAGGGAATACCTATGGCTATGGCAGCACGCTACCAACAGAGCTTACTAAAGACCTGCCTTTTGGGGCTTCAGCATCACCCAGGACTGGCCCCATCACAGCTGCTGAAGCTCTTGGCAGGCTGGGATGTGGGTGCTGGAGAGCTGCATTGGCCTGAGAACAACCTCTGCACAAATGGATCGTCTCCTCTCACTCCCCTCTCTCGGACTGAGACTGAAAAAGAGAGAACTGGTGGTACTTTCACAGGGCAGATGAATGATCTTTGTTATTAAATGGAGAACATTTCTTTATTACACAGGTGAAGGTTCAAAGGAGGCAGGGAAAGCATCAGCATGTGATTTGCTTTATTGCTTTGGGATAGATGTGAGAGATTCTCTTAGGCTGACTAAGAAATGCTGAAAATACTTTTAGACCCTTCACTGTACAGAGTTGTTTTTCAATTTCTTTAAGTGTCCTAGCATGTACAACATTTTATTCTCTTTTTCTCTAGCTATGTGCAGTAGGCATATGCCTGGGTGCATATATATACACAGACTTGCATGTATAAACATAAATAAATACATAGGCAGGCAAATTCTAGGCACTAGTTCTCAACAGATAATCTCTCTCCTGTTGCTTTGTTATCTGTTGTTTGAAACTATTGGATGCTTGGTTTGTTTGCTTTTCATTGCATGTTTAGTCTGGTTTTGACATGCTCAATCTGGAGTTTATCCAGGAGGAAACAGTGACAATGGGAATCACATTGCCTGGCTGCAGCCAGTGCCCAGCAAGATGTGCTGCTGTAACCAGGCACCAAAGGTGGTGATTCACCTGAAATGCAAAGGGAATCAGCTCTTGGAAACAGGGACCCAAAGGGCACTGGAGGGAGTGTCCCCAAGGACACTGCCACGTCACCTGCTAGCTGAGTGGCTCAATGCACAGGCTGGGGAGACTGAACTCCTCTGCTGCCTTGGGTGGGCATGGGGTGAAGACCACCTTGCTGAGGAGTGATGCCAACTTCTCCAGCCCTGATTGCTTTTCAGGGAAATGCATCTCTCCTGACCCCAGCCTCATGTCTTCATTTTTGGCAGGAGAATGGCTGCTTGTGCCCTGCCACCCACCAACAACTGCTCTGCCAGGCAGGCAGACACAGGACTGTCCCCATGCACAGAGCTTGCTGGTTTACCCACAGCCAGGCTCTGCTGGCTGCATGGTTCACACACTGACAGGTATGGCCAGGACGTGCTACCCCAGAGACAGGACAGAGAGGAATTTTCCTCTCTTGTTTTTTGTTTTAAACACTGAATTTTTTTGACTGTGAACTCAGGCATTTCATGAATTTCAGAGCTGGTGCTGTGCTGTGACTCATCGAGTCCCCTCTCCCAGCAGTGTGTGATGGGCCTTCTGTCTCACGACGTGACTCTCCCAGCACAAATGGGTTATGTTTAGTGACAGCCTTCGGCAGGAGGCTGTTGCTGTTTTACAAATGCCTAAACTGAGGCAAGAGAGGCTGGAGAAACAGGCCCAGAACAGACAGCAAGTCAACGGGTGAGCTGGGAAACATCTCACTGGGTCTCTTCCACCTGCTTTCTGACCAGCACTTTATCTTGTAACCCAAACACACTGGGGAAACCTGCTCCCACTTTTTACCCCAATCTCCTAGTAAAGAGGTTTCTGTTTGTTTACAGGCAAAGTGAGCAATGGCTCTCACCTACTTATCTGTCCATCCTGCACCCTGCAGGCAGCCAGCCAGGATGGAGCCCAGCTCAGAGCAGCTCCACACTCCTGTCTCCTGCCAGTCCCAGGGACACGGACACACTGCACAGGCCAGGGAGTCCTGCAGGCCCCGAGTCTTCTTCCCAGCAGTGGCCAAGGGCTTCTGCATGCTCATGACAGGAGATGTGAGAAGGCAGTGATGACTAAGTACCATCCTTTTCTGTTTCTTCCTGAATGTCTTCCTCTAGTCAATCTCCTTTCTTTTTCAAAGGGCTGTTCAATGCTTCATTTCAAACCAGCATTGCAAGTTTGAGCCTCCCCCACCCTGCTCCAGGTGTGGTTTCTGGAGTGTATTTATGTATTTGGTGCATGTGTCTACATCCCAGAATTTGATGGCACATTGCATGTGTGTGTGTGTGTGTGTGTGTGTGTGTAGGGGAATGACAGGGAAAGAAGACAAGAGCAATAGAAAGCATTATTTCTAAATTAAGGAAAAAATAAAATAATGAAGAATAGAACAATCAATTATGGCCAGGCCAAAATTAGAATTTAAACAATCAAGTGTCCCCCTTTCCCATACCCAAAGCCAGTAGAGGCTGTAAGGAGGCATCTCAGGAGGCAAAGGCAAGCTCGCAAAAGCCTCTCCATCTGCTCCTCAGTAAATAAAAATCATGGAAACTTCTAATATCTGCAGCTTCCTCTGGCAGCCAGTCCCCACTGGACTGTGAGCACAGCCACCTCCTTTTCTGTTCGGGAGCTGGTTGCTACCAGATTCCCTGGGCACGGGCCCACGTGCTGCAGGGAGCCCTGAGTGCTGTGTCCAGTTTGCCCTCGGTGGGCAGGGGGCAGCTGCAGCTGGACAGGAGCCATTGATCCCTCGGGAGGTGACACCCCAGTGCCAGCTGCAGAAAGCCTGGCCTTGCCTGAGCCCTGCCTTCCTTCCTGTACAGCTCACCTCCTCAGTGCCTGCCCTCTGCCCGGGGTTTGTTTGAATGCTGAACAGCTCTTTGGTAAGAGCAGGGTTCAGTATTCTCTGGATTACATTCTCTTTGGTCTATAAATTAAAAGTTCTTCCTGTTTCCTTATTACAGACTACCCTGAAAGCCCTTCTGTCAATGGGAATTAACAAATCTTTGTGACAGCTCTGATAAACAGAGTATTTGGTTAGCTGGATTACATTTACTGGTGCCAGCTGCAAGTGAGTCCAAGTATCTGTTGCACTGGTGAGGTGCATCTGCCCTGACATGTCTACAAACAAATGGCAATTGGAAAAGAGAGCAACTGTACAAACAACTGCATTTCTCTCTCACAGCAGTAGCCTGGAGCTGCTGGGCACTCCCAGGACTTGTCACCTCTCGCTCATGCGAGCATCTTGCTCTCAAGCTGCCTCCAGAACTGCCAGCCCTGGAGGAAATGCAGGACCCTTCCAAGAAGGATGCCTGTCTTCTCTGCCCTTTGCCAGTAATGGGATGGCCTGGCAGAGGCAGCTGGGGCACAGGGAGGCACATGGGCTGGCACTCCAAAGTGTGCCAGTGTGCACACATATTTCCCAGCTGGTCTTGCTGGCCTCCAGCCCGCTCTGCTCAGTAGTCCTTGCTGCAGCTAGCCAGACACCTCTGCCCAGTGCCATTTAGCAGATTGCTGGGAATACAAACAGGAGGGCTTAGAATTTTTGGGAAGCTCAATTACCTCGTCCATGGTGCCTCTGCTGGGAGAGAGAGGCTTCACAGCTGAAATTATATAAGTATTCTTTTCAGTACCCAGCAAAGTCAGAGCAGAGAGAAAAATAATCACCTGAAAGTTCTGCTCAGCCTGATTCACCTCACTCTCACATCTCCTTCCTGTCAGAGGCTGCTGCTGGTGGTCTTTATGGGCATTCTCTCAAGTATAAGAAGTAAAAGAATGTTCTCTTGCTTCTGTTAGCTCTGCAATCCCTCATCAGGACAGCAATTGCTCTGTTGATAAAACACAGATCCTGTTCACACCTACTTCACAAATCACTTTTGACACACAACATGCAGGACCCATAGCACACAGAGCCACATCCCCTCCCAGGGCCCTGTGGCCTGTCTTACCCTGCATGGAGAACTTGGCTCCTGCATCCTGAAGCATCCATAAGGGGACAGATGCAGATTTTAGGGAGTTAAAGTGGAAAAGCAACAATGACAAAGATTTAATGCCACACAAGTGATAACTATCTCATAGGAAAAGGGGGATATATTGTGAAAGAAAGAAAATACAAAGGAAGGAAAGCTATCTAGCTATGGTGGGCTGGTAAATACCCAGACAGGTGTTCACTCCCCTCCAGTCAGATGGGGGAGAAGATCAGAAGGACAAAAGTGAGAAGGAAGAAATGTGTGGGGACAGCAGCAGTTTAGCACGTGAAGCAGAGCTGTACGAGCAAGAAGGCAAGATAAGGAATTCAGTCACCACTTTGCATCAGCAGGCAAGGGTTGGGCCATTCCTAGGGAAGTTCATAAATGTTACTTGGGAAGACAAACACCATAACCTTGAACATTTCTCTTTCCTCATCCTGTCCCTGAGCTTTTACTGCTGAGCACAATGTCCAGAGGTATGGAATATCCTTTTGGTCACTCAGGGTCAGCTGTGTGTCCCTCCCCATCTCCCACCTTCCCAGCCTACTCACTGTGGGGGCAGAGTGTGGAAAAGAAAAGGCCTTGGTGCTGTGCCAGCCCTGTTGGACAGTGGGTAAAGCACTGGGGTGTTTTTCCAGGGCTGGTTTAGTCCAAACTACAAACCACAGCACCTGACCTGTGCCACTGAAGAAACTCCACTCCTCCCCAGCCAGAGCCAGTCTGGCAGCACTGGAGGAGGAGACCCTGGTGAGAAAAGAACAAAAGCCAAGGGCGAGGGAATTATTTATTTCCTTGGCAAGGCCATTTTCCTTGGATACTCCTCTCTCTCCAAGAAGAGATGACTCTTTTGAGAGACGCAGCTGCTCCTTCTCACTGCCTCATCCATGCAGCCGTGGTACACAGACTGAAGGGGGTGCATTGCCATTCCTGCAGTGCTGCTGCCCATGGCTGTTCCTGGCTGTGGGGTAAGATGAAGCTGTAACCAGCAGCTCCCCCTGCTCTCCAAGGGCCAGGTCCTCTGCTGATACTCCAATTAATTTCAGGTCTGAAAAAGGGTTGCATTGTCTCAGAGTTTCAACTGGGACATGTAACATCACATCCCTCTGTCTCAGCAAAGCAGTGATGGCTCAAAGTGATCCATGCTATTCTAAACCCAGAAATCTGCAGCAGCAGGGAAAAACGTTAACAAAAAGGTGTTTGTTTAGTTTAAAATACCCTTACAAATTAAACAGCTTAAATCCAGGTTGTATACAATGAACAGTGCACTGTAAAATATATTTTTCTTGGTTTGTCTGAGAAAAATATGCTGATGGCAAGGCCAAGCCTGGTTTGTTGTTGTAACTAGGCACCATTCTTAGCAAACTCGCTGCTAGCCTCAGTCGGCCATCGTGAATAACAAATGGAGGTTGCATAAGAGGAGAAACTCTGCGAACCTGGCTGAAACCAGCTGGTCATGCAGGGAGCACCCTCACCCTGCTGAATCATGGGGTGGTGACTGTCTGGGGACACAGCAGTTAGGGCCAGCCGACCCATGAGGTGACCTTGGCTGGCCACCTCTCTATCACAGGCCAGCATTATCCTCTGTGAAACCCTGTAATGAGCCCCATACCTTGTATTTCGGGATCTGTGGCTGGCACTTAAATTCCATGGAATTGCACTGCTTTAATTGGGTGACAACAAGACATAAAAAACCTACCACTTCCACTTCTGCTCTCACAAAACTCAGCCTGACTTTCAATTGGAATATTTCAGGCTGCAGTTATGTGGTCACTCAGGGTGTTGGTAAGCAAGTATGAGCCCTGGTGTCCTGGACGAATTCCAGTTTAGGTGATCCTATTTTGCTTCCCCACATCTTCCCACCATTGCTGTACTGGCTGGTGACGCTCTGCCTTTCCTGCCCTGCCCCACACTGCAGGGTTATTCTGCACTGCAGACCCTGCTGTGGGCTTGGGTGGAGATTCTGGGATTCCCAGAGGAAATACCAGAGCCGGGTCAGCCTGATTGTGGACTGCAGCTCCTGTTCCTGTTCCGATGGCACAAACAACCTTGTCACACTGGATCCATGGTGTCCCTTGGGAATGTTCTGCCTCTCTCAAGCCCACCTTGACACAGCTGCTGTCTTTCCCTGTGGGGGAGCAGATCTGCTGCTGTCCTTTGTGGGGACCAGGGCTGGTGCCTTTCTTTGTGGCTTTCCTGGGTTTGTACAGGCTCAGCAAATCCACCACGCTCAAAAGGTGCTGACCCATCACACACACAGCTGCACAGCACCTCCACGGTAAACCTGAGCTTCCAGAAGGTGTTGGTCTTACAGCACATGGACCACGCAGCAGACTGAAAAACACTGTTTTTCCTGACTCCTGTGTGGCTGCACAGAGCACTGCTGGCCAGCCTGCACACCCCTGGCTCCTGTAAATCTCTCTTCTCTCCAAGTGCAACATCTCGGCTGAAAAGGAGAAAATATCTGGGCAAAGGCAGGCAGGCAGCAAACTCCTCTTCAGGGATAGCTGCAGTTGTGAAATAAGTTGTTTCCAGATGCCTTATGATCCCTTGCAGTGAGGGCATTAAATCAATAACTATTTCACTCCTATAGGCAGGGTCCAACTTATGTCAACAGCTGATACTTGACAGCCTTAAGTAATTACAAAAGTGAACTGCCCTGCAGAGTGAGATATTCCATGGAGTAGAGATCTGTTTAGATCAGATTGCTGTGGCTGAAGCTGGATAACCTGCGAGGCCACCCGAGAGACGCTTTACACTTGAATTCTGGAGAAAGAAGGACAAGAGATTAGTGCATAGCCTTGTGTGAAGATCACTGGAGCGATGCTTCTGCTGAGCATTTTTCAGGATCAGTGCTGAGAAGACAGGGCGTGAGCAGTGGTGTGGGTGCAGCCTGGTGCAGGTGTGTGCCCTGCCCTTGGTGGCAGCTCACTGGCCTTGTATTGCTGAAATCACTAATTTGCTCTCTTTTGGTCAGCAAGTCAAGCCAGTGACGGGGAGCAGGCAGTGCTCAGTGCTGTCAGCATGGAGCCCCGAGGGCCAGGGGCAGTCTGTGCATAGAGTTTGCAGCCCCGGATTCAGAGTCCTGCTGGTTTGGCTGTTACACATGACCCCACATTCAAACCTGAGTTTCCCTTTCTGCTCCGTGCTGGGGAATTTCTGGTTGTTAATTTTGCAGGGGCACCCAGCAAAGCTGGGCAATGCAGAGAAGCAGCCTCAGACTGCCTGAGTGTGGAGGAAGTTACACATTTGGCATTTGAGAAAATGTATGCAAATAGCTTTTCCGAGGCGTTCTCATCACCATCCACGTTTAAAGCAATTAAACCTCTCTCAGAGCAACACTTCCATGCAATAAACATTATACAGCACCTCACCAGTCTCCAGCACAGCCAAATAAATAATTGAAGACAACGATTCAGAGCTCTGAACTGTTGTTCTCTAGATGAGGAATAAATCAGCTGCAGCAGCAAGAGCAGCAGCTGTTTTTAGAGCTGGTGAAGGTCTCTTTAGCTTGACTTCACCTTTCCTGCTCACAGTCACGCTCACTTCTGCAAAGATCTGAGAGTCAGACATTTATAGAGGATAGCAGGAGTCCCACAGCAAACAGGATCAGAATCAAGCATGACAGGAAATCATTAGGATTTCCTCAGAATAAAATAAATGTAGTAAAGGTGCAAATGCTCCTTTGGGGAGAAGTAAGAGCACGTGGCACGAAGGGTGCCAGTGCCAAAAGCAGGCGGTAATTAAGCCCAGAGGAGAGGGAATCCAAAAGGGCAGAGCTGGCTCCAGCAGACCTCTCATAGGCTGAGCTGCTTCCCAAGCCTTGGCTCAGCACATGCCTGACCCCTGCAGAGGTCGGTGACTTTTCAGCAGGTACCTGAGTGCTCTGTCAGGCTGCAGGGGAGCGGGGGAAAGGGATGCCTGCCTGCAGCCCAACCCACCCCTTGTGGAAGTTACCCTGCTCCTGCCAGCTCCACACGGCTGCTCTGCTCCAGAGCCGTGGCCAGGAGCCCCTGCCGGGCTGCAGCCAGCTCCTCGTGCCTGTCACTGCCCAGGAAGGCCTGCAGGAGCCGGCAGCTTTGAGGCAAGCAGGGAGAGCTCCCAGCCCCCTGCTTTTCATGGGGTAACGTTGACACAGACTCCTGGAAAACAAATTCTCCAGCGCCTGTTGGCTGTGGGGGGCAAGGCAAGCCTGCCGTCCCTCATCTGACCAAGACAGGCAGAAATCACTCCGTGCCATGTTCTCTGCACGGCTTCTGAGTGACAAACCCAAAAACAGAGCCCGACCTTGCTACAGTCTGAAGAGAAATGAAAGTCTGCACATGTTTTAAGGAAGTCCTACAAGCCCTTTCCTTGTACATCAAAGGGCAATGACTACAGAGGCAGTGCCTGGGTGGTCAAAAGGTTCATCTCTTTGCCTTTCTAATTAAATATTTATTCCAGTTAATCAAAATCCAAGTTAAGAAGATTAAGGTGGCTGGAAGGCCTCATGCTTTATTCCAGCAACATACCCAAATATATTCAAAGGATTAATTATGATTTTGTGTGTGGCTGAAAGTGCAAGGAGAGATCTAGAAGTGAGCCATTTTGAATGGTCAGCAATTGAGCAGAAATGGTTAAAACCCCATCTGTAGCAGCTATTGAAGGAAATGGGCAGGGTTTTTTTTGCTTCACAGCAGAATTTATATTCTGCATTTGAAGCATCATACTTAATGTGACCGTGGAAGGTTCTTATTCACCATACAACTGTTTTCCCCTCTTGGGAATCCAATTAAGCTGTTGGTCTTTGTGAGTTAATTTTGCATTATGTAATTATGAGTTAATAGAAAGCAATTTCCTCTGAAATGTTCTTTTGTTCCTGGTGTCCTTGTCCCCAGATTTCTGGAAGGCAGTTGCATATCTACGTGGTGTGAAGTTGTGAAGTCAGGTGACTTCAAGAGAGGCAGAATTTCATCCTTCATGACTTTCTGCCTCTGCAGCTAGTTTTGAATTCCAGCTGTGTTCCTCAATAATGCAGATGCTTTTCCATCCCTGTCCCCTGGCAGGAGTTAGGCAGGGTTTGCCTGATGTCTTTGCAGTCCTTGACAGGCCAGGGAAGCACAGAATTCTTCTGTCCAATCCACAGACAAGGCTGGCCCCAGTGGAGAGCTTTCTGGCATTCTCCTCCTGACCTCCAGGTGTACTGGAAATAGCCTGTTCATTTTCTGACTCTTAGACTGTTTGGGCTGTTTGGCAGTAGTTTACCCCAGCTATTGCCATAGCCTTTTGACAGGGACTTTTTGAAGCAGTATTTTTAAATCTGGATAAATGACACTGAATCACACAATAATTTTATCTCAACAGCTGAAATTTCCTTCCTTAGGAAGTTTTGGGAAGTACAGCCTGCTCTATTCCCTTGACTGAATATTTAGATCTCAAAGGCTTTTATGAGTCTTTGCACAAGTCCACTTTGACTGGGTCAGATGATCAGAGGTGGGCTGCAACAAAATCATTTGAATCTCTGCAATGTGCCATGAGAAGATAAACATTTTAGCCTATTTCTCTGACGAGAAGTGAACGTGAACGTGGAGCTATGCAAAACTGCTTCTGTGGATATTGCCTCCTTTCGGGAGCTATGACACACTTGTTGACTCTGGCAGAATGAGTCATCCCTATGGTTAGGCACAGGTACAGGTGCTACTAAGATCAGAGCCCTAATAGCCTTGTTAGAAAGTGTAGTGGGTGGCATAATCTGAGAACTGGTCTAGAGCACTCCTGTGTGCAAGAAGCACCTTGCAGCATTCAGTGGAGTTTTTCCATCTTAACAAACAAATGCTTGCTTTTGGTTTTCTCTCTGCCACTGGTACACTGATGTGAGATTAAATAGCTGCATCTGTGGGTGGCAGTGGTCTGATCCCCAGCCGAAAATGCCAGGGCCACTTAGGTATGCTCTTATTGCCAAATTAGGTACACACCCTGTTGTGTCTTTCTGAAAACCTGCTGCATCAATAATTATGTCTCTGATCTGGCGCATATACTGAGTATTTATTGCATACACTGGGGCTGTGCATGTACATGTAAGAAATATTTACATTCCTACTGTGCATGCATCCTCTGCGTCCTGCTCCTGCTCAGAGCCTGGGATGACACTGTGTTGTCTTTAAATGGAGCTGGAACAAGCCCTGTGCTGTGAAGAGACAGTAGAACACAGGGAGCACATTGCTTCTGCAAGGCCGAGAGCTGGTCAGGGTCCAGTCCACCCCGAGCTTCTGTCTGTCTCTGAGAGACACAGCTCAGGTTCCCACTTCCCTCACAACCATCTGGCAGCAGAAACTCCAGGGAAGAGCTGAAGCAAGCTGCATTGCTGAGCAGCTGGAGGGCTGACACAGTGCGTGCTGACTGTCCTCACCTTTATAAACGGAGGCGTTTTCTTAATCATAGCATGAAGTCTATTCTGGAAAGTCTCTGCCATTGGGGCTGAAGGTGCCAGAAGTCCCAAAGTCCATGAAAAAGGCTGCAAAAGGCTGGCCAGGGTGGTGACGTCCTTGCTATGGCCTGTCCTTCCCTGCAGTGGCAGAACAAAGATCATCTGCCCAGATTATCTAGTCCACATCAAGTATCTGTGGAAAGTGACAACAAGAGAAGTGCAGCTGAATTGGAGCATCCCTTTAATGACGGTTTCAAACTCCAAACCTGAGTGTTACGTGCTCCACAGCAGTCCTTTTACCTCCCCTGGGGTCAGCTCCAGTAAGGCTTTGCTGCTGACCCTGCCAGGCAGTGCTCCCCAGCTCTGTGGCCCCAGAGGCCCTTGGCAGCATGTGGCATTGCCCAGCTGAGGGTGAAGACTTCGGGGCACCGCCTGGGCAGGTGGGTTCGCTCCGTGCGGGGTGCCAGGCACCCCCAGCCTCCCTCTCCCAGGGCTGTTGCGTGGCTGTGTGTGGGATCCGAGGTGCCAGAGCCCAGCCCAGCCGTGCCATGGCCAGCGTTCATCGGGGTGGGCGGTGGCAGCTGCCCCTCACATGCAGCACTGCAGCAGCTGTGTCCCTGCTGTTGGCAATGTGCAGCTCCAACCTCCCCAGACCACGCATGGGGCAACAGTGTCCGTAGCCTCCCCTGGAGCACTGCCAGCCCTGGGGCACCCCGGAGCCATCAAAACTGCTCTCCCTCCAGATACAAAATATCTTTTATGTCGATACGTGCTCCGAGGATGCAGCTACATCTGCTCGGGAGGGTGTGCTGGCAGGACCTGTCCCTCCGTTCCTGCTCATGGCCATGCACTAACAGACCTTGCCTTCCCCTTGAGGCTGTCGGCAAAGCTGCTCACACAAACCCGCCTTGAAGTGTCTCAGGCACCGTGGGCTCGTTAAACTCCGCACAAAGCAGGGCTTTGCTGCACCGCGCAGTGGGAGGGCTGCAGAGCCTGTGCAGGCTGGAGCTGGGGCAGAGCCAGGGCTCCCCAGCACTCCTGTGACAGCCCCACTTGGCAGTGCTCCCACCCGAGTCCTAACCTGGCCTGTGGAATGACCCCAGACCTTGAAACCTCTCGTCCTGTTCAGTGTCGTTTTCTTTATTGGAAAAGGGTGACGAGTAGGAGGATGGCTTTGACTGATGTTCCAAATCCCACAGCTGGGATGCAGTAGAGGGGCAGGGAGGGACAAGAGGGGAACAGACTAAGCAAAATAAAAGGGTCAAAGTGAAGTGGGTTGACTGGAGGCCTGGGGAGAGAGGGAGATGGGAGGTGAGTCAGAGCAGAGCAGGCATGTCCCAGTGTGGCTCCAAGGCTTCTCTGACTTCCCTTGTCTGTGACAGTCCCCACTGTGGCAGCCCAGGCCTGGGAGCGAGTTTCTGGGTGGCTCCTCCAGCAATGTCATTGCTAATTAAATATGTTCTAAAGGTTAGATTATTGGTTGCGACGATGTCTCACCTTTGACCATGTCTGCATCAAACAAATCATAAACCAACCAAGAAACCTTCTTGTATTTCCTTGCCCAAGGCATCCTTTTAGGAATTGGCTGAACGCTATTTTGTGAACAGCAAATCCAGCTGCAGCTTGGCCGTGCAGTTCTGCTGCAGTACTGTGGACTATCAGAAGTTAATAGGGCTCAGGATTTAATTTGTTTCAGTGAAGGGGGTGATAGAGTGGCAGTCCTGGAAAACAAGAACAAGTACCAGTTTCCTCATTCCTGAAGTTAAGTCAGCCTCTCCAGGGAAATCCCTGTTTTCCTCCTCAGCATCCTTCCATGACTTGGCACTTGAAGGAAATGAATGCCTTACCTTTTAATGAGAAATTTCTATTTTTCTGCTAAACTCCCCTCTTTTTAAACTTTGTTTTTATTTCTTCTCTCCACTGAGACTCTGTATCTAAGAGAAACTTGCTTGTGTCCCATTTGTTGAATGTGGCAACTGTTTTCTTTATGTGCCCTCACTGTATCCAGGCTGGAAGGGGGGGCTAGTCCTTCCAGGGGTTGCTGTGATGCACAGCCATACCTGGAGCATCCTTTATCCCGGTGTCTGGCACCAGGCTGACACGGGCTGGTGCAAGGCACTGTCCAGCCCACAGCTCTGCAGTCGCTGTGTTGTGGGGTCAGAGTTTGGGTTGAGCAATGCCTTGCTCCTTGCCTGGGAGAGACTCGTCCCCAGGACACGTGTCTGGAGGGACATACAGGGCATGTCCTGGCAGATGGCTCGTCCCCATCTCCTACCCCACAGCCCATCATTCCTGGGAGTGCTGCTACCTTTGCTGCCCACCCAGTGGCAGCTGGTCATGTCTAGCCCACAGCCTTGCTTCCTGCCTAGAGCCTTGGCTTGGTTTTCTCAGCACTATCTGTTGGTGAAATAAGAATTGTCTCTCCTTCCAGCCTCCCCAGAGCAAAGTCTCCAATCATAAACGAGGCAAAAACCAGTCCTCTCTGGGCTGGGCTGGGCTCCATCTGCTCTGCAGCTACTTCCGGCTACCTCCATAAAAAAGGTGTTTCTGGTCTCTCATATTTTCATTTTCAAGCATCTCCATATCTGCTTCCAACTCCTACACACATCAGGGGACCCGCCCACAAATGTGTGCAAAACTGCTTAATTACTGTGTAACCGACTGGGCTGCTGGTTGCTGGTCGTGCTGATTACTGCCCGGACTGTGATGACTTCACCCCTGTTCCCTTCCACACATCGGTGTCCATCACATCCCTCCGGCTGCATCTTCCCACACAACGTCCGGGAGCGCCCAGCACAGGCTCGGGCAGACCCTGCTGCTCGGTGGGCCGGGCAGGGGGTGAGCCCTTTTTCTCCTGGGGCTGTGTGTCCCAGCTGCATGGCTGGGTGTCCCAGAACCATGGCTGGGTGCCCTGAGCCATTGATGAATGTCCCAGGGCCGTGGCTGGCTGTCCTGGATGGCTTCGCTGGGGACACGGTCGGCTGCCCTCGGCCACTTCTGAGTGTCTTGGGGCCGTCGTTGGGTGTCCCTTGACCGCCGCTGGGTGTGCTGGACCATCGCAGTCTGTCTCAGGGCCATTGTCTGGGGCGCAGAGCAGTTGCCCAAAGCCCTGGGGCTAATGGCGGGTATCCCGGGAGCATCAGCGGCATCAGGACCACGGCCTGAGGTAGTGCCAGTGCTGAGGTCACTGCCGGGTACGCCGGGACCACCGGCGCTGCGAGGGGCGGCGTCTGCGGAGGAGCCGTCGGTGCGGCGGGGGCTCGCAGCCGGGCCCGCCCCGCTCGGCCGCCCCGCCCCGGCCCGCCCCGCCGCGGCACATTCATGCGGCGGCGCTGGGCGCGGGCGGCGGCTCGGAGCGGCCCCGGCGCGGCGCCTCCCGCCGGGCCTCGGCGCATGTGAGCGGCGGCGGAGCGGCAGCAGGGCGGCGGCGGCGCCGCATCGGCCATGCGGTGGCCCCGCGGCCCCCGCGGCGCCTGGCGGCTGCTGCCCCGGCGCTCGCTGCTGGCCGCGCTCTTCCTCTTCTCGCTCTCCTCCTCCTTCCTCTACTTCGTGTATGTGGCGCCGGGCATCGGTAAGCGGCGGGCCGGGGCCCGGGGCGGGGGGGCACGGGCAGGGGCACGGACGCACCGACTGCCGCTGGAAACGCTGAGTAATCCGCGCCCCGCCGGCCCGGGGGCCGCGGCATCCCCGGCGAGGGGCGGCCCGGGCCCGGCGCCCCCGGCTGCGGCTCCGCATTGCCCGGGGCTGGGCAGCGCGTCCTCATCTCCCGCCGGGGCCGGCGCGCGGGCTGCGGGTCCCCGGGGCGGCGGGAGGCGCCGGCCGCGCTCCCCGCGGCTTCCCCGCGCCGGCGGGGCCGAGCGGCGCCTGTGCCAGCGGCGACCGGGGGGCAGCGAGCCCGCTCCTGCCTGCTGCCCGCCCCGGAGTTTGTTTTGAAGTAGTGGAGTGTTGTCCAAGTGCCTGTGATCTGAACATGCTCCTTCGCTGAAATCCTGCTCTGATTGTCAAGTGGGAAGATGAGAAGTGTGTATTTTAGAAGGAGAGTGTACTCGTTCCTATGTTCCGTGTCGTAGCTTCATGGGGAGCTGGAGAAGCCGTGTGTCAATATGGCCAGCACCCCGTGCTGGTGGGGCTGTCTGTCCATCTCCTCCGAGATACGGGAAGGCTCGAGCCCGGAAAGCATCTGTTCACTTCATACGATGTATCTCGTTTCTGCAAGGAGCCAAGGCTCGTGGTTTGGCCTTCAACCAAACTTTGGCAACAATTTATTTCTATAGAAACAACCCTTTCCAAAGAAATAGGGAGTTTCTCCTTGAAATGTCATTGGTATTGCTCATGCCATTCCTATCTTGGACATCCCAAGGAGATCTCTGTGTGCTTTCAAGGTGACTTCTGTGGGTTTTTATTTACAAATGATGTCCCGTGGCTGCCTCTGGGCTTTGGGAGCCTTTCCCAGGGCTGAGTAAGGGCTGGCCGGTGTGTGAAGCTCTGTTCGTGTCCCGGGCACATCCCAAGCGAGGTTGTGTGTGCTGAGCCTTGCCGTGGTGGCCCAGGGCTCTGCTGGCCCCCAGGCTCCGGGAGGCACGGCCACCTCCTGCTCCCTCGGTGAGCACAGCCTGGCTCCTCCGGTTCACGTGCTGCTGTGGGCCAGTGGCTCTTTGTCCAGTGCATCCTGCAGCCCTTCATGGGGCAGGCACAGGGAATGGCGTGGCTGTGGGTGAGCTTCCCAGGCCCAGGTAGAACTGTACTTTAAGAAGGAAATTTCTCTTGTAAGGATGGCCTTTTTCCCTCTTTTTAGGGTATTCTGATTAATTTCATGTTACTTCTGTGTGGTCACCAGTCTTAGAGGTGGTGTAGGATATAAATACATTTAAGGCTAGTTCTGTGCCAAGAGGATTTTCCCTGTGTGGACCTCAGATAATGTGGTCATGTCCTACCCAGTGTTCTTCCTATCTGTGTTGCTCAAAGAGGAGGCAAGGAGGTGTTAGTGGTCCCTGTCCCTACCCACCCATGGATGTCAGTGATGTTCTGAGTCATCTCATCAGGTGACAAAGATCTGCTTCCTTTTTTTTTTTTATTTCCTTTCTCTTTTAGCCAAAAATATTTCCTCATGAAAGCCCAGCCCAGTATTCCTGGGATGGCTGGGCTACTCCTCTCAGCACTTGGAGGGAGTTTGTTTTTGGCTGCAGGGGTGAGTAGAAGCTTGGGAGAAGAGTGAGTGTGATAGGAGATGAGCTGAGCTGGGGATTTGAATAGATTGACCTCATGCAGGTGATGGAGAGATGCTGTCAGCAGAGAATTTTGGGGCATTTGTCCTGCCTGCTGCTGCCTCAGTGCATGGAGTGGGGCTGGGCTGCCCTTCTGTGGCCACTGAAGGGCTGGGGAAAGCTCTGTCCCGAGACCATCCCATGTAGGGAATGCTGGGGAAGTGTCCAAAGAAGGACTCACAGTTCATTGGCTAAACCACAGGTAGGGAAGTGATTAATCCAGTAATTAATCAATTCCTTGATTGTACCTCAATTGAAAAGAAAAAAATCCAAATAAATGGGACCTGAAGCTGCAAGTGAGCTTGAACCAGCTGGAGTCTGGAAGGGCTTTTGGTGCCACAGGCTGCTGGCAGGGGTCTGCTACAGCCAGCTCTGCTCGTGGGGGTCAGCAGCTGGTGGTGGCAGGGCTGGAGCCAGCCTGCCCTGCTGGGGCATGGCCCTGTGGCCATGGTGTGCTGTCACCATGGGTGGGAGCCTGTCCCCAGGCCCCTTGTTTGTGGGGGAAAATTTCATCGGCGCTGCTGAGGCGTGTTGTGTTCAAGCAGTTGTGCGCCAGTGCCAGGAGAAAACTGGGACAGTTGCACTTCTGGGTGCTGTCTCAGCACACTGGTGTGGATCTGGCATGCTTGTCAGCTGGAAAAGCTGGATAACTGCTCCTGGTGCCCTTTGGAGATGGGGAAGGGGACTCCAACCTGGATTCTGAGTTGCCTACCCAGTGCTGGCCTGCTACCTGATTGACCGTGGTGTTTGGCTCCTCACAGCCTAGGTAACCCAGCAGCCTGCTCCAGACAGAAATGCAGGAAGGAATTTATGTTTACTGTCAGCAAATAACCATGCTTGGCTCCTGCAGGGAGTCCAGGGATTTTGGGCCTTACATTTCTGTCGTGCCTGGACTTACGTGATGCCCATGGTAGGTCCTTGTTTCTGTTCTTCACCAAAGTTTCCTCCTGGACACTGAAATGTTCTTGTGGCCTCAAGTTTGTGCAGAGCAATCCAATGTAAGCAGCCAGTGCCACCTCCTTCCCAGCTCTCTCTCACATCCAATTCCCGTGTGTCCTCCCCACACACCACCCTGACTGCTCCATCCCTGGGCTCCCACCTCGGAAGGTGAAGTGCCAGGGAGCCAGCCATGGCACAGCCACAGCAGGCTCTCCTTGACCACCAGCTGCTCCCGGTGGTTGTGTGGCTCTGTCTCATCGTGGCCATTGTGTGCAGGATGAGGTGGCCAATAGTTCTGCAGCCGGGGCTCGGCGGGGCTGGAGGCTCCAGGAGCTGCCCTCCTGTGCACACATACCTGCACGTACAGCAGGTGCGTGGGATGCCCATGCGGGTGGGGAGGTGCTGTGCTCGCTGCTGTGCTCAGAGGTCCTGGGACCAGCAGGACACAAGGCTGCAGGGCAGGCTGGGCTTTCACTGCAAGAAGTCACACTGGCCTCATCTTGGAAAAAACAGAGCTTGGCACTGGGCAAACTGTTTTGTCCTGCTGTGGAGGTCAGGGGCCACCTCGACAGGTTATTTTGTAGGGCTGGTTCCTGGCACTGAGGCTCTTGCCCTCCTGGGACAGCTGCCCTCGGTGCCTGTTGCCTTCCCCAGATGGGATGTGGAGAAATGGGCTTGCCAGAATCTCTCTGTCTGTGCCCAGACCCCAGCAAGGGTGATGTGGGCACAAAGAGTGTGCTGACTTGGAGGTGGAACACCTGGAGAAGCTGTTTCTGTTTCATCCTCTCCTCTGCTTCTGAATTCATCCCTGGGAAGTAGGGTTGTTCCTGGGTGTCCTGTTTTCACATGGTGGGGTCCCTTACAGCTTTTCTACAAGCGTCTGGTTTTATTCTCTTTGAACAGGGCCTAGGAAATGAAGGGAATTTCCTCCTGCAGCTGAAACCAATAATGCTTTTTCAAGCTGCAAGTCATTTCATCTTGATACTTCTAACTGCAACAGTGGGAACTTCTCTGACCTTGGACTTGGTCCTGGTGTAGGGGGTGGCTGCTGCACAGCTGGGAGGGCTGGCAGGGGCCTTCCCTGGTGCTCAGGTAGCAGCTCTTGGCTTTTCCTTTGTTGTCTCAAAGGCATGTTGGAGCCTCTTTATTTAATTTTATTTTTTTAAATTTTGATTTCCCCAGGAGTCATACTTGGTTGGATCTGATGCTGGAAAATAATGTAGAGAATTTAAATTACTAGGTGAAAGATTGTTACCTTTGAGAGAGAGCTGTAATTCAGTCTGCCTTTACTTCCTCCAAACTTATCAGGAATTGCTCCCAACTGGTCATACAGGGCATGAGGTAGCACCACTAGCCCTGAATTACATTTATGGTGCAAGAACTTGATTTTGATAGGCAGGAGTGCTTTGAGACATTGTTCTGTCAGGCTGTGTGTGGGTGACCAGCAGAGCAGGGCCGTGAGGACCAGCAGCTGCCTCGGTACAGCTCGTTTGTCACTTTTGGAACAATTTTATATCGCCAAAGGTGGCTGATCCAGCTTGGTCATTTAATGCATCAGCCTGGCAGATCTTAGCACAGAGGAGTTCTGGAGGGGAAATGGCAAAAGATTTTGCTACTGCCAGCTTGTCCCAGCTGGAGAGACTGTGGTTGAGTGGTGAGGGACAGAGGAGGAGCGGTGGCCAAGGCAGAGGGATGGCACTGTGGGGACATGGAGCTGCTGTCCTGGGGAGTCCCAGCGGGGCAGTTTGTGGGGGTGAGGTTGCTGCTGCTTTGCCACCTGAGCACTCCTGTGGGAATGTGGGCAGAAGGAGCCTGGGCAGAGCCAGCTGGAGAGAGCAGGGCAGAAGGGGGTGGCAGGGCAGAGTCCCGAGCAAGGGGCAGCCCTCACTGGGGGGCTGGTGCCCAGCCCAGGACCCTGGTGAGCCACAATGGCCTCGGCTTGGCCGGGCAGGGGCTGGGTGCAGGTGCCCTTCTGGGTCTGCTGGCAGCATGCTGGCTGCCTGGATGCTGTCTGAGCAGGGACAGAAGGTGAAGGTGCAGCTTGGAATAATGAAATGAGGTTTGTGCTGTTATAGCCTTGGCTTTCATCTCCAGGTCTTCCCCGGGCAGCATGAGGAGTGTGGTATCTTACTGTGGAACAAGGCAGCACTGCCCTCCTTCACCCTCCTCTGCCCAAAAGATCTGCCAAGCAGCATTTCACAACCTGAGGAGGGAGCAGCCTGGTTCCACAGCGTATCCCACAGAGAATATTGCAGTTGTTGGATCTGACAGCGATTGGGGGTAGTAAGAAATGCTCAAGCACTCCTTGATACAAGAACTTGAGCTTGGGATCTCCTGTGCTCTGAGCAGAAGGAGACTGGTGACAGCTGTGGGAAACATTCCTTTGGCAGCACCAGGTTCTTCCAGCAAAGAGGCTCCTACAAGGCAGGGCTGGGATGGGGAACAGCCCGGTTCCACCCAGCTGCTCCTGTGCCATGTGTCCAGGATGCTGGTGATGCAGTGTGGCTTGGAGACCACCTCTTGCTCAAGGCTAACAAGTTACAAGGTTTCTGTGAGGGCAGGTGAATTACTGGGTTTTCTTTGCCTGTAAGCACCTGTGCTGTTTGTCAGGCACATCTGGTTTGGGTTATTTTGCTGGTGGCTCCCCGGGTGTTGCAGCTGCAGATTATGTGAAGAGTTCATGTTTCATCCCTGTATCTCTGGAAGCCTGGCTTGTGGAAGCTGGTTGGCAGACACAAAAGCTTCCAGGTACTGGTTCATTCCAGCAAATTGAGTGCTTCAAAACCTCAGTCTGTAGCAGAGCAGACCTTAAAGCAAAATCACCCATGCTGTCAGCCCAGGAAACAATGGTCTTCATGGGTTTGGGAGGCCATGGAAGGCCAGGGCTTCAGCTGGTGCTCAGCTGCCTCAGTTGGTGCTGGTTCTGGTGGAGATGAGGGCTCTGGCACTGCTGCTTTATTTCCTGAGCTGATCCTCTGCCTCTCTTCCAGGTGGACTCATTAATTGCATCAACTCAGGCAGCATCTGCTGGGCAGGGTAGGATGAACCCCCCTGGGGAGCAATGCAGGGAGCGGAGCTGGGCGGTGTGGGGAGCTCTGTGTTTGCACTTGATCCCATTCGAATGCTGCTACAATTGGTGCCTTGAAATATCCAAGCACATGGAGTCTTTAAATACTCAATCTTACCTGAAATTTCTGGGGAGCCTCACAGGGGGGGCAGCAGTGGTGGTGGCATGGCCAATGTGGGCCCTGTGAGGGCTGAGGGCTCTGGAAGAGGAGCTGATCTGCAGCTGGACAGAGCAAGGAAAGCCTTCCCTGAGCAGCTTTATTTTTAAAACATCATTGTCACAGTACAATGTGTGTATTTACTTTGACAAAACCTTTGCTGGGTTATTTTAGTAAAGTTTATTTCCATACAGGCTTTTTCTTCTCCATTGCATTCAGAATCTTCTGGCTGTGGTTTTGGCTGGCAGCAGTTTGAACACGGAAGCTTTAGGGTGGTTGATGTGTGTTTGAGGCTTTTCTAGCACTAACTCTAAATACTGTGGGGATTAGTCCTGTTTGGAGAGACAGAGGAGAAAATGTGTAGTGGACTGTGCTCTTGAAATGCAAGATAAGCCCAAATCAGAATTTTTCAAGAGATGTTGGTGGGTGTGGTTTTTTGGGGAATGTGAAATAGATAACATTAAAACCACTAGGGCATTCAGCATTACCCTGAAGCTGCTCTTATTTTGAAAGGAAAGGTGGATTGGAAAGCTGAGGGTGATGTCAGTGCCCAGCAGGAGAAGAGCCCTTGGCCATCCTCATCTGCTGCTTGGAAAGGTCCCAGGGGTGACAGTGGATGGCACGTGTAGCCCTCGTCCTGGTGGGAGGTGTCCTTGTGGGACACTGCAAATGGTGTGCAGTGTGCTGGGCAGGGCCACGGGGTCCTTTTTTCATTGTAAAAGGAATTTCCTGGTGCTTCTTGGTCTTGCTAAAGTGAAGGAGGGACCTGGGGGGAGGTGGTTTTGGGGGATCCACAGTGCTTTGTGGTGACTGTGGGTGTTTTTGATAACGCCACAAGTTTCAGTGCCTCGTGTTAGACACTTTGCTTTCTCAAGGCACATAAATGTGGCTGCAGGGGTGTGAGAAGCTCGCTTTCAGCTCCTGCCTCCCTCCTGGCTGTGTGGGGGAGGCAATGGGTCAGTGCTTGCTGGCTGGGGCTTTAGCTGGGAGCGTGTGGTGACGTTGTGCATGACTTCCTAAAGGTCATTTTCCTAGGCTTTTGTTTGAGGTGTAAAACCAACAGGTTGTGCCCTTTGTAAGCCTGCAGTTGTATGTGGCATCTATGGGCTGTCACAAGCCTCTCTAGAGCCCTTGTCCCGAGCTGGGCTGTGATCCTCGGGCCCCTCTGGAGGGGCTGCTGGGGAGCCTGTGCCCCAGCTCTTGTGCCAGAGAAGGGGCTGCTTCCAGGGGCTGGGAGTGCAAATAGGTCTGGGGATTTTTCCTGTGCTTTGTGCCTGTCTTCCTTGCTCGGCGGGAGCCTCCGCTCCCCTGCCCGGCTCCCCTGCCCGGCTCCCCTGCCCGGCTCCCCTGCCCCGCTCCCCTGCCCCGCTCCCCTGCCCGGCTCCCCTGCCCCGCTCCCCTGCCCCGCTCCCCTGCCCCGCTCCCCTGGGCAGGCCCGTGCCCCTGTGATGGTCGGGCTGTGTGGGGGACAGCTCCTATGAGGCTGTTCCCTCCCCGTGCCTTTCTAACCTGACAGGTGAGCGTTGGGAACCATTTCTGTGTGGAGGATGCCCCTGCACACGGGATGGAAGGAAGGGAGCACAGGCAAAGCACCCCCTGCACTGCTGTGGGTTGGGCTGTGCTGTGAGCAGTTCCACCAGTGCTTGTTTGTGCGTCTGAGAATTTTATGGCAAAATAATTGACTGGCTTTATTGAGTGCTATTGCCATACAAATTATCAAAGGAGGCTCTTGGAGCCTGGTGCTGTGTTAGCCACCTCCCTTGCTTTGGAGAGCCTGGGCCCAGGCTGGGCTGAGAGCTGAGCTGTGCTCAGAGCCTGCCAAGAGGCTCCTGAGAGGGGCTTGTGGGGTTCCCTGCACTGGCAGCACACGCTGGAGAGGGCCATGGGATGCCTGTGACACAGGAGTGCACACTCTGGATTGATGGTGAGTCCCCACAGCAGCAGGCTGGGAGCAAGGATTTTGGGTGGGAAGTGGAGAAGATGGCTATGTGAATGCTAATGTTTATAAATTGCCTCCAAAAAACTGTAAAAGCAGCTGGAATAGGAGAGGAAAGCAAACACTGCAGTGCACCAGGTAGTCAAGTGCAAAGAGATATTTTTTTTCCCTTGCTACCTGTCAGGAAAAGGAGGTATTCCAGTGCCTGCCTCCATGCCCCCTGTGTCAGCAGGGCTGGCAGAGGCTGCAGGGGCTGTGCCTCGGAGCCCTGGGCACTCCTGACACGGCTGGTCCAGCTGGGATGCACGGGGGGAAGCTGTGGGGAGTCAGCAGGCGATGCACAGAGCACAGGTAAATAAAATCAGCTGTTGGAAAATCCTGCCGCGTGCCACGGCAGGAAAGCCCGGAGCTGCTGTGGCTGGAAAGGAGTGCAGGCCGTGCCCAGGGCTCAGGGTGGGCTCTGCACAGGGCTGCAGCAGCCTGGCTCCAGGGAGAACACCCTGCATGTTGAGTTCCTGTCAGCAAACACGGGCTTCCCTTGGAGCTGGGGGCCCTGGAGGGGCACGGGGCGGCCCCCACTCCCGCAGGAATGTGAAATGCTTCCACACATGCAGCTTGCTCTTATTCTGCAGTCATTTTTTTTTTCTCCCTCAGTGTTTTTCCAACTCATGTCTTGCTGCCAGAGTCCATATTAATAATGCATGACTTTTTTTTTTTTTTATGGTGCTTCCTTCCCGGCATCCCTTTCAGCTGCTGAGTCAGAGAAGATTGTTATAGCAGCAACCTCTGAAGCGGTGAAATGCCCCTGCAGTGCTCAACTGCTGTCATTTATCATCCTAGCTCCTCTGCGGGCAGCCTGTTCCCTCGCCTGGCTTGGGGGGAGGATCCCCATGCCAAAAGCCTGATTGCTGTTACACCAGCTGGTGACTGGCGAGCTCAGCTCTGCTCAGCCTCCCTGGCTAGTGTTTGGGGAGAGCAGATATTGCCTCTGTTGGTTGCTTTTTGTTGTTGTTGTTGCTTGAAATCCTGTGAAGTTTTTTCCTGATCTTCCTGAAACTGTGTTTTGGGATTGTGCTCAAGACTTTTCTTTTCCTTTTTTCCCCCTCCTTACTAATTTTTAAATAATTTTTTTCCTCCTCCCTGCACTTCTCTCGAGATCTATACCTGGGCTTTTTAGGGTAATTGGGATGACAGAAGCCATATAATGTGTTAACGGGGTTAAATTAACTTAAAATCTTTCCAGTAGCTGTTGAAATGTGCCTGGCTGCTGCAGGAAGTGTTGGAGTTGCTAATGCACCATGGAACAGAGATCTGCAGGCTGTGACCAGCCCCCAGTGGGTCACCTGCGGGCAGAGCCAGTCCCCACCTGCTGGGTCCAAAACCTGGAGGGAAACAGGGAGCAGTAGCACTTGTCAGGGAACTTGTCCTCTAAAGGCTTCAGTAACACCTCCATGGTGATCTCGGGAGCAGATCTCCCCTGTCCCAGTACAGCTTTGGGTGGCTGCACTCACTGGTGGGGCGTGGGGACACAGCCTCAGTGTGGGAAGCAGCATCCTCATGGTCTTCCCCTGCTCAGAGCTCTGCCACGGCAGGCTTTGAAGGACTCACCTGTAAATATTATCCCAGAGCCATGCAGGACAGGAATGGGGCTCACCTGGGGAGGAGGATTTCCTTTTCCAGACTTCCCAAGCTGCCTCATTCCCCTTGTCCCGCTGTTGGGGATGGTGCAAGGATGTGAGCACCCACCGTGGTGTCTGCCCTGGGGAGTGCAGAGGGCTCTGGAGCAGCAGGAAGTGCTGCTGCCTTTCCCTGCTCTCTGGGCTGCAGGAGCTGGCCGGAGCAGCCGGAGCTGTGGGCGTGAGGCTGATGTCCTGGCTGCACACCTGCATCTCTCCTGGGCCAGGCCCCTGTCTGGCAGGGGGGTAGTTGCCCTTGTGGCATGTTCCCCCTCAGCACCACCCTGTTCTGCTGAGGCTCTACAGTGCTGGGCTACTGATTCATTCCTCCCGAGGAAGGAAAAACTGCTGTGGTGTGAAATTCCCCCAAAGCTGCAGCACATCCTTCTTCCCTGCTGCAGCCTGGCTCCCTGCTCAGGATCCGTGAATTCTCTTTTCCTGTTGGTTTTTTTTTTTCCTTTTTTTTAAGGGTTTTGCTGGCTGTTGGGTGCTCGGTGCCCTGGGGACACCCTCCCTGCACCTGCCAGCTGGGAGGGTGCAGGTGCCTTACAGGGGTGCTCTTTGCATGCTGCAGGGAAGCTTTGCAGAAGGATCCCATGAATGGCAGTCCACAGGGGTTGGCTGGAGCAGCCTTGCTGGGGTCAGCAGCTGCCCCAGTGCTGCTGCCTGCCCCCGAGGGACACCTTCACAGTGCCACAGCCCCACTTGCCCCGCGGGGCACACATTGCCACCCACAACTGGTGAGACGAGCAACTTGCTTCTCGGCTAACAAGATTTAGGTGGATTATGCTATGTATTTAATCAAGGGCTAAGCTGATTGCCTTATTTGGAATGGATCAAAGCCCTTGGAAATGCCAGCCTGGAGACCAGCTATTGAGTGGGAATATGCCTCAGCCGTGTGCTTTCGAAGAAGCCTGAGGTTCAGCAGGCAGGTTTGACAGCAGCAGTGACCAAATGCAGAACCAGATTGCAGAAGTCTGAGGTGATGGGGAGGTAGGAGTATGAGGAGGTTGTTAGTCATTGACCGTCATGGAGCATTTGGGGGAAAAGGCTTCCTTTTCTAGCTTTCAGGTTGAAACCATGTTTCCACATACATAAACCTTTGTGCTGACAGCTAAGTGAGATGTTCTGCTGTTTGGCAGTCAGGCTTCCACCTTCTAGAAAAGCAGCTGTGACTCTTGTGAGCTTGTGTGGCTCTGCGTTGGAGACCAGACTCCCTCCTGCCCACACGGGGAGCCCCACATCTCCCTGCAGTGGCTGTCAGCAGCGTTGGAGCTCACAACTTCTCCCCTTGTCCTGGCCCCCAGGGCGGCGTTGCCCTGGCACCTGCGGGGCTTTGGCACAGAGGAGCTGGTGCTGTTGTGGAGGAGCCAGGCAGAGCCAGGCAGAGGGTGTTCCTTGCTGCTGCCAGCCCAGAGGCACTCGCTCCTTGCTGTGGCCTTGGCGGTGCAGAGGGAGCCCAGGGGTCAGAGCTGTCCCTATTAAGAGGCAGTGTTAAAAGTTTAAAATTACTTTCCAGTTAGGAGCTGTTGTGCTTGTCAGGGTTGGCCTGGAGTGGCAGGGCCAGCACCCCGTCCAAGGTGTGTGGTGTCCCTTTCCTGTGGGGCTGGGGCTTTTGCCAGGAGAGGTGTGTTGGTGTTCTGGGGCGCCCTGTGTCTGTGAGCATGGTCTGCACCGCTTCACCTGCGGGCACTGAGGTGGTACAGCTGAGCAAGATGTTGAAAATACACTGGTTATCACCCTCTCTTTTTCTGAAAAGGGGAAGTTTATTCTAGGAACCAACTCTGTCTTGCTGTCATTTGATGCAAGCATGGCAAGCGCAGGTCACAGCTCTCCCACTCTGTGGCTGTGGGCACTGCCTGTAGAACTGAAAATACCCCAACCAAAGGGCTTGGCTGGAGGGGTACGGGGAAGCTTCTGCTTTGAGGTGAATCAGGCTGCTCTCGGGCAGCAGCAGGTGCTCCCCACAGCATCACTGCTTCTTCCTTTTGCATAAAGCAGCCCTGGGAGATGCAAACATCTCTCACCTCTGCCTCTCAGACCTCCTTGTTTTTGCCTCCTTGCTCTAGGGTTGCTCCTGCAGCAGGCAAGTGCAGGGACATGCTCTGTCACACCCTGCCTGTGCTGTGGGCCCCTTGTCCTGCCGGCCCCATCTCTCCTGGCTGTGGCCTGAGCCCTGGTGTGGGGCTGGCAGAGCCTCTTGTGTGACAGCCAGGTGTAAAAGGTTCTATGTTCAATTGTTGCTAATCAATCCTGCAAATAAGGTGCTGCCTCAGTTCTCCTTCTGCCCAGACCCATTATGCATCTTCCTGCCTAACTCGTATGTGGAGTTATAGGAAGGGGTTGGTCAAGCATCCCTTTGTGTCTGAAGGGCCTGGGCAGGTTTGTCAGTGTGCAGTCACCCTTCAGCCTGACTTTCGGGTGTCCTGGGCTGTACTGGATGGTCTGGCAGTTTCTGGGCTGCAGCAGCAGGGGCTCTGCTGGTACCTGGCCCTGTGAGGCAGCTCCAGGGCTGCTGCTTCTGTTTGTGGGGCTGGGAATGGCCCTAGGGCAGGAGCAGATGGAGGGAGCTGTGGCAGGAAGGGGGCGGGGGCTGCCCAGCTTCAGGGTGCTCTAGGTTAACCCTGCTTTCACCTAATTAAAATAGAGAAAATGCCTGTCAACACAGCAATTGTTGGTTTGTTCTGTGCTGCAGAAAGCTGGGGGCAGAGCAGGGCTCGCAGTGGGTGCTGACTCTGACCCTTTTCCCCACACTGCCCTCCCCCAGCTGCCTCCCTCTGCACGTGGGGTGTCCACCCTGGCTGGGGAAGGGTCACAAATCCCCAGACACCACGGGGTGCTGCCAGAGAGCAACATGGCAGCATTGATAGGGCCACGTGGGGGAAGGGGCTAGTGGGGGAGGATGGCCTTTGGCTGTAATGGCTTGGGAAAGTAAACACAACCTGCACAAATTGGGTAACTTGAGTGGGTAAATGGGTGTAATCTAAAATCTCATTATCCAGAGTGGAGGGAATGGCTGGTGCCTTGGCAGGGAGGAGGAGGAAGGTGGGCTGCTGCATTGCTGTGGACTCATGCCATGCCCAGTGATCTGGAGGTGCTGATGTGGGCAGGGTCTGTGGGGTACCAGCCTCAACCAGCTCCTTGCTGAGACCCCTCGGGGCTGCCCTGGCCCACGCTGCCTGCTCAGCTCTTCTGGCTGTTCCACCAGGGAGCACTGGCCTCTCATTCCCAATGTGTATAATTTTTCTGAGGTAGCTGTATATCTGACTCATGTTTGCAGAGCTCAGTTTCTGGCTGCAGACAGGCTGGAATTGATTAGTTTATTATTTTATCCCTTTCTGCCCTGTTGCACGTATCAGTGGGAGAGTGGTCAGAACCCTTGGCAGACACCCAAGTCTCTTAAGGAAACTTAAGTTGCTGCTGTGTGCAAGGAGCTTAAAGGTGTTTCAGTGGGAGAGAGGGAAGGAGGAAAAGGATGTTTGCTGTTCCCTCATGTGCCCCTGTGTGTGCTCATCCCTTCCCAAGCAATTGCAGAGCTGATGAACGCTGGTGGCTGGGCAGGAGGAGGCAGTGATGGCTGCTCCTGCCCACAGAGGGACAGGCAGGATATTTTGTGCCCAGCGCCCCATCCCCACAGCCTGATCACAGACAGCCTCTGCTGAGCCTGCCTCAGGTGGTTCCTGTTTGTACAGACCCAGGTGAGCCTGGTGGGCCGTGAGCCTGGTCCCTCTCAGTCGGTGGTGGCCCGTGAGCCCTGCCTGCAGCTCGGGGCTGTGCAAGTGCTGATCCCTCGCTGAGCTGGCTCTCAATAGCCTTGTGGCCGCTTATCTGGGATTAATGTGTAACTTAATGGCAGTGCTCAGGCACAGCTCTGGTGTGCTGCTGTGGTACAGGGTGGTGCTGATCTGCTCTCTAATTCCCCCTGCCCATGATAAGGTTTAGGGCTTGCCTGTGCCTGGCGCCGGCACTGCTGGCAAAGGTTGGTCTGGGAAGGAGGGAAGGGCAGTGCTGGGGGCAAGCCACGAGCCTGCCCTGCACAGGGTCTGGTCCTGAAGGGCACAGGTGGCACAGGCCTGGGGTGATGGAAGGAAGGGTTTTTTCTTTTCCACTGTTCATGGCATCCCAAACAGACTCATGTTGTTGCTTGTCTGCTGACATATGGGAAGGCGTCACACGGGCTGGGATGTGATGGGCAGTCTCTTAGGTGTTAAATAAGTTCATAGATGGAGGGATGATTTTTTTCCAGTGAAGTCATTCCCTACACTGATAATGGAATCAGTTAATTTATTTACAGCAGCTGTATTACCAATTTGCTTGTCAGGTGGAAGAAAATCATATAAAAATGTTGTGTATTCCAAGGTTGCATAGCTCACAACAAAGCTAATAAATGTCTTGGGACATCAGAGTTCTTACAAAATCCAGTAGGGAATGGTCTGTGTGTTGGAAGTTCAAAGTTGCACCCTCTCTCTGATAGCTTTTTTGCTTCTAAGAAAACACAGCAGCTGGAGAGGCCATTCAATGTTGCCTTTAATTATTGCAGACAAGAACAACTCTGTAATCTGACTGTGGAGGCCAAGCTGCTGCGGGTCTTAAATGGCCCTGCATGGTGAGAGTACCCTTGGCAGGGAGCTCTGAGCTGCTGCTTTGAAAATCTCGGACAACAATCATCCCACATGATTGAAGAATTCCAGCTTGGAGAATTTTTTAGGAGTTGAAAGGGCTGGCAAGCCAGGCAGATGCATAGTGTGGAGGTGGGGCTGTGGCTGTGCTCCTTCCCTGGCTGCTGGCATGGCTGCTTTCCCAGAACCTGGCAGTGTACAGAACAGAAACCACAGCAGGGACAATCTCGGGGTGTTGCTGCTGAGGGATCTCTCCTTGGTCTCCATGGTGCAAATCGCGTCTGCTGCACAGCAGCCTTTGTAGGGTCAGGGCCGAGGCGCTAGGGATGCTTTGTTCCCAGGTGGCACTGCAGAGATGGGCCTGTCTCTGGGCCCTTTAGCCCCGGTGAGAGTGGGAGCAGCAGGTTCACCTCAGGTCAGAGGCCACAGCTCCTGCAGGTGGCCGTGTCCTGCTGAGCAGGGCAGTCCTGGCGGTGCCTGGGTGTGCCCAGGGTGAGCCGGGCGGGTGTCGCACTCTGCCCCTGCCGTGCCCCTCCCTGGTGGCTGCTGGGTGTCCCCATCTGCCCTGCGGAGGTCGGAGGCCGGGACACGCCCGGCACAGGCCAGCCCTCCACGGGGATGAGAATCCCTGCCCTGTGCTCCTCCCCGTGCGGCTCCCCTGGGACACACGCATCGTGGGCGAGCTCGGCTGGGAGCAGGGCTTTCCCCGAGCTGGTTTTTTCAGACGGTGTAAATAGGACATGCTGGACCGTGCTCTAGCCATAAATGGCACTGGGAGATGTGCCGCGGCTCTCGCTGAACGGAGCGGGGAGCGCTCGCTGTCCTGGATGCTGCAGCACTGCCCTGCCCCGTGTGCGGCCGGGAGAGCGGGGCCCTGCCCGGTGTGCCCCTGGGCGAGCAGAGCCCCCGCCCCGTGTGCCGCCCCTCGCAGCCCCTGGGCGAGCAGAGCCCCCGCCCCGTGTGCCGCCCCTCGCAGCCCCTGGGCGAGCAGAGCCCTTGGCCCGTGTGCGGCCGGGAGAGCGGGGCCCTGCCCGGTGTGCCCCTGGGCGAGCAGAGCCCCCGCTCCGTGTGCCGCCCCTCGCAGCCGCTGGGCGAGCAGAGCCCCCGCTCCGTGTGCCGCCCCTCGCAGCCCCTGGCCCGTGTGCCGCCCCTCGCAGCCCGGGCCAGCCTGGTGTGACAGGCAAAGCGCTGACCTGGATCAGCCTCCCGGACCCCCTTGGAACGGCTCCCTCGCAGCAGACATGAGGCTGTACATGTGATAACCCTTTTTGTTCAGCCACGCTGAACTTGTAAAACATGCTTGAAAAATCAGGGCTTTGGGGTTTTTTTTTGGGGGGGATAGCCAAAACAACAGAACCCATTCTCTTTTTCTCCATCAAAGTCAGGGTGTAAAAGTCCAGACAGTGCAGTTTGTGGTGTGTGGACTAAGTCAGTAGATCCGTTACTCTTAAGCTGTTTTTAACAGTTTCCAATGGGTACTCTCCAAAGGGTATAATCTCCTAATTTGGAAGAGTAACAAATCAATGATTTCAAAATCTATTTAACTGGTGTTTGATGTGTATGGAAATTTTAAATCCAAATCCCACCTGTCTCCTGTTCTCTGCTATGGTCTGACTGTATTCTAGATTGCTTCCAGCTGGTGAAGGACAGCACTGGTGATCTCCCTGTTGACTGCATTTCCTCGGCAGCACCACTCCACATGTCCCCATTTTCCTGCATGTCCTTTGACTGCCTGTTTGAGCAGGATGCCCAGGCTGGTGGCAGGGCCTGCCTGCAGTAGAGGATTTCCTTTGTCTCCTGCAGCTGAAACAGTTCCCATGGCCCAGGGGATGAGGAGTTGTCCCCATGTCCTTCCCTGCCCTCCTGCTTCAAGGACAGTGCTGGGGAGGCTCTGCCTGTTTTTCCTCTCCCTTGCTTGCCCAAGCGTTCACTTAATTCTTATTTATTATTTTGCTTAACGAAAGCTCTCCCTCTGTTTGTTCATCCTGGTCCTATATGAGCACTGGGCTCAGGCCCCGGGATTCCTGACGCCTTCGGAGGGTGTCCAGGAGGCAGGAATTCCCACCCCTTTGTCTCCTAATGAACCGAAGGAACAAACTCCGAGCTGTAAGTCTTTGGAAGTGTAAATGTTTGCTGTGGTAGCAGCAGCCGGTGCTGCCAGCCCCGAGGTCGGGTCGGTGTCCGTGTCAGCGCCTGCTGAAGAGCCTTTGATTGCTCGTTTGTGTGCGCGGTGGTGGCTGCGTGTTTGTGCTCTGCCTGCACGGAACGTGCTCCGGCAGATGCTCTGCTCCTCCTGGGGAGCCTTTGTGCTGATCCTGGCGAAGGGAGAGCAGGATGGGGAGAGCAGACTGGCTGGAGATGGGCACAGAGGGATGGAAAATGGACGGGACATGCAGACGTGTACAATTGCATCTCCTGGATGGCAATTAAAGTAGGAGAGTCTGAATCTCTCGAGGAAGGGTAATATTTAACTTGGGCAAATGCTTGTTATGCTCTGTGCTCCGGCCTGCACGTGTCACTGTGCCCTTCCTCAGAGAGGAGCTGCAGCAGGATTGCTCTTGGGATTTGCAGAGCCCAGTGTGATTTTGCAGCCATGGCTGGCATTTCTGCCCCAGTGCACAGGTAACTGTGTGCTCCTGGCTCTGCCCCTGCGTGGAGCTGGGTGCTGCACGTGTGGGCACTGCACCTGGGGGGCCTGGGGCTCAGCCCCACCGCCAGCCTTGCCTGCTGCTGGGGTCCAGAGCTCCTTCCATGGGTGCTTTGGTGCTCTGGATGTTTTGTGAGTTCCCTTGGCCTTCTGGGCTTCCCCGTGTGTGCAGAGCACGTTGTGCTCCTCTTGCTGGGTATCCTAAAGCAGTGCAGTGGCACAAACGCCTTAGTGCAGGCAGCTGTGGGAGTGCAAATGGAAGTTGCCACCTTAAATGTGTACATGAGAAATTTAGAGTCTCTTAGTATAATATGGATTTTCCTCCCCTTGCTGAGGCTTCCCCGGGGTCATTTTTCTGTAAGACAGTTCAGATACAAGTTTCCCATATTCAGGTTTTGACTGAGTGTCACTTTAGCCTCCCACCTTCCTGTTTGCTGTGTGCACGTGCAAGCCACCAACTTGCCAATTTTGGGAACAAGTGGTTTGTAATTACCAGCTCAGTGCTGCTGCTGCACTGTTAATTCTTAGACCATTTAATGTATCAAATTATTCCTTCCTGTGCTATTTAGAGGCAAAGGGCTAAGTAACAGTGATGGCATTAATATTAAATTCTCTAAAACTAATAGGAACCTCTTATTTAATTGTTCTGGCACTCAGCATGTCTGGGGAATACAGTACCACTGGAAAGCTAATGGAGACAGACGTCTCATGGTGTATTAGCCCTGGGATGCTGCTGCTTTTCCTAGTTGGGTTATTTATGAGTTAAGACTATCGTAACTGTCTATCAGTGCCTTAGAGGCTTAGTTTGATTAAACCCCTTTATATTGCTAATTCTAATGGAGCTGGATTGATGCTGGGGATCTGCAGGGAGAGCTTAGCAAAAGGCTTAACACAGACATGACTCTGCTGGTTTTGCTGTCTCTGGGCCCTGCGGGAGGTGTCTGCAGCAGGCAGGACCTCCCAACCCTGGCAGGGTGACCTGCCACCCACCCTGCTGCCTGTGGGACCCTCACCCCTTCCAAGTCACTGCTGCATCTCCCACGTGAGGTGTCCCACGAGCTCTGCTGGGTGCCTTGTGCCCACTCCAAGCACCTGGTAGAGTGTTCAGCAGGGGTTTCTCTGGTGGTGCCTTGGTTTGTGACTGTGCTGGTTGAAATGGGGCTCTGGGGGCTGGCAGGGACTGTCCTTGCTGGCACAGGGCTCCAGGTGCTGGCAGGAGAAGGCTGCACGTAGCAGTGAGACCATGATGAACTCAAACACCCCTCTGTGCTTCTGCAGCACGAGTGCACTAATGAATGGGGAAAATGCTGAATGTGACAGAATGGCCTAAATCCCAAAGCAGAGGAAGGCTGGCTCCTTCCTCAGGAAAGCCTGGCTACCGTGCTGGGCGCTGATACCGCTGCAGGCATGCGGGGCTGCTGTGAGCCACTTGGCCCCTCTTCCTGCCCCTGGCTGCAGTGGCTGTGTCCCCCAGCTCGGGGCAGCCCGCTGTCCCCTGCAGCTGCAGGATGGGATGCTGCAGGAAGGTCCCGTGTCAGGGTCAGGGGTGGGACGTGTCAGGTCTGTCCCTGTCCTGTGTCGGGGGCTGGCAGAGATCACAGTCAGTCCTCTTCCAAATCAGCTCCCAAGCTGCAAATTACTCTGTTGCCTCTTCTAGTATGTATCATTATGATGAAACTAATTTTCCATGGGAGAGTCAGCTGTTTCTTGATTAGAAGTGCTCCGAAAATACTAACAGAGAAATGATTACAGGAAGACTTCAGTGCTCATTTATGTAATTGGACTTTACTTCCCTGGCTGAAGTTGTTGCATCCACTCCTGGCTTGAGTGAGCACTTGCTCTCCCAGTTTGCTTGTGAGCAGAGAGGTTAGGGTGCGACATCCCAAGGGGTGCCATGCCCTGGGGTGCTGCCTCGTGCCTCAGTTCCAGCTGGTGACAAGCTGTCATGTTTTCCGTCTGTTTAAATCACAGCAGGGTTGACTTGTCCTTTAATGAACCAACAAGAATAATCTTCAGGCAGTTATTTGGGCAAATGGATTCTTAAATTCTGCTTGCTTTCTGGGTGGGGAGTGAGGATTTGCTGGAAATTAATAGGAGAAGGGACAACTCCCCTCTCCCATGCTGTCCTTGTCCAGCTGCCCAGTGGCAGCAGCCAGGCTGTTGTCACTCCGTGTGTGTGCTCTGAAGCTCTGCATGCTCAGAAGGAAGGAAGGCAGAAGGCCGATGTAATTTTCGAGATCATCCTGTGTGATGAGATTAGCAATATATCACAACAGGGAGAATTGCTTTCTGGCTGAACCACGGTTCAGGCCAAGCCCACCCCGAGCCTGTGTCGGCAGCAGTGGATGCTCAGGGGTGATGGGCATCTGCTCTGGGACACGCCTCTGGGTACAGGGGCCCTGGCCTCTGTAGGGTCAGCAAGGTCAGGCTTAATAAATTTAAAACGTGGCTAATTTGCTCATCAAAAGGGCAGTAAATGGAGGAGGAGTGAGATTTGAGCTCGGTACAGCAATTCCCAAATGTTGGTGCAGCCCCAGCCCTGGCCACAGCAGCCCCTGGAGCTAATCTAAGCACCCTGTGTGTGCACAGGGAGTGAAATGTTTACAATAACGTAGTTTAAATCCGATTTTCTGACCTGAAAGAATTGCATGCTCTGGATAAATACAGTGTTTGTGAAGCTTATCTCATGCAGGCGGTTTGTTTTGGGGGTAGGAGAAGGGGCTCTGGTCCCTGGTCGTGGGGGGCAGTTGATGTTGGGTGTTTGGCGTGTTGATGACACGCTGTCCTTCGCCAGGTATCTCTTAATCATCTCCTTAAAGGGGTTAATATGTGAAGAAGCAACTGCTGCCTGACACAAAGCTGGTGTTGTTCCTGCCCCGCTCCCCTGGGATGCTGTGACAGTCTGCTCAGGATTCCCGCTGCAGCTCGGAGCAGCCCGGCCCTGCGAGCCGTGTCATGTGGCTGTGGCGAGGCCCGGCTCCGTCTGCCGCCGCCGAGGGGAACAAACGGCGCTTTCACTGCGCCCGACAAACCTCCCTCTTCCTCAAATTAACCAGGGATTGCATGCTGATTTGTCTCTCCTGTTCTTTCATGCTTCACCAAACCTGGATCTGCTTTACCCAGCAAGCAGAAGCATAATGAAGTAGAAAGTGAAATTACTTGATCAGCATCAGCGAGTTGTTTTTCACCGCTGACCCGGCTCCGTGTGCGCTGGAAGATGCAGACTGGCTGCCCCTTCCTGCAGCAGCCCGGGCCCGAGAACAGCTCAGCTGAGCGGCTTCAGCCCCCCAGTGCTCTGTGCAGAGGAGAGAAGCTGTGCCTGGCTCTTGAGTAGGCTTTGTGGTTTTGGGAGGGCTGTCCTTGCAGGCTGGAGGCTGTGCCGAGGCTGCGGTGCTGCTGTCCTGCGCAGTCCGTGCCCTGCCATGCTTGCCCGGCTCGGGGGATGCTGTGCCCATGGCTGCATGCCCTGCCATGCTTGCCCAGCTCAGGAGATGCTGTGCCCGTGGCTGCATGCCCTGCCATGCTTGCCCGGCTGGGGGGATGCTGTGCCCGTGGCTGCATGCCCTGCCGTGCTTGCCCGGCTGGGGGGATGCTGTGCCCGTGGCTGCATGCCCTGCCGTGCTTGCCCGGCTCGGGGGATGCTGTGCCCGTGGCTGCATGCCCTGCCATGCTTGCCCGGCTCGGGGGATGCTGTGCCCGTGGCTGCATGCCCTGCCATGCTTGCCCGGCTCGGGGGATGCTGTGCCCGTGGCTGCATGCCCTGCCATGCTTGCCCGGCTCGGGGGATGCTGTGCCCGTGGCTGCATGCCCTGCCATGCTTGCCCGGCTCGGGGGATGCTGTGCCCGTGGCTGCATGCCCTGCCATGCTTGCCCGGCTCGGGGGATGCTGTGCCCGTGGCTGCATGCCCTGCCATGCTTGCCCGGCTCGGGGGATGCTGTGCCCGTGGCTGCATGCGCAGCCAGCAGCGGGGTGGCCGCTGTCACTGGGCAGGACGTGGCTTTGGGTACCAGGTGCCCCAGGCACCAACCCTTAACGTGGCACACCCGAGGCAGGACTGTGGCTGGGCCTTGCTGAGAAACTGCCCCAGAGCTCGCTCTGGTTTGAGCTGTAGCTGCCACCAGCTGACCTGGCGGTCACTCTGGTTCCAGAGCTGGCCCCAGAACAGGTGGGTGAGCCAAGAGGGTTTGAGCTTTGTCTGAGCCAGCTCCTGCTCATTGCTCTGTAACCGCTGGCTTAAGGTGCCATCAGTGGCCGGACTGCAAAGGGTACATGTATGGGAAGGGAGGGGCTGGAAATGGACATGCAAAATTGCATTTTGAGACATGTAATTGCCAAGCACTTAATGCAGTTGACCCCTTTCTTTCTGAAAATCCAGTGATTCCCCGTGGCTCAGAGACAGGTTGGGCATGGGCAGCAGCCGGGCAAGGGCGTTGGACTCTGGGCATGATGCGGGGCTCCATCCCCCTTGCAAATATTTACTTTACTCTGTGAAAACAAAATACATTTGGGGTTGGGAAATATATCTGGGCAGCGTTTCTGGAGATGCCTCAGTGTGTGGGTGCAGAAGGGGGGCAGCCCTGGGGGTGCAGGGTGTGCACCCTGGGGTGGGGACCTCGCTCTGGTGGCAGTGCCATACCCAGCCCGTGCTCCCGGTGACGCCAGCCGTGGCTGTGCCTTCCTGGCACTGGTAGCTGCTGGTTTCAGGCTGTGATATGCCTGCTGTACAAGTGACCTGTCTGGTGTGGGTGTTTCCTGCTGACATTGCATCAGCTACTGCTCTCCTCTGAGCAGGGTCTCTGTTGTTTCCTTGGCCTGGTGCCCTCTTTATCCCTCCTGGAGTGTCTTTTGACCTGTTTTTTTAATTACTAGTGCAGAATAGGCCTTCTAGGTTGCCCCTTCTCAGTATCTTCATGTCAAGATTTTGTTTTCCACTTCATTCTTAAGCCTCAAACGACACCAAGAGGGCCGTGGCTGGCACAGTGAAGCTGGCGAGGGGTGCTGTGCATGGTGGCTGTCCTGCTGTGCCATGGGAGCTGCTGGGGACACAGGGCTGAGCTTGCTGCTGTTTGCTTTGGGGCCTGGTGCTGCCGCTGGGTGTCAGCTTAAACTGAAACCTAATCAGGCTCAGCCTGAGCTGTGCCAGGGCACGAGGTCAGCAGGAGAGGAGAGGGGGAAGAAACGTGGCTGGGGAGCTGCCCTGGGGACTCAGGGCTTGTGCTGCTGCCTGCCCGGGGGTGTGACATGCTGGGGGCTTGGAGCCTGGTGTGGGGATGTTTTTGTGGTGCCTGTTGGGGTGCCTCTGCCAAGCAAGTGCCAGCCCTCGGTGCTGCAGTCTGGAACGGCTGCCCTTCTCCAGGCACACAGCTGGGTTTCCTGTTATAATGATATTTCCTAATTAAATCTCCCTAATTAAGCAGCCAAAGGTGCTGTTGGTTAAGCTGCAGTGCTGTCTCACAGCCTGGTAGTCAGGTTTGGCCGGGTGCATCCCCCTTGTCACCCAGCTGGGTTCCCACACGTGCCCCATTCCCTGCCCTTCCCCGCTCTGCCGCGGCACGTGCAGCCCAGGGGCCCTCCTGGCACGGGAGTGAAACCCAGCAGGAGGCTGGCAGTGCTTCCAAAAGACCCTGATTTCTTTTCCCTGCAAAAGCTGATGCTCATGGAAATACTCCTTTTTCTTCCTCCTTGCAGTGAACACCTACCTCTTCATGATGCAAGCCCAAGGCATCATGATCCGAGAGAACATGCGAACTATAGGAGCTCAGGTGTACGAGCAGGTGGTCCGCAGTGCCTATGCCAAGAGGAACAGCAGTGTCAATGACTCAGGTACTTCTTCAATAACTGTAATTTTATTCAAGGTCCCATTCTCGTTGAAAATTAAGTTGAAGGCGTTAATTTATGCTGGTAAATGCAGGATGGAAGCTTTGATTAATTGTCTGCGGCTTTTATTTTTATATGTAAAATATATATAGAACATAAAAATACCCTATATATATAGAAATATTGTCAAAATATTAAAATTATATTTATTTATTTATATATGTAAAAAGTTCAAATGCTTCTAACTTGTATAAGGGATGAAAATCTTGAAAGGTCTGAAGTGATGGGATTTGATCTGAAAACCTCTTTGCTTTCCAGGAATTCAACTTGTAGCTTCAACGAGTCTGAGGGTAAACACTTTCAAATTCAGTGCAAGGATCAGGTTTCATATTTAAAAAATGCCTTCCCAGGCGTGCGCCTGCGCAGAGCCCTGGCTCTGGGCACGTGGAGGAGCCTGTGCCCGTAAGCTTCACTCTTCCCATGCAAGTATGAACCGAGCTGACTTGGCTGGAGATCTGCCACAAGTAATCTATTGAACTCTGGGCAGGATGTGGGGAGTGGAGCGCAGGCTCGCCCTCCCAGCCCTCCCAGCCTCTGCATCACCCACGCACGGGAGCCTGTGGGGCTCCGAGCTGTGCGGTCAGTGCGGTGCAGTGAGGCAGAACTGCCCCTGGCTGTGTGCGAGGTGCTGCTGCCGGGCTGCTGACACCCAGCCTGTCCCTTCCCTGCTGGCACCTCCCCACAGCCTCACGCCAGTGCTGTTGGCATCAGGCTGGCGTGGGGAGCTCAGCTCAGCTCCTCGCCCGCCGGGGTTCAGCAGCAGGGGCTGACAGAGTTTTACAAGGCAGGATCATTTTCTCATTAGCAGAAGTACGAGCCGTGTCCTTGCTGCCCAGCCTGCTGAGGTGCAGGCACCAGTTCAGCTGTGCCCTGGCTGGGGATGGCACGGGAGGGGAATTATCGACTTACGAGGAGATGAACACCCCGGGTCACCCCTGTGCTCCACGAAGTCAGCCAGGGCAGCCACCCTGGGCTATTTTTAAGACTGGAAACATCAAGTAAGGCAGAGGCAGGGTGAGGAAGTGGCTGATCCCCTGAAGGGAGGAGGGTTAGAGGCTCCATTGCTGCAGCTTGAGGTGGTGAGAGCCTTCATCCTGCTGGGGCTCTGTCCTGGGGGGCATCAGGTGATCCAGGAACCTGTGTCCTCCTGCAGCAGGCGGGGAGCTGGTGACCACAGTGCCAGTGACACCAGTGCTGCTGCTGCCATATTGGGCTTTGCTTGAGCCTCATCCCAGCCCCAGCTGCGCAGGCACGTGAGGACACCGTCCCTCCCCAGGAGCCCCAGCCACGAGGACAGTTTTAGCACATACAAGCACTGTGCGCCGTCCTTGGGCGACCTTCCCTGGCAGGCAGGTCAGAGCAGACGCAGGATGGGTGGTGGTGACGTCTGGAAGGCACTTGGTGCTGTGGCCACAAGGCCTGCACTAGCACTGGGGTCAGAACCTTCCCTCCCTGGCAGATTTGGGGTGCCCGGGTGGGTGTCACTGCCTGGAGAGGGCATTGTCCCCACACTGCTGTGGCAGTGAGGCCCTGTGACAGCTGCGAGAGGAAACCCAGCAAAAAAGGCAGCCCTTGGTGCAAAACAGAGTTGAGCTTCACTGTGGGCAGGGACCTGGGCTGAGTACTGTGGGTGTGCTCTGGTAATGGGAGTTTACAGGGAAAATTGCTTCTAGAAATCTGGAGCAGTATCAAGCACCCAAAATAACATCTATCCTACTTGAAAAGCCCTTAGGTTCTGTGTACAGCCTATCTTGAGTTTTGCGATAGTTTGGATACTGTTTACTTGAGCAGATAAACAAGGTTACTGACATGATGTTACATACTAGCACCCACAGCGAATGCCTCGTTCAGGAGGAAAACCTTCAAACACCTTCAGGGGCTGCCCGGGAGGGTCAAGGATGGGGAGTGGGGAGGTGCTGGGGCTTGGGGGCTCCTCTGCTCTTGCATGGCAGGAAGTAGAGGGAAGTCAGTGTGCAATGTGAGAGTTTTTATTGATCCTCTGAGGAGGATTCCAGGCAGGATTGCCCTGTGTAGGATATTGCACGGGCAGTCCTAGCTGGCATTGAGACTTGCCTCTCTCCTGTTGGGAAAGGCCCTGCTGGAGGAGCCATCCCCTCTTGCTGTGCCAGGGTCCTTCAGGGACAAGGCACTGGTAGCTTTTTCCTCCAAGACCCACGTGCTCCTTTGTGATTCCTAAAGGCAATGCTCAAATTCCTCCTTTGGCCAGAAAATGCAAAGTTTTCTTTGGTGTGGTGCTCCTGCAGGTGCCTGTCCCAGGGTTAGGATGAGCACCCAGCTGTGTTGCAAGGCTGGAGCGTGTTCCACTGGGGGCACAGCTGTGCTGGTGGGGACATCCTCAGCTGTGGCTGACTTTGGAGTCTGCTCACAGTAGCATGGGGAGGTGCCTGGAAATAACAGATCCATAACTCAGGTGAAAGCTTCTCCTTTTTTTTATTTTTTTTTTTTTATTTTTTTCTCCCCTAGATTATCCTCTTGATCTGAGCCACAATGACACCTTTCTGCAAGCCACAACGTTTCTTCCTGAAGATTTCACCTACTTCCCCAACAATACCTGTCCTGAGAGGCTCCCTTCTATGAGTGAGTGGCATCCTGTGCCCCTCTCCTGCTCCCCATGGCTTTGGAGGGCACTCAGTGGCATTCCCAGTCTCACCACCATTGCACCTTTCCCTGCCAGGCACCTGGGATGAATGGGAGCACTGTTCAGAGCCAGCTCCCTCCTGGGAAATCATTGTTTACCCACCCTCAGGAATTAATCCCTGCTGTGTCGGAGGCATGTCTCCCTGCTGAAGTAGGAGCCCATTGCCTGGCAAACACAAACAAAAGAGGGATTGTGTGCTGGGAGCCGGTGGAAAGGCTCTGCCAGCCCTTTTCCAGGGGCAGTGACAGCGGGGTGGCTCCCTGTGCCTCGGCAGTGCTGCCAGTCCCAGCCCTGAGCTGCGCTGGGGCTGCTGTGGGACATGGAGCTGCAGCTGGGGGAAATGCTTCCACCAAAGCTACCCTCAGGTGGAAAAGTGGGATTGTGAGGGCAAGTGTTTCCAAAGTGGAGGAATGTTCTCTGCTGAGGGGGGGGGTTTAATCTGCTGGAAGCAGGCAGGGAGGAGCAGAGGGGTACCCCTGGCGTGGGGCTCTCACAGAGAGCCACAGAGGCTGAGGTGTTACACCAGCAGCATTTCCTAATTGCTTTTGCTGGTGCTGGTGGGAGAAAAGGAGCTGAGTGCTGGGGATGGAGGGCAGGGATGCAGCAAAGTGCTGCCCCAGCACCTCAGCATGTCCTCACCCCCTCTGCTTCTCCTGCTCTGCAGAGGGCCCCATTGATGTAAATATGAGCGAGATCACCATGGAGGACATCCACCAGTTCTTCTCTAGAGACCCTTCCATCAAGCTGGGAGGGCACTGGAAGCCGAGTGACTGCCTGCCTCGCTGGAAGGTAACTGGGAGCTGGGCAGCCCCGTGTCCTGCTCGTGTGGAGGGTGTTCCTGGGGGCACCTCTGCTGTGCTGCATCCTCAGTGCAGTGATGGGAGCAGCTCTGAACTGTGGGAATGCAGTGCCCAGGGAAGGAATAGTGAGCTCAGTGAGCTGCTTCAGTGTCCCCAGTGCTGGGCAGACAGGACAAGGGGGCACTGCAAGTCTCCCTTGCACTCGAGGTGACATTGAATTTTTCCAAAGCAGCAATTCCTCAAAAGCTGAATAGGAAATGCATGTTTTGGGAGTTGGGAGGGTTTCAGGCTCTCTGCATGGGAGAGCTTAGAGTGCTTGGTTAGTGCTGCTCCTGCTCCTCTAAGCCCACTCCAGGCCAGCTGCTGCCCAGCCCGGGTCGGTGAGTGAGGGCCCTGCTCTCTGCTCCTCAGGTGGCGATCCTGATCCCATTCCGCAATCGATACGAGCACCTGCCCGTCCTCTTCAGACACCTCATTCCCATGCTGCAGCGGCAGCGTTTACAGTTCGCCTTCTACGTCGTGGAGCAGGTGAGGGCGGGGGGCAGGCACAGGAGTGTCCCTGCCAGGGGTCATGTTGCAATGTGTCAGTTGTCCCGTTCTGTCTGAAAGTGGCACAGCTAGGAGATTACTGGTGCCCAGAAATTAATGGTTTTATATGAAAAATAGAAACTGGGGATTTGTGGTGTTTTATTTTTTAAATTCTGTTTTGTAGGAGTTATTTTTTAAAAAATAACTTGTTATTTTCTGGACCAGGTATTTGCAGTTCAGACAATGCTTCAGGTTTTTTTTGTATATCTCTGCAGTAGTTCCAGGCAGCATCCCCTAGGCATAGGAATGGCCTGACCAGAGTTAGGCATTTCATGTAGAACGTGACTGTAGTTTCATGTGTACATGAACCTCTCACTTAAGCTGTTTGGCTTCATCCATGCAGTAAATCTGCCTCCATATTTAGCTCTAGCTGAAACAGATTGATCAAAATTGGGTTTTTTTTCAAGTGTCTGAGTAACAAGGCTTTGGCATCTTTATTTTTACTCCTGTATAGTAAATTGAATATGCCAGTGTTGGTTGATCTCACTGGTCTGCTCCGGTACATCACTTCTTTCACGGTGCCAGTATGGAGCTGTTGCCCTCTGCAGTTTTCTAGACAGGGCTGGGAACACGCACAGAGCAGGAACTGCAGGGACTCCTCTTGAGAAGGAACTTTCTCCCTGCTAGGCTGGAAACCAACCCTTCAACCGTGCCATGCTCTTCAACGTTGGCTTTCGGGAAGCAATGAAGGACTTGGACTGGGACTGCCTCATCTTCCACGACGTGGACCACATACCAGAGAACGACCGGAACTACTACGGCTGCGGACAGATGCCCCGGCACTTTGCAGCCAAGCTGGATAAGTACATGTACCTGTAAGCACTGTTCCTCCTCCCTGCTGCCACAACTGCTAGGACCCACTGCTAGATTTCATTTATCTATTTTTAAGGCAGAGAATGAGTCTGGGTTTTTTTTCAGGCTTTGTGCATGAGAGGGAATGTCAGAGAGCATCCTCAGGGCTGGGGCTTTCCCAAGGCAGGTGGGAGAGCCCCGTGCAGTGGCTCTGCCCTGACCCTTCTCTCCTGCTCAGGCTCCCGTACAACGAGTTCTTCGGGGGGGTGAGTGGCCTGACTGTCGAGCAGTTCCAGAAGATCAACGGGTTCCCCAACGCCTTCTGGGGCTGGGGGGGCGAGGATGACGACCTCTGGAACAGGTATGGGCTCCGTGGGCCCCAGGGTGGTTCTGTGAGCTGAGCCTGGCACCGAGTGCTCGGAGGGGACAGTGGCTACCCCAGGCAGGGGCACATGCTTGGAGGGAACAGTGGCCACCCTGGGCAGGGGTGTTGGGCTCGCTGTGCCTGCCTGCCCTGTGCTGGCTCTGTGGGGCAGGGGCTGCTCCTGCCTGCTCGGGCAGTGTGTGGGAAGCAGAGGAGTGCTGGCTGGGAAGCTGCTGGCTCTGTGCAGTGTCCCACACTGCTGCTGAGCGGGGCTCCGGGGGGCTGAGGGCTGTGGGATGTGCCTGAGCCCAGGGCAGCGGGAGGTTTGCGTGGCTGCTCTGTGGGTGGGAAGGCTGAGCCATGGCCAGAGCCCCGGGAGCTCTGACTGCAGCCCTGGAAGCACTGCCTGCACAGCAAACACAACGGGTGATTATTTTCTGTTTATTTTATTTTATTTCTCCCCTTTCTAATGCAGAGTACAGTATGCAGGCTACTCGGTGACTCGACCAGAAGGAGACACAGGGAAATACAAATCAATTCCCCACCATCATCGGGGAGAAGTGCAGTTCCTAGGAAGGCAAGTAAATTGTTTTAAGAATCCTAAAGCCTTTCACAAGGAGTCTGTATCATGTAAGAGGTTCCCTGCAGCTGTTTGAGGGTGGTGACAGCCTGAACTGTTGAAGGAAGCTGACTGCAGGGAGATGGAGGCAGAGTGTTGCCAGGATTCCTCCATCCCTGCAGTGAGGGGTCCTTGCTGTGTGGCTGCTCAGATGCCATCCAAAAGAGGGGATTGTCAGCATGGCAGGCTCAGGGCCTGTCCTTTATCTCCAGAGGATGTACAGAGGTGGCTGTTGCCAGGTGTCAGAGAAGTTCCATGTTTCTAGAAGAGCCTGAGCTCCGTGCTGGAGGAGGCATGGCTCAGCCTGCAGGAAGCACAGAGCAGGGCTGTCCTGCAGTTGGCTGCTGAAGCTTCAGGTGTCCCTGCAGCACTCACAAAGCCCAACAGCAGCACCCTCTCCGTTCTCATTTCTGCCTCTTGGCCCCAGACTGGGGTGGGTGTACAGAGCCCTGAGCTCAGGGTGTGCTCTCCTGTGAGGCTGCAGACATCCATCAGGAGTGGTAGCTGTCCCCTGGACCCAAGGAGGACAAATGCTGTGCGAGCATTTTTCTCAAGATAAATCCTCCCTGGAGCTCTCCAGGAGGGCTCCAGCCCCTTGTCCCAGAGCCAGGGTTGTTTCAGAGAGTACCTGAGCTGACTGATTGCTTTTGCCTGAAGACTACAGTGGAATTTGAGTCTTCTGAAAAGTGTGCAACAGAGAACCAGGGAAATACATCTTTCACAAACACCTTCAGGAATTAACACTTGTAGCTGAGCAGCTGCTGGACAAGCAGTGCAAGCTCTGTTCTGCAGAGGGGCTGTAGACTGCTGCTGCAGAGATTTGAGCTCTCTGCTGGTCTTCTTTTGCAGCAGACACTTTTTTGGTGGTGTTTCCATTTGAGTTTCCATCTTTAGCCCTACTTTTCATTTCTCTGTTGGACATCAGGCACAGACAGAGATGCTTCTCTTACTTCACTCTTGAAAAAGAGAAGTTGCTTTTTGTTTAAATAACCATATTTAGTCAAACCAGTGAAGCATGGCAGGCTGATAATGCCGTGGGACTGAGCTCTGGTTCCTGGTACTTCCCCTGACTCATGGCACAACCCTTCCCTGGTCCCTTCTCTGTGCCCAGGTCTTAGCCCAGCTCCCACTCGCCCTGGGGCCTCCAGGCCCCCAGCACAGTGCTGAAGGGAGTCACTGTACTGCTGAGATATTTCTGCCTGTTTTCCTCTCCCAGCCCTCCTCTTTCTATTTCCTCATGCTGCCTCTCAATGTGTTTGAGGCTGATTTTGTGCACAGCTGCAGTTTCCTTCCCCATACTGCCATTCTGCTGGTTTTACTTCCTCGCCCCCATCCCTCAGACTAAAGCCATTTAGTTCTGTTCTTGTTCATGTCTGGTTTCATAAAGGTGGCAAGGACCACATCCCCCCTCAGCTGTGTCTCTCTGGGATGGTGTGGAAGGTGGGCTTGGCAGGACCCCCAGGCTCAGCCCCCCCGGGAATGGGACCTGCAGGCTTTGGGCAGGTGCCACAGGTTGTTTTGGCAGCTGAGTGCTTGCTGGTGGCACAGTGAGCATTCTGCCCTTCATCAAGTGATGGACTTCTCTGCAGTTTTCTGATATTTACTAACACAGGGTGTTTAAATGTGATGGTTGCCTTTATTAAGGACTCGGAAGTTCATTGTTTTGTAGCTGCTCCTGGGCTTGGCTCTGTGAAAGGTGTTCTGGTAGCCCTGGGGGGAGTGTGCAGGTGCTGTGAGATACATGGAAGTGACTCTGGCCTCTGGTTCTCGTTGCACAGGTACGCCTTGCTGAGGAAGTCAAAAGAAAGGCAAGCCCTGGACGGCCTCAATAACTTGAACTACTTTCCAAACGTCACATATGACGCCTTGTATAAGAACATCACTGTTAACCTGACACCGGAGCTGGCTCTGGTGACCGAATATTAAGAGCAGAAAATAACTTTGCTCTGCCCTCCACCAAGAAAGCACCATGCTAGACTTTCTTTTCCAAGGGTTATTGAGGACAAGCAACACTTTGTCTAATGAAGGATCACAGTATTTTGGAGAATGAGGCTGAAAGTGCACGCACAAATTGCCCTAGCTGTACCAATCCAGACCGATACCTGGGCAGCGAGCTCAGCAGTCTCTATTTTTTCTGCCACTTGCTTTCTGGGTTTCAGGACAACGGTTCGACCTGCTGCTCTCGTCTCCACATTCCTCCTCTAGCAATCTCTGGCACTGGGACTCTCCTGGGATGTGCTTTCTCCTCTGGGAAGCGGCTCAGCTGAGGGACTCTGGCTTCTTGACGGTGAACATCGCGAGCAATTTGGTTGGCAACTGCCCTGGTGGGAGATCAGACGATTTCTGATGTCATTCTTCTATGTCTGTGCGGTTTTTAAATGACCTGCTTGAAGTGCATACAACAGAATCGCTTCTTAAAGAAGTGTAAGTGTAAATATGCTGTATAAATCGCCCCTTTTTATTTTTCTCCTATGGCTCATGTCCAAGCGAGAGGTTTACATACAGTCACTCATTGCAGTCCTGAGTTCTGAAAACACTTGTGTGAGCATCACTGTACTTGTGCAAGGTGTTCCCTTTTAAGCCAGTGAGCCTGCCTGCATGATTCCAGCTGGGCATATGCAGAAATGTTTGTGGGCCAGGGCCCAGAACCTTCCAGTGCAGTGGGTGAGAAATACAGCCAGGTCATCACTCATTCCAGAAACCACAGGGCTGGCTTATTCCAGGGAGGGTGGGGAAATGGGAATATTTATTCCAAACCCTCCCTTTTCTGTCACTTTTGGAGCGTGATGTGCAAATGAGTCCAAAAGCCCTGTGGAAGGTGGTCCCGTGGCTGTGGCTCTGTGTCCCACTGGCAGCAGGGCTCAGCCCAGGGGGCCAGGATGGAGCCACTGCTCCCACGTGAGCCCTCCCCACAGCAGCGCTTGCCCCCACTCTGGAACGTGCTGGAATGGTTGGGGAGGTTGGTTTAGTTTGTATTTATTGTGTAAATCCAGCAGCACAGAGGTGCTGTCAGAGGCAGGCAGTGCCTTGTGCTGTCCCCCTTGGTACTTGGCAGCACTGGAATGGGCACAGCCATGGGACGGGGCACAGCTCAGTGAGAGACATGAAGGACAGGTGAAAATATGAGGACTGGGAGCCAGAGCTGGGTCTGACAGCCCATCCAGCCATCCAATGTCATCCCTCTTTCCTTCACGCCGTGGGCAGGCTGCACTTCAGGCCCTGTCCCCACGGACACAGCCCAGCCCTTACACAGCACTGACACCACCACTTTCACTGGACCTCTCTGACTTAAAAGTAAATACATTGGGTGTTGGTTTTAGTTTGTATTTCCACACAACAAGGGCGGTACTTGACCTCCGAGGGACTTTAACTCTTTTCATTGCATTGTTTGCCTTTGGTTTCCTTAACTTGTCATGGTTTACACTGTTTTCTCAGTTCTGTGGACGTATGATCCCCATACGCATCTGTGGTGGGTGTGACTGCCCAGGGCATTCCTAACCTGTATCCAGAAAACGTTAGTTTAGAAAACACAAGTTTTGTGTAGATCTTATCGGCCGGCATGAGAGGACAGCGAGCCTGCCCTTGAAAAGCGCTGATGAGTTTGTAACTAAGTTTTAAAGTCTCTGAACTTACATGTGCTTTAAACTCGCTTCCCGAGGGGATTCAGCCTGGTTATTTATAGGCAGAGGTGAGGATTTGCTTTTTCTGGCGCATACAGCAATAAAGACTTTTGCTTTGGAGTCTTGATCTGTAATTCACGTGGACCCTTTCCGGGTGTTGAACCCGCATTGCCCTGCCCCTCTTTTCTTTCATCTTGAGAACTTGCTAGAAACCTGTCTTTGTTTAATGGTGCTTCAAACAAGGAATGTATTTCAACTAGTCCAAGTTCACTACCCCGGAATCATGCATGTGTGTGTGAGTAAGTGTTGAACTACCTTAGTTGGGATCCTCAGCCTTCCATGTCCCTGACACCCGGCGCACCTGGTGTGGAACAAAAGCCGTTACCTCTGCTCAGAACTGCACTCTGCGGCTGGCACAGAAGGGTCCATCCCCCGCAGCATCCCATCCTTCCTTCTAACCATGTTGAATTTGTTTTCCCTTTTTAAAATGTGGATTATCTGAAAATGTGCACTGTTAATCTTATCAGCTATGTCAAATACTGTATAGTAAATGTAACTGTTAAAAACATACTGTCAAGCGCATGTGCTGTTATGGTGTAAAAATTCTTGTATTAAGGAGAACTTGTACATATTCTGGCAGCTGAAGTTCGACAAGGCCACTCGTTTGCCCCTTCCGCGTCAGCGCCGTCAGTCAGCCCTGCTGGAGGGCAGGTTCTGTGCGATGCTGATTCGTTTTTTTTAAATGAGCCATGTGGGTTTTATTTGCAAAACTATTTATTGACAGTTAATTCTCCATAAAGCTCTGCTTCTCTAAGGGAGGTACCGTCTGAGCATCGGCCGCGCACTTCAGGCCCCTCACCATCAGAAGTGGCTTTAAACTCTCAAGCAGCTTTCCATCATCATGGCTTTTGAGCTTACTGTTATGTTTTTAAGAGGTGCCAGGGGGACGTTTTTGCACTGAAGATTAGTGTTTTACAACACACACACACTTCTCAGCAAAGCAATCCTTTGTGTCATTACATTTATTTACCCATGTGTTTGTACATTTTTGTATTTGTTAATTTATGAATGATTTTTTCAGTAAAAAATACATATCCAAGAACAGAGATTGCAGTGCTTTGGGTTTTTTTTTGTTTTTTTTTTTAAACAGGAGGCTGGGGTGTGCTTTTTTAGTAGGAGGTGAGGTTTGTAAGCCCAGAGGGGTAAGTGCCAATGAGAGTTTGAGTCAGTAAGGGTGAGCCCTTGATGCTAAAAGCTGGTTAGAGATTTCTCATTAGGACTGTCCAGAAATAAATTGAGTGTGAGATGTGAATGCTCCCCCAGCTCTTCCTGATGCGTTGGTGCCTAAGCCTTTTTTCCAAGCATCTGCTTCAGTGCAGTTCTGGTGGAGGGGTTGGCTGCCTTAGGGTGTTAGAAAGGCACTTGGCTGAAGGTGGTGCAGGACTGGTACTGGGGACTTTTGGTCATTGAATTTTGGACAACAACCCAGGCAGACAGACAAGCTTCCTTGCAGCAGCTTTAAAATATCTTTCTCCTGCTCTGCAGCATACCGGCATGCTAGAATAAATAGCTGGCAGCCCTGGGTTGCTCCAAGGCTTGCCTTTTTTTAGCTCTCCGTCTTCTGGGAAGCTTCCTCCCACCCGCGGCGCTGGGCTGGAGCCGGGGGGTGACAGGCTCCTTCCAGCGCTGTCCCAGCGCCCGCAGGAGGGAGGGAGCGAGCCCGGGGGGCTCCTGCAGAGCTGGGGGCTCCTGACCTGCCCGAGGAACACCCGTGGTGCTGCGGGGGTTTCTCTGCCCCCACAGCGGCTGGGGGAGATGAATGCCCCTGGAGAGGGCTGGATTTGCTCCTGTGCGGGGAGAACGAGAAGGGCAGGGAAGCCCCAGCCCACGTCCCAGGGGGTGCATGGGACCCCCTTGCTGGAAAGGGGGTGTTCTCTTGCAGCAGAAACACAGGAGCGGGGAGCAGAGCCCCTTTTGGGTGGGCTGTGCCGAGGAAAGGAGCCCTGCGAGGACCCGGCTCGGCAGGGCGGCCACGGCTTCCCTGGGAGCAGCCCCCGCTGCAGGGAGAGAGAGCGTTCCTGCGCGGGCTGAGAACAGCTCAGCCTTCTGCGCCGCAACATCCCCCAGCTCTGCGGTGTGTGAAAAAACCCCAACCTCACAAAAAACCCACCGCCAAAGAGGGGGCTTCTCCCTCTTCCTGCTGTTCTCCCACGGTTAGTACCGACAGTAGCAGAAAGGGGAACCCAGTGACTCTCCTGGTATCCCCTGGGTGAAACAAGAGCACGCTCCCCGTGGGCAGCGGCGCTCGGCCGGTCCCTCAGCCCCTGACGCGGATGCCACCGCCGGCGGGCATGCGGATGGGCCACGGTGGCTGGGCCAAACCGGCCGAGCTGGTCAGCCGGGGAGAGCCACAGGAAGCCTGGACGCTCGGTTGAGAAATCCTCTCCATCGGCGCCGCTTCGAGCCAGGAGGACAGTCCTAAGGCCGCGGATGCGGGGGCACGGTCGTGACTCTCTTGCGCAGCCCCCGACATGGGGCCACCTGCTCACCTGCGCTGCAGGTTCTGGTGGCCATAAAACCACGGCTCACCTTGTGACCGGTGCCTCCCCACCCTCATCCCAGCGCTGCTGCCCTCGATGGCATTAGAGCAGCGAATGGCATTATTAACGCAAATTAATGGGGTGACAGCCCCGGATCCACCCCGGGGACCTGTGTGGCAGGGGCTTTGTCACCAATAGCTGCCTCCAGCACAGGGCTCAGGGCTGATCGCTGAGCCGGAGCGCAGCCCTGCGCTTGACAAAGCACGTTCATTCATAGCTCAGAGCCGCTGCTGCGGCTGGAAACCTTTCCCAGGTGGCTGAGCTGAGGAGCCTGGAGACGGCCGGGCCCAGCAGCCAGTCCTGGGGTGACTGGGATGCCGTGCCTAACAGAGCTCGTTCCCGTGGCGCCTTAGAGCCTGTCGGGCGGTGAATGAGCCACGGTCGGGCGTTACGGCAAGACAACGGGCAGTGACCGTCCGGCACCGGGCCTGGAGGGAGCTCGGGCTGCGCCTGAGGGCAGCGGGGCAGCTCCCTGAGCCCGGTCACCCTTCGCTGGGGGTGCCCCTGCCGAGCTCTGTCCGCGCCGCTGCCGGAGGCGCTCGGAGCCTGATGCGAGCCCCGCTCGGCAGGAGGGGCTGCGCCGCGGCTGCCCGGCCACAGCTGGCGAGCGACCGGGATCCTGGGGCGAGCGGAAAGGGCTCAGCCCCAAACCGGCCGGGGCGGCTGGAGGAGGGCAGCCCCGGGCCCCCAGAGCCGCAGCCGCCTTAGCTCCACAAGCCTCAGGTGGGCTGGAGGTTCGGTGCCACCGGAACCAGGCACTGGGCAGCGGGGCCGGGCTGGGGGCCGGGCTTTGGGGCCGGGCACTGGGCCGGGCTTTGGGGCCGGGCTTTAGTACCGGGCCGGGCCGGGCCGGCGGTGCGCGCTCCCACAGCGATCTCTGGCGGTGCCGGGAGGAGCGGCCCTGGCCCTGGCCCCGGTCCGGCTGCGGGGCTGCACGCGTGTCCGTCTCCGTGCCCTGTGTCCCCTGTCCCCATGTCCCCGTGTCCCCATCTGCGCGGCTGCCACGCCGTGTCCCCAGCGACACACGGCAGCACCGGCCCTCTCCGGGAGAACACGGAATTTCCCCTTGCTTGGGGAACAACGGGATCCAGTTCTTGCCGGAGGGGGAGAATTCCGTTTTTCAGAGATATCTAATGCAGAGGGAAAGCAGCTGGGGAGGCAGCTGGGGGCTTTGGCTTCTTGGCCTTGAAGGTGCTCCCAGGCAGCCTTGTGACACCATCTCAGTCTCCCTGAGTGAGTTATCCCTGCTCTTGCAGTCATCACCTTCCACTAAGAAGAAACCAATGTAACTGGTTTCCAGCTGTTTAATTCACCTGCCCCTTCTCACTGCCCCTTCACAGAGCAGATCAGGGTCTGCTGGGGGTTTTCTTGCCCCCTGACCAAAAGCAGGCAAACTTCTGAGGTGCAGTGAGCTCAGATCTGTCCTGAAATTCAAAAATTATGTTTTATGTTTGTGCTATTTTACCCTTTTCTTTAGTCCTTTTCTCTGTTATTATTTGTCAACATTTTTCTTCTTTTAAACAATGTCAAGGCCTTGTTTTAAAGATAAAAAAAGGTAGATTTTTTTTTTGTTTGTTTGTTTTTTAAAGCTTAACATATTTGAGCTCCCCCTATTTTCCTTCCCTGCCTGTTTGGCCCAAAAGCCAGGTGTTGGACTGCACAGAAGGAGGTTGGGATGTAAGCTGGGACAATCTGGGAAGGCATTTGGAAAAGGAGACAGGTGTTTCTGCACATCCCACGACACTATCTTTAGAGGTTTTTTCTACAGTGGGAAGTTTGTTGGGAGCTATGTGTCTCTTGGAAAACCAAGGTGTCCTAAAGGCTTAACTCACTCATCCCTGCTCCCAAACCCTGTGCAAGCCAGTGGCAGCAGCTGATCTCCCGGAAACATCTCCTGTGTCCAGTTTAGGATGTGGTGAATTTTTAAGCTTGATCCTGCAGGCTTTTCAAGCTCTCTCTCCTCCTGAGACCCTGCAGTCCCTGTTTTTCTTCCATATCCTCGGGCACTGCAGTGTCTGCCTGTGGTTTATGCTGTCGGATTCCTGCTGCCCTCGTGGATCTGCCGTGTGTGAACTGGATGATGTGAATCAGTTCTTTGGGTTTTTCATGTTCTTATTTGGTAAACTTGGGCTCATGTTATGGGAAACTCATCCCAGTGCTCCACAGGGTCTGTGGCTATAAATCTGCTCTGAACTCATGCTTATTGCCAACATTTTTCAAACCAGATACTGAACAACAGAGGGTTTTAGTTAACATAAACCAGAGGCAATTTATGATGACAAAGTATTGTAAGATGTGTGAGGGAAGAGGCAAGATGCTGAAGTGTTTGGCTAAAGTGAAGTGAAGAAGTGGAATGTTTTTCTTTGTTCAGTGGCATCCCCAAGGCCCGCCCGGGCAGGGTGAGGAGGCTGCACAGCCCCAGCTGCCCCTGCCAGCGCCTGGGGGTGCTCTGGGGGGAGGATGGAGATCCACACTGCCCAGCAGCCCTTGGCAGGGCGAGCTGGGTAAGGCTTCTGAAGCTCAGCTGCTGTTTCCTTGCTGGGTTTGGGGGCTTTTGTCCTCTTCAAGATACCTTGAGAATGGATGTTTGTCCTGCGGTGTGTCTGGCACTGCAGAATCCCCGGTGTGGCTGCAGCAGCCCCTGACACGTTCAGGATGCTGATGGCTGCAGCTCAGCAGGCTCTGAGGACTCACTGAGCCCTGTTTTCCTGGCTGCTTTCCACCGGCCCAAGGACAATGGTTTCTCCTGCTGGGACTTGAGGGAGTTGGAGAAAGACTTGATGGAGATGATCCCTGGGGATCTAATGGGGAACTCGGCTCTCAGATATCACGGGTTTGAGATTCGCGTGGTCTAACACACACAGATATTTTAAAAGCTCTCTGTTTTTTTAGCGAAGTGGAGCAGTGTGTGGGTTTAAGGGAAGTCTCCCCTGTTCCAGGTGGGAATTAGCCTTTTCCCTCCCTCCTGGGCGCCCCGAGCTGGCTCCGTCCGTGCGGCAGAGCCGAGCGCGGCAATAGATGGCACTGCCGGCCCGGGCTGCGCCGCTGCCGCTGCCGCTGCCCCGCTCCGCCCGGGCTTCTCCGGGCTGTGGGTCCTGCGAGGGGGCAAACCCTGCACGGCGGCTGCGGCGAGACTTCATGGCAGCACCTGAGTTCTGCCTTCTGTTTGCATGCGGGGGAGAATGAAGCATCTCTGGAAAGTTCCATCTGAAAAGCCAGAGCAGCAAAGCAGCTGGGAGATACCCTCAGTATCTGCTGCTCAGGGCTGGGGTTCCCGTGCACTGTTCTTGCCTGGGCCAGGCCCCACAAACCAGCTGGGACTGACTCTCCACCGAGCCAGAGGTCTGGAAAAGGAGGGGGAGGATGGTTGCCAGCAGGGTTCTTAGCAAGGAAGCAATTAAACCCTTAAAAGAAATCATCTGCACTCTGGCTGTCCACCTTGGTAACATCCCTGTTTGCTGGGGAGAACCTGCCTGACTGCTGCTGGGGCAGGCTGGTTCTGCATGCCATTGGCTCTCCAGCACTTCATTCTCTTAGTCTGGCCTCAGCAAATGCTTCTTCCCCGGGCTGCACAGGGTTGAGAACACGCTCCCATCACAAGGCAGACTTCCTCACTTATTTGCAGCCCTGAGGTTTGCTGGGTGTGATCTAGAGAGGGATAAGAGCTGCTTTGTTCTGTCTGATGCATGACCAAGTCAGCTTGTTTCCAACATGAATGATTAAAGACCCACGTGCATTTAGAATGACCATATTCTAATTAAAAAGCAACCCCCCTCTTTGAAAATTTGGGCAGCTGTAGTGGCATCGTGCTAACCAAAAAATAATTAATTATTTATATGAAGTGCCCTGGTCTTTAAATTACTTGGGTTTAATGTACTGCAAAGGCATTTGTATCAATAACAGGGCTATTTTGCTTCCACTTAATCATCACAATTTTATTTATTTATTTTTTGCCAAGAACAAAAATACCCAGGCTGGTCCATCTGATACTTTGCTGCACCACTGATGGGCTCCTTTCCTGCCAGTCTTACATTGCAGTAGTGGTGGTCTTGCTGCTCTTTCACAGCTCCTGAAGGCCTTGGAGCCATGTGGGAACCAGGATGGGGCTCCTATCACCCCGTGCATTTGTCACCACAGTGATGCTGTCCCTGACCCGGGTGCTGCTCTGTGGGGGCTCTGCTCACTCCAGCTACTCACCTCTGAGCAGCTCCGGGTCCTTTCGGGTGTTTATTTTTAGGGTAATGTAGGCCTTGCATTTTTCTGGCTTCTCCTATTTCTCTGAAGTTCCCTCCAGCCATGGCAGCAGTTCAAGGTGAGTTGGAAGCAGTGACTGAAGCAGAGGACATGCTGCAAGGCTGATGTGTGGGTGTAGCTGGATGATGCAGCGGCTCTGGGCTGGTGCTCCTCTTCTGCCTCTTGGTTACCAGCACCTCTTCAGTTTCTCTTCTTTTCAGTTATCAATTTTAATTTTTTTTTAATATTTGCCATTCAAATCAGGTGGGATTCAAGCTGCCCTGCTGCTCAGCAGCCACCCCCTTGGGACGGACTGACATGTTAATGTGCTGTTAATTCCAGAACAGGCAAGACTGTTTAGCAGAAGCAGCTTTGGAAACCAGGAACTGATGGGCTGCAGGAAGGTGTTGTTGCATTGCTGCCATTTCCAAGAGTGGGGGGGTCTACAGATTAATAACAGGATTTTCTAGTTAAAGGTAAAGGAGAATCACTGAGAAGAAGTGGAGCAGAGACTCCCCGGGTGCTGCTGCTGGGACACAGAGCTCCCCAGCTGGCATGGCCAGGCTGGGAACTGCTGAGTGTGCGACATGAGGAGGGCCCAGGGGACACTGAGAACCTCAGGTACCTTCTGAAATACCAGCCCTAATTCTGGGCACTGCAGCCAAGATGACTCCACTGCTCCAGGGGTGTGTGACTGCAATGTACACGTGAGGTTCTCACAGAGCAATCGCAGCATGGCAGGAAGGGAGATGGAGATGTACCCTAATCCATCCTCCTGCACCAAGCCTGGATCAATATGTCTAGACCATCCTGACAGGTGCTCAAAGATCTTTTTCTTGAAGGCCCTAATGATGTCTCCACTCCCTATTCTCCTTGGGCACACAACCCCAGGACTTCACCCATTTTTTCCCAACTCTCGATTCTTTCCCAAGTCATCCCAATTCTCCCATCCTACTGTGTTTTGTCCAATTCCCAGCAGACAAGGAACACAAACCATTGCTGTCTTCTACAGAAGCCTTTTATGAACGGAAACTGTTACCCCATCTCTGCTCTGCCCTCTGTTTCCATGGGTTGACCATTTTCCTCCACCTCTCCTCAGGGGCTGTTTTCCACATCGCTGGTCACTCCTTTTGCTGCCCTCTGGGCTCTTGCCAGTTGGGGCCTGACTCCCTCCATGAGCAGTGCCCAAACTTGGAGGCAGGGCTCGGCTGAGGCTGTGGTAGCAGGGCATGTGTCTCACATACAGATTTCTGTTATGAATTCCAGCATGATAGCTGCAAAAACAAAAAGCAAACAATGTCCTGGTAGCCCTTGAGATTTGGACATGGTGGAGATGAGGACCATATAAGTGCATAGATGGATGTGTGGACGAAATGCAGACTTTCAGTGTCAGACAGAAGGAACCCAGTGTGGGGAAGCGGCCCCGTGGCGGCTGCTGCTGTTTGTGAGCCCGGCTCTGTCCTGCTGAGCTCTGGGAGCAGGGTCATTCCCACCCACAGGACGTTCCCCAGGACACATCAGCAGCCCTGTGGCTGCCCCCTGGGGTCACACCAGCTGGGTTTGCTGTGCCGGGGGCTCCCAGTCCCTGTGGGCCCCACGGGCTGAGAGGGTCTGCACCTTCCTGCTGCTGGAGCTGGCTTTGGTGCCTGCATCCACAGGCAGTCATTAAAGTTCTCATTTGCTTTCCACTCCTGCAGGAAAAGGCTCTCTGGGAGAGGATGAGTTGCACATTTTCCCCCTCCCCTTCAGCCCAAGCATCAGGCAGGAGGCTGCAGCGTGATGCAAAGTTGGGCTCTGCAGAGGATGGCAGGGAGGCGTCGGAGCAGCCCGCGGTGGTGGCTGGAATTCCTGTTGCCATAACAACCCAGTGCAGCCCTTAAATATAGAGCCGGTTTTACCCCATAGCCCTGCTCTGTCCTTCCTCCTGCAGCACAGTGCTGGCAGGCTTTGCTCCCTCCCTCCTTGCTGCCACCTGTGGAACCCCAAAGGTCAGAAATGGGGGCACCCCTAGAGCAATGTGTGCTGCCTGGGGTCAGGAGACCACTGACCCTGGGGGCTCTTGCTCCATCCACAGATCCTGCTCTGGCCCAGTGAACATCCTCAGGGAGGCTGGACCGAACAAAAGAGATCTCCTGGAGGAGCGGAAAACATTTAACTGCTGGAGCAGCTGTAGGGTGGGAGGGTACTGAATGCAGCCAGGCACAGTGCAGCTCTCCTGGCAGAGTTGGTCCCAAACCCAGCCCAGGAACGGTCCCAAATCCAGCCCAGGGATGGTTCCAAACCCAGCCCAGGGATGGTTCCAAATCCAGCCCAGGGATGGTTCCAAACCCAGCCCAGGGATAGCCCTGAATCCAGCCCAGGGATGGTCCTGAATCCAGCCCAGGGATAGCCCTGAATCCAGCCCAGGGATGGTCCCAAATCCAGCCCAGGGATGGTCCCAAATCCAGCTGAAGCCCTTTAGCCTGAGACAAAGGTCATCACATGGAAAATTTACCGTGTGCCTTTGGTACCTCCAGTGTATGATTTCACTGCAAAACCATCTGTTGTGTTTATGTTTATTGCCCAGCAAATTGTGTAGATGCTTCTAGAGCTACAGTTCTTGTTAGATCTAAAGTTGTTGTTTATCTATTTAATTAAAAATTGGGTTTTATACCATGGCTCAGGAAGAGCCCTAAACTGCAGGAATTATTTATTGGTGCAATACAGTGGGAGATCTCCCAGAATCCTAGCTCTGCTCTGTTGGTTTCATTATGCTGGTGTAGTTGAAGTAATTTAATTCTGTTGGTTTGTAAGAAGGATACTTGGATTGCAAGAGAAAGCTGCTGGTTGGTAAGAAATGCTAAAATTAAGGTTTTCTCATAAAATCTTAATTCCTCTCCCTTGTTAATCTACACAGAAGTGCAACCTGCAAATGTCAGATGAAACCCTTATTCTTTACCATCTCCAATAACATCCCTATTAATATTGTGTAATTTTCTCCCGGTTGAGTCATTGGAAGTAGCTAACTTTCCTGAAATGGCCTTTCATTCCTTCTAGAGACCAACAAATGGTGGAAAATTCCAACCTGAGCATTTTTAGCTTTGGCAGAGGTACAGTAACAGGATACAGAACACCCTGGGCAGGTCAGGCAGATGCCCCCGGTGCAGCAGTAGGAGGCAGCTCTTCTGCACCGACTCCTTGATCCCCTCAGAGGCATTTTCCTTCTGTTGACCTCTTCTGAACCAGATTTGAAAGACATTAGGCCATAAATCTTGGGGTTTGAGAAGGAAACATACCACTTTGGGATATCACAGCCCCCAAAAAAGGCATTGGGGTTCAATATCAAGTGAACATTGAGAAAAACAGAAGGACTTGCTTTCCATCACCTGGCTGTCATCTCCCACCCCTCTCTTTCTTGAGAATTGTTACTTTTTACCCCAACCAGTGCATTGGGGTGATGAATTGGTAGGAGGAGTTGCACTCCAGCCCACCCTCATTTATATCAGTTTGTAGCTGTGGGACTGCAGCTTTGAGGCTGTGTCCGAGGGTCCCAGGGGGGCTGTGTGCGCTCTGCAGTCATCCCAGGAGCTGAGCCCTGGAGAGCTAATCCTGGAGAGCTCATCCTGGAGATGTTTCAAGGGGAAGCACTGTCGGAATCCAAAGGCTGCCACTGGCGATTAACTTTGCACACTGATCAGCTGCAGGCCCGCAGGGGCACTGGGGGCCGGGGTGCCCGGGCTGGCTGCGGGTGTGCCCGGAGCCTCCCGCGGGGCAGCGGCTGGAGGGCTCCTCTCCAGGGCTGGCACAGCCTCCTGGCTCTCCAGGGCTGGCACAGCCTCCTGGCTCTCCAGGGCTGGCACAGCCCCCTGCTCCTCCGGGGTCCGGGAACGCTGAACTCAAACCTGGAAACCGTGAGCAGGCCAAAGGATTTGTTTGTACCTACAAAGTCACCCCCCTAAATGTACTTTAGTCCATATTAGGGCTGGGGCATCACATTTCTCCCGATTAAGCAAATGATTGGGAGGTTTGGTTTCAAATTGCACTGCAAAGACTTGTAAAGCAAACCACTGAAGTTCCTGGGTGGCTCCCCCGACAATGCTGCTTGTTTGTGCTTGCTCCTATCCTAATTAAATTTTTTCCTCAGGGAAACTCTAGTTTTCATCAATTTTTTTGCAAAATTGAACTGTTCTTTTTTGGTTTACTAAGTTGAAATCCGCAAAGACAGATGCTTTAAGAAGAGATACTGAGACTGTTTACATTGTTGAGTTTGACTTTTAACACTTTTAGCGTCTTCACTGAATTCCCTTGTCTGCAGGAGTTCTGGGAGCTCTTATCTGCTTAGGATGGAAAAGCAGCTGCTGGGACCATGGGCATTCACTCCCAGAGGTGGCACATTCCCTGAAGCTCAGCCCCTGAGATCCACTCAGCCCACATCAGCCTCCACAGGGCTGCCATCCAGCTCCTTTCCTCCTCCCCTTTGGAACTGGGAACAGTTTGTGCAGCCACGCGTAGCACCCCAAAAGCCAATTCACATCTTATCCGGATTTTACTGCAGAAAGTTGAAAAGCACCCCTGCAGGACCAATAGCTTTAGGCTAGGAGGAAATTGCAGCTGCTTTGTGGAGCCTGGGATCTGCTGGCACGGAGCTGGGGTTGTCCTGGCTGGTCAGAGGAGCTGGATTGCTGCGTGGCTTCCTCTGCCCTGCGCTGCCCCTCCGAACCCAAGGGCTGGGCAGGGCAGGGCAGGCAGAGAGCAGCCCACGGGCTGGCCTGCACAGGAGGTGCACAGAACCACCTTCAGCCTTTAGGTGCAAGGGAAAAAGAGCCTGAAGAGCAGCATGGGGAGCAGAGCCAAGGGAGTGCTGGGGGGGCTCGGTTCTTCACCTCTGGGTTTTGGGCAAGACTGTGGCTGACCTTTGTGAACCTGCCAGGAAATAGAGACAGGGTGAAGGAGTTGAATAAAACTGGGGAGAACATCTCCAAATGTGCTTCCCACAGGTGGGGTGAGGGTGTGTGAGGGGGCAGACACCCCATCCTAGCAGCTGTGGCCTCGGAGCAGGCCAGGACAGGCAGGGGGATCAGGGGGAAGCTGGCACAGGATGTGGGCACAGATGTGGGTGCTGGGGCTGTGGGGATGCCCGGGGTGGAGCAGAGCTGGGGCACCCCCAGCTGCCTCCACAGCCCTCGGGCCGTGGGCTCTGCCTGGTTCTGAGACCACAGGAGCTGCGAGGTCAGCTAAAAATGCAGGCTAAGCTTGAACCTGAAGGGCCATCAAAGTATTTTGGAGAACAGCTGTGAAGTACTGAAATGGCTGCTTGCTTTTCAGACATGGTGGTTGTTGTCAAGTTTGGGAGTTGGCTGGGATTTCCTGATTTAATGGGGCTTAACAGCTTGAATTGAGGGCCTTTTAAATTTTGCATTACATTGGTTGTTGTTAATTATGTTGTTAATATTTAATGACTGGAAAAAGACAAAGGTAGGTAGATGAAAACTCTTCTAAAATAAAAATCTCTATTATGACAATCCTGAGGAATCTTTGTATTGTTGTTAGGTACCTGACAACTTTCTTAAAATACAAGGATTCCTCGGAATTGTCATAATAGAGATTTTTATTGGTGTTGCTTTGGTTACTGGGACGACAGAACATAAAGGCTGGGAGAAGGGAGAGAAACCTCTGCGTGCCAGGGCCAGGCCAGGGTCAGAATCTTGCAGTGTGTGACAGGGAGGCCACGGGGACAGGAGGTGCCCAGTTCTGAGGGCTGTGGCCCCCTGCCCCTGAGCCACTCTCTGTGCTGTGGGCTGGGCTGGGGACTCAGCCCTGCTGGGCTGGCACCCCTGCCCTGGGTGCCCCATCCTGCAGCCCTGGGTGCCCCTGCCCTGGGTGCCCCTGCCCTGGGTGCCCCATCCTGCAGCCCTGGGTGCCCCTGCCCTGGGTGGCACCTCCTGCAGCCCCTGGTGCCCCTGCCCTGGGTGCCACCTCCTGCAGCCCCTGGTGCCCCTGCCCATGGGTGCCCCATCCTGCAGCCCCTGGTGCCCCTGCCCATGGGTGCCACATCCCCTGCAGGGCCCCAGGGAGGCTTCCTGAGCCTGGGCTCTTTCTCCCCTTCCCTCGGGACCCTTTTCCTCCCCAGCCAGCAGAGATTGGAAGGGCAGCTGGGTGGGAGCTGCAGAGCCACAGGAGCTTGGCCTGTCCCCATTTTTCATCTGCTTGAAGCCAGGCAATAGGAATTTCTGTCCTCCCTGGTGGGTCTGGGACCTGCTGAACCCTGCAGAGCTGGCAGGAGTGCAGAGCAGGATTTCCAGGGCTGCCCTGCCACATCCTTTGCCCTTTGCAGAGAAGAAGCACCATGTGCTTTACTGAAGAGCTGCACTGCAACTGCTTTTTGCAGAAAACATGTTCACCAGAATTCTGTGTTATAATGAGGAGTTTGGACAGAAAAATGCTTTTTAGAGCACTCCAATGCTGGAATTTGGAGAGGATAGAAATTTCTTAGCTGTTGACCTTTTTAGATGTTTAGTCATGCCAGAAAATGAGTCTCAGCAGGGCAGGGGATGACTGGCTCAGGTGCTGGGGTAAAGGTTTTGTTGCAAGGCTGTTGGGAATTTTGGTGCCCAAATCAAAAGCGGCTGAGGTCAGGGAGGGCGCTGAGCCGGAGGACTTGAGTAGGGGTCTCTGCTCTCTGGACAAGTGCTCATTGTGGGGCTACTTCTAAAAAAAAAAAATTAAATCTGCTGTTTTCCGACCTTTTCCATCTGCTGCTGTTTGAAAAACAAAGTGGACCCTAAGAAATGCCCTGGAAGATGCAGCACACAGAGCAGCCTTTAGGAGGGGTCTCAGGCTGCAAATCCCAAGGGGAAAGGAAAATGTCACTGGCACCTTAAAGAGGGGCCAGACAAGCCAGAACATGGGATCCCCAGATGGCTCCATTGCCCAGTTTTCCTGCTGGCCAGCCTCAGGCTGCTCCCTGCTCCGTTGCTGGTGGTTCCCAGCCGTGCTGTGCTGCTGCCCCTGCCCTGCAGAGCAGAGCTGCTCTTTCCATGGGTGCTTGCAGGGCTCTCAGCCACCTCCCCTTGACCTTTCTGGTTTGCTGGGGCTGGATCCTGCTCCCCCCAGACAAAAGGGCATTTCAGAAGCGCTCATTGGAGTCCATGCAGAGTAGTGCTGTCCCATGTGAAGGAGTTTAATCTGAGACAGCCTTCAAGAAAGGCTTTTTGCAGCCTCCTGCTTCACCCACAAACACTTTGGGGAAAAACAGGAAGGAGAACAGAGTGTTAGATAAGCTGCTTTAAAATGATCTTCATAATCCTCCAAATTAAAATGTAGTTTACTAAAGACAAGTTACAGATGCAAAACAACCCAAAAAGGGCTGGGAGTGGCCCTTCCCAGAGACAATTTTTGCTATTCCTGTGCTGTGCCTGGATGTCACTGAGATCAAAGGAGCCAGCCCCGCTGGTGCAGGGGATGCCCGTGCCTTTCCCCAGGGAAGCTGGGCTCCCTCGGCACTGGAAGGAACATTAAGTAGTTGCTTGAAATTTAATTTGACTCCCTCATTACCATGTCCCTTCACAGCCAATGGTATGAGGGCTCCCAACCCCAAAGCAGCTCCAGCTTTAACTGGAATGGCAGGAAGGAGGGGAGAAGGAGAGTTTTTATTCAAGGCTTAGGGCAATTCAGATCAGGGAGTGGCCAAGAGAAAAGGGCTGCTTTAGTGAAGCTTTTTTCAAGGCCTGCCTATTTTCTGCCAGTTTCCCAAAAAAGGTGAGCCATAAAATGCTTAACCTGCTGGAAACTCCCATCTTGATTCTCACTCGATGTGCAGTTCTCCTGAGAGCTTCTCCCACTGATGGCAACAGCCTCTGTCAGTGGTAACAGGGTCAAGGCAAACAGTCTTGGTAGGAATCACTAATGGACACTCCTCAGATTTAAAGTACATTTAGCTGCTCATTCATCCCCCATCCCACGGAGCCCATCTCTCAGGCTGAAAGGGAATATTATGGTACTTTCGTCCCAGGAACCATGTGAGATTGCTCTCTGACTGCATATCCACTTTTAGGATCCACATATGCAAGAGCAGAGCAATTCTTGTTCTCATTATCCTCAGGAAACTCTCAGCACTCCAGGACATTCAGCTGATGGCATTTTTCCAGCCTTAGACCACGAAGCAGATTTAGGCTGTGGCTGAGTTCAGTGTTTGCTTTGCCTCTGAGGCTGAGCCCTGTTTGTTGAAGAGGAGCTGGGCAGACCTAGGCCAGGGGTGGAAGTCAGGGGTGGCAGGAGCATGTTCAGGTCACAGCTCCCTCCCTGCCAGCTCAGGGAGCTCTGCTCCCAGGTTCAGGTGGAAGCCCTTTAGGGAGGGGACCTGACTCCTCTTGCCCTGCCTGGGGACTGAGAGCAGGCAGGGCCTCCTGCCTATGAGTTCCTGGGGATGCTGCTGCCCCCAGGTCCTGGACCCTGGCTCTCCCAAGCATCTGGCCTACATTGTTGATAGGTAGGAGAAAATCTCTCAGATCCTTTTGCAAGTTCCCAAGCAGAGGGGTGACAGGGACAAATCAACCCACTGGCAGCTTTTCATTCCTCAACCAGCAGAAATATGTTTTTTTCCTTCCCAATCTGTATTTTTCAGAAATCTGTATTTTTCCTTCCCAAAGCAATTGCATTTGGTCTCAAACCTGATGTGAACAAGACAGACACAGCCAGGAGGGGATGTTTCACACACCTTAGGGAATGGGCTGGTGCTTCCATAGCTTCCAATCCCCCCCGGAGTCATCCTCATCAAGGAGAGAGGAGAGGTGGGTCGGACAGAGCCACCCCTGGGAGGAGGAGCCAGGGCCAGTGCCTGTGGTCAGTGGGCACAGACAGACTGAGCAGATGCACGTCCTGAGAAGGGCAGAGAGCTGGGCCACGGCAGGGCCCCGAGTCTGCTTTGTGGGAACCTGAACCAGAAGCTTCTCTGAAAACCTGGAGTGTTTCCTGCCCTCCTCCAGAGTGCTGCCAGGTGAGCAGGGCTGCAGCTCTGCCAGCCCCTCCTCGGGGCAGCAGCAGGGAGGGAAGCCAGCCTGGATCGAGGGGGTTTGGGGCACTCCTGGGACTTCAAAATGCATCCAGAAAGTTTAGACAAGCTGAAAACTCCGAGTCTTTATCTTTCTTTAAGGTTCATTTTTGGATCGTGTTTTGCTGTCTGCTTCCAGCATTTCCCCCTGGTATTCCAGTATTTCCATGCTCCTGGGCTCTCAGTAGCACAAGCACTATCTATCTCAGTTCTTTTTGCACTTTTCAACACTTGTTATGGATCTCTGCCAAGGAACCTGATAATTTTTTTCCCATTTAAGGGAAAGAATTTTGAGCTATAAAAGAAAATCTCCATTGTACCTAAAGTGTTTCCAGTCTGGAAAGAAAATCCCTGGAAACTGAGGGAAGTCTTAAAGGGACATAATAGGAAGCACTCTGCAACAGAGGCAGTCTGTTGTGCGTGATTGCCTTTCCCACCCCCAAGGACCAGTACAGGGCCCTTGGGCTGCAAGAGCAGGATGGGTTATTGCTACCTCAGAGCTCCTTTCAGAGTGTGAAACTCAGCCATGGGGACCAGCCAAACCTCGGGGCCACCGAAGCTGCTGCCCCCCTCTCTGGGGGACCCTGTGTCCCACCCGCTGCCTCTGGGACGGGGCTGGGCCCTGCTTTGCACAGGGACCAGGAGCCTGCCTTTCCTCACAGCCCTTGGTTTTCCTGCCAGCAGTAAAATGAAGTGAACCAGCCTTCCCTCTCGCTTCACAGGATGGACAGGAAGATGCCAGACTGTCCCACGGCGCAGGTGTTTGGGAAGATGTGATGCTTTTCCTAGGCAGGCAGGGGAGTCACTGCAGATCAGCAGAGGGATATTTATTTCCACATTTAGGCTCAGCCTATTTCCCTCTCATGTAGCTCAACAAGCACTGCCTTACAGACCTGCTCTGCCTGGCAGTGAAATCCAGGGATGTCTGTCACTGAATGCAGGCCCAGGAGAACATACCTTTGCTGTGCACTGCATATTTCCTGTGAGGTGCTCGGGGTTTGAGGTGTTTCCTTGTCAATAACTGCTGTGACACCCGAGAGAAACAGGGTTTGCACAAACTGCATTCAAACTTTTGGCCTGCTCCACAGGCTGGGGAAATAACAAACCATAAATTATGTTTGCAAAGCTCAGAGTACAAAAATATCAATTGAAATGTGTATCCAAACCAAGAGTGGGTGAAATAACCTTGGAGAAGAGCAAACGGGATGCACATTTCTGCATCTTCAGGCCTGCACTGCCCCTCGCTGACAAACTCTTCATGTGGGACAAGAAATGCTGCAGGGAACAGATGTCCTGGGGGTGGAAACATCCTCTCCTCTCCCCAGACTCGTGGATCACCCCAGGCAGAGCCAGCTGGAGGGACTGCCCGGGGCAGGGCTCCCTCTCCCAGCTTCCTCAGTGCCGTTTTCGGCAGTGGCCAGAGGAGCAGTGTGGAAGGGGAGCTCTGGAGGGGCCCATGCTGCCCCTGCCCGTGCCCCCCTCCTGGGCAGAACACGTGAGTGGCAGTGGCAGGGGAGCCTGCATGACGCAGGAGGGTACAAATGTCCCGCTAATAAAGCCAAGGTGCCTCTCCCCAGTGATTTACTGGTGAATCTGACACATCTCCCTGCATTAGGCTACTTGTCATTTTCCTTCCCAGCATCACGAGGGGAGATAATGTGCCCAGGAGGTCAGTGCTGTCAAACCCTTGCTCTCCTGTGGCACCTGCCAGCTGGAAGTTTCAAAGCATTTTATAATCATTAACAGACTGAGCTTCCTAGCCCTGATCAGGGATTTTGTTTCTCTTGTAAGGGGAGTAGAGTTGGGTGTGGAGGTGAAAGGATGACAAAGCAACAGGAGAGCTGAAGAGCTCTCAATATTGCCGTAATGTCTGTCCTGTATTGGAAGTATTCATTGGGTAGGAGGACCTACTTCACTGGAGAGGCCCTGGGCTGGGATTAAGCTGGTCAACAGGTTTTATTCCCAGTTCTTCCTTCCACCCCTTTCTGGGTGATCTTGCTTTTCTATATCTTAATTGCCTCTTCTCTAAAAGGAAGGTAGTGACCAACTCCTTGTAAGAAATTCCTAAATATACAGCTGAGACACAGTTGTGTGAAGTACTGGACAAAAGCACTGCTTGGGATTTCAGAAAGCCATGTCAGGAAGATGCAGGCATTCAAACACCAAATATAATAGTCTAGCACTGACATTGAGAACACTGGGCATCAGGAGCCAGGCACGGGCGAGAGAAGCACAGATAATGGAGGAAAGCAGCACTGGGGGTCATTTTTCCTAATTAATCACATAAAATCAGACACCAGGCTCCAGTTTCAGGAACTGTCACTGGAATCCAGGAGCCGCGAGCAACCAAGGCAAGAGAAGGGCACAGCTGTGTACCCCTGGTACACCAGTCCAAACAGGTGAATTGCATTAAGTGATACTAATTGGTGCTAATGGATCTCCAGGCTGTTGCTGAGGGCCATTTTCCCTGGTGGGAGTGAAGGAAGGAGACAAGAGGGACAGCCTGGCAGAGGAATACTCGATTGCTGTGCTGTTGCCTGGAAAGTCGACGTTTTCTCTATTTCTGCCGTGTTTTCAGGTTAGTAAATGCTGCTTTACGTTATATTTATAGTCCTAATCAGCAGCAGAGATCCATTGCTATTCCTCTTTTCTGTTTCTGCAAATATCTGCCACCATCGTTGCGGGCTCGTTCCCCCGACGAGGGGCAGCCGGGGTGGGGGCGAGGGCCCGGTTCGCCCTCACACCGGGGTGATGAGCAACCTCCCTGAGCTCCGCTGCTCCCGGCTCGGCTCGGAACCGCCTGGCAGGCGGCGGGGCCCTGCCGGGCTGCCCGGGCTCTCGGCTCCCCGCTTTCCTGGGGCACTCGCCGCCGCACCTGCTCTCACGGCCGTCGGCCCCGGGAGCTGCGGAGCGGCCCCGCCGCCGCAGGGAGGGCCCGGCGGAGGGAGCGGGGCCGGCGGAGCGGGGCGGCCCCGCGCTGCAATGCTGGGCTCCGGCTCACGGTGGAGCTGCCCGGCCCCGGCCCCGAGCCCTCCGCCCCGCGCGGGACAGCCGCGCACGGCCGCGCCGGAGCCGCGGGCTGCACTTGTTGATCGCCGAGCCGAGGCAGCGGCCGGCAGCGCCGGAGCTCCCCTTTGTGTCTGCCCGGGGACGGGGCCGGGGGGCGGGCGCAGACGCTCCGGCGCTGGCTGCGGGTAGGAGCGAGGAGCCGCAGCCGAGGGAAGGCCTCGGAAAGCTTCCTGCCGAAGGACCGTTTTACCTCGCTTCCCTTCCCCTCCCCCTGGGCTCCGCGGACAGCCGGGAGCGCCGCCGCCATCCCTCCGCCTTGAGGCTGCCCGCGGGGGGATGCGAGCGGGGCCGCCCCTGCCGCCCGCCCCGCCGCAGGATGTAGCCGCCCTCGGCCCCGCACGCCCCGCACCGCCTCGCCGGGAGCCCGCAGGAGGAGGTAGGTGAGGGCTGGGCTCGGGCCGGGCCACGCGAGCCTCTCCCCGTGTGCGGCGGCCGGGGGAAGCGGCGGGACTCCGGTTTTGGGGCTGGGGGGAGCTGGGTCGGCGGGGACGGGGCCGAACCCCGAGCTGTGCCGGCGGTGCACGGGGGAGCCGCTTCTGTCTGCGCCGGGGCTTCTCTTCGTGCCATCTTGTGTAAGCAACAGTGCTCGGGGCTGTCAGGAGCCACCCGGCTCCCTAAGACAGGCTCGGGGTTTTTCCTTATTCCCGTTTTCCTTGCTTTCCCGGTTATGCAGAGGCCGGTATGGGGGGCTTGGGGGGCGTCCCTGGGCAGCCCAGAGAGGCAGAGCGTCGTTAGAGTGGCTGTAAATCCTCCCATTTCCCTGCCCCAGCTCTTTCCTCAGGAAATCTCTACGGAGTTACTGAAAGCCTCCGCAGCCCACACGGCCGGGCAGGGCGGGGGGCAGCCCCGGGGGCCGCTCGGGCTGGGTCGCGGGGACCCAGGGGGGTCCGGCGGGGCCGGGCGCTCCGCCATGGGAGCCCGGAGGCAGCGCATCCCCAGCCGGCGGCCCGGCGCCTCTCGGGGCGCATCGCCGAGCGGTGCTCGGGGCAGCCCCGCGCCCGAGCCGGCACCCGGAGAGGCTCTCGGGGCCGTGCCGGAGCTCCGCAGCCCGCCGGGGCGGGGGGACCCCCGGCCGCCGCCCGGGGGAGCTCGGCGGCAGCGGCCGGCCGCACGTGGAGCGGGCCGGGCTCGGAGCCGGGCCGGGCGCGGTTCAGCACCGGCGGGCGGACAGCGCCGCCGCCCCCCCGCCATTGGCGGCCCCGCTCCCCGCCCGCGGGCGCGGCGGGGGCGGCGGGCGGGGACCCACGCGCGGCCTCTCTTGCAGCTCCGGGGCATGGAGGGCAGGGAGAGGTGAGCAGAGCCGGCCCCGCGCCCTGCCCCGCGCCGCACCGTGCCGCGTCCAGCCCGAGCGGGACCAGCGATGCCTCTGGGGATGAATAAGCATGGATCTCGCTCTACTACCTCTTTGCCTCCGGACCCCACCGAGATCGTCAGGAGCAAGGCCTGCTCCCGAAGGGTCAAGCTCAACGTGGGGGGGCTGGCCCACGAGGTTCTCTGGCGGACCTTGGACAGGTTGCCGCGGACCAGGCTGGGTAAGCTCAGAGACTGCAACACGCACGACTCCCTCATGGAGATCTGCGACGACTACAACCTGGAGGAGAACGAGTACTTCTTCGACAGGCATCCCGGGGCATTCACCTCGATCTTGAACTTCTATCGCACCGGAAAGCTGCACATGATGGAGGAGATGTGCGCCTTGTCCTTCAGCCAGGAGCTGGACTACTGGGGGGTGGACGAGATCTACCTGGAGTCCTGCTGCCAGGCCCGCTACCACCAGAAGAAAGAGCAGATGAATGAGGAGCTGAAGAGAGAAGCAGAGACCCTGAGGGAAAGGGAAGGGGAGGAATTCGATAACACTTGCTGTGCTGAGAAAAGGAAAAAGCTCTGGGACCTCCTGGAGAAGCCCAACTCCTCCGTAGCGGCCAAGGTAAGCGTTCCACATCTCTGTTGTCTACTGGCTCCTGACTGGTGATGCTCCCTGAGGTGCTGCCCTTGCTTTAGCGTCTGGGCACTTGTGGCTGGATGGAGGCTGTGAGTGAAGGAGAGGATGGCCTCTCATATACAAATGAATTTCAATGGGTTTTGGGTGGTTTTTTTGGTAGTTTGGAAAGGATCAGGTTTGAGCGTCCCAGCTCAGGCTGCTCAGTGTGGGAGAAGCTCCTCTGAGCAGTGGGTCAGCGTGCACAGACTGCTGTGGCTGGGCATTTTACACTTGTTATCCGCTGTATTGGTGCAGTTTGTAATAGAGATTTCTTTGGGCCTAAAATGTGTGAGTCTTCTGCTGCTTAACCAAATTGGCTTTCAAGAACCCACTTCTGCTTGAACTCCTAGACCCAGGTGCAGTGGGGAAATAATACCTCCCATTCCAGCGCTTAATTGCATTTTTTTTTTGGTAGTAAAATGTGTCTCCTAGTTATTTGTATCACGCTCTCCTAGGCTGCATGTCTGCTAAAGTTGGTGTTTGAATTTTGTCCTCTACCTGATTCCAGCCTTTTTAAAGTCTTCCCTGTGCAAGTGATGCAGCTCTGTCAATAGCTGAAGTGCTGCTTACTCTGAAGTTCCAGTGGACAGATCTACTTGAAGGCATTTTGAAGATAAGATCCATGTTGGGAGAAACCAATGTCAGAGTTGGCTCTGATAATTTAGCTGCCTCATGTTAGTCACATTTTCTTTAGTGAGGAAAATCTCTGCAAACACAGTGATTCAGTAACCATGGGGACAAAAGTGAAGGGGGAGAGGTTGAAAACTGTGGGATGAATAACTGAAAAGCATGAGAGACTGAGCAGTAGGGACCAAAACTTGCATTTTCTCTATACCCACGTCCTCTCTGTATGGCAGAGAAGTCGCAAGAAGCCCTGGCTGCCTCTGTGCTGCACCTCTCTCTGTACAAACATCTGCAAACGCACACCTTGGCTCCATCCCTTACGAGTCTGGCTTGGATGGGCTACTTGTGAAAACAGACTTCTTTACCTCTTTTTTTCTCTTCCCAAAATGCTGCACATAGTGAACCAAGAGCATGCATGAAACTTTGGGGAAGGGATTTCATGAGGTGTGGACTGGCTCAGCCCAGCACGGGAAGGGGAGGCATGGTCTGCCTGCTGACCCCATTATCACTTTTTTAATGTCAAACAGAGCCCCAGAGTGCCTCTATCTCTCCGGTGGCACAGATGACACCGTGATGAACACATTAATAATTTATAAGGCTCCTTTGGCACAGTCCTGGAATCCTGAAACACAGGCCCCAGGCTTTGCTGTCTGTGGCACTGACTCAAAATCCATTAGAGACTGTTGATGTTCATGATTTATTGTATATGAGCAAGGGTCATTCTTGCCAAATAAGTGTCTTTTGTGATTTATAAATGAAATACTCTAGCTTCATTTTCTGAGAAAATTCTTGGAGTAAGTGCAGCCGGCATTGCAGGCTCTGGATTAATTGAGAGGGAATGGTAATGCATCATTACCCTTAGCATTTACAGCTGCCATTCTGTGCCTTCATTACTGCAATGAAAGTGATGCTGTGTGTTCTCAAGGCTCAGATGTTGCAGCAGCTCCCAGACACAGGTTCCCACTCATCTCGTGTGGTAGCAGGGCAAGCAGGCCTGATGAACAATTAGCTTAGGCAGGGACAGCAGCTCTGCTAAGCCTGTTCTTTATCCGATTTGCTCCCTGCTGGTGGATTGCCTTTCCCTCGTGCCAGAGGATGCCCTTAGCTTTGATCACCTGCCCGAGAATTCAATCCCCACATTGAATAGGTTGGACTCACCCTTCAGCCTCTGATGGAAGGACATGGGGAGAGGCACTGGCAGCCTGACCCGTCCCTGCCCTGTGCAGCTGTGCCAGGCTGCCCTGCAGGGTGTGCGAGCTCAGTCTGAGCCCCTGGCTGGCAGCTCGGGGCCAGCCTTCCCCAGCTGCCTGCTCAGTGCAGCACTCAGGGGACCACAGGCCTCCAGGAGCTCCTGTTGCCTCTCCTGAAGCCAGACTCCCTCTGCTTTGCCAGGTCTGGGAGCTCAACGTGTTCCTATGGAAAGGAACAAAGTAAACTGTTGTGAGGTTTAATGTCACGCCAGGTCCCAAAACTGCTCTTGGGGAAATCTGAACTACTCTTGTTAATTTTTCCTCTTCAGACTTGTTCAACTCAGTGCAAAGGGTTTTCCATGCAACAGACACAAGAGACCTTCATGTTCTCTTTGAGAAGTCCAGACAACGGGTACAGGTTGTCCCAAACCAAACCAGGGTCTTTGGCTGGCAGCACTGGCTGTGTTTTAACATTTTCTGCACAGCACCACACCTCACCCCTCCATACCGGCTTACTCCTGGGTTATACTGGGACCAGTTAAACAGACAGACTTGTTTGGTTTTCAGGGACTTGGTTTGCCTTTTTTTTGCCTTTTTTATTCTTGGATGCTTTTTGTTGGTTTTGGTTTTTAAGGATTTTTTGTTATTTTTTATTTAAATGGGACAATATGTGGCATGCCCCAGGTTGTAACATAGCATTCAAATAAGAGAAGAAGAATCCCCCAGACCTTTGTTTTTGTTGCTTTCTTATCCCCTGGAGATTTACCCATATCTTCTGATTACTCTGTCTGCCTTTTAAACCAACCACCGTGGCAAGCAGGCTCTTATTTATGTGTGAGGCTTCTGTGTCTGTGCCTGGGAGAGCCCCCTGGATCTCCCAATTCCCACTCCTCGAGAGGGCCCAGGTTTGCCGAGGAGGCTCTGGGGCTGTCCCCCTGCTGTCACCCCCCAGCAGGGAGGGCACAGCCCGGCCCCTCTGTCCCTCTGGGAGGTGCCAGGCCCCCAGCACGGCTCCAGCTCGGCCAGGGGCAGACCAGGAGCAGTGCCCAGTGCCCAGAGTGGTTTGGGTTCAGCCCTGCCTTGGGCTGGGATGCTCTGTGCTGCCCTGCACTCACCTGCCCACAGGGAAACCCCTGGGCACAGAATGCAGCACTCCAGGGACTTGCCTCTGTCAAATGAAAAAAGTATCAGGCAGTTATTAAACAAAACTGTGTTCATCTCCTTCTAACCTTAGCAAATATTTAATAGGATCTGATTCTCCCATTCCCTGTGGTTATTTGCCTGCATATCCCTGACAAACATTCACTGCAGGCTTTGTGGATGCTTTCTCCTCTTCCTGCAATCACTGTTTTTGCATGTTCATGCTTATTTTTATCATTCTCCCAGTCTATCTTAATAGTTTGGTGGTTGATTCTTGGTTTTGTTTTTTAAATAGTATTCTTCATGTGCTTTGGTGTACTCACAACATCCATTTTTAACCACAGAGGACTCTGGTGCTCGCTTCTGTCATGGTTTACTCTAGAAGCTGACGAGGTGCAGATATTTTCTGGTGTAGCTCTCACACTTTGTTGCATGGCAGCTTTCCCTTTGTCAGGAAAGCAGAGCAGCTCTCCAGAAGCCAGGCAGAACTGCTGCTTTTCCTCGGGCGTAGTGTCCATGCCAGGGCAGCAGTGGTTAGACAGCTCCAGCATCCTGGTTTGGGCTTTTAGTCCTAATTGCTCCTTCCCTTGCCAAGGCTGAGCTTGGGCAGCTGGTTCCTGTCACCCTCAGCCTGGCTACCAGTCCTGGCTTGCCAAAGTCGCCTCTGAAGCTGCTGCTTTCCCCTAACCAAGGCTAGGCAGGATCCCCTCACCTGCCTGGCCCTTGGGAGAGCCAGCCTAGCTGTAATGCCAGCTAGACTTCATGTCTGTGCTATCCTGAAAAAGAACAGACTGCAGTTGTTCGAGCTCTCCAGTATAAACAAATAACAAATTGGACCAGCTCAACATCTTAGGTTAGCATCTATGGTTCTGGAAATTCCCCGACCACCTGGACCTTTCCAGCAGCTCTGCAGGAACATTGCCCTTTTTGCTTCTTAAGAGGAAAGTATTTCTTTTCCTCCTTTAGTCCTTACAAATGATTTCCCCGATCAATATTTGAGCAATTAGTGTTGCATGGGGTGTGGGGGGGAAGTCTGCTCGTCTTACAGACTCCTCTGCATGTGCTGGTTTCATCTATTTTTCTCTTGCTGTCCTGAAGGCTGAGAAAAACACGATGACATCACCCACTTTGCAAAAAGCTTCTCTGCATATCTGCATGTCAAGTAGGATGTGCACTTCCTTTCCTCCTCGCTGCCTCCACTTCCCACTTGTCCCTGTCCTGTTGGGAGCTCAGCTGCAGTGATCCCTCCCTTCTGAGACGCTATTTCTCATCTTTTCCCCTGCTCCTGCTATGCCTTTGCCAGTGCAATAATATCACATTTATCCTTGAAAACATGCAACTCCAATTCGGTAATCTCATTATGCATGCCTCTACATTCCTTGAACAGCTTTTCTCTGCTGCCCACTGCTCTCTGCTGCTAATCTCTGGATGCATTGCTCAGGGACTGGGGAGGATGCTCTGTAAGCTCTTTTCTTATTATTGTTGATAGTAGTGACAAAATAAGAATGATAAAAGCCTCTTGGAGATGCGTTTGCTACATCTAGAGCGTTCTTCCCCCACATGGGCTTTCTATTCCTGGCCCTCCCTTATGGTGTGCAGTTTTCATTCATCTCTAAACCTGCCTGAATTTAGCATTTGGCAGAGGAAACCCCTCTCCTGAATTGCAGGGGTCACATCTTAGCTGTGTCCTGTCTGTCTCCAAGGGTCCCAGCTCAGGGCACAGGCTGACTTTGGCTATTAAAGGCAGATTGCCCATATTTTGCCTCCATCTGTAACTTTTTTTAGAGTGATGCAGCTACTGCCTTGGCTTTTTTGCTATATATAGGAGACTTTTTCCCTTCATCCAAAATGAACTCATATCTTCAGAGATCCTCAAAAGCAGAGCCTCATTCCAAAGCCTGTCCCCGGGTTCAGGGATTTGCCACTTTGGTCTGTAGCTTATCGCTGGGCTTCTAGCACAGCCCTGTCCTGTGGACACACAAGTGATTTCTGTTCTGGATCAATCTCTCTTCATCCTGCAGCTGCTTTCTGGGTCTTGTCCTTCCAGTGGACTTAAATCTTTTTGTCTGGGGAGCCCTAATTCCTATGTTTAGTTCCCTGCAATGTCCTCTGTGTCTGTCTCACTGGTGGACCTGCCCAGAGTGTATTGCTGTGCTGCCAGCTCCCAGAACTCCTCTCCCTTATAGCCTCCACAAATCCCCAGCTGGGGGAGAAAACCCCCTGCCACACCCTGGTAAAACTGCCAGCTTGGCAGCCGTGTCCTGTGGTTCCTTCCTGGCTCTGAAGAGACTTGCTGGGAGTCCTTGTGACACGGCATTGCCTCCTGCATGGGCTGCACCTGCCAAGGATAAGCTGGATCCAGGTGGGATCCTCACCTGTCCGAGGGGATGCTCTCCCCAGAGCTGTTGTTTCAGCCCCTGGATCCAGGCAGGCAGTTTCCTGGCACTCCTTACTGAGGATGGTTTGGGTTCAGCTGTTTCCCATCCAAGCCTGCAGCTCTGTGCTCTCTAGAGAATCCTGTCAAAGAAGAGTTAATGGCTGGGCCTTGTGTTTGGTGTGATGCCCTTGCCATCCAGTCCATGGAGTACCAGTGTGCATGAACACGTGTGTGTTGGCACACTGCTGGGTTTTTAACTTCTCTGTAACTCCCTGCTAGGGGAGCCTGGAGGGGGCTTGTGGTCCTGCCTGAGCATCCACATCCGTGAGAGCCTGCCTGCCTCTGGAGGGAAGTGACAAGCTTACATGCTTGGGCTGAATTCCTTGGAGGATGTGTGCTATAGAAGTATAGTTGATGCTATTTTTAAAGCACCAGCTCTCATTTGTACCTTTGGAAAAAAATCTCTGGGAAATTAATTCCCCTCACTGCTCAGTGTTCTCCCATCCTGTTCAGCCTGAGAGCAGACAGGGTTTGAGGTGCCAACATCAGCAGTCAAAAGGTAGAAAATGTTGCAACAATGGAAAATTCCTGTTTTTTCAGCTGTAAGTGCACAGGTTTAGTAATAATGGGATCCAGAAGCAAAGTGCTGGGCCCAGCCCCCCAGGATCTGCTGGTGGGGTGTAATGTGCACAACGTGCAGGTGTAGCTTTGGCAGGTACCTGTGTGAAGCTCCCGCACGGGGGCCAGGCCCTGCCCTGTGCTCACCACCACAGTGTCCAGAGCTGGCTCTGCAGGGGCACTCCAGAGCTCTGTGGAAAAATCCATTCTCCTCTTAACTCTTCTCACACAGTGGATAAATATCCTTGCTGTCACAGTCTTCCTTTTACCCATTTCTCCAATCACAATTTCTTTCTGACTTCTCATGACGTGAATGCCCCCGTGGAGAGGAATAACCCAATGTTACTTTTACAGCATCAGCGTTGCTATTTGTCATTGCTAATGGCAAAATATTTATGTCAAAGAAAGTTCACAGCTGATCACTTAGTTCTTACAATAAACACAGTCACAGTGATTTACTCTGTGGAGAGGCCTGGCAGCAGCAGCACAGTGGGGCTGCTGTGCTTGAGCAGGCACCAGTGGGAGCCTTCACTCAGGGAGCTCTACCCCACGCTGTCCTGCTAGGGCAGGTGAGGATCGGCTGTGGTGAGAGGTGTGTGGTTTGGCCCCTAGATCAGCTGGAGGCTCAGCTCCCTCCTGGGTCAGTGTGGTTTCCCAGGGGTGCCCCAGGGCTGGCAGCAGCAGCTGGGGCTGGGTGAGCTCTGGGGCCAGGGGAGAAGGGGCTCCACGCTGCTGAGCCAGGCGCTGAGGGGCTGGTGGCACCCCCTGCCCACTCCCCAGTGCCTCGCTGGCCTGCCCAAGCTGCTCTAGCCCTGGCACTCTCCATCCTTGGGCTGACCTTGCCCTGAGCTCAGCCCCTGGGGCAGCAGCCTCGTGTTTTCCTCCTGGCATTCCCAGTCCCTCAGTGCAGCAATTGCAAACCTTGCAGAGAGCTTCCCCCTGAGCTGGCCTGGTCTCTGCTTTCTCCCCACTCTCTTAGCCTCTCTTTTGGCCTCTCCTGTCTCCTGCACAGCCTGGTACCTGCTGAACGTGTTTACAAGCATGCCTTGGTGAGGTCTTGTTGTGATTTCTAATGAGAAATCCTAGCCTTTACTGTAGGGATAGCCTGGCAGAGGGCTGAGGTAAGCACTGTGCCTTGGTGCCTGGCTATGGCCCCTCCCCAGGCACTCAGTTCCCAAGCAGATTTATTTTCTATGTCCCCAATAACACCAGCAGCCCCAGTCCTGCTTCTGTGGAGGGTAACACTCCCAGTGAATGTATTGGGAACAGATGAGTATTATAGTGTCTGTGCTCATCAAGCAAAGCTCTCAAAGGGCTTTGAAAAGATGGATTAGTTAAGGCCAGGACAAACCTGTGATATGTGTATTATCCCCATCTTAAAGTGAGGAGGTGACCATTGCCCAAGGTCAGTGGGAAGGCTGGGCAGGGCTGGGGGGACCCTGCCTTCCCAGTCTCCCGTGTCACCAGGACACTTTCATGGTCTGGATGAGCTTCCCGTGCCCCCTGCACTGCCCACCATCAGATCCTACAGAGGGCAGGGGGCTGGCAGCCCTCTGACAGTTTATCCAGGGCATGGAGAGAGAAAACAGCCCACTTGCTGTTTTAGCACAGGCATTCCCACTGAAAGGAGCCCAGCCTGCACAGGAAAGTGCTGGAAACCCTGGTCAGGTTTGGGGGATGAGTGGTTACAGAAAAACAGCAGGTTTTCCTCTGCTGGATCTAGAAGCAGAAGGTCTGTACTGGGGTGTTTCCAGGCAGCTCTGGCTCCAGGGAGGGGATGCTGCTGAAGTGTTGGGAGCAGCAAGGGAGTGCAGATGTCCCAGGGAAACCTGTGGTGTGAAAGGCTCAGATAAGTCACAATACATGACTGCTCCCTGTACATTGGGATGTATGGACATGCATTAAACCTGCCCACCCATGTGGGGATTCCTTTCACCAAACTCAACCTCCAGGAGGAAGTTATTTGTTTTCAATTAAGAGCTAATCTGTGCCAGCAGCTCAGCTCTGAGCACAGCCAATGCAATGAGAGACCCAAGTGTTACCCAGCAGGAGCAGGGTCTCCTCAGACACCCCAGCTGCCACCTTTGGTAGGAGCAGAGCTCAGAGCATGGCTTGGGCAGCCTGGGAGCTCCTTCCAACCTGGCCTTGGAGATAGATTTGTGGTTTTTGGTGTTCCCCTGTCCCTGCTCACAAGCCTCTCCCAGTCCTGCTGTGATTCCTGTGGGGTTGTGCTGAGGGTTGCAGTTATTCTGGTCCAGTCATGTGGACTATTGGTCCAGGGCTGTGGATGATTTGTGACCCTTCCCTGAGCTGCTGGCACTGCAGTGGGGGAAGTGGCCTCAGCTCAGCTCTCGGGTTCTTGGTTGTGTTTGGGCAAGACAAATGAACAGCAAAGCCAAAACCAAGCACTTGTTGGTGCTCAGCTAACAGTGATAGCATCCATCAGGTATCTGTCTAATCTGATTAAAAACCTGTGTGTCCCTAGCAAAAGCTGGTGAAGAGTCAAAGCAAATTGAAGGAACAATTTATTTGAAAGTTCTTTTTTTTCTGCTGTATATAATCAGTTCCTGTTATTATGAGTTGAACTTACTCAATATTGTTTGGACTAGGATTTCTGCAGAGTCTCTAGCCAAAAGCACAGATTAGTTTTGTTTTATTTTATTTAAGTCCATTTGCTCTTGTTCATTTTTGAACAAAATGGAGCTGTAAATCTCATTTGCAGTACATAAACAGCATAAACACCAGAAATGCTTTCTCATTGGTACTGATAGGCAAAATGCGTCTAAAGCATGATTATGCTTACCAAATGCTCAGATTCAAGATTCCTTGTGGGTATCTCTTAAAAAACCCCTCCTGTTGCTAAAAATGGTGTGAGCGAAGAGATCTGTTGCAGTGTCACCACTTAAAATCTTTTGTAGGGGCAGGAAGTACAGCAAGCACCCTTCCCATGGCAAGGAATCTTTTCCACGTGCTTCTGCTTGGGGGGGGTCCAGTAGCATCCAATGGCAGCACAAACAGGAATGGAAAGGTGTGGTGGCACAAGGCACCAGGAGCAGCAGCTTGGCTCCCTGAGGACCCTTCTGTACCACTGTCTGTCCATCTCTGCTGTCTGTCCGTCCTGGCTGTGTTCGTCCTGCCAGGCAGAGCAGTGTGATTGTCCTGGCTCATCTGGAGAGGCTGCAGAGGCTTTCAGGGTCTGTGGTGGAGGAAGGGGCAGAGCTGTAATTCACCCCTAATCTCTGGGCCCCCTTTCCCTGGTGCAGCCATAAATGTTCAAGCAGCAGCTGGACTACATGAGAGCTGACCCCTTCTGTGGAGCTGCCGAGGAATCCCTCTGAGATTGGCTTTCTGTGGATTTCTGGGAATCAGGCTTGTGTCTGGCACATTCTCAGCTCTGAAAACTTGGTTCACACAGCTGTGGTTCTTCTGTTTGTTTGAAAATGTCCATCTCTTGCTCTGCACGCTCCATTGCTTCTGCAGTGCATGCTTTTGTCAACCATAGTGACCACACATTAAACAAACTCTCTGCTCCTTGTAATTGGTGCATTTGACCACTTCCACTGTTAGCAACATCCCTGCACTTCTCCATAACTGGCTACTCTCAAAAACCATGGATTCCTCGAGGGTCTGGGCTGACGGGGAGTGGAACTCGCTTCCTCAGGCAGTGTTTGCTGTCTGCCTTCCTGGTGCAACAGGGAGCTTTCACTCCTTGTTTACTTACTCGTGAATTTTTGGGAAATCTGTCCTTCACAGCATAAAACTTGAATCTTTTTAGAAAATAAAAGGATAAAAAAAGAGAAGCGTTGTCTTCCCTCCTGTCAATGTGCCAGAAGTTTATTAATAATACATAATAATTATATGTTGCATTTCCTAGCTGCTTTCATGTGAGGATCTAAAAGTGCTTCACAAACATTAATTAAGTAATCCTCACGCCTGCCTGGTGCAGTAACTCTTGCTATCAATCTGCACTGAAATATGACAGTGCAGAAGTCACAGTGAATAGGAAAATCTCCCAGAGCCAGGCAGGAGCACATCTGGCAGGGAAAGGCAAAGCAGGCTGGGCAGGACTTTGTGCTGGACCTTGTGTGAATCCAGCAGCCTCCCTGCCAGTGCAGCAGTGCTGTTCCCTCTGGAGCTCTGGGCGCTGGACACAGCCTGCACACAGCAGATAGGAGATTTTCTTGACCAATGCAGAATTTTCTCTGCTGGCAAGAGGAAAGTTGTGATCGGCAGCAGACCGTGTGTCCTGGTTGAGAGCAGCAGGGCTGTTGGCAGCAGCTGTCTCTGAGGCTGCCTCAGCACTGGGATTGACAGATCCTTGCTCTGTTTGCTACCCTGGGCAGGAGGGGCCCTCCAGGGGTCCAGCAGGTGCATGCAGTGTCCCACAAAGGGTCTCTCTAACCCCCAGCTGGCCACCAGGGGATGTCAAAGGATTTGTGGTGTCCCCACATAGTGCTGCTCCTTCTTTTCTGCTCAAAGAGCTTCAGGGAGTCCTGCAGAGCTGGGCTGCAAAGCTCACCCTAGCTCTTTCCTCTCACTCCTTGGCCTCAGCTGCTGGAGCACCTCTGTCTCGTTACCTTGGCTGGCATCCCTTAGGAGCAGTTTTTGTGAGGGCAGAGCAGAGGTGAAAAGTAAATGGACACCAATGTTCTGCCAGCAAATGCCAGCTCAGTGTGCAGCTGTAGCTCACCCCCATTGCCAGGGCGCTGAGTTAAACTCAGGGCAGCCACCGCACACTGGTTATTCTTTGTCTCTGATCTTCCCCACACACTTGTTATTCTTTGCCTCTGATCTTCCCCAGGTCAGACTCTGATTGACCTCAGCAGGTTTTGCAGAGCTCCCTGTCTTGGGAAGGTGCTGCCTGTTCTGTGAGGCAGCTGGGCTGGGACTGCCCTGGCAAGGACCTGCCAGGTTTGGGGTGCACTCAGAGAGGTGCTGTTGGAGCTGCCAGGACGTGGCTGGGCCCAGTTTCCCAGGAGTGCTGAACCCCCTGTGGCACCAGGAGACTCTGGATACATCAACCCCTGATTTCTCCTCATGGAGGAGATGTCAAGTGACAGGAGTGGCATTTGCTTTTGGTTTATTTCGATGAAGAGGTGGGTTTGGTAACTCCAGGTATATTGGATCCTGCTCAAAGGTAAATTTGAGGCAGATGAAGTGTAGTCTAGGAATTATGGTTAATTCCTACTCGTCAGAGCCCTAGTACCCTGCCTTGGCCAAAGCAGATGTTGTCCAAGGGAGGTGTTGAGGGCCAAAAGCCTCGTGCACTCTGCATGCCCCCCAAGGTGCTGACAGACCCAGCACTCGTTGTGTGTGCTCTCACCCTCCCTGGCTCCAGGTTCCTGTCTGTGGCTCAGCAGGACAGGATACTTTGGGCTGTCCTGATCAGGAGATATTTGAGATATTTCCCCCAAACATAAGATGTGCTGCATTCTAGAGCACATCAGGTATCAGAGTGCCTTTTGATAATTGACATGTTTGTGCTCTCTCTGTCTGTGTTTACACACAATGTTATTCTATAGGTGTAACTTTAGACTTCCTGCAATCCCAGGGAAGGGTCTCATTTAACATCTGCAGCCCTGGCCAAAGCAGGCACATGCCTGCTCAAATATCAGATTTCTGTCATGCTGGGCAAGTGCATCAGGTCTCAGCAGAGGGGTCTTTGGCCTCTCTTTTCTCTCTGCTGAACACTGGGGCAGTGTTCATAATGCAATTCCATTATTTTTGCATGTTAATCAAGCTAAAGAACACATTTAATGAAGTTTCTGGCTATGAATGAATGTCCAGGAATGAAACCCACTTGACTTAATAGTTATTTTTAAAGATGCTCTTAAGAGCTTCTGTAAAGTGGCTGTGAAATACATCTTAGTTTGCACTGTCTTCTGGAAAATTTGCTTCATGGTCCAGATAACTTGAGCATGGCAATGCCATTTCCAGGAGTTATAGATGTAATTAATTTAATCTATAAACTCTTTGTAGGAAGTTCTGTCTTTTTGTTCCGTGTTTATATAGCACTAAGTACCACAGGGTCTTGACTCACAGCTCGTGTATGCTACCCCAAAATGAGTAATAAATATGTTTTACAGAGGAAGCAGAAGCTGCTGGGGAAGGTATGGGATCAGCCAGGCTGATTGCTGATGCCGTGGGCAGCCTGGCCCGGGTGCCCAGGGGAGGGACGTGCCAGAGCCCAGCTCAGAGCCTGGGCTGGCATCTGAGTCCAGCAGGGCTTGGAGCTGGGGGAGCACTGGGCAGGGTGTCCCAAAAAACTCACTTCCTTATCAGCTTAGGACACCCAGGCAGAGAGGGGGGCACGTACAGCTCTGCCTGCTCTGGCTGTCCCTGTCCCTGTGCCCATCCCGGGGCTGCTGCTCTCAGCGGCTCCTGGAGCAGCCCCGGTGCCCCTGGCAGCTGTGGGCAGTGCCGGTGCCCCTGGCAGCCCAGCAGGGCTCTGGGATCCCCTCCTGGCCTCGTTTGAGGGGGGTGTGCAAGGGAAGGGGGCTGTACCCACGGCTGCTGTGATTTCACGTGCAGATCAGGAGCACTGAATGTGTCTTGAAGTTTATACAAGCAATTAGGCAATCTCTGTGTGTAGAAGCAGGATAGTTGTGAGTTGTGTGTGGAAATGGTCAGCAAATCAGAACCTTTCTGTTAGTCATTTGTTATCCTGACAGAAACTATGTCTCTTCCTAAATTTATTCTTTTTTCCTTTTCCACCAGGTCCTTCAGCAGTTCATATCTTTGCTATCTCCTTGTCACTTATTCCCTATATTATCACCTACCTGTTGGAATAGTTCTTTTCCTTAGCACTTGCCCAGGGAATAAGCCATAACACTGGCAAAGGCTCCTTCTTCCTGCTCACAGAAATGATCTTTTGCACTAAAAGTGCATTGGACCCCCCGTGTTAAAAAGGCTGTTTTTTCAGTAGAACTCCTTCCCCACTGGCCTCCTGGCTGCTGTCTTTCCCAGGCTGTTTCTGGTTAAAAAGGTTGTTTTTTCAGTAGAACTCCTTCCCCACTGGCCTCCTGGCTGCTGTCTTTCCCAGGCTGTTCTGGTGCACGGTAGCTCTGTGTGCTTGCACTCAGCTCCCAGGCACTGCTCTGGTTTTGTTCCCCCAGCCCTCCCCAGAGTGAAGGAGGGGACAGCCCGTGGGCAGTGCCATGGCTGCTCCTGGCACTGCTGGGACATGGCTTTGCTCTGAGTTTCCTGCACCAAGAGGGGATTTTTAGTCTCTTGCGCCTCTGACCATCGTCTGCAAAAATCTCTTTGCTTTTGAGAGATTGAAAATCTGCCTTTGCTTCTCCTATCCTTGTCTGGTTGGACAGAAGTCCTTTGGGCACCACTCCCTTGCCCTGTACTTGTGCATCAGAGCTCTGATTCAAGGGGCAAACCAAGCCCAGCCTGCGTGCTCGCTGCCCTGCTGGCACTGCCCCATTTCTGCCCGTGCCCTCAGAAGGGGCACAAATAAAGCTGAGTTTGGCCAGCTGTGGTCAATAGCTAATGATCAACCTTAAAAGTCACCTCTTTTCCTCTCAGGCTGAGTCCCTAAACTGTTGGGGTGTGTGAGTATGTTTTGAGTAAAGCACCAATCCCCGTGCCAAAGAACAGAGCAGCTGTGGCAAGGCTCCAGCCTTTGCACCTGTTCTGGTTTGCTCTTGTGTGAAGTGCTGCATAATTGTCTTCTTCATTAGCTGCCTGCTGCATTCTGCTTTGTGAGGGATTAAAACCTCCAATGAATATGGATTATTTCAAATGTTTTCCTTTGGGATACAGGACAGAATGAAGGTTTTTGGAGCTGTATGTTTGTGTAATTACAAGGGATGGGAGATGCCTTCCCCCACCCTTTTCAGAGGTACCTCTTCAGTCAGGTGTCAGACAGAGCTGATCCCCCTGTCTGCCTCTGGGCACACACTGGGCTCTGATCCAGCTCACCCTGCAGCTGGACCTGCCTGGAGGCAAAATGAAACCTTTTCTAAGAGTGGGAAACTCCAGCACACACAAAATTCAGTATTTGAGAGATCTCCTCAAAGTCAACAAGCCTTAAGCGGCTTCTAATGTTAAGCATGTAGCAAAGAGCAGCATGTTATGGTGCAGTTAAAGGACCCATTTCACTGAAGAGGCCAGGAGCATGTGCTGATGAAGTTTCTATAAAAATAGGGACATTTTCCTCCTCCAGTTAAAATTTTTGAGTGCTTCAGGTTAATGTGACTTCTGGAACATCCAAGAAGCCTACAGGGAATTGTTTCTGTGGAACAGATGTTTAACAATCCAAATTTTATTTTATGTTTCTGTCTGTTTGGACACTTTCTTGTTATCTGCTTTTTGTGCCTGTAGCTGTGACAGTGCTGGGCCTAGGAGCTGTGAGAAAGGCCTGACACAGGGAAGAAAACCTGTTTTTTTCTCTAATTCAGCAGTCAGTCTGCCACCACACATTCAGCTCAAGTCTTTCCCCCTCCTTGGTGAAAGCAACATTTGATTTTCTCTCCTACAGGCATTGCAGAGCCAGTCTCATTGCAGGAGAGGGGGGTGAACTTCTTTTTGACCCCCTTGGGAAATACCCTCCCCAAGTGCAGAGCAGGGCCCCTCTGAAAGCAGAAATCCTCTGGAGGCTGGCCATGGCAGCCAGGCTTCTCCCAGGACAGAGGGTGGGCGTCCCTGCGGGAGCCTGGAGGGGGCTTGAAGCTCTTGCTGGTGAAAACAGAGTCATGAAACTTCTCCAGGAGCCGGAGCAGGGGCTGGGGGGGGCAGGGAGTGCTGCAGCCACGGGCACTGCCCAGCCAGGGAGCAGGCAGGCCCTTCTCAGCAGGCCATAAATCTCAGCTCTTCCCTGGCTGTGCAAGGGTACTCTTCCTCTCCAGGTGAAGAATCACATGGCCATAAAATTTAGTAATGTAAACAAGGCAGACGTGGTCAGAATCCTATTTGGACAGATTTATAGCCTGACTGTGGAGCAGCAACCTTGCCTGGGCTCTGTGCCAGCAGTAATTAATATGCACCCTGGGCTCTGTTTTCCTTCTGGACAGTGTCCTTGGGCATGCTCGTGCGTTAGCCCTAAGCACGAGAGTCTGCTGTCTGCTGGGAGAGACTTTCCTGGGGAGGCTGGAAAGCTGTGCCCTGCAGATTGTGTGCAAATGAGGGACAGTGAATAGCCAAATTTGGGAGAGCAGCACGTGCAGAGCCTGCAGGTAGCTGGCACTGAGCCTCTGTGCAGGGATGATCACAACGACAGCCGATGTTTGCCTGAGTTTCTGCCTACGCTGAGATGCTCAGGAGGTTGTTGGAGACACCACATCTGTTGACACTGAGCAGTGGTCTCCAGCTCTCTGCTCTCTGTGCCCTGTTTGTGTGAGGCTGAGGTTGTGTTCAGCTGCAAATACCTACACCAAAGCTCTGAATACAATTTCCCTGCTGCTTATTTATTTCCAGTCTAATTAATTCAGCCAGACATGTCCACGTAGGCTTCACTCAGTGAGTGCTTCCATGAGGTCTGTGTGTCCCCCCAAAGCTGACTAAAGCTGTGCTGGGCTCTGCTGCCTGGGGTCTGTGCCAGGGAGAGGCTGGGTATCTGCTGACCCTGCCTGGGGTCTGGGATGGCCCCCAGAAGCCAAGGTGTCCCATGGATTTATCCCCAGTAACCCTCCTAGCAGCAGTGGGGCCAGCAGGGTCCCATTTGGCCCTGCCCCAGACTGGCAGGAGACCAGGTGGGGGTGGATCATGCTGCCTCAGTATTTATCTCCTGTCCTGAAATGCTGGGTGAAGCCACCATTTCATTTGCTTCTCTTACGGCTTTTCTTGGAGCAGCGTTGGTGTCCTTTGTTCTCCTCCTCCTCCAGGTGGTCTCACCCAGAGGTGAGCACAGGAGTTACCACCCCTCCAAGCTGCCCAGACTGGCCATTCTTCAGCATTTGCTCTCAGGTCATCTCTTGGGCATTCATTTGCAACTTCCCGCTTCAAAAACCTTGAAAAGTAATGAAGGAATTAAAGAAAAATGCAGAGAGGCTAGAGAAACTGATCCATTTTCTGGGTCACTCCAGTGCCATTCCCAGCACTGGAACTGAGCACAGATTTTCATCTTGGGCACTCGTTCCCATATGAAATCCACTCTCATTATCACCCTTGGAGGGAATCTCTCCCTTTTCTCACAGTGCTCGTGTGTGGGGGAGTCTGGGCATTGTGAGCCCTCAGCCACTGTTGGTAGGGTCACAATAGGAAATCTGTCTCTAATTAATGACCAACGACCTCGTGCCATTCAAGACTCTGGCAAGTGATGAGCAGAAGATGCTGGCACATTAAAATCTGTCACTGTCAGGGTCTGAGCTTGAAGCAAGCCCTGTTGCATTGCTGGGTTGTTTGTCCTGTCATTAATGAGATTTCTCTGCCTTTTCTGTCTCGTTTGGAAAACACAGTGCTGGTCAGCCAGCAATCCTAGAAACACAGTCCTTAACAACAAGATCCATGTGGATTCCTCGTTCTCGGGGCTTGGGGTGCAATGATTTTGTTTTCCCAACAGCAAGGGGCTGCAGCCCCTCGGGCAGGGAGAAGGGCTCCGTGGGCTCTTGCTGAGGCTTCCTGGGTAGACGTGGGGCCAGTGGAAGCCAGGGCTTGGCTTTACCTGCAGCAGCTTTCAGGGGCTCCCCAGGCTGGTGCTTCTGTGTGTGTGGGACAGTTTAATCCTCAGTTGTGTGTTTGAAGCCACGGAGACTGGGCTGCACAGGCTGAGTTGTGTCTGTGGCTGAGGCACTCCCCAGGGCTGGATGAAAGTCTCATGCAGCAGGAGACTCTGTGCTCTGTGACACACTGCAAGCATCCCAAAACAGCTCAGTCTGGGGCACTTTTACAGCATCTGCACGGGCCAAATGACTTCTTTGTAAAGAAACAGATTGGGTGAAAGGACCTGGTTTTCTGATTGATGGCTTAAGCTGTATTGACCAAACCACAGCCACTCTGAAAGGCTGGTTGCCATGGGATTGTCCAATACCTTCAGGGGGAAAAAAGGAAATAAAAATATTTTCCTTGGGTTCAGCAGTTGATGGTGTAGCAGCATTATTACTAGGGCTTGTGTTCTGGTCAGGTTTGTACTTCCCCTGCTCCTTACAGAGCTCTCTGGTGGTTTGTGAGATTCCAGGGGAGGTGGCAAGAGGCAGGTGGGCACGGGGACTCTCCGGGTGCCATGCCCATGGACAGCACCCGTGTCTGCTGAAGGCCTGAGGAGGCTCTGCACTGATGGTGCCTCCACATCTTCATCCCCAGAGCCTCCCCACAGTGTCAGCGTTTCTGCAGTGTTGGAACTGAGCCTTCCACTTGACTGTGCTGCAGGAAAAGCCCCAAGTGCTCTCCTTTCCCCAGGGCAGCTGAGCCCACGAGGGCTCCTCGCCAGGGTCCCAGAGCAGTCTGGGGTCACTGCAGGGTCCCACACAGGCAGCAAGGCTCCCGAGCCTTTGGAAAGGTGCTCAGAGTGTGTGGAATGGCAGGTGATTTGCTGCTTGAGGTGTGTGAGGTGAGCAACACACTCTACGCCCAAAATGGCCAAACAGGTCTAAATATAGAGATAAGAGCAGGGTTGTAGTTGAGATTTCTGAGCCAATGCTTCCCCCACTGCTGGGGGAAGGCTGTAAAAGTGCTTAAACTGTCAAATTTGCTCTCTTTACATTTAAATGATACAAGGAGGTTTGTGGGGAGTAAGGTGTTTATAATAGCAGCACTACCAACAGTGAAGGCCAAAGGTAACGTGGAGGTGTTACCTGTGGGATCCATCTTCAGTGCAGACCAGCAGGCTTCTAAAACTCTTCCCACTGCCCTCTTGTGCCCTTCCCATTATTAACATTCAGGGAGTACTCTTGAAATTTCATACTCTCGTGTAGGTGCAAACCATTCCTGGGTTGCAGCACTAAAGAGAGATTTGGAGTCATCAAGATGACAGATGCTAAAGGCTCCTGAGCTTCCCAGAGGAGAGCTGCTCATTGACTGCAGGACAGGGGTGTGCAGAAGGATTAGCACTCAATAAATCCATCACAGGAGTACCACGATGCTATTCCTTGGGTTTGGAATATCCTGAAATAGCTCACCACCTTGGCAATTTTGCATCATTGATGTACTCTCAGCTGGATAATATGACTTTCTAGAAATGGATTGGATAAACTGAGCAGTTTTGAGAGTGTCTGCCTCTATTATTCACATATTTCTTCGATTTGGATTCCAGGAGAAATAATAGTATTCTCTAGGGGCGCCATTCATTCATACGTTCACAACACAGCCCAGCTGCAAGCACCAATAAAACACAAGGTTCTTAATTAACAACCTCAGTGATCACAGCGTCAGGCAGGTACTACCAGCACCTTAGAACAAAGTACACTTGGAACCAGGTGCAGCTATTTACCAAAAGCTTCCAGAAAGCCAGCAGTAAAACTGTTTGTTTTTCCAGCACATGTTGTGCACTCTCTGTTGTTTCTCTAGATGGAAGAAGCAATCTGAGACACTAAAAATACTCACCTTAGGCCAACAGAGCTGTAAAATGATGCTAAGTAAACAGCAACTCAAGGAAATCTTCCTCATTACAGTTTTACCTTCTGGGAGAGGCAGGAACGGTTACAGGGCAGGATTTTATTTAAAGGGGGGCACTGGGCAGTGCTCTGGGGATGTCCCTTGGCAGAGAGGACAGCCAGGGGGACACACAGCAGGACAGCTGCCCTTGGCAGCTCTTTGGTGTGGGATGTGAGCAAGGAAATCTGTCCTTTGAGATGAACTCTGCTTACAGAGGAGCCACAGAGGAGGAGCAGGCTGTGTTTCCCCTGGGCAGCCAGGGGCAGAGAGCTGGGAGTGGAGCACAGCCCCGAGGGGTGCTCTGTGCCCTGGGGTGCCAGGGGTGCCAGGGAGGGCAGCCAGGAGCTGGGGCTGGCTGGAGGGGCAGGGGCTGTGCTGAGGGCAGGCTGCAGAGGGGCTGTGGGGCAGGAGCCACACTGACTGTGGGCCGGGGGCTGCCTGGGCACGGGGAGGGTCCCGGGTTCCCTGCGGGCTGTGGCTTGCAGCAGTGACACAGTCTGGCACTGTGTACAAGGCTGCAGCTGCAGAGTGGCTTTGAAGCAGTGGTGTTCCCTGTTTCAGACCCAGGGACAATGGAAAAAAGTCACTTTTCCTAAAATAGCTGGCATGTCAAAACCTAGATTTTATTTATTGACCTTTCCAGAACTCATAAAAAGAAGTCCTTTTACAGAAGCAGCCGCTGCCTCAAGCCTGGCTCCAGAGGCTGGGGAAGCATGTGGGACCCAGCATGGCTGCTGCTGGTATCCCTGGGAGCCAGACATGGGATCTGGGCCCTTGAGCATGGGCTTGTACATAATTCATGGCTGTGTTTTTTTAAAAAGACTTTTGCTCTGTCTTGTGTCAGCCACACGCTTCTGACTTAGTTGAACTGCTTATTCTTTCACTTAAGCTCTGCCCTTGTTCTGACAAAGGGTTTCTAGTGGCTCAGTCTTTGTTGCTAACAGCCTGTGGAAAGCTGTAGATGCAGATGTTATTTTCCTGGTAATGCAGAATTTCACTGTGCTGGGGTATTTTTTCAGCCTGTCCGTCAGACAGATAGAACAGGCTCCTTTTTTCTCCACTGTCAGATTTTTCAAAGGCTCTTCCAAAGCAGGTGCATAAATTAAAACAAAATAGAAGTCAGAAGTCAGAGGAAAACTCTTAAGCCTGTACCGTACTGAGAGGGATTATGGGGAGTGGAAAGTATGAGTCATGGCACGGCTACTCCTTGGAGCCAGAGCTGGTGCAGCTCCCGCAGGGCAGGGCAGAGCCCTCAGGAGGGGCAGCCTGCTCTCCTCTAAAACCCATCCCTGCTCCTGCAAATTTGATCACAGTTAAAAAAAAAAAAAGGAAACATGTTGGTGAGATGTACTTATCCTTTGATCTTTCCCTAAAGCCTGGTTTCTTGGCCGGATTTCCAGGTATTTCAGTACTGAGAACGTGGCAGTATTTTAACTCTATTTTGGCAGGTCAGCCACTGTGCTCTGGGATTTATCCTGGCTGCCCTTTATCCCCACAGCCACACTTGCACATGGACCCTGAATTAAATGCCCAGGGCTAAAGCTCTGCCTCTGATGGTTCTCTCCCTCCCTGTGACAGTGGTGGCCCATGGCAGGGAGGTGCTGCTCTCCTGGGTGCCCCATGGACATTCTGTGAATGTTCCTCCCCTTGCACAACACTGCACAAATATTGAGCTCTATGAATATTGACTGTGAGGATGAAGGTGCAGTGAGGCTGGAAGTCAGCTCTGGGTTGCATTTATCTCCCTCAGTGCAGGGAAGTGTGAGGGACATCTGGCACGTCCCAGAAGGCAGCCCATCCACTCTCCCTGAACTGTGCAGCCACGGCCTGAAAACAGAAATATTCCCCATGAAATTGGCCTTTTTCTGGTCTGCTCCCCTGCAATCTTTTTTTCAGCCTTTTCCCATCAATGTGCTGTTTTCCCTTAGGAACCCATGGGATCCCAGCATACAGAGCCTTGTTCACAGCTCCCACGAGTGGGAAAGGGGGAACATGGCAATGCCCCCCCCAAACTGAGGGCAGGTGGGTTTGCTTTCCCATCCCCTCAGGCTGAATTTAAACCTCAGTGGAGTGTGGGTTTGGTTCCCTGTGTGCACTGGCCAGGGGAGGCAGAGTCCCCAGTGGAGGTGTTAGAAAAGAGCTTAAACAGATTATTTGGCTAAATGGTTCTCTCCAGTCCTGTAGTGTTTGTAATTTTGGTTAGAAATGGCGTAATTATGGATAGGACAGCCTTGTTGAGCAGCGTCCTTGCCAGTCTGCAGTTTTGGTTTCAGAACAGATGTCTGTAGGTTTCCACAGCATCTCAGGCTTCCTCATGTGGAATCTGCATTTCAGCAGGCTTTTTCTGTAAGGCATGGATGCTGCCTGCAGTTGACACAGGTATGTGCAGCATCAGAAAGGTGCCAGCAGACTTGCTGGGTCCCAGATTTCCCTCAGAGCTGGACAGAGGAGGACCTTAATGCTCCATCCTTCACCAACACTGTCAGAGTTGGGGTCCTCCTTGTAATATCCTCGCTGAAAATTCAGGATCTGCAAGCCAAGTGCACTGGCCACTGCTTGGTAAGTGAGCTGCAGATGAGGGCTAGTGGGGCAGTGCCAGGTTGCTGGCATCAGTCTGGCCCTTTGTCCTTCCCAACAGAGCAATCTGAAAAGGCAGAGAACCAAGAGCCCACAGTCAGTCTGTACTTCTGAACATTTCTGAGGTTAACAAGGACTGTCTCAGTCTCAGCTTTCACAAAGACAAGTTTAATGGAAATGGAAAAAAAGTTTGTTTGTAGGGTTTGTATTTTTACCCCAGGCAAACCCAGGAGATGGATTAAACTGAGGAATGCCTTGTTCCTCAGTTTATTATCAAAACACAACACACATTCTGAGGGATATAATTTTTCTGTTAAGTTTACCCCGCTATCTTTGTTAGCTTCATTCCTGGTGATTCACTTGTCACAATAAGAGCCTCAGCTGAGACACAAAGCACGGCAGCTCCCGCCCGGCTCCGGGACGGCGTCCGTGGCTGCGGGGTGTCCTGTCCCGGCTCCCGGAGCTCTGCGGCTCCTCGGCCCCGAGCTCACCCGCCTGGGGCGGCCCTCGGCTGGGGAGCGAGGCTGCCCGGCCCGGCTCTGTGCACCGTGCCCGGCTCTGTGTGCCCGGCGCTGTGTGCCCGGCGCTGTGCCCGGGGCTGCCCGTGTCCCCTCCCGGCGGCGGTGGCAGTGCCGCTCCCGGAGCCCAGCGCTCTCCGCAGCCACGGCTCCGCTGGAGTGGAACACCCAAGTGCCAGCTACCCAAAACCCAGCGGGTCCGAGGCGTTAAATGCTGTGATAGCCTGTGGTGACAGCCGCGGTGCCTCCCTCGGAGCTGCAGTGACAGCTCTCCTGTCTGTGCTCTCGCCCTTATCTCCCCTTTCGTCTCCATCCTCCCCACCTGCCTTTCCTTTATTTCCACCTGCCCGGGCCAGCAGAGGGGTTTCCTGCAGCACAGGGGTAGTGCACGGCAGGCCCTTTGTCACTCGCTGCAGTTCTGGCCTGGGGGTGCCAGGGCCATTCCCGTGGGGCTCCCTTTCCCTTTCCTTGCTCTCCTCTGGTTCAGTGTCCCAGCTGAGAGCGCTTCCAGCCCTGCTGTGTGCACAGCCTGTGCTGATGGATGCCAGCTCAGGGTCTGGCACAGCCGTGCCAGTGCTTGGGTAGCTGGAAAAAAACACATTCTTTGGTATGATTTTCAGTGACACAGTCCAGCAGTTCGAGGCTGTGATGCAAATACTTCTCTGCCAAGGCTTACATCAGCTGTGCTGAGTTCACACGTCAGAGCAGTTGCAATGGTCTCCTTCGTGCTGACTAACACGATCATGAAGGCTGTGGCTGGTTCCACCTCTTCAGAGCTTGACTCACCAGCTTTGTTCAGAGGATCAGTTGCCAAATTTGAAGTTAGACTTTATGAATCATATTTATTTATATTAGGGTAGCGCTTGGGAGGTCTAGTGCTGGGCCAGGAGCCTGCTGTGCTAGCGAGGAGCTGCACAGCATCCTGGCCCCAAGGCTCGACTCTTGCTTCTAAGGGGAATGAGAAGGGCAGGGAAAGGCAGGAGTCACCCACAAAGACTGGGGAATACCATTTGTTTTCTCCCAAATCTTCGTAGGAGATGCTGGGAAGGAGAGAAAGCTTTTGCTTTCCTGGATAGGGGATGGTACCACAACACTGTGCTGTAGAGAAAATACTCCCTTTCCATACTGTCACTAAAACCAGCTACTGATAGAGGGGTTTAGGTTTTATTGGCTTACCATGACTTTTTCATAGCAAAACTTCTTTCTGAGGAGAAGATAAATGCTCCCTGCATTGGCAAATTAGTGCATTGTCCCCTAGATTAATTACTGTTAAGTGAAATCAGGTGCTCGGTATTTATTCAAAGCTTCACCAGAAAGCCTTGGTGGGTACCGGACTGGGAGGTGAGACTGGGTGCAGAGGGAAGGACGGAGCCGTGGGCTGGGCTCTGGGTGCCCAGGCTGAGCTGGGGAGGGCACAGGGAGGGCAGCACCGGCATGGGAGGAGCTGCTCCCGCAGGGAACCACCGCACCTCGCTGCTCCGCTGACACTTGTTCTCACCTCCCATTTCCGTGACATCTCTGTAGCTTCGGCTGTGCTCACAGGCAACTCCAACTCCTTTTTTCCCCCTCAGTTGTAGTGAGAACTCCTTCGCTTTTAACCAGTTCACCGGCTGGATCCCCTGTGACCTCTCAGCAGAGCTACACCCCTGTGTCCCGAGGCTGCCCCGCAGTGGGGTGCTGATAAGCAACCTTTCCACACCCAAAGTATGTAGAGAAGCCAAATCTTGTCTGCACGTGTAGAGGCACTGAGTTCAGCAGTGCCAGGGCAGGGATGAACTTGGCCCCAGGCAGTTTTTTCTGCAGCTCTCCAGCCTTGTGCAAAAAAGCCAGAGGGATAATTGACAGGTCTGCGTGTCTGCTGCTGCCTTGTTTGCTTTTGCCTTCCATGCCTTACCCTGGCTTTGAAATGCAAATTGCAGACTTTATGTGGTCTGTCAAAGGGAGTTTGAGTTATTTTGATGTATTTTTGATGTGCTCTGGAGCATCACAAACTTTGAGGTTTACTTAGGAAGGTAAGAACCGCTTCTCATCAAAGATGACAGCGCAGAAAGGGGCTGAGGGAATCTGCAGTGAGGGCTGAAAGCTGAAGCATCACCATGTGGAGCCTCAGTTCAGGCATCAGTGTCACCTCCTCACCCCTCCTCTCTGCTGGATACCTGGGGCTGGGACAGGGGTAACTGGCTTTTATTCCATCCTGTGCTGCTGCTGCACAGCCCAGCCCTTCTTTTGGCCCTGTATGTGTCCCTCTGCCTACTGGGCTATTTCAGCATCACGGTGTGCTGGGCAGAGCTGGTCCCAAGCGTGCTGGGGAGCACAGAGCCAGCCCTCCAGCTCTGGGGAGTATTTTAGGCACTGGTGTAAGACAAATGAGAAGTGCTGTTCCTTCAGTGGGCTACAGAAACTGGGTTGTATTGAAAGAAATGTTATATAAGGGCCTAAAATTAGCAGGATGGAAAAAGAAGTCTGCTAAATACTCCCGTCTCTCTGTTGACACAAGCAGACTTCCACCAGAAGGGGTGGGCTCCTTAATTATACTTTTCTGACGTATTCTGGAAATTAGGGATTGAAAGAGACCATGAGTTTGGGTTGCCCACCCCAGTGAGTTACTGGGGGGATGATCCACACAGCCCTGACCTGTAACTCCCGCCCCACACGGGATCTGCCCTGCCATGCCACTGCACAGTGGGGTGGGGACACGTGACAGGTCCTGTCCCAGCTCCATGGGAGGAGACCCTGTCACCTGCACAGCTGGCACGGAGCAGGCAAATGGAGCTGGTGTTGGTGGATTTTTGGAGGGAAAGTATGGGAGCCATCAGCTTCCCCACTGAGACAGGGCATCCATGGATGAGCATCCCTGCAGGAGGAAACAATGGCCTGTTTGCCCCTGCTGGGCACCCAAGCAAACTGAGTGATAGTTTGGGAGACCCAGCTGATGAATTTGAGCTGCAGTATGGCTGAGGTTTGTTCTTCAGGCTTTTGGCTCTGCCAGCAGCCTGGCTCGTTTGCTTTTCATGCTTTGTCCCATAAGCTGTCGCCTCAGAGTCCTTCCTGGCTCTGTAGGTAGCAGTTGTCTTTAGCTCTTTATCCGGAGGGGTGTCCTGGGACGCGGGGTAGGTGCTGGGGGGTGTTGCTGTTTCCCGGAGCTCCGGGCACAGCCCAGCCCTGCCCCAGGCCGGCTTCGGCCGTTTCGCCGCGCTGCGAGCGGCTCGGGAAGGAGCGAGCAGCCAAGGGAGCAGGGGAGCAGATCGCCTGCCGAGGGATGCTGCAGCCTCCCGGGCCGTGCCTTCCCCTCTCGGTCCATGGCTTCCTTTCCCGGTCCATGCCTTCCCTTCCCGGGCCGTGCCTTCCCTTCCCGGGCCGTGCCTTCCCCTCCCTCCCGGCCCGTCCCGGCCGGGGAGCGCCGCTCCTCCCGGCTGTCATCCCTGACGGAAAACATCCATTCCGCTGACACCCACGCGCCGGCACGGCAGGAAATCACTTTATATAGAGGTGGGAACCACGCTCCGCTGCCGCTCCGCGCCGGGGCTTGCCTCGCACATGGCTCCCGGCACCTTCCCAGGGGCAGGAGGAGGAGGAGAAGCCCGGGCTCTGGCTCTGGAGAGCCCGGCCGGGGCTGGCAGGCGCCGCCCGAGCCCCGCACGGCACAGGAGCAGTGCCCGCACGGCACAGGAGCAGTGCCCGCACGGCACAGGAGCAGTGCCCGCACGGCACAGGGCCAGTGCCTGCACATCAGAGCCGTGTCCCGCACATCAGAGCCGTGTCCCGCACAGCACAGGGACCGCGTCCCGGCCCGCTGCGCTCATCGCCCTCGGAGCCAGCCCCGGCCCTGGGAGCACGGCTGCTACAGCTGCAGGTGCTGGCACAATGGCCAGCAAAGCTGCTTTCCAACTGAAAACTGTATTTCAGCAAAACGATGGGTTTGGCTTTGTTTCCGGGAGTGGGTTCATTTGGGATTTTTCCCCCTGTACATCATTCGGATTTCTTTTTTTTTTTTTCCCTCAAACCCCTGAAATTATTTGGAAGTGCTTTTGCAGGGATTCGTGGGAATTGTACTCCAGTGTCTTGCGTGCCTGTTCCTCCCTCTGCTCTGAGATGCCAGGATTGAACAAACTTTCCTTGGGGGTACCACACAGGTTCATGAAGGGAGGAAGCCACGCAGTAAGTGAAGTTCAGGACTTGATGTCCAGAGGTGGAGATTAAATTAAGAGGTATTCACACATTTGATGCCACAGCTGAGAGAATGAGAATCCAAGAGCTAAAGCTGTGAGTCTTTATAACCTGAACAAAACCTGTTCATGTTCCTTGGGGGTCAGAGCTGCAGCCTTGCTCAGTCCGTGGAGGTCCCACCCATGCAGGGTCTGGTCACAGCAGCACTGGGGGCAGGTCATGGGTCTGTGTTCAAGGTCTGAGTGTTTGCCAGGAGCCAGGGACTTCCATTGCTCCTTCCCCATCGCTCTGCTGGGATGCTGCTAAGAGCAAAATGGGAAATTCACTGAGGAGAATGGACTGAGCTATTTTTAGCAGAGGTTCATAAATCACCTAATATCTCAAGTTTTTGTTTTGAAGTTTAAATTCAGACAATGGAAAATAGTGCTCCCAGATCAAATAAACATTCTCTTTCTATTGACAGAAAAATAAACATGAGCTGCTTAAATATCTGCAGAGCATAATTTATTAATCACATGAGAATGACAAACACAAGCTCGCTGTGATCCCAAGAAAAGTATGAGTCTCGGGAGTGTACTAAAGGCTGGGAGAGGTCAGGGCTGTTAGAGCTGGAAGATGAAACAGTTGTGGTTTCCAGGCACATAGAAGGCTTTAGTGTCTCCAGACTGCACTGGACAGGGGGTTGTTTTCAGGTGGTTCATTATGTAGGACCAAAAGTCTGCATTTATTTATTTATTTATTTATTTATTTATTTATTTATTTATTTATTTATTTATTTATTTATTTATTTATTTAGCAGGTACAATAGCTGTATTTGTAGACATCAAAAGCCTGCTGACCATCTCCCACCTCTGGGCTGTGTTCACCCACCAGATCTGCCTGGTGGTGACAGACTGTTCCTGCAGTGCAGCTCAGGGGCTGTCTGGGGCTGCAAGTGCAGATTTATGTGGATATGGATATTTGACCAGTCAGGATAAAAGATGAGTTCAAAATTGCAAACGTTTTCTGGCAAGAGAAAACAGCACAATTTCCAGTTTGGAGCTGTTCAGCTTTATCCTGAAAGCATATGCAATATCTCTTGCATTGCATTGCTCCATAATTTTTAATTATCACTCCCAATCACCATCCAGTGGCTGGGAATCTGTCATTGGATCTTTTCTGCCTTTGACTGGTGTGCTTGGAGCCCAGTGCCAGGAGGATTGATCACCTCCTTCCCAAAGCAAATCCACAGAGGCTGTGAGATGGGAAGTGCAGACTCCAAGAGCAGAGGCAGAAGGACTCCAGGCAGGGCAGCACGTGCTGCCTCTGGGCAGGGCTCTGGGGCTCCCATCTGCTCACACTGCTGGTTCAGGACAGTTCTCAAGGCTTTTTACTTTGTGGCATGCAAGGGCCAGATTGAAAAGGTATTTCATCTGCAAGACTCTAAGAAGTGAATAAGTCAAGGGTCTGTTCAGCACATGGTCCCAAACATATAAATCTGAAAAGAAAAGCTTAGGAAAATAGTGAGTTAACTCTTACAAAACATTTTCCATTTCCCATGATACTGACATCAGTCAATTTCTACTGTACTGGAAAAAAAAATCACCCAATCTCTGAGAAAACAAATCAAATTTAAATCCTGAGAACTGTGCTTTTCTTCTTTAGCAAAATCTCTGCAGAGACACAGCTTTAGAGCTTTCTTTTGATTTTGGAGAGAACCAATTTAGAAAATAGCTGGAAGGTGGTTTCCAGTAGCCATAAATCCAAAGAGCTTTGCCAGTTTTGTCTTTGCAATTACAAAATGAGACTTCACTTCAGTTATGCTTACAATCAAGGTCTTGCTTTCCAAGCTCTCTCCAGATACCTTCCAATTCCAACACTTCAGGCAGCTTCTTCCCAAAAAAGGGCTCAGACCTATTTTCTGCCACATGACTTCCCCAAATCTCCCCCTTTCAGCCATGGAGATGCCAGATTTGCAGGTGTGGTGATGGTTTGCCTCTTCCAAAACAGCATCAAGCTGTGAAAGGTTGGTGGAGCAGCTTGCAGGAGGAATCCGCCTGGGCAGGCAAATGGGCACCACCAGTTTGTCCCAGGTGTGGCCTTAGCAAAGGAGGAAGAGGTTGGGCTGGCTGTTTTTCCTGCTGTGCAGCACTCGAGGTCAGTGGTGTGCCCATGACCCAGCTGCCAAGGCAGTGGCATGGCTCTCAGAGACCCGTGCAGGGAAGGGGACCCTGCCAGGACAGAGCCCAGCCTTGCCCAGGTCTGGGCTCACAAGGATGGTGTGCCAGCCACCCTGCCAGGGGCTGGGCTCTGCTCCCAGCTCACCCTGGCCATGCCCAGCCACTGCCACTGCAAGGGAATGCACTGTGGTATTTAGGAAAACCCAGCACTTAAATCCTCACCATTCAAAGGACAGAAATTGAACTTTTTCCCCCCAAAACTAGAAGATGAGATCGTGCAATCCTCTGGCTGCCACTTTGCTCTAGCTGGGTGGGAGGGCTGACCTTTCTGTGCTGCCCAGTCTGTACTCTTTCACAGAAAGCTGCTGCTTCTCTTCAGGCTCCAGCATCTTCCCCAGCCCTCCTTTGCCCTCCTACCATCAGCAGGAGCTACATGCACACACCATCCTGCTTCATCTTTTGAGCAACCTCAGATGCAGAATTTTGAAGGGAAAAAAATGAGTTCTCTCAAACTGGACATCTCTGTGACCTTGAGTTAGTTTAAATAAACAATTTAAGGTCTTTTAAGGTCTTACCACCAGTGAAAACTTGTCTTTCTGTCTGCCAGTGCAATTCTTAAAGCTGCTGGTTTCACTTCCAAAAGCCGACGAGCAGAAAAACAAGCTCCTTTCTCCCCTCCCTCTTTCCCCTCTGTAGCTCCAGGTAGTTGCAGGGTGGCTGAACTCCCCCTGCAGTTGGTTCCAGGGGGGAAGGCGACCTGGGATGTTATTTGGAGATCTGCTTTTAGAGAGATGCCCCGAGGGTCTGGGAATGGCCACGTGTGTGCAGGGCAGGGGCAGTCTGGCTGCACGCACTGAGGGGTTGTTCCTTCACTAACTCTGCTGTTTCTGTCCAAACCAGAGCAGCATTTTCTCAAATGTTGTCATGTCCTCATTTTTGAAACGGGAGAAGGCAATTCAAAGGGAAGAAGTGACTCAGCCCAGCCTGCACTGGTGGGAGCTGCAGGGTCAGTAGGAGCTGACCCCTTGGTTTTCTGCCTCTGAAATAATGCCCCTTTCCTTCTGTCTGCTCACTGGCACAGCTTGAGGAAAAGACCTCCAGCAGCTGTTTGATGAATTTTCATCAAGCTAGGCAAGAGGAGAATAAAGAATGGAGGAACAGAGACAGGGAGGGGAATAAATCAGAGGGGCATCCTGGGGGGTGATCCCAGAAAAGTTTAAAAGGAGCAGTTAGGGAGACTGAGTCTTGTTTGATGCATGCCTGGAGCTGTGAGAAAGGAAACCTCACTCCTGTTCTTTTTCAGGGAACCAGGGCTGTTCAATCTGCATAAATAAGAAGGATATCATCAGAGAAATTCCTAAGTGTTTTGTCAGTTTTTCTATTAATTGGGTCATCTTAGTGGGGCCCCAAACTTTGATCCAGATCAAACAGGGATAAGTCTGGCTATCAGGAGCAGGAGCTGCTTTCAAAGGAGCAAGCTGTGAGCTGGGATTGCTGCTGAATCTGATGGAGCAAATACCCAAGCCATGCACAGAGCCCAGGACCTTAAATGGAGACATAAAACAAGAGGGGGAGAACTTGCAAAAGGAATTAAAGTAGATCTAAGGCAGCAAGAGACTTTGCAGAAGGAATTAAAATAAGATTAGAGCAAATTCTAATAAAGAGCTGTAGGCTCAAAAAAAAAAAAGAAAAAAGAAGTGAAAGGAGCATCTGGAAGATTCCCAGAGAGGCTGCAAGAAGTCTTGCAGGCAGAGCTGAGTCTGTGCAGTTGTGCAGCCCTCCCTGGGGGCTGGAGAGCCACAGGACCTTTGGCCATGGCAGAGTTGCCAGCCAAGGGGAGCTGCAGGGGGAAGGGAAGGAGCTGGAAAAGCACCTACAGAAGCAAAGGGAAACAGGCAAAGAGCGAGCAGATCCTGGCTGAAATGAGCCCAGCTAACTCCAGACCAGGAATTTGTTGCAATTTTACTTATGTGAGCCCACGGAGGCCTTGAGGAGAGGTCAGACTATCTCCATGCAAGCAGTCTTTGAGGGAAAAGAATTCCTGAGGGGATTTGCTGAGTTGGAGCTCAGAGCACTGAAACCACTCCCAGCCACCAGCGATGCTGGGCTGGCTCTGCTGGTGCTGCAGAGCTGAGAGACATCCATGGAACCATGGGGGGTCAGAAAGAGGGGGAGAAGCAAGGCCACCTGAATTCCTGGTATTTCCAGGTGCCCACAGGGGCTTCCCAAGTGACTTGGCCTTTGGTCAGCCCGGAGCACGTTTGCTGGGTCTGACCTGCAAGTCAGGAGTGTGTGGGATCTGCAGAGAACAGGGACATCCCTCTGCTGGCAGGGGGACCTGAGCCCTGAGCCAGCCCTCGGGAGGTGGGGAGGGAGGGCAGGGCCCCTCTGCTCCACTCTCTGCTTTGCTGCAGCCCTGCAGGAGAAGGACAGACAGCTGGGACTCTGCCCTGAGAGGCCACCAGGAGCTTTTGGGCTGAGTGCTGCCTGCAGCTGGGGGGAAGGAAGATGCTGCTCATTGCTTTCCTCGGGTACAGCATGGAGAACAAATCCTTGTAGCTGAGTGGGTTCCCAGGACTTGCACACTCATGATAATTAAAGAAGTGCCAGGGAGCACTGGGACAAACCTGGGCCCTACGCCTTGATTATTCTGTAGGTCCAACATACTTGTTTTGATAAAGATATTATCAACTTCTAGATTCTTCCTGGTAATTAGATGCCAATCTTGTACAAGGTCTCTCTTTCTGTGTAGTGAAATTTCATGTTGTTATCTTGCAGCAAGGGACCATCTCTGACTGACAGCACAAGAGCTTTGCAGCAACAAGAACTGGTAGGAGCTTGGCAATTAGAACCTATAAATGGCATCTCCTTTGAAGGCTGGATAATTTAAAGTGATTAAAGACAGATTAGCCAGGCACAACAAGTGAACAAAGGAATGGATGGCAGGGGCGTGCCCCAAGCTGATGCATTGCTGCTGCAGGACCCTTCCCTCTGCTGGCCAGGAGTGAAGTGGGGATTGAACAGCCCCTCCTGGGCTGAAGGGAAATGGAGAAGGCTGAGGGGGTCAGTGGCGATGTGGCTGGGTGCTGAAATCCAGACTGACATCCTGTGCTCACACAAATGAGCAGTGGCCCTCTCCTCTCATCTCCCTTGCAGCCCTGTCAGCTTGCCTGCAATGTGCTCTGGCATCACTCGTGCATTGTTTGGTTGAAATAATTTTTAGCTGGCTTGTGAAATCCTCCCTCCTCTCATCAAGGCAAGTCAAATGACCTGAATACTGAGCTGAAGAACCCCAGTGATGAATGTCTTGTGCAGCCCTTCTGTAGCTGGTACTTCCACCCCACCTCTGTCCCTGTGTTTGCAGGCTGGGCATGTCCTGGATGTGGCACCGTGTCTTCTGGAAGAGCCCAACAGCTCTGCAGGCCTTGTTCACAGGGCTGCTGCTGTTCATTAATCTTTAAACTGTCTGGTAACTCTCGTGGCAAGAATTACCTTTGGTTGCTTATCAGTCTGTCAGAATTTCCCTTGATGGCTGCTTCAGTAAACTCACACAGATCTTATCAGCTGTCCTTGCTTCAGGCCTCTGCGAAACTTATTAAAACAACAAACATGCTGGGAAATTCAGTGTAAAAGTTGGGGTGGTTGGTATGAGAGCATGGCTTTCACAGCAGAGACTCTTGTTGGGAGGCTGTTCCAGGACTTGGGAAAGTTTGGGTGTTTGCCTTTCTGAATCCCTTTGCCACATCTCCAGGGAGCTGTTGTGTGTCCAGAGCAAGAGCTGAGGAGCCAGGAGGGCACCTCTGCTGTCAGCAGCCTCCTGGCAGCCCAATCCCTGTCCCTGGGCAGACCCTGAAAGGCTCCTGGGTACCAAGAGATGTGCAATGAGGGTGGTTCAGCGCAGGACCTCAGCAGCTCAAGTATCTGCTGATTTTTCTTAGATAACATCTCCAGGCCAGGAGATTTCAAGCTGCATCAATAACAGCTGAATTTTCAGTGAGTCGGGGCAGCACGTGGGGTTTCTGCTGCACTCAGTTTCAGGATGCTCACCAGATTCTGTGAGCAGTGGTGGGGCACTGTCAGCAGCCCCAGAGAAGCTCCAGGCTCTGGGTGCTCCTGCCCCCACTGCTGTGCTGCAGCTCAGCATTGCTCAGCACACTCTCACCCCTCTGTTTGCCCGTCAGCCTCGTTCAGCTGAGGACTCATGGCTTGTTGACAGTGCTCTGCCATGGCCTGATCAAAAAGAGACGTGGGTGGGAGATGATTTGAATCGAGGTCTACCTGCAAGAAATGGAAATATTTCTTTTTTTCGCTTGGAAGTCTCATAGCACCAGGAAATGCCTTTGTGGCAGCAAATGTCATTGAAAGAAACTCGTTAGTGCAGGACAAGATTGAAATATTGTGGTGAATATCTGGATTTCTTTGAATTTCTGGCTTACGATGCTTTTGTGCCCAGTCTCATTTGCAGTAAATTTACTCCACGGGTTTCCAAACCATTTATCTTCACGTTGCAGGCACACAGAAGATCCCAGCAGCGATAGCAGGGGTAATTTCCTGGTTGTGTCTTGGGGAGGGACTGCTCTGAGCCGCATGTTCGGCAGCCGCTGCCAGAAAAGGGCATTTGGAGGTTTCCATGGCAGCTCCTTCCCACTGCTGGAGCTGCAAGCTGCGACTGGGGACACTTTAAAAGCACAAGAAGGAAAATCCAGACACCCCCCTCATTTGGAGCCTGCAAAGCCTGCAGGGCCATTAGCGGGCCTTGTTTTGTTGGTGGTGATCTGCCAGCTTCAGCATTTGCAGAAGCCTGGAAGGGCTGGGGGTGCAGACATCCCTTCTCCCTTCGGAGGGAGGCTGGGCTGGACCCACAGAGGAGCACCCCGGTGTGTGGGAGGTGGAGGGGGCTGTGAGCATCCCTCCCCTGCAGCACCTGCCAGCTGTCCCCGCAGGAGTGGAGCCTCTGTCAGCGCCACGGGCACCCAGCGCTAGCAGATCACAATGGGCAAGGGAAGCACTGAGCATGAAACACATTTGCAGGGGCTGCTGCAGCCCTTTTATCCCCTCATTATTCATTAAACTGGGCCTCCAGCAAATTTTTCACCCACAGTGAATAGGCATGAGATTTTTTCCTCTTTGCAGCTTGAGGGCCCTTGGTGGTGGGTCCTGGGGAGCTCAGTTCCTCGGCAGGCAGAGGAGCAGCTCTCCAGGGGCTGCAGGGTGGGACGTGGAAAACCCTCCCAGGTCCTCCCGTAGAGAAAAGGACACATCTCTATCCCTGGCCAACCTGTCAGGACTCCCACCTGCCAACACCCCCGGTGCTGAGGGACCGAGCGGAACCAGCGCAGTTTCCCCAGCACGTCCCAGGTCCGTGGAGCAGCCCTGGAGCTCCAGGGCCAGAGCAGGCTGGATTTATGAGCTGAGGGAGCAGCACCAAGGCAAGGCACTTAGTGGCATTGCATAAGCAGGGTATTTGCAGACGCAGGCAAGTTGTTGTGCTGATGTCAAAGAGCAGAGCTCAGCTGGAGTCAACACAAATCTCCACCTACTGAGGATCAGCGTGTGGTGCCAAACCTCTGGAGTGTTTTGTTTTCAGGGCACCAGGAAAATATTTCAGGGTTGTTTTTTTTCTCCTTGCATTTGGACAGCTGAAGTGGCGTGAAGCAGCTGTCTCAGTGCTAAGGACTCTGCTGGCCAGGCTCTTTGGCAGCTAAGGAAGTCACAGGGTGCTTCAAGGAGGGAGGTTGTTTCTGCACACGAGACTTGGTCACAGGCCAGTGTCAGAGACCCTGTTCAGATATTCAGGCTGAGATTTCCCACTGTGAGCCCAGGTCTGATGCCACTGCAGGATCCTGTAATGGTGATCACAGATTTTCTGGGCTGAGGGACCCCTGTGGTGGGGAGGGGAGCCAAAGCTTCCAGATCCCCTGTATTCCCAGCTGGGTAGGCAGAGTGCCTCAAGCCTTAGCCAGGGACAGTGCACCTTGCAAAGGCCCAGTGACACTACCTGATGTCCCGTGGGACTCAGCCGTGCTGTAACAGGTAGCAGGAGTGGTGGTTTCCCTGGCAAGGGCATCTCTCTCTGCCTGTGATCCCCAGTTCAGCCTCCTGGCAGGCAGCAGCTGTGGAGGAGCCAAGCCCCAGTTGGATGGCAGCATCCAGGTATATGAGACATGCTGGATTGAGGCAAGAGGAATTCACTCTCCCAGGGCACTTTTCCAGCACAGAACCCCTGTGAGCAGCTGTGGTGAGATGTGGCAGCCTGGGCAGAGTGTGGGAGATGGGCAAGATGGGCAGTGGCTCCTGTGTCCACCAAAAACCTCCCCTGCCTGAGCTGCAGTGAGGTCCTGCCTCACAGGGCGCCCAAAGGGCACTGCCACCCCAAATCCTGGGCTGGGAGCACGTCAGGGCAGGGACCCTCTGCCGCTTGCTGCCTTTGGATCAGCTTCTGCTGGCCTGCCCAGCGCTCCCGTGATAATTCCTGTTAAAAACCCCTTCTGCCTCTGGGCTGCCGTCAGATCTGTGGGTCGGTCTCTTTTCCTCCATCCGAGAAGGGGTGGGCAGGGGGGCTCAGCGAGCCCGGCTGTGCCTGGAGTGCCCGCGGTGCCCTGCCCGCCCAGCCCCGCCGCTGCCGCGCCAGCGCTCCGTCCTCTTGACCGGCTGCGAAAAAGGAATTATTTATGTCTCCTGCATATTTCTGGGCCCGACTGCCAAAAATGGCAAGCAGCACTGGGGCACACAGCTGGCGGTGGCTGGAGCAGCCCCGGAGGGGCACAGGCGCCCAGAACCCCCCGCCCTTCCCGGCGTGTCCCTGCTCAGAGCGGGAGGGAAGGGCAGCGAAGGGGCTGGGGGTGCCGAGTGTGGGGGGATCAGCTGCTCAGAAATTACCGAAGGTTTCAGTGCAGTCTCTTTTTCCCTGAAGTACTTCTTATAAAAAACCACCAAACCTTTTTTTTTTTTTTAGCTCTCTGTAATGGATAAAAATAGCTAATATGTTATAAGCGAGGCAGAGGCGTGCCTGCCCCGAGGATGGCTGTCCTGGTTCGTGTCCCGCGCTGTCTGATTGCAGCCCCCCGGCAGATGGCTGCTGAGGGAGGAGCTGCCTTTTGGAAGGAGGGATTCAAAACACCCAACCGATTAGAGGTGTCCGTCCCCTGGGAAGAGAGAAGAAATTATTCTGAACAGAAATTGGATAATGTCTGCTTAAATATGGTGTTTTGCTCCATGTTTTAATGTAAGCAGGAGGCTGTGGGAGAGCAAAATGGGAGCAGGAACTGTGGTCCCACCACTTGGGAACAGTCCTAGGTTGTGTAGATGCTCGAATCTTGCCCAGGGTTTTATTAGGGTAAAACTGTGTCCCAGGAAAAAGGAGTTTACTGTTGAAGCTGCATAACTTAGCTGGAAACTTTGGTTTTGTGGAGAAATCTGCCAACAGAACCACAACATTTCAGTCACATCTTCATATTAAGATGCTTTGTGGGCTGTGTTAATTTAGTCTGAATTCCCCACTGGAATAGCCCAAATGAACTGATGGTCTTGTTTTGTTTAATTTGATGTTAAGTACGGATATTGTATTTAACTGTAATTTCCTTATTATAGTTAATATTCATATCATGCATACCAATCTGCTTAAAGCACAGCGTTTCGGTGAGTCAGCTGTTCCTTGAACTTCATCCCGTAGGAAATTTCAAGGTTTGGAGCTTTTTCTCTCCAAGGCAGGAGGATTTTATTATCTAAACCTATAATAACCCGGATTTCCTGCGGCTGGCAATTGTGGCTCTCTGCCCACACGGCTCTGTCGGGCCCGGCCGCAGCTGCTCCCAGAGCCGTGCCGACCTGTGCCAGAGCCGTGCTGGGCTGTGCCAGAGCCGTGCTGGGCCGTGCTGGGCTGTGCCAGAGCCGTGCCGGGGCTGTGCCAGAGCTGTGCCAGAGCTGTGCCAGAGCCATGCCGGGCTGTGCCAGAGCCGTGCCGAGCTGTGCCAGGGCTGTGCCAGGGCTGTGCCTGGACTGTGTCAGGTGGAGCGGAGGGGACACAGCCGGGCACAGCTGGGCACAGCCGGGCACAGCCGGGCACAGCCAGGCACAGCCTGTGTGAGCCGTGCAGGTGTGGGGCTCGCACCTGGTCCCACAGGAGAGCCCCCTGCCTTCTCGAGGCTTTTCCAGCCTTAGGGCCGTGGTGGGTTCAGTCCCCCAGTGCAGCCCAGGCACATCCTTGGTGATCGTGTCCTGCTCGTGTCCTGCCACCCGATGGCCACAGAACCCTGATTCAGGGACAGCCAGAGCCAGGCAGGGATGAACACTGCCCTGCCCAGGCATTCATGACGGTGAACTTTTATCACTTCCCTTTCCCTCTAAATGAGAGTGGAAAATGCCATGCCCCGAAATGCTGCTGAGCGCCGGGATGCAGCGCAGCGCTGCGAGTGCAATCACTAATAACCTCCTAATGAGGGAAAATGACATTAGGCAGTCTTTGGCTGGTGCTTCCTTTGGATAATATAATCCAAGCATGCAGGCTGTCAGCCTGCAGTCTAACCCTGCTGCCACAAACAGGGAGATTAATCGGATATATTGTGATTTATCTCATAATAAAATTTGTCAACATGCAGAGTTTCTAAGGGCTTGAGCTGCAGAGCCTCTGTGCTGAGTCCTGCCATGGCTGGAGCACTAACCCCCCAGCAGGAGCCAAGACACAGCTCCTGCATCCTGCACTGGACAGGGAGCAGCCCCACTGGCAATGCTCTTTCTCTGGTCACAAATGAACATCCTGTTAATTTCCACAGCCAGGAGTGGGCACAAAAGTGAGTGAGTGCTTCTGAGGTGGTTTCTTTGCTGGGCTGATAATAATGAATGCCTTCCCTGGACATTACATGGGAGGTTGTTAAGCAAGTGCAGGCATGGAAGAGCTGGGCTGGCTCCTTCATCCCTGGTCCCTGCCCTCAGCATGGTCTCTGCAGTCTGTGATGGACCAGGCTACCTGCAGAAATGCCTTCATCCCATCTCAGGAAGGGGGATCAGGTATCCAGCTGTGGCTTTGCCAAGGTCACCTGGGGAGCCTGGCAGGAAGGGGCAGCAGTGCCCCAGGTGCTGGGGCCTCCCATGGGCTTCCTCAGGGATTGTAAAGGAATAGTTTTTGAAGAATAATATTCCATCTGAAAGCACAGATTGTTGGATTTGTTTTAGAGAGACACTGGTTAAACTTTACGCTTCTCTTCCTTCCTCACATGAGATGAGCCCTTTCCTCTGTGTTTGCAGAGCGAGCAGTGTGAAGCTTCAGCATGTTTATTCCCTTGGCTGCTCCAGCTTTGGAAACAAACTGATGTGGCATGGCTTTAACAAAACCTTTCTGCAATGCTGTTCTGGGTAAACCTCAAGCACATGATTTCTTCCTTTCAGTTTGAATCAGAAGTTCTGTTTTTTCTGTCCTGTTGCTCTAGCAGCTGACTGCACATCTGATTCCAGGGAGCCCATCCTGTGTGCATGTGCCCATGGAGACACACCCCATCCTTTGCTTAGCATCTCTTCTGATAGTTTTGTAAGACAATTTTTGTATTTATTTTTAAGTCCTGTGTTGGTAATAGCAGTTTATCTGATGATCAGTTTGAGCTCACAGTCTGCTGCTTTGAGTTGTGGATTTCTGCCACTTCCATTTATTGGCATTCTGTCTCCTGTTAACAGGTTATTGTGAACCATCTTTCCCTGTCAGGATTCAGTCCTGGAGCTCTTACTGTTAGAAAATTCTGCAGATTTTTATCCTTCCTCACTACAGTCACTCAAAACCGCCCCAGCTCTGGAAGTGGCAGGGGTGTGGTAGAATTTATTTGGAAATGGGATTTGTTTATTTAATTGTGGGGCACAGGTATTTAACCATTACTGGAACCATGCAGTCTGGAACCTCTCCATCTGAGGCTCCTTTTGCTCTGCTCCCAGCATTCAGTGAATGTACTTGAATTCTTTCTTTCCCCCATAAGCTGTTCAGAGCCCTTCTGCTTGAAAAATGAGATACTGGTATACCAGTATTCACTGTCCCTCATGAGAAGGGAGTTGCAGGATGGCCTTGATGGGATCCTGCTCCTGCAGCTGGGTCAGGAGCAAGTGCCAAATCTCAGAATAGGACCTTTGTTCCCAGAGACCTGGACCCTTCCCAAAACACAGGCTCAGGATGCCTCAAACGAGGCCCAGAGCAGTGGTGGAGTCCCCATCCCTGGAGGGGTTTGATAGCTGTGTAGATGTGACACATGGGGACATGGGTTAGTGGTGGCCTTGACAGTGCTGGGTTAATAATTGGACTTTTCCACCCTAAATGGTTCTAAGGTTCTAAGAAGCAGATGCAAATAGAAAAGGCAGACAGAAATCCTATCAAAACATAACTGTGACAGACAAGCTAGGAGCAGCAATGAGGCTTTATTTACATGCTAATCAAATCAATCCTGCTTTGTCAGCCCCGTTATCTGGATTGAAAAAGGCTATAAATACACAGGAGCAGAAAGAAGCTCCAGAGAAGAATATGTCTAATTCTGGGGCGGTTTTGCCATTAATAGAAGGATACGTGCTCTGTACGAGACCTGAGGAGAAGTTTCTGCCCCTGCAATGCTGGAATGGCTGTGCCTGCAAACCTCAGCCCCGACAGCTGAGAAGTGTCTCTTGTCATTTCCTGTCCCTGTCTGTTGGTATAGCACTTCTGTGACACCCTGTGTCACCTCCATCAGATACAGCAGCTCGTGCCGTGTCCCTCCTTTTGCTGTGCAGGTTTGCTGCTGCTCTGCCCTGGCATGACCCCCAGCACTCCAGAGCACACAGGGCAGTGTGGAAATGGAAACACCTTTCCCTGCTTTCCCTCCTTCCTCCTTTATGCATTTCCATCGTTAACCAGAAAAAAATTCAGCACTACATTGCTTTAGTGGGAAAAGGGTTTTCTAAAAAGCATTCATAAACAAAACTGAGGGCATGGGAGGAACGAGCTGCAGCCATAAAACAGATGGGTTTTTTCAATGGACAGTGTTTGGATACAATTTAACTTGGAGAATTTCATTATTTGAAAAAGAGCATTTCCCATCAGAATATATTTCTTCTCCTCTCCTATCGTGTCTGTTCCTATCACGTTGGCAGACTAAAGACAAAGGATGTAACATCAGTCTTCAAACTGGGTATTTTGCCTCAGCTTTAATGGAATTAAGACTACACCTTTGATTTTTGAGAAGAGCCAAGCTAAAGGCAGCGGTGGGTGCTGGTATGTAAGAGGTATTTTGAGGTATTTGACAGAAGTTCATTTAGTGTCTGCATTAGTTTGAGTAACAGGATAAAGGCAGAAAATTGCTGCTTTCTTTGAGAACCTGATTCGCTGTGTCAATGTCCTTTAGGCACAGAACAGTGTGTGTTGGTTAAGATCATAAAGCTTAGAAACATTAATGGGTGTCACCAGCAGACAACTCCAGGACCTATTTCAGCTCACTTGCCTCTGCATAATTCCAGTGGCAAATTGGGTGGGTACTTTATAACTAATCTATCAAACCATAGGAAAATAAGCACGTTGCTCTGCAGTAGCTGTGCACAAATGCACTGGGGACTTCAGTGCAAGCTGTCTGCTCTCTTGGTCATGTTTTCTTCGAAGCTGGGACCCCTGTGACCTCCTGTGAGCTCCCAGGCCAGGGAGGAGCTGCTCCCAGGGTGCTGCCCCAGGCGCTCTCCAGCCCTTCCCTGGGCACCTGGAGCCTGACTCAGGGAATTGAGCTGCCTTGGCTTCACCAGCAGCTCCCTCCTTCTCCATCCTGTGTCCTGCCAAGGGCCAGGCCCTTTTTGGGAGTTCTTTGTGCACAGTCTTGCAGCCCCATGAAATTGCCTTTTCCCTTATGGCTCCATGGACCAGGAGCTGGGAGCCATCCAGTGAAATTTTACCAAATCAAAGCTGTGGGGAAGACAGCCATGCAAATCATGCTCAGTTAGGTACTTTTCATGCACATTCTGTCCAGCTAGATCATCGGGTTCCTGTCCTCTTTCTTCCAAGAGTGAGGGCTGTCTCCATCCCAGAAACACGGACTGACTTCTCCTTGTATCTTTTCTTCAATGGGCTTTGCTCCCTGGAGCTCCTGTAGATGCTCTCTGAGCCCCTCCTCCTCCTCCAGCTCATTTGCAGATTTTTTTTTCTCTGCTTGCTCTAAATAAAAATAGGTCAGTTGTAAGTAATTTATTATGCAATGATTTTACTATATTTTGCCAGACATAAAATCATACAGTTGTAGCATATTTAATTTTGAACAAGTGATAGTTCCACTCCAGCTGTTACAGATCTTCATATAAGTTCCTCTTGAATATTTTTCAGAGTTCTCAAATATTGTTTTTTCCTGAAATGAATGAGCAAGTCAATGAAGTGTCTTTTTTTTTCTTTAGAAGAAACAAAAAGTTGGAGTATGACAAATATTAAGCAGTAATAGAGATTTATTTTTACATTATAAAACTGTCTTCCAACTAAAACTGAATCAAACTTCCAGTTTCTATGTGGGTTCAGCAAATATTAGGGCTGCTGTGAATCTTAAATTTTAAGAGCAAAAAGTTTGAGATATGGGTGCCTTAAACACCAGATTTTCTGAGCTGTGGGGTTCAGCTGAGCTGTGTGCTGGTTTGGGCTCTGCATCCTCACCCCCTTCATGCACACAGACATCCCAGCCTCTCCACACCCAGTGCCCCAAGCCAGACTGGGGGCAAGGATTGTGCTGACCCAGACTGCAGAAAGTCTGACTAAGCCTGGTTTTTGTGTGTGTAACCTCAACAATGCCCTTCTCTGCATTTTTTATACGTGCAGAAGAGGAGCGGAAAGGGAAAAGCACTTCTGTCAAAATCTATTTCACCCCACAAGTCTCTAGACTTCTCTTTTTTTTTTTTTAAGTCAATGCAACTTGGTGAATCCTGCAGGCTCCATCAGAAAGTGGAAGCTGAGCACTGATCCTGCTCTTTTCCCTGGGGGTGTGTGGCACAGCGGGACACACGAGGTGCTGTGTCCTGCTGTGGTTCTGCCCTGTCCTCTCTCGGCAGGGGAAGTGCTGTCACTCCCAGGGCACTCTCTGTGAAAAGGATCAGTGTTTCCTTTCTGGGCTGATTAATGAGCACAGACAGATGAGACAGACTCCAATCCAGCCTTGGGATCCAAAACGTGTCCATCTTTTCTCTCCTCGTCTTTTGCTTCTCTTGCATGAGCCACCTCCGCAGCCTGAAACATATTTGCAAAATCTATTTTCAGCCTCACAAGGCAACATGATCCATATCAGCTCACATTTGTCGACCAAAAATATGTTGATTGGTTAAAAATTACAGAGCAAACCTTACTGGAAGTAAACTGTGAGAACTTTGGAGCCATTCATTTATACCATCTACGGAGCTGATACTATTTTTACCACTAAATGTTAAGATGTTCTTTAATGCATAGACTATGCTAATGACCATGTGCAATTACTGGGAACATACAGGCAAAGGCTATTTTATTCTGCAACTGCAGTAATTAAATGTGCATAAATTTGGTACATTTTTGGGAAACAGGCATGTTTGAAATGAACATTTTTCCCCTCTTTATTAGAGCTCAGATGGCTGATTAGTGCTGGATAACTGATGTGCAACAAATCCATTTTTACTGGGGAGCACAAGAGGTTGGGTTTGCTTCTGCAAAATTCGGTTTTCTTTCAGTGCTGCTGCTCAGTGCTGTCACTTAGAACCCCAGCAAGGATCCCTTAGGGCTGCTCTGTCACCCCAGGGTCACAGCCTGTGTGACAGACTGGCCTCCACCCCATGGTCACAGCCTGTGTGACAGACTGGCCTCCACCCCATGGTCACAGCCTGTGTGACAGACTGGCCTCCACCCCATGGTCACAGCCTGTGTGACAGACTGGCCTCCACCCCATGGTCACAGCCTGTGTGACAGACTGGCCTCCACCCCATGGTCACAGCCTGTGTGACAGACTGGCCTCCACCCCATGGCCACAGCCTGTGTGACAGACTGGCCTCCACCCCATGGTCACAGCCTGTGTGACAGACTGGCCTCCACCCCATGGTCACAGCCTGTGTGACAGACTGGCCTCCACCCCATGGTCACAGCCTGTGTGACAGACTGGCCTCCACCCCATGGCCACAGCCTGTGTGACAGACTGGCCTCCACCCCATGGCCACAGCCTGTGTGACAGACTGGCCTCTACCCCATGGTCACAGCCTGTGTGACAGACTGGCCTCCACCCCATGGCCACAGCCTGTGTGACAGACTGGCCTCCACCCCATGGTCACAGCCTGTGTGACAGACTGGCCTCCACCTTGTCCCCTAAGACTCGTGTGGGAAACAGCGAGCTCTGCACGGCTGAAGGATGTCCTGGGGCAAAGGGGGAGGAAGAGGAGGGCAGCAGCTCTGCAGCTGTGCCAGGGGCTGTTTCAGCTGGGCGAGGGCAGTGAGGTGACTGCCCTGCAGGGCAGCTCGGGGCTGGTGTTGGCACAGAACACGTCCCTTTTTACTGGAAAAGGGAGCCTGCTGTCCCCTCACTCGTGCACATCAAGCAGCAGATTGCCAGATTGCTGTGCCTCCTTGTCAGGCTGGAATCTCTCGCTGGTGTTGTTCAGGGAAGGTCACTGGCAAAAGAAGTTATATTTAGTTTCTGTTGGTCCAGCAGTAAATTCTTTATTCTGCCTAAACATTTTGTTGCCTTTGCCTCTCTCTGGAGGACTTGTGTGCCTTCTGGAGTGCTGTTTGCTCACTGGAAAACAGAATTGTTCTTTGCATACAAAGACAATAGTGCTTCAGGCTATAAATTATTGCCAGTAAAAGCGTGTCTGTAAAACATGCTCATCATCCTCATCCAAAGTCTGAGGAGTTACAGACAAGACTGCTAAAATTACAGCTGGCTTTTAATCCCATGCTCTTACTCTGCAACATGCTCCTGTAACATCATTTGATTTTAATGTAACATTTTATGGTCAGTAGTAGGAGGCAGTCCCACCAAATTAAAATCTCTGGAGTAATGAAAATCAGCTTTGTTTTATTTTGTTTTGCATTTTATTTCTTGCTTTGTGTAACAAGCAGTGTCCTGGGGACAATAGAGCCAGCACATCCAGGGTCATGGGGAGGTGGTGCAGGGCAGCTCCATGGGCAGCTGGCTGGGACACAGGCAGCACTTCTCCAGCACAGAGGTGTCCCAGCAAAACCATTTGGGTTCACTGGGACAGCAGTGGAGCAGGAGGAGGTAAGGCTGTGGTGTCCAAGAGCCTTTCCGTGGATGTGCTTGCTGTGCTGGTTTGGGATCAGGAGATCAGGTCCAGCCCATCTCTGGCACTCGTGGCTCTCCTGGGCCCTGCTGCTCTCAGCTGCTGGCAGTCTCAGCTCCCCTGTGCTCTTCTGGCTGTCAGCAGCAATGGAAATCACTCCTGTCTGCCTGTTGGGAATACACAGAGCCTTCCCAATGCAACTTTTCTGGCTGAACTTGTCTCAGTTTGCTCAAAGTTGAGTAGGCAAAGCTGGTGGAGCAACAGGACAAAGCAGGGAAGGAGATGCTGTCGGCCAGGCCTTGATCTGAGAGACTCAAGATCAAGGCTTGATTCAGGAGAAAAGTTGTTCTGTGCAGCAGCTCCTTCAGGTGTGAAACTCAGATCCTGGCCCTGGTTCTCCCTAACCTGAAAGATTCCCACTTCTCAGTGGGAGATTAGACCACATCCATCATTATGCACAGCAAAAAGATGAGCAGAGGACTGGCCTGTTCCTCTGTGCCTTTCATTCGTGCCAGGCTGGACCAGACTATTTAAAGAAAAACAGCCATAGAATATGCATGGTTTTGAAGAGAAAAGTGGAGCAGTAAAGCTGTTCAGACACAGCAGAGAGTGCTCAGTACACGTTGTATTTTGGGAAGGACAGCTGAGCTGTGCTCTGGAAGGCTCCTCAGCCAGAAGTAAAGTCCAAGAAACTTTGCTGCTATGAAACATTTTAGTTCTGCCTCCCATTTAGGGTTCTGATAGGACACAAAAGGCTCTTCCTTCCAGTTGTATAGGGTTGAAAAGCAGCACCACACCTTGCCAGTGTGCCCTGGCAAGAGCCTGTGGGCCTGTGCCAGCTCAGAAGGGAAGCTGTCTGCAGAAATTCCTGGTTTTGTTTCTTTGAGGAAACACAGGCAAATGATAGGGATAAATTTTTGGAGAGGCTCTTGTGCAGCAGTTACTGTCAGAGAGCTCTAAAGAAGGGACAGTTCTGGAGGAGCTAAAAGTGACATTCACCTCCAAGGCATTTTGCACTGCTGGTCGGGTTCTCCCTGCCAGTCTCTGAATCATTATGATAATAATATAGTAATAATAGTAATAAACTGTGACCATCTGCAAGGGAACATTAACCATTTATCCACTGTCTTTATTAGTTCCACAAATTCATCATTATGACAAGAAAAGTAGAAAATATTCTCAGGTCATTAATTTTATGTTGAGATCATCACTCACCACTGTATTTTCTGCAAGGCCAGGAATTTTTGCCCAAAGCAGTCTCATGTGTGTGTTTTCCCATGAATTTTCAAAAGTGTTAATGCCCAAGGGATAAGGCAGTGATGTGGAAAATAGCCAGCCCCCGTGGGATTTGTTCTCATGATGATGCCAGAGGCTTTCTGGTTCAGGAAGGATAAAACAAATTTTAAGTCCCGTTTTGAAAGGCTCTAATGGCCCTAATTCCTATGCAAATGCCTAACAGCCTGTATCTATTAGTCCAACTAGGAATTAAGTACCCAAATATTTTGTTGTTTCTTGGAGTATGGACTCAGCTGCAGCTCCCTCCAGGGCAGAGCAGAGGAGGGACCAGCACACCTTGATTCTGAGCAAAGACAGGAGCTCAAACATAACCTTTTCTTTCTATGAAAAACTTCATAATTCTCTGAAAGACTCAAACATTCCCAGCAGGATCTGGCTGCCTGACTTCCAGTTATTTCAGCTGCTGCCTCTGAGGATTAGCTCCTGTGTTTTGCTTTGTGTTGAAGCTGCTGTGAAAAGCTGGAGCCTGGCAGAACCCAGGAGTCATTTGGAAGGAGGGTAACAGGGCATCCTAAATGTGCCCCGGTCACTGTGGGTCCATCTCCTCTCCCAGCCTCTCTTCCTCTACAAGAAAGGAAAGAGGTCATAAGGACCTTGGTTATTTTCCTTTTTTGGCTGGCCAGGAGGTCACTGCCCTTTCCAGGCAAAGAAGGTTGAGGGAGTTGCTGGCACAGAGTTATTTTGTAAAGCTTGTGACAGGAAACAGCAAACTCAGACCTGTTCTGACCCTGATCTTGTGCTCACAAAACCACTCAGCTTTCCATCTGTGGCACAGAAGATGATGGGCCTTGTTTTTTCTTTGTAAAAATGCCTCTCACTCAGACTTTACCTGGAAACTGTGCAAAACAGAGTCACTTGTCAGAGGGCAAGCAGTTCCCGTTTGAGTTTGCCAGGAGGATGGGAACAGGATGTGTGTGTGTGTCCTCTGAGCAGCCACTTCTGGACTTAGTGAGGGAACGTGTAACTCTTGAGAATTGGCTGATTTTCATTCTCATTTGTCATGGTCTTATTGGCCGTGTCACTGCTTAAAGAACGTGTAATGACTCAGTGAAGACACTCTTGTATCTGGGAAGACTTGGAGAAAAGTTCTTCTGGATCAAGCCCCAGTCCCATTCTTTGTGCAGCCCCCAGTGCCAGCTCCCTGTGACACTGTGGTCACAGCCTCCAGAGCCAGCCCCCAGTGCCACCACAGCCCCAGTGCCACCACAGCCCCCAGTGCCACCACAGCCCCCAGTGCCATGGCCTGCTGTGGGTGGAGGGCTGCAGCTCCATCCAGCACAGCCCAGAGATCCCAAGTCTTCCAACAGAGATGGAAAGAAAAAATAATTTGTTTAGTGCAAGACAGAAAAGGAAACTTCCAGTACATGATTGCTGCACATCTCATGGCTGTGCTGGTTCTGTGTGCTGAGTCTGTGTGCTGGGTCTGTGTGCTGGGTCTGTGTGCTGGTTCTATGGCTGTGCTGGTTCTGTGGCTGTGCTGGTTCTGTGTGCTGGGTCTGTGTGCTGTGTGGCACCTCATCAGCCTTGTCATCGAAGAGGTGGAGGGAAGAAGGAATTTATCTTTTCACTCCTCAGGGCACCCTGTATGCTAAGGGAGAAAGAGCAGGGGCAGTGGAGAAGGCAACTCCACAGCTTTCATTTTTTAGAAGAGCAGGTGAGAGGGATGCCAGGGGTCCCAGGCTCCCGGCATGGGGGACACAAGGAGTGCTCTGCTCAGGGAACTGGGGCTGCCAGGCCAGCAGAGGAAGCTCAGCTCTGCCAGGACACCAGGCTGAAGGCAGAAGGAATGGCCGAGGGCCCCAGCTCTGTCTCCACTGGTGTCAGACCCTGCCCTTCCCATCCTGGAGCACTCCTGTGGAGCAGGCACCCAGGGCCATCAGGACCAGCTGGGAAGCCAGGCCTGCTGGTGAAAGTGCTCACAACTCTGCTTTCCCTTTAAGAAAAAATGTGTTTACGACCAAGACTTTGGGATTGATAACCCTAAGTCTCCTATTTTAAGATCTAGGAACAATGTGATGCTGTAGAAATGCTGTTTGGGAACTTTCTGGCAAAATATTTTTGTTGGAAGATGACTGTTGAAGCTGAAGCTGATACAGGAAAATGACAGTTTGCAGGGCTCCCTTCTTTGAAACAAATTTAAAGCAGGAGTTTAAGAGAAGCTTTGAAACGATTTTCTGATGTGTGATTCAAAACAGCTTTCACAAGAAAACTTCAGCTAATTAATGCTAAAAATTAATATTAAAAGTTAACCTTTTTATATTGCAACAATATTTTGAAACTATAGAGATCAGAAATTTAGATCATCCTGCTTATATGATTTTTATTTTTATTTTCTGATGAAGACATAAATTTTCCATCACTCTCCAGTGCAAATTAAGTCTGTGAACCAGGCAAGGGTGAAGGAGAGGGCACACGTTTCCTGCCAGCACAGTTCCTTAGTGACTGTCGTCTGCTCCAAAGGAAAGGGGTCTGGGCTTCCTAGAGGCCCTTGTGGGCTGTGCACTCAGGGTGTCTCACACCCAGGGTGCCCAGAGCCCAGGCCCGTGGTGCTGAGCTCTGTGTTTGTTCTGTGCACTCAGGGTGTCTCACACCCAGAGCCCAGGCCCGTGGTGCTGAGCTCTGGGTTTGTTCTGTGCACTCAGGGTGTCTCACACCCAGAGCCCAGGCCCGTGGTGCTGAGCTCTGGGTTTGTTCTGTGCACTCAGGGTGTCTCACACCCAGAGCCCAGGCCCGTGGTGCTGAGCTCTGGGTTTGTTCTGTGCACTCAGGGTGTCTCACTCGTGCCCCAGAGCCCAGGCCCGTGGTGCTGAGCTCTGGGTTTGTTCTGTGCACTCAGGGTGTCTCACTCGTGCCCCAGAGCCCAGGCCCGTGGTGCTGAGCTCTGGGTTTGTTCCGTGCTGGGTGCAGCTGAGCAGGGCCCACTCCGTGTGTGACCCACGTGGGTGGGCCTGGGACGTGCTAAAAGACTCTCAAGGCCAAAGGCAGAACATTTTCTTCTCCCAAAGACAAGTGTGAGGCTGTCCTTAGGGAAATGATTCACCTCTGCTTGCCAACACTTTGTCATCCCAAATACCATCCCTGGAAATGCCACCACTGGCCTTCAAGCACTGAGACCAAGGATACAAAGTGTGACTTCACATCTCTAAGCAATTTAAGTGTGGGATAAAAAGGGTGGAAACATGCTAAAGATCTGAACAGGTTTCCTCCTTTCCATTTTCCTACAGGTAAAGCAGGTGAAATCCCATGCCAGCCCCAGCTCTGCTGTCCCAGGTATGTGTCCTGCCACACATCCCTCTGCTCCCAGGGCTTCTGACAGGACACATTTCCTCAGGACCTTTGGAAGAGAAAGGGCATTTATATACCTTGATTAATAGTAAACCAGAGCTCTTTGGACCTGTTTCCATGGGGACCAAGCATGGCTTAGGCTTGTCTTCAGTGTGGGTACTGTGGATAATAAAAGCACTGAAGATGCTGCAGAGCCCGGGGGAAGCACCAGGCCAGGGCTGCTCCCTCCTGCTGCTGTTGCTGATGTGAAGGGCAGAGCTGGAGCTGGATCCTTGGCAGTACCCTCCAAGGCTGTTCCCAAATGCCAGGAGAGCTGGCACAGCCACCAGCTGGTGGAAGGAACATCATCTGAAGGGTGCAGGGAGCAGAGCAGTGGCAGGGGGGCAGGGGGTGACGTGACCCTGGTGCTGATGCTGCGCTGGCCCGGACAGGGATCTGTACCTGGGGCTCCAGGCTCTGCCCCAGCACTGCAGCTGCTCCTGAGCTGCAGCAGCCCAGGTGGCTCCTCACCAGAGAGAAAACACAACAGGCTTGTTTTGAGTCCAAGTGCTGCAAGGATTACATGTTGTACAGCTCCCAGTACAACTGGAGCACGTATTTGGTTGAGGGGCTGGGGGGAGTTATGGCAACAGAGACAACACAACAGCAGCAAATGCCTCTCACATGCCTCAAGCTCACATCTCTGCAGCTCCACTGGCTTCAGAAGAGCTGTCCTGCTTCTAGCAGTGTGTGAGAGGAGACCCAAGGCTGGGAGAAATAGCCTGTTTCCTTTGAAAGGGGAAGCTGGGCAGCAAGAGCAGGTGGCTTTGGCAGTCCAGATAATAGTAAGTTCGAGTGGTAGATTATTTTCAGCATTTGGCTCTGAAACAGTGATGAACATGAGCTGAGCACTGAGGCTGGGCTCTGCTGAAGGACTGGCAATGGCTGCAGCTTGTTGGAAGAGGAGCATCCAATGTGCAACAAGTAAACAAGGGAGATCACAACACTGCATAGGATAAAATGTTCTCATCCCACTCCAGGGATCCAGGAAGAACAAGTGTCTTTTTCTGCTCAGGATTAATGGTGTTAATTTGGGCGAATTATTCTGGATATTTCCCTCTTCTTTTCTTAGCCTTTTTAAGGAAAGGAAAAGGATCTTTGTCTGATAAAATGTTTTCATCCGAGTCTTGGCTTTTCCAGATATTAATTTTCTACTCCCACACCTCCATAGTTCATGTGTCATTAAATGAAATAATGAAGCCAGCATAGTTTGCTATTTAACGATTTGAAGGCTGGCTCTGACCTCACTCTTACATCTATTTGCTCTCCCCTGTTTCTGTTGACTGCAGCACAGTCAGTCCCTCTTGGTCCCATGGAAATGGCAAGAGAATCTCTTCAGACCTTATCCCAAGCTGTGCAATGAATTTGTTTCAGCTCCCATGAATGGTTTGGAGCCAGCATTTAACAGTTCCTTTTAGAAAGCTGCCCCAGGGGAGGCAGGGGGATGCCCAGGGGATGCAGGGGGATGCCCAGGGGAGGCAGGGGGATGCCCAGGGGAGGCAGGGGCTGTCCAGGCTGGCACTGCCATGCTGCCTCCAGACAGACACAGAATCCTTGTCCTCTGGGAAAGAATCGTGTGTAAATGAGTTTCCCTCTCCTGTCTGTGAGGGAATTGGCTGGAAGGGGCACAGTGCAGTATTTTTTGGCCAGGCTGTTTCTTAGCAGCCAGAGAGAGAAAAGCCCCAGAGCCAGAGGGAGACTCTCGGGTTGCAAAGGTAGAGAAACAGCTTAACTGAGTCCCAGCTGATGCCTCTGTTGTGATAGTTAAATAACTGGCTGACTCAGACACTGCTCTGTAAATGGGAGCTCCCTGAAGTCAAAACAGAAAAATCAGGGTTTAAGATTTCTCCTCCCTAGAATTTGAAGAGCAGACCTAAAAATATTGAGCATTTTGGAATAAAATCACATAGTAATGACTTTTACAACTAATTCCTCTTTTTATTCCACCTGGACTGGCCTGTGTGGGGGAGGCCTGGACTGAAAGCCTTTTAGTGTTTTTGGACTGTGTTATCTTCTTTTCTAACTTTATTGAGTTACTTCTCAGATACTGAAAGTATCACATGGAATACGCAGTTCTTGCTTCCTCTCTTAGGTCTCTCACAAAAATTTATATAGAATTTTACAAAGCATAACATTCTTTCTTAAACAAGAGTTTGTAAGTTCTTTCTGAAGCAAGTGTAAGATGATGTAGATGAAGGCAGCACATGGTGGGGAAGGGAGGCTTTGCTGGGCCCTCCTGAATCCTCACATCAGAAATGTCTCACAGAAATGTGTCAGTACCAAGTTTTGATGGGAAACTTTGATGTCAAATCATTTTGACTTTCTTGTTTAGTTTTAATAACATCAAAGGTGTTTCATTTTGTTGAGGTAAAAATGTTTCACTTTGATTTGATCATTTCAATTTGTGTCATTTTGGCTTCTGAGGCAGATGAAAATACAAGCTCTAAAATGGGAACATATAAGAGTATAAGGTACACTAGCTGTTTAATTTTTTATAGTGGATTATGACTTTGTAGTTTTAGCACAAAGCATCATAATTCCTCAAACTGAAACAATTCAACATTATCAAAGTCCATTATCTCCTGCTCTCTTTTCTGTTGCTCCAAAGAAAACACAATGACAGCTCTCCAGACTATCACAAGTTTCCACAAAACAGATTTTTCTGATTGACATTGCTAAATTTGAGATAAATACAGTCATACTTGTTAAGTTTGGAGAATTGCAAGCTCCTTGTTGTGCATAAAATCAGGGGATACAGAGTGGGAAATGTTCAGACTCTCCATTGCGGCTTGTCCATCTTCCCCCTTCAGAAGTGCCTTTGGGAGGAGCCCTGGTGGGGCTTATCAGAATCTGCTTTTGTCCTTTTCTGTGCACAGAAAACCTGTTACCTCGGAGAGGTATTTCCAGTGCTGCCACTGGCTGCTCCTGGTTCAAGTGGAGCCCATCTGTGCCATTGTCTCCACTGGCCATGCTCCACATCTCTCCAATAACCTTCCTGGCCGCTGCCTCCGGGCACAGCCCCTGAGCTCGGGGACAGCCCCTGCTCCATCCCACTGCATCCCTGCAGGGAAAAGGGGAAAACACCCCTGGCTCTGCCTCACAGCAGCTCCAGCAGGCTTTAAGGGAGAGGGGACAGCGACCTTCTAACCATGCTGGCTGTTGAAGGAAGGCCTCAGCTGGAAAGCTCTGCAGTTTGGGGAGGAAAGGCAGCATTTGGTTCCCTGTCTGTTTTGCTGCAGCTGGGAATAGCACAGACTTGCTCTGGTGGCGTTTTCCACCACCCACCATCCCCACAGCCCCCAGCACAAGCTCCCTGGGAAGGGAATAGGGTTTTCTCCATCATGCAAGTGCCACGTGGGGAAGCAGCAGCTGCTCCAGGCAGTCCTGGCGCTTTGTTCCTGCAGGAGGTCTGAAACAAAAATTCTCTGGAAGTGACAAAACCAGGGGCCAGATTTTGTCTTACCAGGGTGGCCACGACTCTTGGCTGCAGAGTACCCCCAGTTTGTGCCTCTCTGTGAGGGACAGCAGACCTCAAGGGCTTCACCCGCAGAAATGGGGATTCCTGGAGGTTCCTGGCATGTACACTCCAAGTTGAACCTTCAGAAGGGCTGTAGCTCTTTATCTCTCAGACACATTGAACTTTGCCAGGAAAGGCTGAGGAAATGTTCATACAATTAACAATTAATAACTAACCATCCCTCCCAGCTGCAGCTCTGATGTAACTGGAGCTTTGCTCACTGCTTGGCCTCAGCTGATGGAGAACTGACAAGTCTCAGGTTAATTCTCCTGTGTGCCAGCCTTATCTTCTCTCTGAAGGAAATTATTAATAAATTCTTGTCTATCTTGGGGAAGCCATTCCAGATTTGCAATCTTTTTGAGTGTACAAGTGTACACGTTCTTTCATTCTCCTCTCAAGGCCCTTCAGTCTTATCTGAACAAAACATCCCTGTTGTCATACCAACTGTGTAAATTTGTGTTCACATATCTTTCTGCTTTTCTACTTACTTTGTTTGTAGCTCAGCTTATTTCAGAACATGAATTCCTACAAAACAGGACAATGTTATCCTGACACCTATCAAAATGATTCATTTCATAGGTTGGTTTTTGAGGAAATGGATGGTTCTTTAGCTGCCAGACCTTCAGCACTAGAGGGTTTAGAGACATTGTGAGAGTTTTGACTTTTGGTGACAGTGAGGACCGGGGAGAGGATGCCCAGGCTGCTTTCCTCCAGAGCATCCTGAGGTCAGCTGGTCCACAGGAGACTCTGGTTGTAAAGAATGATTGCAAAAACCATCTTTAAAACCCCACAAGTATATGCTGCTGCACACACAGCCCAGGACACAAACAAAATCAGAGGGATAGAAAAGTGTGTGTTCGGAGTTAAGCCATAACTGTCTTTTGCAGCCCTACAGCAGCACAGTAAAAGCACCTTGCTGAGCTCTTCTGTAAAATCACATTGCACTTCTTTGATGGGAGGCTGGGGTTCCTCAGGGTTGACCAGGCAGCTGGGAGTTGAGAACATGAGGACTCTGCTCTCAGCCAAGGTGGAAATCCAGGTCTCAGGGTACCTAGAAGGAAGCAGGCAATAAAAAGTAATGGAGTCCTTATTAATAGAACATTGATAAAGCCATTTGTCCTCTGGACAACATGGGGTGATCAATGGTCAGTTTGTCTCCACCAGAGATGCCACTTGGTGATGCAAAATACAAGTGATGAAAGGTAAGACCTGGACATAAAATATTAATAGGGTGGCAACTTCCAGAGGAAAACTTACCTTTTGAAAATAGTGTTATCAGAATGGCATATTCAATTTGCTTATCTCAATAGGCTGAAACTCAGTCTCCCCTGTTTGGGGCTATGTGTTCAGAGTATTTTAAACCACCCATCTGTGGCTTGCCTGCTTGCCTGCTGCAGATCCAGCAATGAATGAATAGGAAGAGAGCACAGCCCTGAAAATAGCATTGCAGGTCCCAGTCCTGCATCACAATGTGCTCTGTGGGCTCCTTAAACCAGTCAGATCCTATTTTATTGCTGATATCAACTGTGCTGGCCAACCTGATGGCAGACAGAAGCTCAGAAAACATACATCTGTTTTTCTCCCTAAAAAACAGACCCTACGAAACCAGAAACCCAACTGCTGATTTGCAGTTCAGGCTGATCCAGCAGAAAATGAGATTTTGCTCACGTTTGTTCCCTGAGGCTGTACTGTCTGCTCCTGACTGAGGCCAAGGTAGTGCTGCTGACAGCAGGGATGGGCTCAGGAGCTCTGGGGCTGGGCCAAGGCACAGTCCTGCTGTCTGCGAGGTAGTCAGGAGATTAATATGATAATGGATTCATCCATAAATTCACTTTCCTGAGCTGGGTTTGCTGGGTTTTGGGATCTATCCAACCATCCTGGAAATTCTCCCCATGGCAGAAGGACTGATCTCCTGGGCAGGGCGTGCAGACAAGTGTCCTGTGTCCCGTGTGTGGGACAGTGATGGTGCCAGTCCCTGCTGGGCAGGGCAGCCAGGCTGGCCTGGGGGCACACAGCATGGGGAGCTTTTGGGGAAGTGAAACATGGGGAAATGGATAAATATTTGGTTGTAATTTTTTATAACAGTGAAAAATCTTAGGTTGGCAGAAGCCAAACTGTTTCTCTTCCTAACCCTTCTTTACCCAATTTTCTCCCTCTTTTCTTCTCTTCTATTTTTCATCCTTTCCCTGTTTGTTTTTCCTTATTTTTAATAGGGAAATAGAAAGGATTTTTCAGTGAAATTGGAAAGCTTATCAAGGGCTGCATGAGCTTTATGGATGTTATCATAAAGGGACAATTGTTGTGACGGAATGCTTGAGAGAGGAAAACAAGAGTGCCATTTCAGCATCTTCTGTAGCATGAGTCAGAGGGATTGATAGTTGCCCTCTTGCAATTAGAACTTTTATCAGAACGCCAGTGGCCTTGGCATGCTGTGAATGGATGCCATTTTCTTGGAGTGTTTAGTCTTCCATAATGCTTCAGAGAAAATAAAGATGGGCTGGAGTCACCCCCGAGCACTGAGGGGAAATTTGTGTTTTATGCTGCCTCAGGCCGGGCTTTCAAGCTTCACACTCCAGGCATCAAACCCATCAGGCATCTGGGCAGAGCTCAGCAGAGCTTCCCAGGAGCGGACTGGGGCTCAGCAGGGATGAGCTCTGCTGGGCTCCCCTTCCTGAGCATTCCTGAGTTTGCAGGCAGCACACCAGGGGCAGCCTGCTGATGCCCAGTGATCTGCACCAAACCAGCCCTTTGGTTCCTGGAGGGCCTTGCCCTTCTCTGCTTCTCTTTCCATGGGGCAGACACAGACCCCAGACACAGACCCCAGACTGGCCCAGCAAGTGCCAAGCAAGCCAAGGCACTCTTCCAGAAGTTGCTGTGTTCAAGCAACTTCATGAAAATCCTGCTGTCATACAGAAAAATTGTATTTGTTTCATTTTCTATAGGATCCTCATTTCTGAACCAGGGAGAGTCTGGCACCTGTGCCAGAAAAAAGAGCAGATTGGAATGTGTTTTTCCTTTGAGGCTTTCCACAATGCTTTGTGTATGGTTTTCAAAATTCAGCTCCTGAGTAATGCAAGAGGCTGCTCAGAACAGGCTGCTCACACAGGGGATTTCTGTGCCTTGCCCTGACATTTCTGGGGAGCAGGAGCAGCAGTTCTCCACAAACCAACCACATTCTGGAGCATTCCAGCTGCTCGGGAGCTCCCCAAGGCAGAAGTGCAGAGCAGCTCACCTGGCCCAGCTCAGGCTGTGCCCCTGCCCAGGCTCAGCTCACCTGGCCCAGCTCAGGCTGTGCCCCTGCCCAGCCCGTGGGTGTGCCAGGAACCACGGGGGCTCTGGGAGGGGGGGTCACCCCTGGCAGGGACCCCCCAGGGGTCCCACAACGTGCCAAACAAGCCAGCCTAAGCTGAGCCACAGACAAGCCACTTGTAATTCAAAACCAGCCTGATTTTTCCTTTAAAAACCCATAATATGCGGGTTTATTTTCTGCAACTCTTCCAGGCCGGTTACCCCAACTGTTGGCAAACTGCAAGGATGAGGTTGCCATGGATACGCTCCACACTGATTCACATGAAATACATCATTGCATTATTCCCAGAGTGGTGAAAGCCTTTCACAGCTGATAATTTTTAAGAGGATGACTCATCGTTAAATATATCATGGCAGCTCTGCATTGTTTGTTCTTCCTTGAAGCCAGTCTGGAGATGGGAGCTCTGGGTGCTCCTGGGGCCGGGCTGCTGAGCAGGGAGCTGCTGCAGGGCCACAGAGCCCTGCAGCCACCCCTGGCCTGTCCCCTGGTCAGGAGAGATGGCCCTGTGTGCCCCAGGCCAGCAGAGCCCCGGGGAGTGGCCGAGCCTGGAGCTGGGGCAGGGAACAGCCCTGGGCTGGGACAGCTGCTGGGATGGTTCCCAGTGCCCTCCCCAGAGGGAGGCACAGCCTGTGTGAGCCTGCTGTCTGAGGGGGCCCTGGGTGCCCCTGGGTGCCCCTGAGTGTCCCTGGGTGTCCCTTGGTGCCCCTGAGTGTCCCCAGGTGTCCCCAGGTGTCCCCGGGTGTCCCTGGGTGTCCCTGGGTGCCACCCCTGGGGCACGGGGCCATGGCAGCCTGGCTGGGCACACCCCGAGCCCGTCCCTGGGATCCCTCTGTGCCCTGCAGTCCTTCCTCTGCCCCTGCCTGTAAACTACTCAGCAGGTGCCTCAGGGTGCTGGAGCATTCCCAGCTGGATGTTCAGGTGTAGGGGGCTGGAACACAACCCAGAACAGGGGGACATGTCCTCTGGAGTCCCCTGAGATCACTGCCAGCCCTGGAGCCAGGCAAACCAGCAGGCACTGCCTACTCAGGGGTTGAAATGGTGCATTGGGAGAATGTGCAGAGAACACAATGCCTTTCTTTTCTGTAGGAAACAGGCCCTTTCCAAATAGCTGCCTGCATTTAGAAAGGAACCCAAAACCAAATGAAATGAACAAAAACTGGGCTGTGTGTTCTTGATTCCAGGCCAAAATAATTCTCTGTTATTCCCAAGACAAAACTGTTTCCTCTGTCCCTAAAAGCCAAAGCTGTACATTTCATGCATAATTAATGTGAGATTTTAGTATACATCAGAGCCTAGAGTTGTGTGAGGCACAAATGGGGCTTCCCAAACAAGGCTTTTGATTACCAGTTATTTTAAATGCAGGAAGTAGTGGCACTTCTGAGTTCTCCAAGCCCTCAGAGAGGAACTTCTGTCACAACTGATGTTTCCTGCTATATTTGGCCTCCAGTCAGCATAGCAGCTTCCTCGGGATGGGTGGAAACTGAGGGGCTGGAATCACTGTCAGACCCTGAGCACAGGGGATGGAGACCCACTCTGTGCTCAGCACTGCCCCTCACCACCCCCAGCACACCCCAAATACCACAGATATTTTTGTAGTGCTACTCCCCAGCGAGTTCAATCCTTTAATCCCCATTTTCATTCTTTGCAAGCAACAAAGTGAACCAGGGGCAGGCAGCAGTTCCCACTCGTGCCCCACTGACAGTGCTGCTGAACACTTCCTTGGCTCACACATGGTCTGGCTTTTCCCAGGACAGAAAGAGCCAGCTCTGCCTTTGCTGAGGTCAGGAATAGCTCCTGGCTGGGCACAAAGGCCATCCCAGAGGGTGCCCCTGACAGCCCTGGCACCGAGCTCAGGGCTGTGTTTCACTCAGGTTCTCTGCAGGGCAGCCTGCACATTTCTCATGTCCCCACTGCTGCCCACGCTGGGGCTGTAAGGAAGGCACTTTGTTGGTGGAGGTATTTTCCAGACCTCCTCTATTTATTGGCCTCTCTTTATGCTATAAAGCTTGTAGACTTCTGGCCTAACTTTCTTTAGAGAATGGAGAGAGGACCTCTTTTCATCAAAGAAGACTGAATTTTCACCTTTTGTCCCAAAACTTTAGAGCCACAAAACTCAGACACTGGAGGACCAGCAGTGGTGAGAACTGGGGGCCCTGGTGGGGAGAGCAGGAAGGTGCCACAGGAGTCCTACAAATCATGTCCTTGTCTTTGGGGTTTGGGTTCATGAGGACTCCCTGCTCCCCTTGCCAAGGCAATATTTGTCATTATTAGCCCAGTCAGTGTTCCAGGCCTTTCTGCAGGGCTGGGGCAGTGAGCAGCACCGTCAGCCCGGGCAGTGCTGGCTGGCAGGGGCAGCCTGGCATGGCAGGGTGCCCTTGTGCTGCTCTGCACTGTGGACAATTCTGCCACCACCTCCCGGGCCAGCTGAGCCCCCACACTCGCCCCCCACCATATCACAGGGAGCCCTCCCTTCTATCCAGGCTCATCCCAATCCTTATTAAGGGTTTGCTTCAGATAAGAGCATTGAGCAAACATGATCTCCTTTCCCCTTCCCTGCTCCTCTCAAAGACACCGTCCCCTTCCCAGGGGCAGTGTGCTGTCTGTAGCTCCAGGTGACCCCGCTCTGTTCCTCAGCCCGTGGAGGCCCAGTGATCACTAGAAACAGGATAGAAGAATTTCAGGCAAACAACAGCATTTTAAGAGTCAGAATGTCCTGATGCAGTTAAAACACCCCAGGTTCTCCTTTTGCAATCCATAACTTGACATTTGCAAGTGTTCAGAGTCAGACCACGGGTCAGTTGGCTTTGTCTGGACCTGGAGCCACGTTATCTATTGAATTCCTTAAAGTTGCACTGCTTTTTCCCTTGACAAATTCAGTCAGTGGCATTTTGACCTGTTTCCTAATGCACTGTTCTGCAGCCTCAAAGTGTTACTGGATGGCACAGCACAGCTCTGGAGTGCCACTAAATCTGCAGGACAGCACACGCCTGAGAGCAGAGGGGAAATGTGGCTCCAGGTTTGGCTGAAGGGACTGGATAAGGCTGGAAAGCAGGGAGGGGCAGAGTGCTTCCTGCCTGGCCCTGGCTGGCTCCTGAGCACAGCTCCAGCCCCCGAGGAGTTCCTGCTGAAAGCAGGCTTGGCTGTTCTTCTGCGCTGTTGTGGCTCCAACTCCGGGGTTAGTTTGGGCTGGTGCAGCTGACGGAGGAGCAGATCTCAGCTGTGTGCTGAGGCCAGAGCTGGGGTGCCCTGCAGCAGCTGCTGGGCTCCCCTGAGCTGGGCTCTGTGGGGCAGCGTGGTTGGGTCAGTGCTGCTGCCTGCAGGCAAGGAGCAGCTCCCTGAGGAACTGCCTGGGCACTGGGCTACCCACACAGGGGGTGTGTTGCCTGCCTGTCCTGGAGAGGAGGAACCGGGGGGGGTGGAAGAAAACAGCAAGGGGGACACTGTGTTCAGTGAAGGTGAGATGCTCCAACTTTGCTTTGGTTTTGGAATGACTTTTCTTTCCAAGGTTTATCCTATTTTCTATCACACATGACCTTTCTTAAGGTCATGATCAGAACAAACTTTTTCAGTATTCTCAAAATATTCTTATTTATCTGAAACATATTTTCAGAAATTTTGTCATGCACTAAATGTCAAAATGTCCTTACTTCCTATGGGAAACAAAATTCAGCCTCTTGACAAGCTCCAGTCTTAGCATGGAGCTACTTGGGTAATGCAAAGCCCTGAGGCTGCATGCTGGAAACCTTCAGCTCACTTCATTGCCCACCAGAAAATTATCATAACTCCACAGACCTATTGTATGGAGTGACCCTTAGTCATATTGTCTAAGCTGCTTATCACCACAGAAATAAGATGTATATAGTAATCTTCTTAGACTTGCTGAGAAACCTGAACAAGGCCACCACTGGTCACTTGTCTGGCTGTAGCAAGGTTACTGTGCAAGGAGATTTTCATGTGGGGAAAAGCACTCTGGACATTTCCCATTTGAGCAGTGTACTTACTTCTGTCTTAGGTAGGTGAATGCCAGTGGTTTCCTCAGTAGTCCATGAGTCTGCATCCATCCTCCAGAAGGAGGAGGAATGTGTGGGACACCCCGTGGGTGTGTGAGTGCCCTGTACAGCTGGGGTGGAGCTGTTCCCTCTGTGCTCCCTGGAGTCCTGCAGCCCCCAGCAGCTGCAGCACCACCAGACCCTGCTGGCTGACAAGGGCTGTGCATGGGGCAGGTGGTGAGTGCTGATTTTTGGTAAAACTGAATGAAGAAGATACAAGCTGTGAATCACAGGTTGACATCACATCTGGACCCCCCTTCCTTTCAAAAAAAGGGCCAAATGGCCATCATGGCCTCATACCAACAGGTTCATTCCTGTTCCCTCCACAGGCTCCTTCCAGAGGCTTCCTCTTGCACATCTCCCCTCCTCCAGCACCTGCATGTCTTTAAGAGACAGTGGAAAAAAATTAAAAGAGCCACAGAAGAGTTAATGATCTAAAAGAAAGATTTACACCTCTTGTCCAATACTCCAGTAGTGAAGATTTTTCCATTAAGGAGAAAAAATGTTTCAGAAAAAAACTCTGTTTTTTCCCTGGGGAAAATACAGACTAATTACACCAGTAATTCCCAAAGTGGGATATACAGAGAACACTTTTGGAGTGGCTCCTTGGAGAGCAGTAGCAATCAGTGAGGGAAATTTTCTCTTGGAGTACTCTGCGTGGAAAATTTGGAGTCATTAGTTCACATAAGAGGGGTCACTTTCAGGGCCCAGCTCATGGGTACAGCACCCCCTGGCAAAGGCTTTTCTGGGAGTGCAGGAAGGGGCTGGGGTACATCTGAGCACGAGAGACCTCTTGGCCTCTCTCCTCCATCTGGGACCAGCAGAGATTTGCATTGGCACCAGTAATCATGCAGAGCAAAACAGTTTTTAAAAATAAACTTGGAAGCAGGCACTGACCCAGTTCACCACCAGGCTGGACACAATGGATGTGGAAACAGTCCTGGGAGGGGAGAGCAGGAGCAGGGGAGGATGGCAGTGATCCCTTAATGCAGACAGCATTTTCCAGTAGCACAGACCTAAGACTGAGCAATACATGTTTGGGATAAAACCACCCCCCTCAATTGTACTGAATACTTGCAGATCCTATTCAAAAAGTGCTCTGGGGGAAAAGTCCCTGAAAACAGTGCTTAAAGGTGAGGGGGAGCTGCTGGTGTGCTTTGTCCTTGCTGCCTTGCATTTTTTCTAAGAGAGAGATTTTCCTCAGGTGTGGTTGATGCCAGGCCTATTGCTGCCAGTGTGGAGTAGCAGATCAGCTCTCCTGAAGGAATTACCTGGGACATTCAGCTGATTGGGCATGTGTTTGAAGACAGGGAAGGCAGGGAAACCTGACCTCAGAGGTGTTAGGGTGCTGGTTGGTCACTTGAGCAGGAAAAGGACCTCCACTGGCTGGAAATGCCTCATCCAAGATTGTCACTCCCTAGATTTTCAAAAGGCAGGATCATCAAGGCAAAGAGGGCACCCAGAGCTCGGGATCCAGCCAGGCTGTGCAGCAGAGAGAACACTGCTCCTGTGTTCTCCTGGTCTGGCTTGGCTTCTGGAGGTGCAGAGTTTGATAAAGCACAGCACAAAGCTGAGCCACAGCACCCCCCTTGCATTTCCCTTATCTCTCAAAGGTGAATCTTCTGAGAAGGCCAGTCTCCATCACAAGTGTCAGTGACCCATCTTCTCCTTGCACTCCCTTCTCTTTTCCAACGGGTCTTGAAAAGCAGGAGGCAGCGCACGGCAAACAAAAAGGGGAAAATTGAGAGGCCTGGCTGGTTTGGATTGCCCTGGGAGACTGATGATGCTGATGATGAATTAGAGCACTGGGATGATCCATTGTGCCCCTGTCTGTTGGCACAGAACAAGCCTGCCTTCCCTGTGTCCACGCTCCCAGTTTGGCTCTCCCTGCAGTGAGTGCGCCACTGTTGATTGTTCCATTAGGAAAATGAAAAAGGGCACTTGGGAAGTGTGCAAAACCTTTCAGAGATAGCAGCCCCTCGGTGAGTGCCCGGTGTCACAGCAGCCATGAGGCAGGATGGACACACAGTGCCCAGTGTCCAGGCCACCAGGGCCTCAAGGGGGAACGTGATGGTGCTGCACCTGCTGCATCCCTGCTGTGACATCCTGCCTGTGCCACAGCCCAGCCTGCACTCACACACCTTGTAAGGTTTCCTTACAAAGGCATGGTGATGGAAAATCTGTTGTGCTTTAAAAATCAAAGCACTTCTACCCAGCCCTTTGCCCTTTGGCAGATGACTTAACTCCTGTTTCACCTGCTTAACCCAGGAGCTTCATTTTGTGAGCAGGGTGTCAGGTCTCATTTACCTAAAAGCTCTCAATACTGATGGTGCTTGCAGATACTGCTGCTGTCATGGCAACGAGGTTATTTATGCATCATAGATACCTGCTTTTCTTTTCTTCCCCCCAGTGTTGCTAAGTGAGATAGGGTCAGAGGGGCCATAAAACGGAGCAGGAAACTCCCAGCCCCGGACATGTGTATAAGCCCTCCAGACCCCTTCCTGCCCCCTGAGCTGGTCCAGGTCCCAGGACCTGCCCTCTGTGCCCCCCTCCCTGTGCAGGAGCAAGGGACAGCAGCAGGATCTGTGGAGATGCAGGCAGCCGTGCCAGCTCCCCTTCCCAGCGGGCTGAGAGGTGCTGGGCTGCACGCAGGGCAGAGCCCTGAGCACCAGAGGGACCCGAGGGCTGCAGGACAGGCTGCCTCTGCTTACCTGCCCTCCCTCAGCTCGCCTTGTCACGTTTGCTTAATGAGTGTCACTGCTCAATTGTTTGGCAGTGGGGACACCGCAGAAACAGGCTGACAAACAAGGCTCCAGGGCTACCATTTCAGTTTGGTCAAGTTCTCCTCCAAATTCTTTCTGGTTTCATCTGTCCATTTTCCATGACAACCAGCAGGAACCAGAGGTCAGAGGGCAAGAGAGTTATTTCATTTAAATTGATGAAGCTCCGTCAGCCTCGAGCTCTTCTCCAGTGAAGGGTTTTCTACAGAAGAAAAACCTCCCTCTGCAGACCTTGGTTGTTTTCCTTCACCGAGGAGCTTCTGCTCCCCACATAAATCAATTTATTTACGTGTAATACTAAGTCCAAAAAGTGGAAAAACCTTCCCCACAAAGAGTGCAGTAAATGGCTGCCTGGCATACACTGTCAGATCAGGACAGGCAGAAGGAGCAGTGCAGCAGGAGGACAGGCAGAAGGAGCAGTGCCCCAGGAGGACAGGCAGAAGGAGCTGTGCCCCAGTGAGGGCAGGCAGAAGGAGCTGTGCCCCAGTGAGGGCAGGCAGAAGGAGCTGTGCACTACTGAGGGCAGGCAGAAGGAGCTGTGCAGCAGGAGGGCAGGCAGAAGGAGCTGTGCACTACTGAGGGCAGGCAGAAGGAGCTGTGCACTACTGAGGGCAGGCAGAAGGAGCCCCAGGACTCCCCTCCTGCCAGGGGCTCTCCCACAGATCCACCCCGAGCCCCCGGAGCAGCGCTGGGAGCGGCCCACGCCGGAGCCAGGAGCTCATCCCGGGAAAAGCAGGGCACGTGAAGGAATAACAATACTTTCCTCTTATGTAACTCTTGCCTAAAATACTCCAAAGTGGGCCTATTGATAAATAATTGAAGATAATACAGAATTAGCTGTAATTTTGTGTCAGAACAGAAGTACCATTCCCCGTTGCTTCTGTGCTGGTTGGGTGTGGAAACCATCCTGGCTGTGGGACGGAATGAGGCCACGTGGCTTTGGAAGCACAAAGTGTGCTTACATGCATTGCAGATACTCAATGTTTAGAGCAAAACATATTTACTGGGGAAAAACCCGCAAGAATTCTGAATAATAAATAATTGAGAAATTTCGCATTCACCCACAGGCAGCTTGCAAGGGTGGGGAGGGGGAGAGGGGAAGCAACATTTGTCAGATAAATTATTTGTGAATTAATCACTCGGCTCTCTGAAGTCGATGGGGAACTTGCATAAATTAGACTATTCATGGAGAAGACCAAGTCTTTCTTTAATAGTGCTCTGAGAATGGTAAATTCATTAGCTGAAAGCACTGATTATGATTCAAAGGGATAGGGAGGGGAGAAAATCAAGTCATAATTAGTCATTTAAATTGTATCAAGTAGCAAGCAACTGATTTTAAACTAGTCCAAACAGAAGGGAAATGATTCGTTCTGATTAAGTCAGTCTCTCTTGCCCCTTTAAAGATTTATAAAGTAGTGTCAATAAATTATGGTTCTTTGGACTCAACCTATAAAAACAGCACAGAAATGTAATACAATACAGTGTCAGACAAGTGGGTTTGATACAGTAGATCAGAAATTAAATGTATATTTATTAAGGAGGTATATAATAAGTCTCATGTCACCCCAATATTGATCAGCTGTCAGTTCTCTAACTCTCCTCTTCACACCCATTGTTCCCAGCTGTTTCTCTGACTGCTCTTTTAATACTGAAGTTGAACCCAGTTTGCTCTCTCATAAGCTTAATTACTCTGCAGAAGCACTTCTTGTAAAACTACGTGATCTGGATTAATTGTGGTGCTGGTGAATTATGCAGCACACACATCAGGACCCGTTTGGAGTCTCCCCTCTGTCCCAGTGCAGCATGTGATCCTGATTTCCTGGAGTACAGTTCTCAGCTGTTTTCCAAGCTGAGCAGAGACAGGGCAGACCTGTGGCCTAGGGGTCTCCTTCTGCAGGCAGTGAGTGGAAGTGATGGCACAGGAGAAGATATTTGCTGCAGAGTGGTAAATTCAGTCACACCAGCTCCGGGGGGATGGGGGAGGTGTTACTACATCATTAGAGTTATTGCAATTAGCAGAGCATCAGCAAAGAGCTCTGGGCTCTCTCACACCTTCACCCAAATTCTGTCACGGTGGGCTCTGAGCTGGGGCAAGGAGAAGGCATGGGGCAATGCTTTGGGGAGGACAGACTGCATTTAAACTGCAGAGTGCTGAACCTCTGCTGGGTTTGGTCCAGAGCTAGCAGAGACAATAATGTCTCACAGTAAGACCAGCTTTATTCAGGATTTCCCAGCATTTTGCATCAAGGAAGAAATGTTCTTGTGTATGTCTGGGTGCTGGGAGTGGCTGAGCTCAATTCAGCAGAGTGATGGAACAGATGCTTCAGCTTGGGTCCACACAAGTCCCACTGAAATCTGTGAGACTTAAACACATGCTCAGGCTGTTTGTCAGAGCCTGCTGGGAGTGCTCAACACACCGTGTGTGCTCAGGCTTCCCTGCCTGGCAGCCAGGGCTGTCCTGGGGCTGGGGAGGGCTGGGGGCAGCCAGGGCTGTCCTGGGGCTGGGGAAGCTCTGGGGCAGCCCTGCTGCACAGACCTGTGCCTGACTGTGTCTCTGAGGGACCGTGTGAGAGCTGCCAGCTCTTTTTTCCTCCAGCTATCAGACACTGCTGGCTCTGCCTTCCAGGTGCAGAAGGCTCTGCTTCACCCAACTTCTCCAGTCACCCAGTCCTGCCCTGCTCTATTTTCAGTACCAATGAATCTCCTGTAGACATCCCCTTTGTCACAGCCTGTTCCTCAGCTTCTAGCTCCATAGATTCTTCTCTGTTCCAAATGTAATTGCTCTTCATCCTTTTTTCCTGCTGTCTGGAACCATAGCTCATCATCCTACACTTCTCATTATCTTAATTAAACCAGGGCAAGTCAAGGGCCTGTTTTATAACCTGACATTACCCTGTACATTTTTTTTAGCTCAAAAGATGTGAATTAGTGCTGAGATATCTTCTTGGAGGAAATTGGCACCTCAGCTCCCTCAGTCTGCAGTACTCTGCTTGTCTGAGGAGGGCTGAGTGAAAAACTGAGCTGAGCAGTCTGATGTACCCCCTCCCACCAGGTAAAACCAGTCTTCTCCACAACAATCCCTCCTGCTGCTTCTGGTGCTCCTGCTCTGGGAATTGTGTGTTGCAAAGCACTGGATCTATTTCCTTATTTGATTCGGTTTGATGTGAAGTCTGTCTGACTCTGCTCGTGTTGTGGCTGATGCTTGGTTTGTTGGTTTTATCTGACATTCCAGGTGTGTCTGCCTGGGCAGCTGCAGCACCCAGGAGCTGAGAGGGCTGAGAGCCATCCCCAGCAAGAGAGGAAGGAGAGAGAAGGGAGGCAGTACCCTTAGCACATCTGTTTGTGATCTTATTGCACTGAAATTCACCTTTAAAATCCTGTGTAAAGGAGATGTTAACTCCAGGAGAAAACACCTGACTACTCTGATTTTACAGAGAAGCAAGAGATTCAGGTAATGTTAGGCATTATTTCATTACTTAACACTGGCAGAATTTTTTCTTATTTTTATTCTGAAGTGAAAATATATTTTTAAAACTTGCCTTCCCCCGTGCTGTCTGACTACTGCAAGACATTCAGCAATATTAGCAAAGCTGATGGCTGCTAAATGACCTTATTTCCCACAGTAATGAGCTGCATTTAATAATGAATTAAACATCATTAACCAGGGAAGTTTTTGGTGAATGCTTCTTTAGTGTCATTGTGCAGCAGTTATCACGGAGTGAATAGCTCATCTCTGTCCAGCTGCACGTTTCCATTATTTGGAGGAGCAGTAAAATCCCTCTGGTGCAGGAGAGCCAATAACATCAAATGACACCGAGTGAGGTTGAACAAGTGCTTCTGTTCCTCGTGCAGACCACAACACCTAAGATGCTCGATCCTGCTCCACCCTGTTTCTGTGCCTGCATGGCCCAGCTAGCCTGGCTGTGTTCCTGCAGTCAATGAGAGTCCCTCTCACCAAGATCTAACTCATAGGCACAGGAAGTTTCTTTATTAAAAATTGATACATACAATTAAAGATAAAAGATGATAATGGAAGCAATGAAGCTGTTTGGTATTTGCAGTTTTTATTATACTTCTCCATTCCTCAGTAATGAGACCTTGCAGACTTCTTCACCATGCGTAGTTTTGGGTCACATTCACAAAAACACAGTTGGATAGTCTTCCAAAAAGTCTACCCCTTAAACTACTGTTGAAATACAACATATTTCAAACAGCAGCTCCTCAGGTTTGTACCTCTGTGTGTTCAGCAGAGATCCCACTGCCTCCAGCAGCTCCTGTCGCAGGCAGCTGCAGCAGAGCCCAGTGCATGGGTGGGGATGGAGATGGACATCTGGGGTTTAACTGAGGTGCAAACACCCCAGACAGCTGCAGCTCCAGGCTGGCCACAGCCATGAGCAAGCTGTTTGTAAAACACCAGCAGAGGGTCAAATCATTGCACAGATCACTTGCCAGACTTCAGCTGGTGTCCAGGAGGGAAGGCGGCACCTTGCTGATCCTGTTTGAGGGACCTGTTGGGAGCTGGGTGCTGTGGTGGGCCAGGGGTTCTCCCCCTGGGCACTGGAGCTGCTCTGCTCCCAGTCTGTGCCATGCTCAGGTCAGTGAAGGAATGTGCAGGAATGCTGGAGCTGTTCTGCAGCATGCCCCCACTGCAGGAACAGCTGGGAACATCTCCATCCTCCTGAGCTCCCCAGGAGCACCAGGGCACATCTCCATCCATCTCCATCCTCCTGAGCTCCCCAGGAGCACCAGGGCACATCTCCATCCATCTCAATCCCCCTGTGCCTGTCACTTGCCCAGCAGTGCAGGGACCAGCCTGGGCACGGGGTCACTCAGGGCCTTGGCCCAGCTGGGGAGCTCCTGCCAAGGCTGCCCAGCTGAGCCCTGGGGGCTCTGTGCAAACACCCTGAGCTCCTGCCAGTGCCACCAGCGAGGGCTGAGCTCCTTCTCCTGCCTGCTCCGTGATCAAAATATTTACAGCTCTGTGAGTGGGGCTGGCAGCAGCCCCAAAACTTTGCTCTTGATAGTAAATGTCACATTTAATATTGATGGTGTGGGCTACTCAAGTCACACTTGGATGAGTTAACCATCGGGAATGACATCTATAATAGGAAACTCCTAAAATGTGTGCTCTCTTACATGCACACATGGCTTCTTTTTCATAAAAGATGGAAATCTAAGCAATTCAATACAATTGCATGGATGCTGTTTGCTGTTGTATGACCAGGAGAAGTCACCTGCAGTCCAGGTTTATTACTGACCTTGGCAGTGCCTGGCCTGCAGCCTGGTGGGCACAGAGGGGCTGTCCTACACCCCACAGGGAGCAGAGCAGCACAGGGGCCCTGCCCTGCCAGACCCAGCTCTGCTCCCTCTGCTCCCTGGGCAGTGTCCCCACGTGTCCCCTTGGTGAGACAAAGCCTGCCAGAGGCTGATGCCACTGCAGCATTACTGCTCTTGGATTTTCTCTTTGCTGTGCACTGAGGTGGAAGTCAGAGGCTTCACAGGGATGCAGGGCAGCACTGAAACACTGAGAGCCAGTTGGGTCTGCATTTTCTCACCACTGGCAAACAGGGAGAGCAGCACAGTGACTTTGTAGTGTTCTGTGGGCACTCACCATGAAGGAGGCTCTGTACATTAGCAGTAGTACTGGAAACAAGTAAATATAAAGTTACACGGACCCTCAGCATTACAGCTTGACTTAACAGGGTTTTCTAATTATTGGGAGATAAGTTCTCTGCTGGGGTGTCTTGGTGCAGCTGCTGGCCATTCACAGAAATTCTGCACTTTGCCCAGCCCGTGCTGTCAGCTCCACTGGCTGCTGTGTTGATCCAGTCACTGAATGTTATTGTGGTTATTCCACACCCCACTGCATGATGCTCACAGTTACTCTGGAGTGCAGTAAAAATGGTTGGTTGGGGACACCAAAAATCCATTTTAGGTACCCAAAGCAGACAGGAGGGTTCTGTAGGGAGGACTGTTGTGCACTAGGAATGACTGCTTCTCTAGAAAGGGTTTGAAATGTGGTCCCACCCAAACTGCTCTGTGTGAGTTTTTTTGCATGGCCCTCAGCCAGCTCACAAGAGTCCAAGTGAGTGCACCTACCGTACATTAAGTTGGAGAAAACCAATGGTTTTCTGTTGGAAATCTACAGTTAGGTTGGAGAATACCTAGAGAAAATACAATATTCTGTTATTCTTCTTGGCGTGGCAACTCATCCTGCTCCCATGGCAGGCAACGTCTCTGGTCAGTGCTGCACCACTGACACATCTGTGATTAACACCTACCTCAGGTAAAAGAAACAGTAATTATTTGCACTTTTTATCTCTCTGGTGTCTCTTAGCACCTCTGCCAAAGCCTGCCCTGACTCATACCTTCACCTAAGCCAGGAAAAGCCAACCTTTCTGAGCCATAGCTATTAACCTTCTCTCACAGATGAAGAAACTGCACAAAGAGAATAAATTATTTACCCGAGGTCATAGAACAAATCCAAAATGCCATAATTGGGAAAAGGACTCAGACACCTAATCCAGTTAGTGTGCTTTAACAGTGAGTGCTGTTCCTCCCCACTGGGACTGACTCTCCCCAGGCATTCCCTCCTTCCTCCTCTCTGGGACTGACTCTCCCCAGGCATTCCCTCCTTCCTCCTCTTTGGGACTGACTCTCCCCAGGCATTCCCTCCTTCCTCCTCTCTGGGACTGACTCTCCCCAGGCATTCCCTCCTTCCTCCTCTTTGGGACTGACTCTCCCCAGGCATTCCCTCCTTCCTCCCCACTGGGACTGACTCTCCCCAGGCACTCCCTCCTTCCTCCTCTCTGGGACTGACTCTCCCCAGGCATTCCCTTCTTCCTCCTCTTTGGGACTGACTCTTCCCAGGCATTCTCTCCTTCCTCCTCTCTGGGACTGACTCTCCCCAGGCATTCCCTCCTTCCTCCTCTTTGGGACTGACTCTCCCCAGGCATTCCCTCCTTCCTCCTCTTTGGGACTGACTCTCCCCAGGCACTCCCTCCTTCCTCCTCTCTGGGACTGACTCTCCCCAGGCATTCCCTCATTCCCACCCTGCCATGCCCTTTGTCATTTGGTTCCTGTGTCACTGTGCACACTGATGTTCTCAGTCTCAGTGTAGGTTTGTCTTCAACTCTTTAGCAGTCTAAATGCAAATTACAGTTGTGCTGAGGTGCTGATTTATACTAATTTGTGCTCTGTTTTGCATTGGGAAGAGCTGACAGACTACAGCTTTCTTTAACCTTTCTAATGACAGGGTTTTTAAATCCTGTTCTGCGAAGTAGTGGGACTGATTGTTTCACCAGCCTAAATTGTGGCTGAGATAAGCTTGGTCTGTGAACAGAGTGAAGCCCTTCAGTCTCTAGTTGTCCTGATGGCCCTGCAAAGGGCCCTTCTGCCTGTAATCAAGTTTGGAAGTGTCAAGAGCAGGTACTGCATCAACATGGGCATCAGCAGTATCTGAGTTAATTCCTTGCATGAAGTGAGTGAGCCTTGTCCCAGGATAAAATGTGCTCTCTGTTGCTGGAGTTCACAGGCAAATGTACCACAGTCACTTGAAGCATTATCAATGAAGAAAGAAAATACATTAACAAACCACAAAAAAGCTCTGTAGCAGGAGCAAATCAAAAATTAATTTCATGTGCAAGAAAGGGAAACACCCAAATTATGGCCTGTATATCTTGAAGGTCTTACCATGAAGATCCATTCCTCAGCAGATGAAGGAGTAGCCACCAAGCACAGCAGTAAATTTCCTGCAGAGGAAAACAGATGTGGATCCAAAGATCAGAAAGAGTCAGTGTAGGGGACAATCCCATGAACCAGGTGTGCTGTGAGATCCTCTGGAAAGTCCTTGTCTGGGTTCAGCCTGAGAGCAAGGGCCTCCATTTTCAGCATCACAGTTAATACCTTTTTGTTTCTCTCAGCAAGTCAAAAGCTTCTAGTGAGAAGCTCTGAAAAGGCTAAAATAATATTTTAAAGTGTTCTTCCTTTCTGTCTTTGCGTCCTGCCTTCAATGAGAGGAGCTGACCCCTCAGGCTCCAAGGCACAGCAGATGGGGGATTTTCCTTTCCCAAAGACAACAGAGAGTGCAGGGCACAGTGAACCTCTGGGAGGGTGCCCGAGTGCCTGGCTGCCATTCCCTGGCTTCTGAGAGCCACCCAGAGATATGCTGGGAATGACAATGACATCCTGAGAGCTGCCAAAAATTCACAAGGAACAGCTGGTAAAAATGCTCAAACCTCCCAGTGCCCTTAATGTGCTGTAAACAAATCTGCTTGACTGAAACCACACAAGGTGTTGGGAGCCTCGATCTATGGGCTTTAATCATTGTCATTCCCATCCCAGGCATCACAAACATAAAGTACATCAGGAACTAAATCCCTGCAAAGGAAATGCTCCCAGTCTTCTCAGGTTGTTGCTGATGTTTCAAAAAGACCAGGAGCATTTCTGGAATCCTGTAAAGAAAAAGGTGGAATAAAGGCTTTTTTGCCTTGCTTTGGCCAGCCAGACTGCAAGCCAGCAAGCCATCAGCATTGTCACATCCTGTGACATTCCTGCTGCTCACAAAGAGGAATGAAATATTAACACCTTTTGGCTGGGGTTTTTATTGGGGTTTCAGGAACCTACCTTCTGCCATCCACTCCATTTAAGTAATGATGACCAAAGCCCAGCTCACTTCTCAAAGATTAACAGCTTGCTGGAAATATTTGATTGTCTGAAAACAGAACTGAAGGATGCTGCAGCATGTTCCCCACTCCTAGGAAAGACCCTGAGGGCAGGATTGATGCTGTCAATTACAGGATTAAAATCCCAGTGTGTCCCAGTGCAGAGGTGGCTGAATTCCAGTGGGGAGAAAGCAGTTTAAAGCCAAGGACACATGGCTTTGGCAGCAGGATGGAAACTGGCTTAAAGCTGCTGTGAAATCATCATGACTTATTATGATGGGATCCTGACATCTTGCAGAGAAGCAGCACTAAATTATTTTGCACTGCTGCTTTCAGCTGTCACAGGGGCAGCAGGAGCAGGGGCTCAGGGAAGGTCCTGCTGTGGCTGGTGGCTTGGCCTGGGCATCACAGCCCAGGGCTGTGTGGGCAGGGGTGCCTGGGGAGTGTGTCACTGCACACAGGGTGCTTTTCTTCTTACACCATCCTCCTGCTTGCTATCTCCATGCAAATTTGATCTTTCATTCAGGGCATTAAAGTCAGCAGCAGAGACCTGTTGAATCTGCATCCTGCAAAGTGCCTGGAATTGCACTTCAATGATCCTGGTGGGTGCCTGCCAACTCAGAATATTCTATGATTAAGTGGTCACTTAAAAAGACCAATTTCACCAGCTCTTTCTGCTCCTCACAGCCTCCCGTGCCCAGCACTAAAGCTCAGCAGCACTGTCAGATCATTTCCCTCACTGCAAGGTTTGCTCCAACCTGGCAGGGCAGGGATTAGAGTTTGGACCAGCTCCTCCAGTCACAAACATGCGCTCCAGCCCTCGGGGTATGGCAACAACCTCTCTTTCTCCCTTTTTTCCTATGGGAAAGGCCTGCCCTAGTGTAGGTGTCCATCTCCTGGAGGTTCCAGTGCCTGCCTTTTAGGGCAATGTTCAGCTCTGCCCCAGCCCCGGGTTGGGGCTGGTCTCAGGTCTGTGATCCCATTCCTCAGGCATTTAACTCTTTGCCCGTAGAACAGGAGGTACAGCCTGGTGCTGAGGCTGTCCAGGAGGGACAGGGCCGAGCTCAGGGCCCAGGGGACACTGGGCTGGGTGTGGAGCTCACTCCCACACGAGGTGGGTGCCAGGGGAGCCAGAGCCCCTCTGCCTGTGCAGGGCTGGCCCTCCAGCACCCCTCTGCACCTCAATTCAAGCGGTGACTCACAGCCTGGAACAATTAGGTAGATGTCATACGCAGCTAGTGAGTGGTATTTTTCAGTGTTCATTTTACTTATTGTATTGCATTATATTATATTTTGATTTATAATTATATATACAGTGCATTCCTTTCCTGGGCTCCAGGCATCCTTGCCAAAATTAAAAAGTACAGTTAGCAAAACTAAAGCCAGCAGAAGCTCAGAGCTCTCTGTGAGAAACAACCAGTCAGAGCAACTCTTTTTTTCTGCCAGTTCTTCATATACTGTCTATTCTCCTTGCATTTCCTTCCTATGAACCTCAGCATGAGGAGAGCAGCCCCTGCACCAGGCTCTTGGCCCCACAACAGCAATGCAGAGAGCAACAGCTCCAACCCATTCTTCAGATCCAGGAGCAGCATTTGTTAGTATTTTCAAGTAGTCCAAATACTTCTGCATTGTACTCCTGGAGCTTTTACTGCTGGGAGGAATTGTGTGTAATCCTTAGGTGGGATCTGCAAGTGCTGGTGAGAAGGGGTGCAGTGAGGCATCCCCCTGTTCTCTGTAAGCCCTTCTTGTTCAAGGAAATTCAGTTTGCTGTGAGCAGGATTGTGGGGGGGGCTAGGGTGGGATTTCTGGAGAGTTGAGGTGGCAGCAATGTATTCTCAAGGTTAATCACGATTGTATGCAAATAGCTCTTGCCCACAACACAGTGATCAGAACCTCCAGGGACAAATTTCTGCCACTGGATGTGCACCATGGGTTCTTTAGGATCTAGGGGGTTTTGGGTTTGCAGAATGAGCAGGGATGAGGTGGTGGAACAGGCAGGGCATGGTTGGCCCTGGGTGTTTGCCAAGCCAAGGGCAGACCCTGCTGTGCTGTCCCTGTGGTGCTCCTGAGGACAAAGTCCCCTGCGGGGGGAACGTCCTATTGCTCCCACCTCTCCTGCTCATCCTCAGCCTGAGCAGACCAGGAGAACTCCAAGGACTGGCATTACCTTGCCATGTGAAATACACTGAGGAAGTCCCTGGGTTTTGCTGGATTTTGCAGTTTGGGAATTATTGTACTTGGGCTGGAGGTGGGTCGTGCCAGGACAGCAGCTGGCAAAGCTGAGAGCAGAGGGCTGGTCCCTCACCCTGGAGTTGATGCTTCAGGCACAGCTTCTCTTCTCACCAGTTACTGCTGGTTACAGGAGGTCACACTTGCCATGGGTTCATGTGCTAGGGAGAGGTTTGCTTTCTCTGGGACAGATTTAGACTCTCATTTAATAAGCACAATTATAGCTGCTGTTTTGGTGTGTTGATGAAGCTTCCAGATGGCTAATTATTTGTCCTGAAGGAAAAAAGAAACTCAGCATCTGATGTATCCAAATCCAACAGAGAACAATACCTCTGGCTCTGGGACCACCAGATTCCTCATTTTAAAAAATAGATGTTGCTTTTGTTGTGGTATAATGGCTTAAGAATTTACCCCTACAGCAACTGAGACAGGAATATAAGAGGCATGTGAGGATTTCTGTGGCCCACGTGGGAGGATGCTCTGGTTAGTGCAGTGACCCCTGGACTGTCCAGCAGGCAGGCAGCTGCATTCCTGGTGCAGGTGCTGCACAGGTGGAGTTCTGCTGACCACCGTGGGAGGATGAGCAGTGCAGGTGTGATGGGGCAGGGACACCCTCCCTGCACTGCTGCCCTGCCCTGGCAGCTCCCAAGCTCTTTCCAGCCCTGGCCTGAGCCTGAGGCAAAGGCAGCTCCCCTGGGCAGCAGCTGAGCCCAGCCCAGGCTCCTTTCCTGCCTGCAGTGGCTGTTTCTCACAGTCTGCTCTGCTGTTTTATACTGGTTTAACATGATTTTTGGCTACCCAGAGGATTGGCAGTGTTGTTGCCTAGTAAAGTCAGTTTGTGAAACTGTTTTCTAGTTTTCTTTATTCATGGTTTTTCTGAGCAGACTGGGCAATAAACTGATACAATTTTTACTGGTAAGATAAAATATTTCTAATAATTTTGCTGATAAAAAGCCCCCTGCCAATAGTTATTTAAAGACCTCCTTGCTGAGACTTCAGTCACTCAGAAATTTGTATTATCTCAGTTTATATAAAGCTGAAACCCAGCACTGGCTTTGTTTGCAGGATGGTTGGCTCTTGGTCAGGGGAGGTTTTGGAAAGGAGACAGAACCTGGTGGGGAGGTGGCAGTGCTTGATAGGGCAGTGGCCACCTCGCAGGGGTGCAGCAGCAGGAGCTGCACTGGCTGGGGTGCCCCTGTGTCACAGCAGCAGGCTCCAAGGTGGAGGCCAGGGCTGGCCCTGCAGTGCCCAGGTGTGACAGCACCTGCACGTCAGAGAGAGGTGTCACAGCCCCTCTTCACTGCATCTTCTGGTCTTTGGCTGGAAACAAAAATAGTGGTGCTCTCCCCAGGCTTGGTGTGCTCAGGGTCCTGCCGGGCTGACTGCACCCAGCAGCCCCCTCTGAGCCCTCCCCCTGCTCCAAGCGGGACCTGTGGGGTGCTCCCACCCACTGACCACTGCCCAGCCCACAGGAACCTGTGCTGCCTCTTCATGGGGCTGCAGCTCCCATAATTACTGAGCTGGGAAGTTAATTAATTCCTTCATTATACTGAAATTATAGCAATCAGAGTTTTTATGACTTAACCATGACCTAAGGGTCCTTCCATCCTGTGTTCTTCCAGAAAGTCCCTCTGGTGTGGGGCAGTGCAGAGGAGCAGTGGCTGTGCTGCACCAAGGCTTTGGCTGGCCCGTGTGAGCTGGCACGAGCTGTCCTGTCACCCCAGACTGCCCACAGGCCATTTGCCCAGCTTGGCTCTGTGCTTGCCACGGGCCCAGCCTGGTCCCAAGGAGCCAGCCAGCCTTTGTCCAGCTATTGCACTGCTGTGTCAGCGTGAATAAACCATGTTCCTTCTAAGCCACCACAACTCCTGACAGCGACAGTGCTGTAAATAAAGCAGCTAACGCAGATGCTAATATTAATTCTCATGACCCAGTTGTGCTTCACTAATAGTATCTGGGTTACCAGCCAGCCCAGACAAGAGCACAAATATTTAGCCTGTCTCAGTCTGTTACACCAAAAGACAAGCATTTGAAGATACTAATTTCTAGAGCTACATGTCAAATGTGCCCTCCATTAGACAAAGGCACAAGGAAGCTCTGAAAAAGTCACAGAAATCCACGTATAGTGGTGGTTAGCAGTTAAGGTATGCTGGCCATGCACAGGGTGATGCCAGCAGCTCATGCTGTGCTGCAAATGTGCAGTGACATCCTCGGGTCAGGGCTGGTCCTGTCCAGGCCTGGGCATGCATCACACAGAGTGCCACTGCAGGGAGACATGTGCTGTGTGCAGGGCTGAGAGCTATGTTGGGGTTTTTAAAGCAATGTTTAAGACTTTACTTAGCAATGTTACGATTTCAGGATAATCATCCATTTAGCCCTCTCCAGCTGCAGCTGCTCTCTCCTTGGTCATCCCTTTGGTTTCTGCCCAGGAAAGCTCCGTGATATTCAGCTTTTTCTGGAGGCATTCAAAGACTGTCAGGTGTGAAAAGCTTTTGGGAGAAACATGGGTGTTGTCATCCAGCCTCATGCAGCTGGAATGAAGCAGCTAGGCCATTCCAAGCTGTCTTGACACTGTGGCACAGCCTGAGGCAGCTGTTCAGGCACCAGGGCTGCTGCACCCCAGCTGTCTCATACTGGCTGTAGGTGCAGTGCTGCTTCTTCACACAGCCTCTCCAGAAGGGCCAGGCTCACGGCCTCGCTGATCAGCACCAGGTTTCTTTATCCTCACAGCCCTGCAACAAAAATGCAGAAGTGTGTGAGCAGCCTTCAGCCTTGGCACAGCTGTTTGCAAGGGCAGAGTTACTGCCATGGGTGTGTGGGCATGGACTGGGGCTGTCATACAGAATTAGTAGGACAGCTCTTCCTGCAAAGAACTCGATGCATTTTCTCGAACCAGCTGAGTGAAGCCAGGGGTGTGTGTGGGACAGGTGTTTGTGTTTTCTATCATAACGTGACCCTGCTGCTGCACAGAGGCAGAACTGAGCTGCTCGCAGCGGGCATGGAGGCCTAATTAGGCTCCTGGTGCTCTGTAAAGTTCACTCCACTGCTCAGTGGAGGACAGTTTAGGATAAGCATAATAGGATTACTGCTGCTATATACAGCTGCCTAAGCCAGGAAGTGCTGGTAATGGGCCTTTACCCAGTAGGAAAATCGTTTCAGAGGATGCTTTTTATAACGCGCAGTTACGCAGGCTGTGAGAGCTGGGAAGGGTGTCCTGCACCCCAGCCAGCCCAGGTGAGCCCTGAGGGACAGCACGTGTCTGTCACACCGGGCTTTGCCACTGACAGCCACAGCCAGTGCCTGCTGCACCGAGTCCTGAGCTCTGGCTCAGCCTGTGCCAAGTGCTCCAGGCAGAATTTCTGCCTGGGAAGGCCACGCTGGGATCCCCTACTGCTCTGAGCAAGGAGCTTCTCCCCACTGGCCCCAGCCACTACAGCGTTTGAATGCTGGACCTTATCAATCTGTATTTTTAACACAGAAGTGGTCAGTGATGTTTTGGAGGAGGAGGCAGCTGTTCCAGATGTCGGGAGCACCCTGGCTAGCAGGGGCACCATGTGGCTGGGCAGGGAGGCGGGCTCGGGGCAGCCCCGCACACTGCCTCCTCTCGGGGGTGGTTTCCTGTCACCGAGGAGCAGAGGCAGAGCTCAGCTCGGAGCGAGCATCCCCGCTGATGCTGCTCCCGAGGCTGCTTTCCTCATCCCTGCCTGTTCCGCAGCGGCAGGTAATTCACAGATAAAACAATCGGCGCTTAGACACACACAGACGGGTAGGAGCTAGTCTTAATCTTTCCAAATCCCTTAATATACCTTATGTATACAGTTTAGAACTTGTAGATTTAGCACGATAGATTGATTTCATGCACTATCTCAATGGAAAATGACATTAATAACTGCGTTCTTCTTTTATGTTATTTTTTGCCCTGTCTGAGCTGCTGCAGAGCGCTGAGCTGGGGCCTGTCTGCCCCGGGCACCACAGCACTGAGGGCAGACCAGGTCCCCTGATTGTGTCTGGTGCTCTTGTCTGGATTATATACAGCCTAGGTTGTGGTACAGCCTTAGGAGAATTTGGCCAAATCACTGCATATGCACTTGAGCATATGTTATAACCAATCAGTTGGAATGGTTGTAGTTATTTTTCACAACTCCCCCAAAATGGAGAAAATGGATGCGAATTGAGTGGGTCATGTGGATTGACAGGGGAAGCTGCTATGACAGTTTGAGACAGATGACTCAGGGTTTTTGCTTTATGGTTTTCTGCATTTCACCACCAGGAATTTCCAAGGGGTTCTCCAGTAAAAGCAGGCAGGCAAAAATACAGACTCGCCTCATTAGCCATCCCATAGTGAACCGTGCTGCTGTCCCTGAGCTCTCCTCTCCTCCCCAGCCCTGCCAGCACCCAGCCCACACTGAGCTGGCCCCGAGCTGTCCCTAAGCTAGCCCTGAGCCGGCCTCCCCGAGCTGTCCCTCTGAGCTGTCCCCACCAAGCTGTCCCCAAGCTAGCCCTCAGCTGTCCCCCCCAAGCTGTCCCCAAGCTGTCTCAGGGTGTCTGGCTCCCCTTTCCTACGGGGACAGCGATGCTGGTTTCTCTCGCAGAGCCCAGGAGAACTTGGCAGCCTCACCCCAGAGCTGCAGAGCTCCCGGCTGTGTTTGGATACAGGTCTTACATCTCCACTCGCGGTGCTGTGACTTCACTACCAAGCAAAGCCTTCTACATTTCTTGCCTTTGCCTTCAGAAGAAAAAATGTTTCCACTGCGTAAAGCAAGCTATGGCCAACCCGGACTATTGTTTGGTCTATGTTTTTATGTCCCTTTTAATAATATACATGTCAACTCTGCCATTTCCCATCTGTTAGAAAATGCCTGGATTTACACATTACCTCATTAGTCTTACTGTCTATCTGGCATTTTTTCCATCCTACCGGCTTGTCACTCCTTTTACATCACTGATTAAATTATTTGCTTAGGCCATTAGCAACGAGGCTTAGTGTTTTTATACTCCTGGCTCCATAGGAGGTGATGGGAGAGGGCTGAGAAAGGGGGAATAATTAAACTTTTAAGCCTCAAGCCGGGGATATCAGAATAGAGAGCACAAGGAACATAAATTTTATGGTGGCACTGTCACAAGCAACAGCAGAGCTGTGTCTTTGTGTCAAGAAACATTGTGCAGAGTTCCTGTGTTTATTTTTCGGAGCAGCCTGAACCGGGAAGAGAAGCAGCCCAGAAACCTCCCGCGGCAAGCAGACACAGCTGGCTCCTCTGAAGCTGCTCCCTGTGCAAACGAGTTCGGGGCCGTGCCCCGTGCCGGGGGCAGTCCCGGGACAGGGCGGGCAAGGCCCGGGAAAGGGCGGGCAAGGCCCGGAACAGGGCGGGCAAGGCCCGGGGCAGGGCGGGCAAGGCCCGAGGCAGACCGGGCATAGAGAGCCCGGGGCAGGGTGGGCAAGGCCCCGGAAAGGGCGGGTAAGGCCCGGGGCAGGGCGGGCACGGCCCGGGGCAGGGCGGGTACGGCCCGGGGCAGAGCTCGGAGCCCGGGGCAGGGCGGACACGGAGGGCCCGCGGCAGGGAAGGCACAGCTCGGAGCGCAGCCCCACGGCCCAGCCCCACGGCCTAGCCCTTGGACCCGGCCCAGCCCTTGCACCCGGCCCAGCCCCACGGCCCAGCCCTTGGACCCGGCCCAGCCCCACCCCAGGCAGGGCAGCCTTGGGGCAGGGCTGCCGCTCAGCCCCGGAGCTCCGTGAGGCAGCACGGAGGGAGGCACAAACCCCGCGCCTGGCCAGGGAAATGCCGGTGCCAGCACCTGCCTGCAGCACGGGAAGGGACTCGGCACTGAGCGCCGCCGCCTGGGGTCCGTCCACTTGCGGCTGGCACGGCCCTTCCTTGCCAGAAAAAGAACACAAACAGAGTTATTTTCTTCAGAATAATAACACAGGGAAACAGTAACAAAGCCAAGAACATTGAGATGGTGACAGCAAGAGCCTGGCTTAAATACCCCAAAATAACATCTGCCAGAGCCTGATTTCAAAGCAGCAGCTGTTGCCTGTAATAAAAACACAAAACTTTCCAAACAGTATTAAGAGTGATAATACAAAAAGCAGCTCTTTAATGAAAGCTTTCAGGTGCAAAAATACGGCTCTGTGCACACGTGAGAAATTATTTCTACAATTTTTATAAAGTTAATTGATTAGTTAATCTAGCAGGTACATCCAGTAGGAGATGAGCTGACCCAGTGACCCACCCTTGGGTCAGCCCCTCGGAGTTGGTCCAGGGGTTTCTTTGCCCCAGTGCTTTCTATGTCTTTTAAGTTCTGGTGAAAAACGAGATTGTCAGAAATTATCTTCTTAAGAATAAACAGATTTTAAAGAATGTGTTAGTTAGGGTTAACTTGTTGTGAGAAAAGTCAGGAAAAGTACTAGAAACCATACAACTATAGATTAAAAATCTACAAGACTACAAATATATGAAAAATATATGAAAAGCTAAAAAATCTTTAGGCATCACAGCCACTGCACTGCAAACACAGAGACTTGGTGATTGTTACTTTTTTCTTCAAAGTAATTTTTTTTTAACAATAACACTTCCATTTTTGTGTGAGAAACTGTCCAATCCCATCCAAATTTCCCATTTCTTTTACATCTTCCACTGTATCCACATAAAAGGAAATTGGCTGCAGTTGTTTTCTGCAAACAGCAAGTTTGGAAGGGGATACAAGATCCAAGTGGGGTTCTGCTGAGCATCCAAACCTGCAGGGAGAAGTCTTGGAAGAGAAAGGTGAGCCCTGCAAGGTGCACTCCAGGGCCCTTCTCCCAGGCTGCCTTTCACAGGGGCTGAGCATGGTCCCACCCTGGTTTTGAGCTCATTTCTTTGGGAATTAATTTTGGTGCAGAGAGGGGAGGTTTTGCAGGAGGTGGCACTGAGAGGACATCCATTACACCCTGTATTCCAGCCTTTGAACACCCTGTGTTTGTGAGTTCTGCTGAGGCTGCAGCAGTGGCACACCCGGGCTGTGAGTGGGACTGATGGTCCCACTGGTGGCTGTGCAGAGGCACGGGGAGGGTCCCACAGCTCTGCCCCTGCTCTTGGCAGCTGGGGAGAGCAGCCTCAGCTCTCACCTGACAAAACCACCCTGCTGTTTGTTGCTGTTTGTGTTAATAATGTTTTGGCAATTTTCAAGAGTTGTTTTGTTTGGGAGATTTGAAAGGTAAATTGTCGGGAGCTCAGTGCTCTCCCGAGGAGAACTGAAACAATGCAGGAGCACAGCTTTGCCACTAATTTTCTTCCTTTGTATCTTCATTACCCCTCCCTCTGGCAACTGGTGTCTTTAGCAGGTTTGTGGTTTAACTGGATTTTGGAGCAAAACCTAGAGGTGTAGAAGGGGATGGATTTGATTAAGACATCTTTAAACAGGACCCATCCCTCCCCCTCCTGCCCTGCTGACAAAGTGTGTGTGGTTTTATTTGTTTTCTACAGTATCACCTCGTACATGTGGCAGCTTTGGTAGAGCCAAGCACCTTCACATCTCCAAAAGCAGGGTGTCAGCCAGAATGGCCCGGTGTGCCTGGTTTGACATCCAGAGCCAGTCAAGCTCAGCTGCTGGAGTAGCAGCTCCAGGTCTGGCTTGTTCACCCCAGAGCAGCACAGCCTGTGCCCAGCCTGCTGCCTGCAGGAGCAGGGGCTGCTCCTGGCCGTGCTGACCTAAGGAGCCCTTTCCTGAACAAAGCCACCCCTATTCAATAGTCTGAGCGAGATGCTTTTGCCCAGGGGACAGCAGAAACCTCATGTCAAAGATTTGAATCTCATGAGACTTTGCAAAGCAAGCTAATTCTCTAGGGTGCTGCAGGGAACAGTGTATAAGCAGCTTCGTTAAGAAAAATATTTTCTGTGAGGCATTTTTACCTCTGCATTTTTGCCACCATCTTTTCTGTGGTTCCCCAGCCAGGCCAGAATGAGGTTGGCCAGCATGGCACACAAGTTCAGGATTCACTACTCCCATCTTTTTTTTGCCTTGTGCTTTCAGTGGCCACTGCTGCAAGTTACAGTTTAGGAATTTCCATTCAGGTGGAATTGCTTCAGGAACAGGCTGTAATTTTCATGTCCTTTACACAACTGCATCTTGCAACCCTTGAATGTAAGCACAGGAAAAGCTGGGACCAGAGCACAATTGCTGCTCAGTTACAGAGCTGAAGCAAGTTTTTGGTGTGTGCCACAGGCCCCAGCACCACAGAGCAGGGGTGCCCCAGGCACTGCTGTTCTTTAAACCTGGCTGGGAGTGTTTTGGTTCCAGCTTACTTCCACTCACCACTGATATAATTAAATAATCTCTGCCCACTGGGTTTTGTTTTTTTAAGTACATGCCTACAATGATCAAAGGATTGTTTTGTGTGGTGAGGTGAGCAAAAGAAGCTCTCAAGGTCAAATCCAAAACAGCCTAAAGACTCTGGGGCTCGGATCTGACCTCCAGTAACAGCAATGAGCCAGGAGAAGATGAGCAGCTCAGGAACTAGAAAATGAAGCTTTTGAAGCCAATAATGCCCTCTGGCAGTGAGCAATCAATTGACAGAGAAATGGGAAAGAGAGAGAGGGTGAAAAGAAGTCAGACCCTTCTGCCTGGCTGCAGGAAAGGCAGGACACTCCTAAACAGAAAGCAGCACATTTTATCCTGCCTCTTTCTTCCCCAGGGGAGAGTGGCCATGGGAACAGACACGCTCTGAGCCCCATGGGGCAGGGCATGCAGCAGAGAGCAGACTGACACAACCTGCAGCAGGTTAATTGGGACACGTGGCCCCAGTGCCACTGCCCTTAGCCCTCTTGTTTCTTTCCAGGACATAAAGGAAAACAATTAGCCAGGATGAGCTGCTCTGAGCAGTCTGGCCAGCTCATTCCTCACTCCATGTAACACATGGAGAGAGAGCCCTCAGCTGCCAGGGATGCTCATTCACGTCTGTGCCAGACTGCAGCCCTGGAAAGGTTATTCCTAGATCCCTTGATAATTCTTATAAACTTCTTTCCCTGGCATGCTGAGTGGGTTTTCCCTTACTATTTTGCCTTCTTTAAACAACCCCCAGTTTGGCCTGGACTTGTTTTCCCCCCTCAGCAGTGTGTTTCTCCCTGTGCTGGGCTCACCCTGAGCCTCATTTCCAGCCCAGTCCCACAGCAGGTGACTGTCACAAGTGCTGCCACTGAGAGATGCTGGGTCCTGTGTGCAAGTTCAAGCAAGGTTCAGCTGTGCTGTTCCACTATCTGCTGCTATGATAATGAGCCAGTCCAATCAGCTCAAATTAAGGGCTCAGGAGGGCTCAGCCCTTCAGAGAAGTACATTCATGACAAGATTAATTTGTACCACCCAGTGTACAGTGTGACACCATCCTATATTAACACAGAAACCCTGAATTAAAAAAAAAAAAAAAAGGTAACTGAAAAATGCACTAAAATCCAGTGAGGTGTATAATTTCCCTTAATCTTCAATGCTGCTCTTTGCTATTCTCTACTTGGATTAAAATCAGAAATACCATACAGGAAAGCTTTCTCTTCCCCTCCCCTCTCTGCAATAACACTTCACTGGAAGGCATATCAGTAAACCAACCACTAAAATTCAAACAGCCCAACCCCTCCAAGAAACAAAACCAGCCCCAGCTCTGCTCCCTATCACAATGGCCAGTGGGGCTTTGTGCTTCTTCTCCTTCTGTAAATGCACTTTTCAGGGGGATGGGAGCAGAGGGGGCTGCTCTGGGAGAGGCAGGTGCTGTTGCTGCCCTGCCTGGGCTGTGTGGGGCTGCTGGGATGCAGGGATGCAGGAAAGGCTGGCAAAGCTTTTGGGGGGAGAGCCAAGGGCTGCCCAAGCTGGTGTTTATCCCCTGTGCTTGGTTCTCGTGTCCATGTCCAGAACTCAGCAAGCATGGAGTGAATATTCCCAGACTGCCAGCGAACACTTCAAAGAGTTTGAGCATTTTCTGAGCTCAAATTGAATTAAAAAAAACCTCAAAAGCAACATAACAATAAACAAACAAACAAAAAAGAAAAGGAAAAAAAAAAAGAAGGAAGAAGAAAAGGTGCCCCAACAAAGAACCAAGTATACATCTCCACAGTTCTGTTTCATCTCCTGTATTTATAGCAGGAATGCATCAAAACTCTCACAATGAGGCAAGATCAAACTCTCTTACTGAACTGCTGATGTAGAGCTGCCTCTTATGTTCACACAGATTTGCTGTCCACTGGCACTACTTACCACTTGCTATGGCCCCATGCTAATATGAATGATTTGTTGCCAAGGATTAGTTTTTAGCAGCTTTTGTAAACAGTTTGTATACAGTTGTTGCTATTTATTAAATTTGTGACATCTAATCCAGTGTTTGGTGCTTATAAAGGGAAGAGCCATCTGTGCTTGAGATTAAAACACTTCAATCACTTTGTGCCAAAGCTGTCAGCGAGGGTTCCATGCTCTGCTCCAGAGAAAAGCCCTGGGAACCCTGGCTTGGGAAGGTGGACTCCTGTGTGGATGTGTCCCTGCATCAAAGTCCTTTGTCTGACACAAGGTCTGCCTGCCAGACAGGAGGAGGGGTGTGGGCATGGTGGAGAGCTGAGAAGCTGACAAGAAAGCAAGAGGTTTGAGCAGAATAAAGAACTAAGAGCTGGGAAGGTGCTGAGAGCTTGGAGTGATCCTGCAGGTCTGCTTCCCACCACCTGTAGAAGCTTCATAGGTCTCTTTTGAAAATGAAGAAGAATGCTAATATTCAGTTTCTTTGCAGGGTGCTGCAAGGGTAACACCTGTAATCCCTTGTGTGAGCCCGAGGTTTTCCCACCACAGCTCCTCTTGGATCAAGCTGGATGTCCAGGCAAGCCCTGGGTGGAGGCTGCACCCCAAGGACAGCTGAGGCAGCAGAAATGCCTCAGCCTAAATTTTATGCCCTTATTCCAGGCATCAGTTAAAAAAAAAAAAAAGCCCTATGAATCTCAGTGGAGGCGCCCAGGGGCAGCAGCAGCTGAGGGAGCTGAAGGCAGCCCTCAGGAACAGCCTGGGCACACCTGGACGCAGAGCTGACAGGGCCATGCAGGTATCAAGCTGATTCAGCAGGAGAGGATATTGCCCCTGCCTCTCTGTCCACAGGCATTCACTGCTCCTGCAGGCTTCCCTGTCTCTTCACAATGCCATTGGTGTGGCTGATGCTGGTAAATGGATTTGCCACTTTACCTAACACATTTCTGGAAGAAATGTTAAACAGGTCATTGTTTAACATTGAGGCAAAACATCACTTGAGCTCTGTTCTAATTTCCTCTCTATGTGGCAACTCAGGATGGTATCAGTGACTCGGTAAATCTCCCTGCAGCAAGACTAATTATGCCTTTTGGTGAGAAAGCAGCAGTGGAACTGGTTTAGTCTTCCAAAAAACTCTACACTATAATATGCAGTACTAATGTGCCTCAGATTTGAAAAGAATTAATATCAATTATTCTCATGCAAATTCATGAGAGGCAGACTGGTTTAGCAATCAAGCTAATAGTTTTTGCTTAATTACATTTAGTTGATTTCATGCTATCTTGGCACATTCCTGATTGAATTTAACCATTAAAAAAAAACCCTCCCACAACTACTCCTGCAAACACCAACACTTGGAGCTCAGCATCCCCTGTAAATAGTGTCTGAGGCTGAGCAGACTGCTCTGCGTGGTGGGAGTGCATCACGAGCATTGTCTGTCCCTGGTGCAGGGTAGAATCCCAAAGGCATCTTGGAGCTGTTCTCAAGCACTCACCAGTGCTCAGGTGGAAGGCAGGATCTTTTCTTGCTTTATTTTTTTTTCTTTTTCTGAGTCCAAACCTCTGTCTGAATGCAAGGCAGATGGTGGGAGTGGGAGATGCACCTGAGAGGGGAGCCCACACCAGGGGAAGGTTCTGTCCATGCAGGGGTGCAGAGCCTGGCCCCAGTGACAGCTGCAGGGGTGAAGGAGCTTTAGGAGCTTTAGGAGCTGCAGGGGTGCAGGGGTGCAGGAGCTGCGGGGGTGCAGGGGTGCAGAGCAGGTGGGGTGCCCTGGGCCTGGGGGCAGTCTCCACCTGGCTCTGTGTGTGCAGCCAGGGAAGGGCCAGGCTGTGCAGCATCACATCTTGATTCTGGTTTTATGGATGGTGTGCTGTGAGGTAGTGCCTGCAGAGGAGTGCAGGGCTTGCCTTCCCACAGGTGGTGTGCTGGGTGCCCAGAGCACTCAGGGAGCTGTGCTGGGTGCCCAGAGCACTCAGGGAGCTGTGCTGGGTGCCCAGGGCACTCAGGGAGCTGTGTGGGTGCGCAGGGCACTCAGGGAGCTGTGCTGGGTGCCCAGGGCACTCAGGGAGCTGTGGGTGTGCAGGGCACTCAGGGAGCTGAGTGGGTGTGCAGGGCACTCAGGGAGCTGTGCTGGGTGTGCAGGGCCCCCTCAGAGCACAGAGCTCTGGAGCAGAGGGCTCCCAGGGACCTTGTGGGGGCAGTGCCTCGAAGGGGCTTGTAAAGTGCCAGGTCAGGGAAAACTCCTGAGCAGGAGCCAGCAGGACTTAAGGGGTTTGGAGATTCAAGGACTTACATCTTAACATCCTTCCACGTGAAAAAATCTAGGTAAAGGTTCTCTGCACTTCCCTTGCAGCCATAGCCCCCACTTTGGCCTCAACTTGCCATGATGCAAGAAGCGTTACCTTTCATTATGGCTTCAACATTTTCTAGAAAAGACATCCTGCAAGCCCAGTGGTCAGAAACTTGACATCAGAAGTGACTGTGTTCTGCAAACTCTTTCAGTTTATGAATAATTAGGCATTTTCTAGTGAAGAGATGTTTCCTAAAACACGTCCCTGTCAATAAATACTGCAGACATGTATAGCTGCTGTGAGCAGGAGATGTTATTTCTGTGCAGAATCAAGTAGGGAGGAGACTAAGGAACTCTCCATCTGTTTCTGCACTGTGCAGCACGTGGGATATTGCTCAAAATACACCATGCTCTGTTTCTCAGAGCCTGGGGAGACAGAGGCTGGCACAGGCGTGGCAGGATGGAGCTGGACAGTCTGACTCAAAGTGTACTGCAGCTTGGGAAAGCAGAAGGGCTGCAGGAAAAATCCCTTGGTAAATGGAGCACATGAATGAAACCTGGTCCCGATGCCAGATTTGTTCTGCAGGCCTTGGTGGAGCTAAAAAAGCACATTAGACAAAACCATTATTGAACTTCTTGATTACATAACAATTTCCTCATCGTATTTCCAAGAATATCGAATCTATATTCAAACACCCTCCTACTCTCTCCCACACACCACCCCTTCTCCTTGCTATATCAGCTTCATTACCGAGTATGAAGACAGAAAAAGTATAGGGCATGTTGCCACGAGCAGAGAGATCTCAGATCTGCTTACCCTGAGATTTTAGAGCCATCTATGGGATTGGGACAGCCAGTTCTCATAAATTTTAATGGCCTTGAAAGTCTCCTGTCTTATGCCTTTATCTCTGTTAGGGTTTTTAGCAGTGTAAAGAAAACAACCAAGCCATAAATATCACCCAACCTCGCTGCTGGGTTAGTCCCTGCTGCCTGAAGCTGCCCCCTCTGTGTGCCACCCTCAGGCTGGGCACACAAACTGCTCTGCACAGGCAGAGGCGGACACTGCCGAGCAGCCCCCTGCCCACCTCCCCCAGGGAGGAGCACAGACCTTGCCATCACACAGGAGGAGTCTCTGGGGCCACTCTCACCCAGCAAGCAGCACTAGGCCCAGGGCAGGTGATTGTTTCCTGAAAGGTGCCAGGTGGAGGTGGCCTGCCTAGTTTTGGGGGGGATTCTGGAGGAGGTGGGGATTAAAGGCTTGCCAGCATGGCACATCCATCTTGCCTCAGGAAACAGCAGTTGCACAAACTGGCTACACTTGCTCCCAAAATCAGCTTGCTTGTCACATTTGCATGTGTAATAACCAGTGTGTGTGTATAGTCATGCTAATCACTTCGAGGCAACTGCTTTAAATTCATCCAAAACCCTGCCCTGCCTGTTCTTGGGTTATTTAGCTTCCACAAGGGAACCATAGCAGCAATCCAGAGATTCACTCCACCAAAACCTTTGTGAAACAGCCAATTTAGTGGAGGAGAAGTTTTTTCCTGAAATCCTGCCCATCCTTGCACCACAAGCCAGGGCCATCATTAGGACTCCTTCCAATACCTCCTGCAAGCAGCCTGGTAAAATACCTGAGGGGATTTTCATTATTTATGGTGTATTGCTACAGGTGACATGCAAGAGTAAATACAGAGAAGCAAAGAGGAAGGGGGCTGCAGAGCTTCTCTCATGCAAGCTGTTAGTGGAAGTGGTCTGAAAGTTGTGTGGGGAAAATCCACCTGACCCCTGTCAGCTTTAGGAGCAGCTGCAGGAGTGTGTGTGCTGCTTGCTGAGGGTGCCTGCCCGAGCCTGGTCCGGGGGGCTCCTGTCCTCAGCTCGTGGAGCCAGCGTGAGCACCCTGGAGAGCACTCATCCCAGCTGTGGCTGCACATCTCAGGGACTGCCTGTGTCACCAGTGTGTCCTCATGTCACTCATTTTAGCCATTGGTGACTCCAGATTTTTTCCTCTGCTTCTGAATTTTAGGCTGCAAACTTTTCCAATTTTAGTTCTGCATTTTATAGGACATCCAAGTCAGCAGCTCTGGATGCTCCTGCAGAGGTGCTGGAGGTGCCTTCCCTGATCCCAATAAACAGTCCACATGTGCCAGCTAGGCCAGCAGCCAGACCTGGGACAGGGACAGATTGCTCCATAAGGGGAAACATGGACATTTCAGCAGCACTCACAAAATCTGACAGGCCTCTGATGCTGAACTTTACCATCCCTGTTCCTTCTGCCAGTCCAAGCCTGAGCTCCAGGGACTTTCCTGTGCCTGAGGCTGTTCAGCCTCAGCTCTTTGATTGCCCATCCAAAGTTCTCACAGCTCAAGGCTGTGTTTAATGCCTTGTAAGGAGCCATGGAGATCAGTACCACAGGAGGAGGCCCTGTCCCACACTTCCTTCCATTTCATGCAGCTGTGAGCAGCTGGAGAAGCAGTGAGATTTGGGGTCAGTGCCCTGCAACAGGGACCACAGGTGCTTTTTTGGTAGGAGCTGGAGCCTCCTGCACTGCAGAGGGATTGTTTCTGCTCAAGCCAAAATCGGTCCCATTGGCTTTTCTTGTTAAAGAGAAGAGAACCTGGAAGAGGAAAGGGAGGAGGACAGGCCAGGAATGGAATGAAAAGGCTGCCTGTGATGCAGAACATCCCTAGAGGCCTCCCTGGGAGTGTAAATGTCTTCCCTCCAGCTTTCTGTCTCTCATTACTGACAGTGGAAAATACAAGAGCTGCCAAGCTAAAGGTTCAGTACAGCCAAGATGGGAAACCTTATTAGAGAGACAGATGGTGATTTCTATAATCTGAAATCCCAGACTGTAAATACTTTGGGACAGAGCCCTGTGCAACTGAACAGTGCTAAAGCCTGACAGCAGCAGCTGGATCCAGTTTTCTGTGCACAACTGCTCCGTGGGTGGCTTTTAGTGGATGGTAGATGCTACCAGGACAAGGTATCTCCTACAGAAGGAGAAGGATCTTCCAAACCCTGCTGGAGATACTCCATCTCCATTTTATGTACTTTCCAATAGAAAAGTGCCTTGAATAACTGAGGACAATCAACTCACATTGAGAAGTTTTTCTTAGCCTGAGAAGATTCCCAAAGATGTGGTTGCATAGATGAGTAAGGGGGAAAATCTGTGTCTTGGGAGAACAAGTGACATCTTGCTGCAACTTGTGGAAGAAATGATAAATGCCTGTCTCTGTTTACTGCTTAGCTTTGTGGCTAAATCTCCTAAACCAAAATCAAATTTTACCCTTAGATCTCCCAGTTAATTTATATTCATCTGGCATTGCCTTGATCTTCAAAGCAGGAAGGTATATCAAAGGAAACAGAAGGTTTGACACCAATTACTGCTGCTGGATGCCATTCACTGCATGAAGATGGAGTGTTAATATTTACACTGAAAGTGAAGGAGATAAAACCCAACAAGTACACACATCTAAGCCTACAAATAAGCCCTTCTGTGTATAGTGGGCAGAGATAAAGCCAAGCAAAACTAATTGAAATTACCATTGCAAATATCCCAAACACCTTCAGAAATGGTGGGTTGTAAACAAAGAAGTGACAGCAAAACCACCAAAAGAGCCTTCTAGGAAAGCAAATCAGTAAATCAGGTAGTGCCTGGTCTCCAGGAGATGGTCTTTTGAAACAAACCACCATGAAGAAGTACTTAATGTCTAAATATCTCCACACTTCACCATAAGACACTTGATTTACATTTTATTCTCTTGAGTTTGAAACATGTGAGGCCCCCAGGGACTGGACCTGCCCTGCCTTGGCTGTCTCAGTGTTGTCCAGTTTGGTTTGCTCAGATGCTTGCTCTCCTCCAGAAAACTCAAAATGGCTTAGAGAGCTTGGTGAAGTTTTCATGTTTTTCACAAGCATCAAGAAGCAAATTGGAGATGAGTCATTAAACAAGAGTGTATTATTTGTATGCTTATGAAGTGGAATTGTACACACATGTCTGTAATTAGCCATCAGCACCCCAAATTACAGCAGTAACCGTTCATTCAGTGGAGGACATCACTCTGATCAAATCATGTATTCACAATTGCATTCCTTCTTGCTTAAATTTCAGAGCTTGTTGTCCAGATGGGCCTTGTTGGGCACCTAATTAGTAGTTAATCAAAAGCTCCTGCTGCTTCACAGCCCTCCTGGCATCCTAGCTGTTCCTTACGTGCTCCTCAACTGCACGGAGATGAAAGCACAGGAGTCGAAGTAGAGGCTTTATCTCCTTTATGCAACTGCCAGAACTAAAACAGCTTCCAAAATAAACTCAGCTCAGGATGCGTTGGTTATCTGACTTCTGTGTACTGAGCAAAATGGGCCTTGCAACGTGTGAGTGAAAATACAGCCGTGTGTTAACGGCAGCAAGAGACAGCCTCGTGTGTTCTGAGATTAACTCACTGTTTTCTCTTTCCTTTCCAGATTTTGGCAATCATTTCCATCATGTTTATTGTACTATCTACAATTGCCTTGTCCCTTAATACACTTCCTGAGCTACAAGGCGTGGATGAATTTGGGCAGACCACAGACAACCCCCAGCTGGCCCACGTGGAAGCGGTGTGCATTGCGTGGTTTACCATGGAATACCTCCTGCGCTTCCTCTCCTCCCCTAAGAAATGGAAGTTTTTCAAAGGCCCGCTGAACGCTATAGATTTGCTGGCTATCTTACCCTACTATGTTACTATCTTCCTCACAGAATCCAATAAAAGTGTACTTCAGTTCCAAAATGTACGAAGAGTGGTCCAAATATTTCGGATCATGAGGATACTCCGGATTCTAAAACTGGCCCGGCACTCCACGGGCTTACAGTCCTTGGGGTTTACACTGAGGAGGAGTTACAATGAACTTGGATTACTCATCTTGTTTCTGGCTATGGGCATTATGATCTTCTCCAGTTTAGTGTTTTTTGCAGAAAAGGATGAGGATGATACAAAATTCAAGAGCATCCCAGCTTCTTTCTGGTGGGCAACAATCACCATGACAACAGTAGGCTATGGAGACATTTACCCCAAAACTCTATTGGGTAAAATAGTAGGAGGACTGTGCTGCATTGCTGGTGTGCTGGTGATAGCTCTTCCCATCCCAATTATTGTCAATAACTTCTCAGAGTTTTACAAAGAGCAGAAGAGGCAGGAGAAAGCCATTAAGCGCAGGGAAGCTCTTGAGAGAGCAAAAAGAAATGGCAGTATTGTTTCCATGAACATGAAGGATGCGTTTGCCCGCAGCATAGAGCTCATGGACATTGTGGTTGAAAAGAATGGAGAAAGCATAGCCAAAAAGGATAAAGTTCAGGACAATCATTTATCTCCAAGCAAATGGAAATGGACCAAGAGAACACTCTCTGAAACTAGTTCTAGTAAATCTTTTGAAACTAAGGAACAAGGATCTCCAGAAAAAGCCAGGTCATCTTCAAGTCCCCAACACCTGAATGTCCAACAGCTCGAGGACATGTACAACAAAATGGCAAAGACTCAGTCCCAGCCAAACCTTATCACTAAAGAGTCGAGTCAAGCTGGGAAGCAAAAGGAAGAGCTGGAAATGGAAACCCTTCCTGGCCCCATGGTGCCACTGCTGGCGACGCGCACGGACGGGATCGTGGACATGAGGAGCATGTCCAGCATCGACAGCTTCATCAGCTGCGCCGCCGAGTTCCCCGACCCCGCGCGCTTCCCGCACAGCCCACTCAGCGCCCTGCCCTGCAAGGGCAGCAGCATCCTCCAGGAGCAGGGCAGGCCCGAGGGCAGCGCTGCCCGGTACGCGGAGGTGAACCCCGGCTCCGAGAGCAGCCACCGCTCTGCGTTCTTCATCGACAGTCCCAAAAGCTCCATAAAGGCCAGTAACCCTTTAAAACTAAGGTCTCTGAAAGTCAACTTCATGGAAGAGGACACCAGCACATTCGTACCAGCATCAAATGTACTGAGAACGTACCCAGACCCTCTCAAGAGCCGGGGAGCTGCTGCTGCTGCCACAGACACTTCCTTACTCTCTGACAGGTCTCTCATGAGCCCAGAAACCTCGATCTACACAACTGCGAGCGCGAGAACCCCCCCAAAGTCACCAGAGTCCCAGGCAGCCATAGCTTTCAACTTCCACGATGCTGGCATACACAAATACATCGATGCTGACACTGATGATGAAGGTCAGCTGATGTATGATTCGAGTCCGCCTGGAAATGTGAGTCCCAAGTACAATGTTGCAAGCAGTGGCTATCTAAAGCAAAAGGACCATGTTTATAGAACAGAGAAGAACCATCTAGAAGCTGCTGCTTTACCCACTTCCCCTAAGCTGATAGGGCAGAACTGCATTTACTCTATGGAAGGTATCACTGGAAGAACCCAGGGCAATCAGGAGACTGTCAGACTAGAAAATCACATTTCCCCAGAAGTCCATGTATTACCAGGCAGCGGAGGACATGCTAACACACATGATCAAAGCATCTGAGGTGGGGTCTGAAAGAACTTACTGAGAGTTTAGAGGAATATCTTCACAGTCAACACAAACAAAAGAGCTTCTGCATGGCATGAACTTGGCTGAAACAAGCCACCTGTTTCTAAAAGTCTGGGGGAGGTCCAGTGTGGGTTTGTGAAAATGTCCTTCTCTGAAACAACTCTAAAGACATTGCCCACATCAGTCAAAAAAATGATTGCAAATCATGATCACACATTGATCTCCTTTCATGTTGTCCAGTGAAGCCAATGTGACCAAATATCCATCCATTCCCCTTGAACGCTAGAGCTCCTTTTGGAAATATTAACATCTGATTTGCATTAGTTCCATAAAGGATGCCAAGGCAGCCAGATTTGAACTCTGGAATAAATTGCTGGGGTTGGTATAAAGCTTTCAAAAACACAATGCTCACTGCTTCAGGGCAGCGGTTCCCCATCTACAGCTTTCTCTAATGGATATTATGTTTAAAGGTAACAGGGAACACTTGCATTATTGGAAAATACAAGCAAAAAGCATTTGAAACAATTAACGGTCAAGAGAAACCAATTCTTAAAATGCTCTTTGTGTGTTTAACGATCTGATATCCCGTAGGACCTGATGTTTTCTTTTGAAATATTAGCAGGGTGAGTTGCACCACTTGTATCTAATTCCAAACGTGCCCTAGGACATAGTGAGACTTGCACTTGCCCTCGGCTAGAAGCCGGTGCCTGCCCCAGGGCCAGCGTGGCCCAGGGAGCCGGAGGAGCCATGCAGAAGCAGGGGGCCCCGGGACCCGCCACCGGAGCCCTGCCCGGGGCTGGCCCTGCCCTGCCCAGCCCGTGCCAGGCACGGCCGAGCCCGCCCGGGGCCGGCAGAGGAGCAGGTTGGTCCGGAGCTTTTCGCGCCCGAGCAGCGCAGTGAAAGATATGCAAGTGTTACATAAATATGCAAAAAGAGGGATTCGTTAGGGACCCGTCCCAGGCCTGGCCGTGCTCCCTCTCACCACGAGGTCGGGCAGCAGAGGCTCCTGCAGGGCCGTGGCACGAAGCAGCCGCGAGAGGCAGGAGAATCAGGCCTGACGTTTTAATAACATCCAGTCATTTTTAAATGAAACAAGAAAGTAAAGAGGAAAGGGAAAAAAAAGAGAGATCTGACCATTTTAAGTGAACAGAACTAGCAGCCACCAGCCTAGGTTTTTAAAATATTATTGTTTCAATAAAGTTATGTCAAATTGTGTAGGAAATAATTTGTCTTTGGTTTTTAATCTCGGGGTGGGGGGGAAAGCACTTTATGTTGACTTTTTGTTGTCGTTGTTGCAATGCTGGGGTAGGATAGCAGAGTGTAACAATCAAGCACTTTAACCAAGCACTACTTTAATTTGTGCCTCTTGTTGTGACTGTGATTTGTTACAAGCCTGTAGCAAGTCACAACTTGTCCTGTGATAACTGTGATGGTAACCTTTTATGTTGTTCTCTGTTTCTACTGTAAAACTCAGTTGTAAATGACTCCGTCACTGAGCGTTTCCTGACCTGGCCTGAGGTCCTGCCGGGCTGTAGCAATCTGCAGGCAGCGGGTCTGGGGATGAGCTGAGACACGGGACGTGGGAGCAGAGGGGCACACATGGGAGGAAGAACCCCGAAGCCACTCGAGTCCACTGCATTTTGTTCCTTCCTATTGTAAAAAACAAGTGTTGGTTAGTCCTGAATGTAGCCGTGTGTCCGTCCCGGCCGTGCAGCACTGTCTGTAACCCTAATAGTGAATGCAGCATGTACGGACAAAAGCAATAAGCACATTTCTGTTTTAGGAGCTAGGGCGGGTTGTGAGGATGGCTTTGCCCAGCGTCTCCTTGGCATGGAGCTGTGCCCGTGGTGGAGCTGTGCCCCTTGGCATGGAGCTGTGCCCGGAGCGGTGCCCCTTGGAACGGAGCTGTGCCCGGAGCTGTGCCCCTTGGAACGGAGCTGTGCCCGAAGCTCCGCTCCGCTCCGCTCCGCCGGCCCGTCCCGGCGCTGGGGCCCGGCCGCGGGAGCCGCCCGGAGCCGCCCGGGTGTTCCAGCGGGGCTCGGGGCCGGGCACAGCCCGGGCAGGGCCGGGGGCAGCGAGCGGAGCCCCGCGCTCCCAGCCCCGCTCCCGCAGCCCGGGCGCCGCTCCCTCCCCGCGGGGCAGGCACGGCAGGATTTGGCCATAGCAAATACAAGTGTACTTAGAGGAACCGTATTGCTGAGATACTGGCTGAGATTGAGTCGAAAAAGTGAAAATAACCTTCCAGCAGATAAGCTTTAAATACTGATTTATTCTGCGGCTTTCTGAGGCCACAGAGCGGCAACAAGAAATCTTAAAGAGAGCAGTTGTATTATAATCTCTGTGTTTCAGTGATCAGTCATGTCTGCCATCAGCACAAATGTAAAAAGAAGAAAAATCAGGGAATTTTTTTTAACAAAGTAATAGTGATTTCCAAGTTAAATATTTTTAGAGCTGATGCTTTCAAGTGGAAAAAAAAGTCATATTTTACATATCACGAAAGTGAATGTATTTAAATATAGCCATATAGTGTAGTATTTACCACACTCTCATCCAAATTGATGTATTTGGTTTATAGATGGCACTGACAAAAATGTATAAATCAACAATTCTATAATTTTTTATCTGATAGTCAACTGGTGCAACTCTCCTTGTAACCAAAGGCCCTCTGTCTGCCTTGCGTGATCGCTCATGGCACACACCTTATGTCATCTATTTAGTCCTACCTTTAAAGTAGCATTTTACTGAGTCACTTTTGAAAGTCAAATTCAAAAGTATCATTTAAAAAATCTTCCTTTTAAGTCTGAATAGCCAAAGTCCTATAGATTTCTTATAGAAAGCAAATAATTTAAAATTAAGCATATAATATGCTTGAAGAGCATTTCTTTCTTATTTGTGTACAAAGATGTAGCTCTCATTTTGTGCCCAATTAAAAAGGAAGTATGTTTAATTTATTTTAATGAAATAAAGTCTGAATATGAAGTATGTATCTATATATGTGTGTGTGTGCATAATACACATATATATAATGTAAGCACTGGGAAATCTACTCTAACCTAAAGCTATGGTAGACAAAATCTGTACTCATTGCAAAGGAAAGGCAGCGCTTGGAAAACATAATGCTCACCAAATCCTGTAGATCCTAGAAAGACAATTTAATTTCTGTTTCTTTGATACATGTTTCCCAGAGTTCATAGTGGTTGGGGAAAAAGGCGACTTCTCTTGCACGAGCCAGAGGGGGTGGTTCAACCACTGACATTTGGAATTCAGGCCTGCAGATTTACTGTGCACGGAGTATCAAGCAAGCTGACAGAGCCTAACCTGCTGCTGCAGAAGACATCATACCTGCAAGGACTCTCTCTGGATGTGTGATGTCTGCACTTGCTTGTATCTTACAGCATCAACATCACTTTTAACACATACCTAAATATATATATATAGAACACACACACACACACACACACACACACACACACATATATATGTGTGTGTGTGTGTGTGTAAGGAGAGGGTGCAGTTTTCTTCACCAGGAGGCTAAAGATTATTTGAATTTTAGCTCTGAACAGAGGAAAAAAGCAGTGACTTTGCAGTAGATTTCTCAGTGCCTCGTCTTAAAAACTTCACCTAAGCACACTTACGGAAAAAAAAACCCAACCCAAAACAAAAGAGTCTCCTGTGAAATCCACATTTTTCTGAAAGGTTTGAGAGTCAAAAAAAGGTAGAAGAAAGGGGGAAAAAAAAAAAAAAAAAAAGGAAAAGAAATCCATGGAACGCACATTCCCTTCCTGAACATGCCGGGGAGTTTCTGCCTGGGCGAGTCATGAGAAACACATCTGAGGTGGGCAGGTTGTTTGGCAACTATGGCTGTGATAAACTGTAGCCTTTTCTTCCCTTGCAGCTAATAAGAAACACATTTCTAAGGAAAACAGTATTCTCTTCTGTAAAATTGTAATGTATTGTTAATATTTGTACCTACTGTATATTTATGTCTTGACAGGATTATGACCGGTACAGTTTATAGTAAATAACAAGGTTATGTAAAACTCATCACAAAGACAAGGTTTGTAAAGCCACGTTCTCTCTGCTGTAAGCTCCACAGAACACCTCATCCCAGAGCAAACCTGCAGCTCCTGAGTGAAGCAGCTGGGCCAGGGCACCGAGGTGCTGCTCCCTCTGCCCAGCACAGCCAGGCACTCCCTGAGTTTCCATCCTCAGGGCTTCCCTGGGCTCCCAGGCAGCCCCTCCCTGGTGGGCCAGGCACCTCTGCACAGAGCAAGCGCTGCCTTGGTTCATTTGGGTCACCTGTTTGGGGAGAATATGGCTTTAAATAGTTCTTGAATAAAGTACAGATGTTCCAGTTACCTCTGTACCTCCTGCTTGCCATTGTGTTGGCTTTATAAGTATCTGATGTATGGAAAAGTCGTGTGACTTTCATGCATTCCAGAGTAGTCTATTTTTCTGTTCAGATTTAAAAAATTATATATATATATATAAATATAAATATAAATATATAACTGTATTTTTAGCAAATTTATAATAGGGCAATCAAGTCAGATTTCTTCTTTTTGTATTACAGAATAATATATTAGATGCTCTCTCAGTGTTCATTTACACAGCTGATCCCCCAACCTTTTTGTTGTTGTTATTTTCTTTTTTTTGAAGAACACCTGCAACATTTCTCCTGGAAGTGCATCTGTGGAAGGTCATGGGGTTTGTCTGATGTTGTCATGTTTCGTATTTTCCTGTTTGTGGTACTTTAACCAGACCAGGGGCTGGCTGTGGGAACTGAGATGTTCCTGCTGAGAAATGTGGAGCAGGCCAGACTCTGCCCTTGGTGACAGAGGGGAAAGGTCACCCAACACCCCTGGCTGCAGCTTCTCCAGATTTACACTGATTAGGAACAGAAAGAAGAGACAGGTTTTGAATCTAATTGTCCTAATAGTGACATGATGGAGTTGGGATAAGCATCAAAACCTAGGCTCTTACCCAAGGTAGTGACCTGACAATGCTCGGGCACCTTCAGAGAAGTTTTTCCTGGATTAAAACAGAAGTGTCCAGACTTGCATTTCCCGCTGGGTTTTGGAATTTTTATTTTTGGTCCCAGAGAAAATCAGGAAATTAGAAGAAATTGTGGAGGAATGAGAAACATAAACATTCAGAAAGGGACCAGATTTTGATTATTATGGTAAAATCTGTCCATGTACCTGCTTACGTAATGATCTTCTTTGCTGCTTTGCAGCTGAACTCACAGCTACATTCAGAGAAATGTAGTAAAAGTCCATGAGATGAATGTTCATCCTGAAGCCATCTCATGGCCTGTTGAAGGTCAGCAGGATGAAGAGCTCCAGAGCCACTCTGGCTCTGCACAGACATTTCCTTCTGGTTTGGCCCAGCAGCTGGGTCGGTGACCATGCTTTTGCCAAAGATGGATTTTGGTTCCTTTTCCTTTGTTTGTGGGATTTTCTTACATGTCCACTGTAACAGCCAATAAACCTGAAACAGAAAGGTGTGTTTCAGAAAGTATCCCTCAAATGAAAGGAATAACCAGCAGGGCCAGTTTAGCATGTGATTATCAGCAAGGCCTGTTCACAAATGAAGGTATTAAAGTTGAGTGGGATTTTTCTTTCTTAGGAAACAATTAATGCAATAGCCTCCCATATCTATCGTCAGTGATCACATAAATCCCTTCAACTTCCATGTCAGCAGGTTTGTTAGAGCATAGCCAACAAATCCAGAGAAAGGTTCTAGCCAGACCACTCCTCACTCTGCCCTCCCACACCGGGACAGGAGTGGCCCAAGCAGCACCCAGCCCTTGGAAGAAGAGATGTTTATTTTCCAGTGTGCATCTCACTCCCCATGCTGATCACATTTAGGCTCCTGCACTGAAACTTTGTCTCGGCCAGACAGAGAAAACCTTAGGAAAAGGGAAAGTCTGCATCCAGGGTGTGTAACCCGTTCCTTGCTGGTGTTACCTAAGCCACAATAAGTGTCCTTTGACACCAATGGTTGGGTGCCACAAGTGTTCATAGCTGTAAATACTACTCCAAATTTTGCTTTGCTTGATTCTGGCTTCATTGCACAAGAAGTTTTCAGTCTTAGAGGCTTAGAAGAGAAAGCAAAACCTTCCTTCTTCCTTTTAACCAGAAGTAATACTGTTGAAGTTCTGTAGGACTGAACAAGGATTAACCTTTATTTTGAAAGGGAACTTTCCAAGACTGCAGTGATACTACCTTCAAAAATTAATAATAAGACTGAACTCCAGGCAAAGATCCCTCAAACTTAGAGCCTCATGAAAGCCAGGGAGCCAAATTTATATGAAATGCCAAATTCTTTGCTGCTGTAAATTAAAGTCCATTGAGGCCAATGGAGCTGTGCCCCCTTTAGATCAGTAAAGAATTTGGACCCATATCTCTAAAAGCTAATGGAAAATTAGCTTTGTATGTCCTCAGGGCTGGAGGTGTCTGCCCACAGCACCTCTTTGGAAACCAGGGGGGTGAGGGATGGGAAACAGAGGCAGTGAACACCTGGGAAAGAGGTGAAACCTTCAGGCAAGGGGGTGACAGTCACTCCAGACTGACTGAGCACCCCTCCAGGGCAGCTCGCTCTCTGTGGATGCCACAAGTGGTGTCCCAGGCTGGCAGGTGGCTGTCCCTGCAGCAGGACCCCATCCCCAGTGCAGCCCTCTCTGCCCTCAGCCCTGCTGAAGCTGGGGGGACACTGCAGGCAGGTGGGCCACGGCTCACTCTGAATTGTGCTCAACCTCTGGTCCTGTTGGTGAGCTGCATTTAAGAACATTCATCAGTTCTTCTCTAGTCTGAATTTTTCATTTAGGAGCTCTGCCATTTATGACTCTTCTTCCTGTTATGTTTTACTGCCTCCACAGACTATTCAGCACACGTTGGCTCCCTCAACCCCTGGGATTTATTCTGTTTATGTCCGTTTTTTTGGCTTCTGAAGAACATTTTTATTCCCCATTCTCTGGCTTTTTGATGGTCAGTGTAGAAAATCACTTTTGCATTGAACCATTCCCCAGTGGAGTGTTTGGGGGAGGGTGGGGGAGCAGCATCTCCGTTTTACTTCGAATTTTGAAGCCATGATACCGTACTCAGAAGGGCCAGCCAGAGCTACCAACCAAACTTTCCAACGAGATTAGCATTGAAAAAACACAGCCCCACCTCCTGCGGCAGAATCCTGCTCTCCCATCAGGCCAGTGAAGCAGTTTGGGAACAGGAGGAAGCGCTGGCGCATCAGCCGGGCGGGGCTGGGGACAGCCCGGCCCTGCAGGGACATCCCGTGCCCGGCCGTGCCAGGCTGCCCGGGGACACCCCCGAGGGCACCGAGCACCCGCCCCCGCTGCAGGACAGGAAGGCTGGGGAGTCCTTCTGGAAAGGAAAGTGATACTTAATGACAAAGAGAAACTGGAAAATGCGTTTGCTGTGGCTCTGCAGGTACATTTAGATCAAACTGCTTTTATAGCTGGAGACTGAGCCTGGCTGTGCCCCAGAAAGGGCAGCCCAGGACCGGGTGCCCCTTGCCTTGCACTGGGTTACCCTTGAAGCTGTGCAGTGGGGAATCAGCGGGGCCCCAGCTCAGCGTGGCTGTAAGGAAGGGCAGTGCTCATGCCCAGCAGGTCCTGCATGTCTTGCGCAATTCCTCATCGGGTTATATTGGAATTCACTCAATTATATTGGTCCAATGCACCAGCAGATGTTTTCTTCCCTTTTAAGAAATGTTTCAATGCCCTGGCACTTTGGGGTGATTACAGCAACATTAGCCATATACTAGTGTACTTAGAGTCTTACATTTTTTGTAACTTTGATTTAGTCATTCTTTGTTGAAGTTTATTGACCTCTCCAGTTGTTTCTGTAAAACAAATTATTAAAAAAATCCGTGTCTTTATATGCATGTAATAGTATGAAACTGTGATCAATGTGTGACATTCAGAAACTGTTCTGTCTTGTAAAATATGTCCAAATGTCTAAGGGTTTTAAAGCAATTGTCCCTTACTACAGCCTACAGAAATAAATAAAAAGGAATGGAAAAACCTAAAGCCTTTATTGCTCTGTTTCATGGTCACATGTACTGGCCAAAAATCTCACTCCTCTCCTCCTGCTGCAGCCCACATCCTCAGGACCCTGTTCTCTCTGGCTCTGTCAGAAATAACCTCACCAGCTCTTCCTTACCACCTGAATGGATTTTCCTTTGATTGTTCATATTTAGGTTGAGCTAGGAAGACTTTTGGTTTCATGTTGCACACCATGCTCTGAACCACCTACAAACCCACAAACTCTGTGTTTTGAGCAGCCAGAGCAAGGTGATGCCTGCCTCACACCGAGCCAGGAGACAGCCAGCAATCCCAAAGGGCACCCAAGCCAAACCCTCTGGGAGGGAGTGCTCACCTGGCTCAGGGCAGCTCCCCCAGCACCCCCAGGAGAGGGGTCCCAGGAATGGGCACTGAACTGGAACACTGCTAATTCTTGCTTCAATAAACCCAGCAGAGCTTTTCCAGGGTTTAACTTGGCATGCAGTGCTGGAAGTGGGGCTGGAAGAGCAGCACAGCCCTGAGCAACCAAACCCAGAGAGGCTCTTTAGCCATTTCAGCACAGATAAACATGAAGAAAGGGTCAGCTTTTCAATACATTTTGATCACTTCAGAAGAGAAAGTAATAATATAAATAATTTACAAAGTATTTATAAAATATGAATTAGATTCTTCCATATGGCCTCTTTCTACTAACTTACCTTCCTTCCTACTTTCTGTGAGGAAATTGGGCTACTAAGAGATGCAATATCATTATTATTCAGCAAGCAAGAACATTTAGAGGTAACTTTGCCCCAGAGTATCATTTTCAACCATGCAGGCACAAGCTGAGACTAATGGGTCACAGCAATGAAAGTTTGTGGTTTCTGGCTGGAAACACAAGTACTAGGCATTAACCTGAGTCTTGAAAAATAAAAGCAAATATGTGCAACACTGCAGCATTGAGTTTAATACTAATATAATTAAAGAATTAACCCACATTGCTAATAGAATTTTTTAGAATTTTATTCTTTTATTTGTATCTATAGATCTATGTTCATTCATTTCTATATCTATTGGTTATATATACCTATCTATAGATATATAAAAGATATATATCCAAGTCAATAGAAAATAGATTTAAATTAAAAAAAAAACCATTATAGTTTACACTTTGCTATAGCCAGTACCATTTTTCTAATGCAAGTAGACATGGTCAGTAATAATTGAAGCTAAAATGAATTGGTCTATGTGCAAACCCAAAATTACATAATGTAAAATGTTGTTTTCATGCCTTGATGATAATTAGTCTTAAAATGAACCACAGAAGTGTAGCACTGTCCAGAACAGAGGAGAGGCAAGTGCTTGGGGACAGTGAGATGGAGATTGATCCAGGCATGAGGAAGTGTACATTGAGAGCCATGAGGCTTGAACACAGCTATGGAATAAATACACAAAGTACTTCACCACTTTCCAAAGGTCTAATTGGCCAGAACAATCCATGGCTTTCTCTGTTTGTTTTTCACATCAGCTATTTTGGTTTCCAGCAACATTTTCAGACAAACAAATACTTCTGAGGCATTTCAGTATAGAGGAGAAAGGCTGCATGGAAAAAGCAGACCACCAGCTGCTCCCCTGGGAATCCAGCAAAAAGGAACAGCTGATTTCTTATTAATGTAAATGAGCTCGTTATCTGGGTTGCTTTCAGACTGAGTTCAGCAGTTCAGAGCCTCTATTCCAGGAAATGCAGGATTTACATAACAGAAACGAAGAGAAAGCCAAGGAAGGATTTTGTAAGTGCCTGTTTCCCAAGTAAATACTTTTGCTATTCTGGTGTCAGGGTGGATGGGTGGAAGCTGAGATGGGATGTGCTGGGCCATACCCCGAGCTGCAGGAAGATTTTACAGACACTGAGGTATTTAAAGAGGATTTCCAGGGCAGCAAGACCCCATCCTGTGTTGCAGTTTTTATTAATATATGCCTACATCAGGAAAAATTTGTGCAACTCATACTCTCATAAGTTCCAGAATAAACTCACCAAGCAGCATTTCTAGGACTTCTTTATAGAGAACAAAAAGCTTTTAAGGACAGGCAGTCCTTTCCACCTGTGAGTTTCCAGGCTGACTGGTCATTAGCCCTGAGGCCTGGCAGTGCCTGAGCTCGGCTGGTGTGTTTAGCTCTGGCCCTTTGTTCCTGAGCACCCCTCAGAAAACACTCACCTGTTTCACAAGAATAATTGATCAACATTAATCTGTGATCTGAGACCTAGATGGTGTATTCAGCTAGGTAATTAGGAGTATAGCAACAGGCAGAAATATAATTTAATGGAAAGAGTGAGAAAGAATGAGCAAAAACACATCAATCCTCCTATTTCTCATGATATTCAGGAATTATTATTTTAATTTCATTCTGTAGCCCTTTTATTAGGGAATAAAAGCAGAAATCTCTCACTCTTTCCTGTCCAGTCCCTCTCCCTCCAAGACTGATGCCAAGGTGCATGTGCCAGGAGGGGCTGGGGATATTCCCAAGGGTATTCCATGGACTTCCAAATCTCAGGCTGCTGTTTTAACTATTAAACATTCTCCCAGGAGGGGGAAGCTAAAAAACTTCTCATGGAATACTGAGCCCACACACTGGACATGTTAAGTCCATCTTGCCTATTGTATATCTCCCTCACTCTCTCTCCCTTCAGGGAAGAATCTCCCAGAAGATTTACCAAAGTGGGGTTTTTTGTATCATTCTCTGCCTGGAACAAGAATTTTCCCCACCATGGGTGACAAAGCCTGGTAATTCTCCTTTCCTGGCTGTTACTTAAGGTATGAGATCCATATCCCCAACACAAACCATGCTAGGACTTCTAATTGGGTTTTCCTCCCACTGTAACTCCCTCTGCCATCTGTTCCTCTCTTTCTCCCAGATGATACATCATCCCTCAGTCGCTGAGCAGTGCCATGGCAAGCCACCCAGCCCTGGAGGCTCTGCCAGAGCTGCACCTTCCCTCTCCCCTGTGCCCAGGCTGGGCTCAGGAGGAGGTGGGACAGGAGGGGATGGGTGCTGTGGGTCACTGCCTTCCAGCCCCCATTCCTGGCTGGGCTTTGCCTCCAGATTTGCCATAGGGTTTCTTTGAAAAGGAGGCAGAAACCCCAGTGCCTCTGAAGTCCAGAGCAAGCCTGGCTTTAAGCAGCAGCAGAGCTATTTAACCTCTGACACAACCACTTTTTCTGCTTAGTTGAAATTGCCCATCCCCAGCGCTAACGAAGGGCTCTGGAGCCTCTCTGCTGAGATAATTGGTAGCCCCAGGCTTCAATAGGATCCAGGAACTGCTTTCCACTGCTTCATCTGAGGAGACAGCAATCTGTTGGAAACATGGCAACTTCTTCTGGCCTCTTTCCAGACCTCCAGTCATGTTAGAGTTGAGCTACAGCAAATGAAAATACATTAGAATTTTAAAACGTTACACAAGTGGTTCTTGCTCATTGGGAAACTTGAAGCTAATGTTGCCTGCAGCTCATACTAGTGTTTTCAGAAATAATTCATTAGCTGCAAAAATCTCTTATTTCTTGGAAAATGAAACAAAAAATTAGCTGTTTTACTTTCCTTGTGGATTGCTTCCTTTCCATCTCCTTCAGCACTCTCCAGGCTGCAAAGCTGAGGCAGGAGGTCCTGGAGGCCGTGGAGACACGGGTGAACTCTCAGCTACCATAAACTGGTCCCTTCCACCAGTGCTCATACTTCACCAGTGGTTTTCTGGGCAGGTTTCTCGGCCCCACCTGGCAGAGGAGCAGCAGGACGTGTCAGGGGGGCTCTGGCTGCTGGAGCTGTGGGTCAGAGACACGAGGACTGCTGGGATCAGGCAGACTCTCCCAGCAGAGACACACGGCCAGCCCTGAGCCAGGAGGGACTGGGGAGAGCCACTGCTTTCACCCCAGTAATTCTTACAGCTCCATTTTCATGGGGCAAGGAAGACACAGGAAGATTTTTTTTTCTCTGCTCTTCAGTGCTTTTCATTTTGGTCCCAGAAGAAAAGCAATAGATGCAACTCAGTGGGAGAGCAAGAGAGCAGAGTTTTGTGGACTTTCTCTCAAAGGAAATGCATGAGGTGCTGAAGTCAAGCTTCACGTGCCAAATATTTCAGTCAACTTCATAATGTCTGAGAAATACAAAACTAAATTTATTGTAATCTCTGTAAGGCCGAAGAATTGAAGGCCTTTCTGAAAGGGGTGAAGAGCACCAAAAGCTCTGAAGTGACTGCACCTACCCTGGCTGCCCACTGCAGCCCTGGCTCTGCACAGAGGGGCTCAGCTGCCCGGGCACTCCTGTGGCCTGGGGACAGGGAAGGGTCACACTGAGAGTGGGGTGGGAGCTTCTGCCCAGCTGTCCCACTCATACACATCTCAGCTTTGCTGGCAAATTTAAGGAATGCTCTTTTTCCTGGGATGAGGAATTGAAACTTCAACATCTGAGCGAAACCTGAAAAACGTGTGAGTGGTTTGTTGTCTGGGAGAGCCCTTGGCTGAGCTGCTGGTGCACAGCAGTCAGGGCTCCCGGTGCCATGCAGACAGCCCCACTGGGGGCTGCTCCTGCAGAGCCCCTGGCAGAGACAGAGCCCTCTGCTCTGCCCTGGGGTGCCCACCCTCAGGGGCTCCCTGCCTGGGCTGCCTGTGCCCCCTCCCCACGCAGCAGATGTGTCTGGTGGCATCTGGAAGGAACTCATTTCTTCTCCTTAGTGGTTGGACACAGCAATTAGATTGGGTTCAATTGCTGGGACTTTACCACCTGTGCTAATAGGCAAAATTGCTTTCAAAGATAGACTGCAATGTTTGGAATTTGGAGAGAGATTGCTATCCCTTTTAATTACATTTTCTGTCTCTAATGAGACAATTATAAGCATTTCAATAGCTCTCAGTCATCAGCTTCCCACTGTATGAGAGCACAGGAGAAAAGGGCATCCTCACCATCTCTTTTCCTTCCTCTCTCACCCACTAAGTTCTTTGAGCAATTCACAAGTGTGCCATGTACCCTCACCTCCATCCTGGCAGAGGTCCAGCAGCACTGAGGCTGCCCAAAGCCGCTCCTGGAGCCACTGCACTGTCCCAGCTGTTGCACCTGAGGACCAAACTCCCAATTCAGTGATCCTCAGAGGGCAGCACACACGTAAAGAGCAGCCACACACCCCCACTCACCCCTGTTTCTCAGCCCAGGTCAATCAAAGATCCCATCTCTAGCGTGGAGAGCACCTTGCCTCAGAGGCAGGAGCAGCACAGGAGGCGCCTGCTGGACCAGCACCAGTCTGACACTCCAGTGATCTTCTCACAAAGGTCAGTGACTTGAGTGTTGGAAACTTTCCTGGAAAATGAACTGGAAGCTCAGGTTCCTGCTATGTGGTACCTAAGCACTGAAGGGCTGGTTCCTTCCAGCTAGAAATCCTTTCTGCCCTTGAAACCAGAGCCCTTTAATCTAAGCAGAATCAAATGTTGTTATTGTAGGATTGCATAGCTCTGCAGATAAATGCTGCGTTTAACATTACTGTGTAATGAAGTAAAACACTCTGGTCAAGAATGGAGGTTTATTTAAGGCAATATAAAAATATTGCCATTAATCCAGGATGCTTGTACCCCACAGACCAGCATGCTGGAGAGCAGCCACTGTAAGCAGGACTGATTTAAAGGCCTCCCCATGTGCAGCTGCCGTGGAGCCACAGGGCATCTTCCACAAACAGCAATGGCACACAGAGAGACACCCATGTGCTGTGGGATCCACAGCCTGGGGACTGCAGCCAGCAAGCACAGAGCAGAAAAAGCAGGAGGAAGGGTGAGAACTTGACCAAGATTAGGCTTGGGAGTCAGAAGCTCTCGGGATGCTTGCCCAGCCCTGTGCCCCTCTTACCCCACACACCACAGGGGAGATGCACATTCCTGTGGCTGCAAACATCACCCACACTTGGCATTTCTGCACTGAGATTCCTTCAGGATTGGCATACCTGGTTTGTGATGCCAAGAGACCAGGGAACAAAGAGCTTGGACTTCTGGAAACAAGGGATTCCCAGCCAACCTGGAAATACCAACTGATTTTCAAACCAAAATAATTTTGCTTATGTTTCTTTTTTGGTTTTTTCCTTACAGCTTCTAGAAGATCAGTGTGAAAAGCTTAGCTAAGGTTCAGAGGTGTCAGCTGCAGCCCTGACACGAACAGAAAGAGTGTTAAACAGTTTCCATCATAAACCCCAAGCAGTGGGGCCCAGGTTGCAGCTGCTGCCAACACCCTGTCCTTGGGGAGGCTCTGCAGGCGCCAGCAGGATCTGGGGTTTACCTTCACCTAGTTAAACATGAATCACTGCTGTCTGATTAGAGATGATCTTCCCAGCACTTTTCTGACTAAATCATGCTGTTTTGACACACTAGTTCAAGAGCTGTCACTTTAATTATAAGAATGAGTGGTGATGCAGAAAACCAGCAGTAGCAGCAACAACAACAAAAATTACAAATCCCCAGCTGCTAAAACCAGAGCTTTAAAGAGATCAGGGGAGAGGCTGGAGGAGCTGCTCACTGCAGGCAGATGCAGGACAGGATGAGCATCCAGAGCATCCTCCTGAGGGGCCCTGAGCCCTGCACAGGAATGGTGAGGTTTGACAGCTGAGAAGGTGAGAGGAGAGAGGAGAGAGGAGAGAGGAGAGAGGAGAGAGGAGCGAGAGAATTCGAGGACGAGGAGAAGGAGAGGATATCTCAGTGCCCCCTCCTGAGGTAGATGCGAGGATGGATGAGGATCGAGAGGCCGAACGAGGCACCGAACCGGACTGGATGTGAGTAGGGGATTCTCTGCTTGCAAGGAGAGGCATGAGCGACTTGACCGAGTGGACCACCTCTGCACGGTCAACGCCCCCCACCGGCCGAGGCAACACTTTTGCTCGACCCCCCGAGCACCACGAAGGAGACCTGTTGATCCCCGAGGACCTGACCGGATGGACCAGTGAGATGCGATCGCCCTTAGCCTCCGGAGTCCGCCCCCCCCCACCCGAGGCACCGCACGAGGGGCGATTGGACTCGCAATGTCCCGCCCCTTTACCCCTCTCACCCCCTCCCTCCCCTCCATTCTTTACCCCCCCCCCTTTTTTTCCCGCCCCCCCACCCCGCGGGCCAGATGCGTGACTTACTTCCCCCCCCCCCCCCGTCCGTAGACCGGCATTGAAGGAGAGCTGAGAGGCTGACCCCGAGGACGACAGTGACGCAGGACATCGCCACGGGAGCACCGTGAGGATCCCCTGTCAGGCAAGACGGAGGCGCATTGAGCGACCGAGGTACGAGTGCTCCGACTCGCGAGCGAGCAGGATCCTAACGCCTTTCGAGGGAGTAGATTCACCCTCACGAGCGACGCACGCGAGACTTGGAGAGGTTACCGACGGAGAGTGACCGAGGATCCCCTGAAGGACTTGCATGCGGTTCTGCCGACGGAGTGAGCAGGAGAGGAGTCTGTAAGGAGAGGGACGAGGAGAGGAGAGGAGGGGAGAGGAGAGCGAGTAAGGGACCCGAGGAGAGGACCCTCTCGTGAGGGACATTCCCTCTGAACGGATCTTTTTTGTTGAGCGGATGAGGCAGAGGAACCGAGGAGAGCGAGAGGAGATGGAGAGAAGGACGCGACGGATTTAGAGGAGAGGACCGACGGTACTCTCCCGGAGGACCATGGAGGAGATGTGACCGCTAGGACGAGTGAGAGGATCTCGAGTGCCACTTGATGTGAGAGGAGGGGGAGAGGAGAGGAGAGGACGAGGTGGAGAGGATCTCGAGTGGAGATGGAGAGGAGAGGAGAGGAGAGACGAGGAGGTGAGGACGAGGAGCCCCCGGGAGAGGAGAGTCCCCGCGGCTGCCCCTATGTCCTCCTCCCCTCCCGCCCCAGTGAGAGGACGAGGAGAGCGGAGGAGAGGAGAGGAGGAGGAGAGGATTGAGCGAGAGGAGAGGAGAGAGGTGAGAGGAGAGCGAGAGGAGAGGAGGGAGAGAGGAGGAGGCGAGGAGAGGAGAGGAGAGGAGAGGAAGGACGGAGAGGAGAGGAGAGGAGAGGAGAGGAGAGGAGAGGAGAGGGAGAGAGAGGAGAGGAGAGGAGAGGAGAGGAGAGGAGAGGAGAGGAGAGGAGAGGAGAGCTGCAGTTTGTGCGAGGCCAGGAGCTGAACACAGCTGCAGGGTCCCAGCCTTGCCACCCTGCTGCAGCTGGCACTGCTTGAGGGACATCAAAGTGCTCAGCCTGATATCAAATTATTGACATTTTCAGATAAGGCCAGGTAGCAATAATGAGCATTTGATAATCAAACCTTTTGGGGGATAAATGTTCTTTATTAAAAAAAAAAATTAAAAAAAAAAAGGAAGAAAAAAATAAGAGAGAATCAGTGATCTTAATATTTAAATATTTAAAGATTGAAAATACTCAAAATTAAGAATAAAGGACAAAAAATATTTGGAAACCTAGTGATAAGAGAATAGTCTCAGTTATGGAGAAGTATTGCTAACTCCTCCCAATCCAGCAGAATATGCGCAACTCACAAAAGGAACAGTTTGCCATTTAAACAATACAGCTATTTAAGAAAATTAATTTTTTTGTTGTTCTTTTTCTTTACCTTTGGCTCCATTTCTGGGCATATTTTATCTTTTGTTTCTAAATGTGCCAGGGCTCCTTATGGAAGGAAGCAGATCCTCATTCTTCAGATGAATGCAATCCCACATACCAGGATACTCAGGAAGCTGATGGGCCTTATGCAAAAAATTGTTTTTAAACCCCGTCTGTTTCAAATGCAGAAGAAAACTGCTTAGTCCCAGCCTGGACATTACAGGGTTAGGGTGAGGAAAAGCACAATTCCCCCATGGCCTCTCTCTTTATCCATCCCATGTCAGTGAAAGATTTCTCTACAAAAGAAAATCACAGGGGTTCCTCGGAAGTTGTAAAAGGATCTGGAATTTTTGACTTGACTTTCCATCATTAAAAATTGAGATCCTCAGCTGGAGAGCAGGAGGGAGTGTAGGAACATCAGCTGAGCTTAATTTTGGTTTTGCAGGAGTGTGACTGGGGTGCTTGGGGCAGTTTGCTGCTGCTGGGCGGGTGCAGGGGGAGCAGCCCGGGCACCACGGGCACTGCTGCACCCTGGGGGCCCCGCGGGACACCTGGGCACGGACCCAGCTCCTGCTTTGGTGCTTGCTGTGGGAGACAGCGGTGGAAGGGTTTCAGCGTTGTCATGGGAACAGCTGCCATCCTCCAGAGCAGCCTCTGCTCCAGGCAGCCTGCCCTGCTTGTTTGCAGTACAAAGCCATTTTCCAGCAGTGTTTTGCTTTGGATTTCTAAAGTTTCACTTTTTCCAAAACCCAGGTAGTAGAAATTGTGGAGATCATAACGATGAATGGTGATAAAACTCCTAAAGGGAAACAGGCAGAACCCAGTTTGTGTCAACACCATGAGCTGATCTTCATTTACAGGGAAAGGGATCTGACAACTTCATTACCTTCTACTCAAAAGGCTCACTCCTGCTCTCTCTCACCCACTTCCCCCAGGAATTTACCAACAGGATCTGTTTGTACAGTCACACAAGGTGTGGAGGTGAAGCCAGCACGCTGCACAGCCCTTTTCAGGATGTGCTGATGCAGAGACACCTGCAATGCCTTGTGTCATCGAGTGACAGTCTGTGCAGGAGCACAGCTGCTGTGAGGGTTCCCTGGGGGCTCAATCTTTCATACTCCTGCATCTCCAGGCCACAGTGAAAGAAGGAAAGGCCTGGCAGTCCTACCATGCCACCAACAGTAGCTCTTGATAAGACCTTATGTTATCAGCTCTCAGGGATGAGCCAGCAGCAAAGAAAACCCTTGTGGAAGATCAGTTTTTTAAGAACTAATACAAAAACGCTGCATCCTTTGTAGCTTCAGTACTCAGCTCTGAAAGAATGTGGTAAAAGCAGGGTTTTCCATGATCAACAGTTTGGGTAGATTTTGAAAACGAAAAACTCTTCCAATAGCTGCTTCCATTCTGAAATAACCACCCGCCTTCTTTAGGAGCCAAAGGCTCAATAAGGGATTTCTGCAGGACAAAGAAAATCTTCAGTGACAAAATGCTGCTCTCATTACAGATCACCAAGAAATGAAACTGGCTTTCAGCTGGACAGAGATCCTCACTGCAGAAACCAAAATGACATGCTCCAGTGATTTATTCCCAACCCATCTCTGGGGACCACACCCCTCTACTCACACACCAGCAAGTGCTCCCCAGCAGGCCACAGGTTAATGACAAGTTATGTTACACAGTGACATACAAGACCTTTTGATTTTTTCCTTAAAATCTTCTTCCTCTGGGATGATATCCACCTCCGTGAGTCTTTAATTCACAGACAGCTTGTAGCACATAATGAGAAGCTGAGCCTTGCTCTCAAATCCCTGCTGCACTGGCTGAAGTCTTCAGGCACTTCCAGAGCTCTCCTGGCCCCCGTTCACCTCAGCATCTGCAGCACAAACCCTCAGTGCCCCTTGGTTTCTCCCTGCAAGACCTTCAGCATGGTCATTACAGGGGTTTGTGATCCAGTTCCAGACTAGAGTTGGAGCTGAGCATTAAAACTCTGCTGGAGCCAGCCCCAGCCACTCACCCGGGTGTGACAAACAGAATGACCTCCATCTCACCCTGCAGTGAGTTCCTGTCTGGAACAAATTCGGTTAAGAAGCTAAAGAGATGGCACCACACAGATTAGTCAAACAGACAGACATTGGGAGAATATCTCCAGTCTCCTTTATTTTCATTTATAGAAAAGTAGGAATATTAGTAAGCAGAATATAAGGAAAATATTTCAAGTATTACCCAGTCAAAAACACAAGGCTATAGTCAGCCCTCCTGGAACAGCTGAGCTGACTTCCTATTTAGAGCCTCAGGATTGCATTTTGGCCAACTCAGAGATGTTCCTTGAAGCTGGAGTCCAAGGGCCAGTTTGTCCCTATTCTCACAGATTTGACAAGCCCATTTCTAAGTTCTGTCATTACCTCAGCAGCACAAGATCAACCCTCTGTAAGACTGAGGGCTAAATGAAATTATGAGACCAGGGAGGATGAAAATAGAAGGAACAGTACACAAGAACGAGCAGGAAGTATCCACAAAGTGCTGTTGCCACAAAAGAAGGCACTTGGATTAATTTATTTTGCATAGTTGATTCTTCATTAAGACTTTAAAAAAGAATAATTAAACCTGCCTTCTTATGGCCTTTTTTTGTTTGATTTGCTATTTGGTAAATTCTCATTCCTTTCAAGAAAGGAGGAATTGCAAGAAGTCATCAAGGTCAGAAAAGATTCTCTCAGGGAAAAAAGAGATTGGCACTTCCCAGCCTGATTTTCTTGGAAATGGAGGAGCACACAGAGACAGAGAGGATTCCAGGTGCCCCTGTCAGCCAGCAACCTCTGGGAAGGCAGGGAGAGCAAAGCCTCTGAGATGGAGCAGTCCCTGCTCCGGCTGGGGCTTGCTGGCACCGCCAGGGGAAGTCAGATGAACAAGAAGCTGTGACCAGAAGGGCAGGAACAAGTGTCCAGTCGGCGAATTCTGCTCCAGGTTCCCTTGCACCGAGGGTTCCCCACCGCCTGCCAGTGCAACAGCTGATTCCTGAAACACAGTCATTGCAGGGACAGAAAATGAGCTGCAGCTCCACTGCAGGGCAGTCACCACGAGGTGCAAGAGGGCTTAAATCACCCAGCAAATCCCATTTAGTCTGATAACATCCACGTTTACTCCATGGGCCCGATTCTGCCTCTCTACACTGTAAAGCAGCAGCAGCTACAGTGAGGCCCACGGGTTGTACTAATGTGAAGTAAAACAGTGACAGGAACAGACATTCCTAAAATCCCTTCCCGGATTTTATCATTTAAGGATTTGGATTTTTGGATTTAAGGATTTATCCCCTAAGGTTTAAGGAGATTTCTCACATTGGTATCTCCCAGCCCTGATGTCTGGAGAAGCACAGCTACCACAAGTGGATCAGCTCTTGCCCTGTGCAGAGAGCTGCCCACAGAGAGACCAAAGACCCCTAATTTCTCCAGAGAGCTGCATGCAGTGCACTGTGACACTGAAACAAGTGGCTCGAGGGAAAAGAATAAGAAATTCAACAGGAAACCAAGGGTAAAGCTCTCACTGCAGGCTGCCAGAGCCGTCCCCGTGGCAGTGCTGCCTCAGGGGGTGCAGGGCTGGGTGCTGGCACTCCACGCAGACCGTCAGCCCCTCCCTGAGCTGGCTCATCCAGGGCTGGCTGTGCAGGCAGCCCGGCGCCAGGGACACCAGCTGGAACTCCACACAGTACCTGCAACACAACAGCTCAGCTCAAACACCTGGGCAGGCCTGCAAACGCCTGCAAGACCACACACCCCTGATTAGGAAAAACCAAACCAAACCAAAAACCCATCCAAGGTTAGGAACAGAACATGTCATGTATCTGATTTTTGTCACGGTCAAATAGGGAATAAAACTACTCTGCTGAGGCTTTCAGCTAACAAATAAAAAGTATCAGATATGACTGGCATCTGTTTTTACCAGTAGGGACACAGACTGGTCAAGCATTTGACTATTCTAATTCCAAGTCTGGGATCCACTTGCTGAGCCACATTTCCTCTATCGTCTCCCCTCAATTACTTAGAATGGATTTTGTAGAGCAGGTTGTGATGGGAGCTAAGATTTGGTCTCTAAAGGTTTTCCTTGTGATGCTCTCCCACCTGCAACCAGAGAGACTCCACGGGTGGGTACAGCTGAGTCCCTGAGCCGAGCCTCCAACTTACCCTGCCTCTTCACTGCCATCAGCTGCAGCTCTTTTCTTCCTGGCCTTTCCAAACCCTCCTGCAGTTATTAATGCTGGGACTGTGCATACCAAAGAGAAAGGGTACAGAGCGTCAGTGGCAATGCTGCTCTAAGGCTCATTATGTCTGCAAAACAGAAAAGATGGGCTTTTAATGTCATAGGGTTTTAGCTTTAGCAGGAGACAAAAACAATTCTAACTTTGTATTTTCATACTATCTACCACTGTCAGCTATTCCACTGAGAAGAGAATCTGTACAGCTGCCAGATTTTTGCCTGAGCAGAGTAAGCCTATTTACAGGAACACCCAAATACAGAGGGGGAGGCAATATCCATTTAATGCCAGCTCTCAACAGGCTTGAAGAAGTCACTTGCAGCTGACATCCAGACTGGACAGATGTTGACTCCAAAATACCAACCAAAATGACAAGCAATTCTTCTAAAAAATCAGTAAAGATGCTTCATGAAAACCTGATTTGAACAAAGTAAACCCAGGCTTTATCTGCAGAAATTATCTGGAGGTCTCCCTTGCCTGCACTCTGCTCCAGTGCAGAGAAGGCATACCTCAGCATGGAGAGGCATCACTCCTTTGCAACTTTTTGCAGGTAAGTCATAAAACAAATAATTAATTAAATAAATAAATAGATGACAAAAAACTGTGCAACATCCACTTACAGAAGTTTTAAACAGACATAAATCTGCCAATCTCACCAAAATTTCCAGAGATTTGCACTTGTATAAGTGAGAGCACAGCAGACCTGTAACATCTCATTTTTGAGACACAGTGGATCACAGCAAATGGTAGGCACCACTTCCACCACTGTCCTGGGAAGGACATGCCTAAGCTCCTGTCAGAAGAGCTCAGTTCTCAATTAGCCCAGACAGGCCCACGGCAAACATATCAATGTCTAAAAACAATTCTTCAAACAGAGGAAAAAACAGCTCTGGTGACCCGGACCAGAGTCCTCCCCGTGACTATCCAGACACTTTTCAGGGGGCTTACTCAGGGACTGCTGGCACTCTGTTCCTGGCCGAGTCCAGTACTCCACACAGCCAGCCCTCTCCTCCAGAGCAGGACATGCTTCTCCCCCGTTCCTGGGCTCCTGGATGATGTGCCTCGTCCGGACTCGATAGGTTGTCTTGCAAGGCTCTGCACAGCCACTCCAGGCACTCCACTGAGACACGACACAGGGGATAGCTGGAGGAAGAGCAAACGGGGATGTGGAAGGTTACAGGACTGATGCCAGTGAAAAGCCTGCCGCAGAAATAACACTTTTTGACATAGCTCAGTACATCCTTCCTTACTTCAGAGCTGTCCCATGGTTGTCTTGGGCAGTTCTCAGCAGTTCTGCTCCAGGCTCCCCCGCCTTCCCCACAGGCGCCGCTGAGGCCGGCGGTGCCCGGCGGGGCCAGCCCGCAGTCGCTCACCTGGGCAGGTGTGGGTGTAGTCGTGGCAGCAGTCGAGGGCGCGGACGCACGCCTGGTCGCAGTAGCAGGGCCCGGAGGAGCCGTCGGGTCTCCGGCCGGTGCTCAGGCAGCCGCGGTCGCGGCCGGGGCAGCAGAGCCCGCGGGCGGCGCAGCCCGAGGGGCGGCGGGGCAGCGCCGGCGGCAGCAGCGGCAGCAGCAGCAGCGGCAGCGCCGGCAGCCAGCGGGCACGGCCGGCCATGGCCCGGGCGGGCGGGACCGGGCGGGGCCTGGCGCTCCCGTCGCTGTGGTGCCCTCATCTCCTGCCCCTTCCGTGCCCGTGTCCCCATCTCCTGCCCGCTCCGTGCCCCTGTCCCCATCTCCTGCCCCTTCCGTGCCCCTGTCCCCATCTCCTGCCCGCTCCGTGCCCCTGTCCCCATCTCCTGCCCCTTCCGTGCCCGTGTCCCCATCTCCTGCCCCTTCCGTGCCCGTGTCCCCATCTCCTGCCCGCTCCGTGCCCCTGTCCCCATCTCCTGCCCGCTCCGTGCCCCTGTCGCCATCTCCTGCCCCTTCCGTGCCCGTGTCCCCATCTCCTGCCCGCTCCGTGCGGCCCCACGCTGGCCGCGCACCCCGCTGTCCCTTTCTGTGGACTTCTCAAACCAAAAACTCTTCAGCCACGACTGCTGGCATTTACCCACCAGATTATCGACACATTATGATCAAAACAGAGGAGAGAGAAGACCAAATTTTTTTGCCGGACTTCACTCCAGCACCTCAGGAGCTATGGAAAATGGAAAGTACTTCACTGCCAGTACAGCAGCTCCTAAGGAGAATGATCCAGCTGGCTATGCTAGCTCTCTAGAATTACCCTGAATTTTCTTCTTAATTCGAAATGCAAGAAGCTTAGAGAGATTACAGCCACTCCTGTGAATTATTTAGCTATTCAGTACAAAGAGGCTTGCTCTAAAATATTGATCACAACAGCTGTTATACCTTGCTGAACACTGAACTGGGATTTATAAAACCCACCCACTTTTTTTTTTTTTTTTTTTTTTGCAAGTGACTATGCTATTGTACTAAGACTGGGTATGGACAGAGTGTTCCAACTTCAGGGAAACTGCAGCAAAGATGTTTCTGGAAAAACAGAAAATAACATCAGAGGACAGGTTAACACCTTCAGCATGTACAATTTTGGAGGCATGGGCACAGAGGAGACCTGGCACTGCATCAGCTTGGGCATAACATGGTAAAATGTTCAAAAAGTGAAGAAACAGAATGTTGGCTTTGTATATCACTAGATGGCTGCAGCAAAGAACAGGCATCTCATTTTCTTGGCAGTGGTCAGATATTGTCAGCTTGGAAATCACACATGTGGCAAATCCTTCAGTGAGCAAGAGGCATAAAGGCTAAAGATTGGGAAAGAGAAGAGCACTAGAAATCAGTAGCTATGGGGTCCAGGAAGCTGGAATTTAAAGACACCATGTTAATTCCTGCCTCTGCCAATGACTCACTTACTGTGTGACCTCGGGTAAGTCATTTAACCAAGGCATGTCTCGTTCTTGATCTAGAGCAGGAAGGACATTCCCAAGGAGATTGCATTACTCAGCTGATTCCTTCGCACAAAGCAGAGGAGGGCGCGGCTCTGGCGCCATTCCCTGAGGAATTCTAACAGAGCACACTCCCCAGGGCCAGCACTCACAGGGCTCTCACAGAGCACACTCCCCAGGCCAGCACTCACAGGGCTCTCACAGAGCACACTCCCCAGGGCCAGCACTCACAGGGCTCTAACAGAGCACACTCCCCAGGGCCAGCACTCACAGGGCTCTAACAGAGCACACTCCCCAGGGCCAGCACTCATGGGCTCTAACAGAGCACACTCCCCAGTGCCAGCACTCACAGGGCTCTAACAGAGCACACTCCCCAGGGCCAGCACTCACAGGGCTCTAACAGAGCACACTCCCCAGTCCAGCACTCACAGGGCTCTCACAGAGCACACTCTCCTGGGCCAG